>NC_141544.1:76102774-76702774 GCF_021556685.1 Rattus norvegicus
AATGGCGTCCATTGGAGCTGGCGTCAGCTCTCAAGTCACTGGAAGTCCACTGCAGCCCTGGACTCTTAGAAACAATGATTTTAAGACAATACACAGCTGTCCCTTGTAGAACAGGGTTTCACGCAGTGGCTTCTTCTTTTTACCATTATCCCATAACTGAGGGACAAAGGGGTTTGGTGACTTAGACAGGAAGGCCCAGCTTGTAAGCACCAGGGCCCGGCCTTGGGTTCTTGGGTTCTGACCACCCACTCAGGGCTCAGGGTGCCACTGTCTGAGTCATCTTCCTAGACCATTTCGATTTCACTGCCAGTTCCTGTTCACCCAGCATCAGTTCTGCCTCTCCTTGGGTCTCCAGGGCAGTGTGGAGAAGAGAGAAACAGAAAGCGTCTGACAAACATAGGAAGAGATGACATCCACTGTAGGTTAATCTCAACCCAAGGAATTCCATTCCTGAAGCTTTCAAACTCACCTAAGTTTCCCTTACATCACAAATATCCACCGTAGTTCAGGAACCTTGTCCAACCCAAAGCAGTTCACACCCTGTAACTGGTTTTTTTTTTTTTTTTTTTTTTTTTTACTACTTTGTGGGTTATACTTTCTTCCACCCTAGAAAGAAAAAAAAAAAAAAAAAAACCAAAGGTTAGAAAAGAAAGGAGACAACGTCATTATTAGACTACTTTCTGCTGACTAGAGGGGGTATAGAGTCTTTGGGGCAAGTTTGATCTTCACAGTCAGGATATCTAATTTCTTCTTGTTTCTTCTTTGCACACGACTACTTAATGAAGCAGGACCAGCAGCAACCCTGCCCCTCAGGGGCCTAGCATTTATATACCATGTGGAAAATTCCCAGAATTCCAAACATCCCAAGATCGCAGACGCTATCTGCAGCTGGTAAAATCACACCCCTGCTAGAGCGTGAGGAAAATCTTAGTCCGCTGCTGTGGACAGTCTGAAGCAGCCCCATATCCCACACCTGGGATTAAAATGAAAACATACTTCTATGATATTTCTGAGGTTTTTTTTTTTAAAGAAAACAAAATCCCAGAGTTCTCACTTCAACACCATTTAGTAATAACAGACAGGAGACGTGTGACACTGGATTGTTTTTCTCTTCGGAGGGGACAGGATTGCAGGCTTCTTTGTCTCATGAGTTCTTCGGTGTGTTGGACCAGAGATAACCAGTGCCTTGGAGGTAGAGAATCCCAAGCAGGCTGCTGCTCTGTGGGGTTTTCACTCTTGGCACCTGTGCCACCTGCCAAGCCTTGGCTGTACTCTGGTAATTTCTTAGTGCACCACAGCCTCGTGGAGTTTAATTTGAAGGAGAAGAGAAAAAAGGATACCAGCATCGAGGTCACCTTTCTTGGCAACAATGTAACGTCCTCGGTCAAGATCACCATGTACGTAAGTGTCCTATGGCTAAGCCCCTCTTTCCTGTGTATATATGTTCCGGGTCAGGGGACAGTGCCTACTACAGATCTACTCGCATGTAGGAGCTGCCGGTTTGGGATCAGTACCACCTTAATTAAGCACAGCGTATTCTGATGCTAGCGAACAAGGCTAGTGGGCAGCACCCAAGGTCATTAGTTCTCAGGAGGAAACAGTGCTCAGGGGGCCAGGCAGAATTGTGTTAGGGATGTCATCAGGAAGGAGTGCCTCAGTCACCATCCTCCTGCAGGAGTGACCAGGGCCTTAGGAGCTGGCCCATGGAAGGAGGAGTTGCGACGGGGTTAGTTGCCTGAAGGCAACCCAAGGCAGAAGGCCAGTTAAAGTGTGAGGTTAGGACCAGAAGGGGTGCTTCGAGTTTGTGGGACCTGAACGGATCATTTCCATTCCTTTGTGGCAGACTTGGCTCTGGGGAACTGGGGAACTGGTGGGACCAAGTTTGGGACAAAAGAGCAAAGAACTGCACCTTCGGGGTGGGGGGTGGGGGCTGGGAGTTGGGGGGGTAAGGGGTGGGGTGGGCAAAAGCCTAGCAGGGAGTGAGAGTCAGGGACAAGGCGGGGCTGTTTCTTTAAAAAGCAATTGGGTTCCCTTACTAGCTAACAGCAAACCCTCTAATCAGACATGTAAGCACTGGTTCTGTTAGGGTCCAGTCAGGAAAACAGAGCCGATGCAGAAGCGACCCCAAAAGGGATGTGACAGAGCAAACTCATCACAACCGCACTGGGAAAGCTGCAGGAGATGGGAGGCATCGGAGCAAAAGCAGAGCTTACCGCATTGGCTGCTGGGAGGAGCCAGAAGCCCCACAGGAAGTGTAGCCCCTTCACAAGCCTGGCCCAACCTAGAGGCCCTCAGGGGCCAGGGCCTGCTTCCCTCAGACAGCGCTTGCCAGATCTGCTGACAAAGTAGCTGCAAGCAAAGGTTTGCAGGAGGAAAAAAAGCTGAACAAACATAGGGGCATGCACAGTGTACACCCCTCTGAACACTTCCTGGTCCACTTCACTGAGCTATGAGAGCGCAGTGACAGCGCCTAAGTGGGTTGGGGATGCCATCAGGGAAACAAGGATTTGCAGGAGTGAGCTGGACAATGGGTTAGTAAGAAAAGGACACAGAGGTGTGCCTGGAAGACAACGGTCAGGTGTGGGATGTGGGACAAGAGAAGGCTGGAGAGATAAATTGAGCGTTGGAAGGACAAATTTGAAATTGTAATTTCTGGCCCGAGAGCAGTTGGGGAGCCCTCAGCTGGGCGTGGAAGGCTGTGTTCTCAGGCTGCCCTGCTGAACTGTGAGGAGATCATTCCTCCTGAGCTGCTGGACATCCTGCCACTGGGCAGTGTTCTGTCTACAGAACCCTTCCGGGTCCTGAATCTGCAGGTGCCCACAGCGGCTTGTGGGTGGACTGTAGTGGGCTAGTGAGCTGAGGACTTTCCACAGTATCTGTTCAAAGTTGGGCTGCTTCTGGAAGGGCTTTCCTTTGTCTCTGTAGCCAGTTGGTGGGTCAACAGCTACTAATGGAGATCTTGGCACTGACACACTAGATCTTCTGGATCGGTAAAAACACTGTTCCTGCCCACCAGTCACTGGAGACTCAGCACAAGCTGGAGCCGAGGTCCTCTGGGTGGATGGGTGGCTTAGCCTTCACTCCCAAAGGACATGACTGCTGAAGAAAGACTCCTAGTGCATTAACTCCAACCACCTCATTTTTGTAAACTAAAAGAAATCAGAAATTAGAAGGATAAATGCCAGGGAGAAGTGTGTTTTTTTTCCCCTACTTTCTATTACTTTGTAAAAGCTCAAGTTTTCATTTTTAACTGGAGCAACTGGCCAAGCCACCCACTCAAAGCACCTTTATAATTCATAAGGTCTCTGATAAAAGCAATTTCTTAAATTCTACTTTTCTCTGGCATATTATAAAACGCTTCTGAGCAGAGGCAGCTTTTCTATACTGGGACAAAGTCTTTCTGCAAAACGAGGCAACAATGCGAATGCCTACTTCTGGATGCGGAAAACACACCAAGAAGATACCACTGCTCTGTAAAACTGGAAAGAAAAGGGGAACTGGGCTGGCGTTCAGGACCCAACCTGCTGTGGTGTGGAGAAGCGTCTGTACCCTGACCCTCTCCCTTGTTCTCAGAGTCCCCCACTTTCTCAGAGACCAGGGTCGAAGGACACTCAGTTCACTACCCAAACCCCGGGCAACCAGTTCCTCCCGCAGTACAAGAGAGTTAAGCATTTTTCTTTGGGAAAGAGCTGTTTCAGAAATCTTGAACTTGAGTGATCTCGGTGGACAGTGAAATAATCACATGGAAAGTCCCTTAAATAAAAATGTTTATTGACTTTCCAATAATGGAAAAAAATTAACAAGTATTTCCTGGGTATTGTTCAAAATTGTTGGTCTATGGGCAGGGGACCGGTGAGGATCACAAAATAAGTTAATTAATTAATTAATTAATTAATTAAAAATGCTGGCTCTATTTTCAAGGAGCCAGTGCCTCTGTACTTGACAGCTGACCAGGTTTACCCACAGAGCCCCTTGGCTCAACGGCAGGTAAAGCACAGAGCCATGCTCATCTCCTCTCCCCTTGCCTTTCAGACCTAAAGATCACCTTGAAGGGAGAGGGATCATCGCCCATCAAAACCCACACTGCCAGATAAACCAGGTGAAGCTCAAGTTCCACATTTCTAGCCGGGTTTGGAGAAAAGACAGGACTCCCATTGTTGGGACTTTCTGTACCGCTCCTCTGCCAGTCAATGACAGGTGAGTCACAGAACACCCCCCCAACACACACACACACACACACACACACACACACACACACACACACACACACACACACATGCATCCCCACAACACCACCGAGTACAGCTCTGGACCTTCGAGGTGCTGCTTGATGAAGCTCAACCTCACTATAGTGATAACCATCTTATCCCGAGAGGGATCGGCTGAGACCCTGGGTTCTCCTGAACCTTCTGTAGCACCATGTTGAGTTGAAAGTTTTAGGGAGGAAGCCAGAGAAGCTGATGAGTTCTCCTCCCTACCCAACACGTGAAGCTTTTGCGTCTGCTTTATGCATTTGGTTTTAGTTAAGGTTTTATCAGAATATTCATCATGGTGCAATTTCTCCCTCCTTAGCCTCTTCTTCAACTGTGTCATTGGAAGTACTCTTGGGTGTACTCGAGGCATTCCAATAAGTAGCCTTGCCACCTACTGTTGGCACAGAGAGAGCAGGAATAGGCTAAAAAGTAGGGAAGTGTAGACTCCTTTTGCTAGACATGGGGCACAGGAAAGAAAAGACATGCAACTTCTCCTGGCAACCAAGAACCTGCCTCCTGCCGTTCTTCAACAACATGTCTGTTGCTCACACAGCAAGAAGACGGTCTGCATCCCTGAGCCAGTGCGTCTGCAAGTGAGCATGGCTGTTCTCCGGGACCTGAAAATGGCCTGTGTGTAGCCTGAGCCTACTCTTGAGGCAGAGGCCGGAATTTTTCGAGGGCAGTGTGGCAAGGGCTGTTTGCAAGCGCCATATTCTACCCTGTTTCTACTAAGGGGGGGAAGGCCAAATTCTTGGTGGTTTTCTCCATAAGTAGTTACTGTGGAAGGGACAGGTGACTCATATTACAGAACTTGATCTCCGTCACCGACTTACAAAGCTTTATACAGATGCCATTTCAGCTTCTCTATTTCAACACAACTGTGATTGCCTCACAGCCTTAAGTATCTATACTTAGGATTCAATGGAAAATGTACTCGGAGAAATGTTTTAAATAAATTGTCATGGAATATCGGAATCATTTTGGTTGTTTTGTTGAAATGTAATTCTGCTGCACACACACACACACACACACACAATTATTTATTACTTACGGGGCTACGGAGATGACTTGGTGACATGCATACACACATAGTAATTAAGCAAATAAATGTTTAAAGATTTAAAAAAAGTGATTTACAGAAGATAGCTATTGTTGTCGGCTATAATTAGTCCTGGAAGAAAATGTTCAGTTTTGTAATGGACAGTGGATCACAGATACTTATAACCTGTCAAGCCCTCAGGAAAGAGTGACTGCTGCTGTAGTATTTAGACATGACACTTAGCCATGATAGAGGAGAATAATTGTAAATCTCTCTCTCTCTCTCTCTCTCTCTCTCTCTCCCTCTCTCTCCCCACACACGCACACGCGCACGTACACACACACACACACACACACACACACACACACACACACACACACCCTGAGGCTCAGGGTGTATCCCGGAAGAAGGAACAGAGAGAACACAGGAGTTGGAAGGCGGTGAGTGTTGTGTGGCAATTTCCTCTGAATTGGACGTTTTCCTCTTGAAAGAAAAAGGAGGCTCACGAGAATCAGGAAGTAAATAAGGGCCCTGAGTCCTGGAAAGACGTCACTTAGAAGATTCACAAGACCTCACCTCAAAACTATAGAATGAGGAAGGACAGCCATGTAGAAGAGCCCTGTTAGAGCAGCCCACGGGTTCAGAGAGCTCCAGAAATGAGCTTTTGTGTGTCTTTACCCAGGCTTGGATCAGCTTCTTGGTAATGTAGCTGCCTTTGAGGTTTTCATGCTTCTGTAAGTAAAGCTCTTACTTGTGATCCTGTAGCCTCAGTGAACTCGTTGGTTAGCTAGGTTAGACTTTTGTGGAATTGTTACTGTGGTCAGTTGCTGGTTCCCTATTTGGGGCGAGTAGATGTTTGTATGAATCCTCTCAAGATGTCACAAGACACCAGCACACGCCCCATGTGGCCTCTTTTGACAAAGCCTTTATCTAAACTATACTAGTATGAAATATTCCTCCTACACCATCTTGTGTGATGGCATACGTTACTATTACTTGTGTTGGTTGTTTTTCTATTGCTGTGGCGAAAGTTACTATGGCCAAGGCAACCTATGAAAGAAAGCATTAAATTGGGGCTCAAGGTGGCAGAGGGATAGAGTCCATAGAGGCTGGGAGCATGGCAACAGCAGGGCAGGTGTGGAACTGAAGCAGCTTGTCTATTTTTAAAACATGTTCTACTGGTTCTTTGCAAATGTCATTCACATCATGCCTCCAATCCCACTCATTTCCCCTTCCCCTCATACCCATCCTCCACCCTTGCAATCTCACCCACAACAGAGAAAAATAATCTCATCGTGGAAGTGGTAGTGTGTCAGTGTGTCCCACAAATATATCCTTTTGTCCACACTTCTTGGCTTGCAAATATTCATTGTGATGATTCATTGGTCTGGTATGAGGCCTCTGCTACTCTATCTACTGGATCCTCACTGGGCCTCCTCTTAGACATCCTGTTGTTGCCTTGTGTCATGGAGATACTGTAGTTTTGGATCTGTAGGACCCGCCCCTTTGTGCACTCCAGCAGTCCATTGATGGGCTAGATAGTGGGATGGGCCAATTCAAAACCTTGCATCTGGGTTTGAGGGGTATCTGAGTTGGTCACCCCGATGGCTCTCCTGCTCTTAGGTTAGTTCACCAGCAACCTCACCTCCCATCCCCTCGACTCTAAGGACTTCTGGGCCAGCTCTCCCTACTGCCATACATGGCAAGGGATGAGGAAGGGGAGGAGGGCACCTCTCCTTTGTCTACAACAACAGACAGAAGGCAGGGCTGGCTCTCCTGAACTCACCTGCAATCCCCATGTCCAGGGCCAGCTCTAACGTGTTGCCCAGGCAAGATGTAGGATGCTCTCTCCTGAGTGCTGGGCAGGCTCAGTTCTCCTGCTCTCATGGCCTCAACATAGCCAACTCTCCCACCTGCCACTGGTGGTGAGGGTAAGAGGGAGGGAGAGGATCTCTCCCTAGCTGACACTACCACAGAGTTGACAAGAGGTGAGGTTGACTCTTCCACACAGAGCTTATATTTTATCTCCGTGTAGGAGGCAGAGCTAACTTGGAATGGCATAGGCTTTTGAAACCTCAAAGCCTACCCTCAGTGATGTACTTCCTCCAACGAGACCATATCTCCTAGCCCTTCCCACGCAGTTCAACTACCGGGGACCAAGCACTCAAATATATGGGCCCATAGGGGCCATTCTCGCTCAAACCACCACATCCTTATATTGATTATTTTGTCACGCTGTGAAAAGGAACTTCTAAAGTCACATTCCCTTCCATTCTTTTGGCAAGGCAATCTCTAACAGTCTTGGGCAAAGAAGAAAGTGAATTCTGGCAACAACCAGACTGAATTTGGAGTCGGAAACATTCCAAGTAAAACAAGCAATTAAAAAAAAAATCAGGCAGGGTGATATTCATTCTTAACCCCAACATTCAAAAGGCCGAGGCAGGTGGATCTCTGTGAGTTCCAGGCCAGCCAGGGATATATAGTGTTGGGGTTTAAATCTCGGCCCACGTCCAGACAGAAAGCACCAAACCAACATGGTTCCACGTGGAGAGGTTTAATGAAAGAAGAAGAGTAGAAGGGGGGAGCCTTCTGTAAAGGCTGGCCATGAGCACATGGAGAGAAGGAAGAGGGCAAGAGAGCAGAGCAGAGAGGGAAAGAGCAAGAGAGCGAGGAGGGGGGCAAGCAACCCATTATATAGTGTCAGGCAAGGCTGGCTGTTGCCAGGCAACTGTGGGGCGGAGCATACCTGGCTGTTGCCAGGTAGCTGTGGGGGTGGAGCTTAGACAGAATACCAATATTAGAGGTGATGGTGGCGTGTCTCTAGGGAACCTAGAAATGTGGGTATGGGATGTTTGTCTGGTCTTAGAGTTGGCTGTTTCTTTGTTGTCCAGGGTCTGTGGAACCATCTGAGGAGAGGTCAGAAGGAACAGGTCCAATAGACAAGTCTGTATCTGTGAGAGGACTGGAACATCTAGAGGTGGCTTCTCTGGAGCCGTCCTGGGTGTAGTAAGCGCATGGACTTGACAAGATACTGGAACACACACACACACACACACACACACACACACACACACACACACACACACACACTATAGATAAAGAATAAGATTAAGCGCATTTGGGACATCCCATACCCACGTTTCTAGGTTCCCTAGATCAATGGCTGCCAAGTGATTGAAACCGTCTAGAAAATCCTGCCTATTTTCGGATCCCTTATCCATGAAGAGACACAAATGTTTATTGTGTAAGCTGTTATTTTTTTAATGCTATATAACTTTTTTTAAAAAAAAAAATATGGACTTGATACCTGAGAGTGTTTCTCCTTTTAAAAGGGTCATCATTTACAGGGGCTGGAGAGAGGGCTCAGTGGTTAAGAGCACTGACTGCTCTTCCAGAGGTCCTGAGTTCAAATCCCAGCAACCACATGGTGGCTCACAACCATCCGTAATGGGGTCCGATGCCCTCTTCTGGTGTGTCTGAAGACAGCGACAGTGTACTCACATACATAAAGGAAATAAATCTTTTAAAAAGGGGGCGCATTTACGGTCTGTGGGTAGGGGATAGTAACAGATGTTGGGCTCTCAGTGCTGGAGTGGCTTCTTCAGCTGACCAGAGGTTTGAAGCATCATGTAGCTTTTGAGGGAAGAAAGTGGGCCTTCATTGAGTCATCACTTCCCGAATTTTGATCTTGTAAACGATGCATATCAGCCACAGCCAAAAGTTAGATGGTAACCTCAAACTGGGTAGTAAATACAAGAGTAGTGGGAACTCAGAGCCATCCTCAGCTACATAGCAAGTAAGAGGCCAACCTGGGCTACTTGGGATGCTCAAGAATAAACAAAAAAAGACTGTTTACAATATTCTGGGGGAACTGTATGGTTTTCTGTGGCTAGTGGAGTGAGAGCTTCTGAAGATTCAAAGAGAAGCTGGGGGCTGCAGTCCTACAGTCACAGACACAGGGAAGAGGGCAGCCAGACAGGCTGCCCTACCTCACTCTTCTCCCCTGTCCTGCTCATGACAAAGAGTTACCCTAGCAGAAGCCAGAGGAGAATAGACAAAACACAAAACAAAACAAAACAAAAAACTTGGTCCATAGAGGTCCAGGGCATAGAGCAGGGATGGATGGATTCTAGATTCACCTAGATTCCCTCCCAGATGGTTCTCTTTTTAAACTTAGCTTAAAATATACTCCCATAGATGAGTTTTAAAGAAAGTTGTTGACTTCTGGTTCACTCTGTAACAAAGGCAGGGGGAGTGAGGTGAGCCACAGGGTATGGTTATACCATGTGGACCAGGTCATGCAGAACGCAGATGCCAGGCCTCAGGTCTTCCGAGTCGTGGCAACGGAAGCTTCAGGAGAGTCAACGCAGTGTCCATTTAGACATTCACGCATGAGCCTCGTTCTCTGCCTGCTGTAGCCTTGTAGGACGTTGTCACATGGGAAGAATCCACACATTCTCCAGTCAGCCGGCTTGCAATTTCCTTCCTTTATAAAACCTCAAGCCACTCTTTCTTTTACACTCTCTTGTAACCACCCAGCAGCTAGTGGATTTCCCTGGGGGTGACCTCAGCTGGCTTGGGCTTCGTCGAGCTCAAGTTCCGGTGGTTGTGACTCAGGGAACAGTGAGCATCCTAGGAGACACTGCATGGCCACAGGTCTCCATTAGCTGTTCCTTGTGCTTGTGACTTTTCTTCAAGTATGGGATAAATCATACCATGCTTCTGTGATTAAAAAAAAAAACCAAGATGCAGCTACTCTGGCTGGGCTTTGCCCTGTCTTTGGGGTATGGCCTGTGTGTCTTCACTAATGTCATCTGGTTTTAAAGCATCACCAAATGTAGCCACGTGTCATCGTGTCATCGCATGCCCCATCGGAAATGTTGGGTCTTTACTGTAACTGGGAAGCTAGTTTCTCTTATCATAGACTAATCTGAGAAATAAATACAATGAGAACATAGTCATATTTGAAGGGCCAACAGATGCTGTGAACTGCTGGCCCCTGAGCTGCACGGTCCTCTCTTTCTCAAACTAAAATCATAGACTAGCCATGTATGGGAGAAGTTTTCAAAACTCACTGTCTTAGGGTTTTCATTGCTGTGAAGAGACACCATGATCAAGGCAACACTTATAGATGACAACATTTAACTGGGGCTGGCTTACGGGTTCAGTCCATTATCATCACGGCAGGAAGCACAGCAGCACCCAGGCAGTCATGGTGCTGGAGGAGCTGAGGGCTCTACAACTTTATCCAAAGGAAGCTGGGAGTAGACTGTCCTCAGGCAGCTAGGAGGAAGGTCTTGAAGTCCACCCCCACAGTGACACACTTCCTCCGACAAGGCCACACCTCCTAATAGTGCTATTCGGTGACAAGCATATTCAACCACCACACTCACCCGTAGCTAGCAAGATGGCTGGGCAGGTAAAGGTACTTGATAGCAAGCCTAATGCTTTGAGTTTAGTTCCCAGGACCCACACAGCAGAAGGGGAGAGCAGACTCCTTCAAGGTTTCCTCTGACCTTCACATGTGCTGTGACGATCACACACAGACACATACACTCACACACAGAGATACACACACTCACATACACAGATACACACATACTGACACACACACACTGACACACACATAGACATACAGATACACACACACACAGATACACACACAGACATAGAGAGACACAAAAAGATACACACAGACACACATACACACTGAGACACACACAGATACATACACAGACATAGAGAGACACACACAGATACACACAGACACACACGCCACACATTCACACACACACACACACACAAGCACAAGAGAAAGAGAGAGAGATGTTAAAAGAAATCCACATCCCTTATTATCAACACATGTAATTAGTGGACTGAAAGAAAGACATGCAAGTCTTAGTATGAGATTTGGTAGCACACAGTGGTAGGTCTGGGCATCCTATCCAGGCCCATAGCCTTGTGTTGGGGAAACCTGGCTTTAAGCAGCTGGAGTGTCTGTGGGGTTGGCCAGCGGTGCTCTAGCAGGATGTGGCAATGCTTGATGACAGGACAAAGGCAGGGCTGGGAAACCCTCCATACCCACTGGACTCTCAGAACTCTGCTGAGAGCATTATGATTGTGGATTGAGTCAACCCAAATGTCAGATCCCCGACCAGACAACGCACCTGATGGAAGATTAAAGCAACTTGATCCCGGAACAAGGAGGCAGCAGAATCAGCTGGTGCTACATAGCTCTGCACTGTTTTTGTGGTGGTTTACCATGGGCTATGCTCTCCACACAGCTGTGAGGCACAGGCAGAGACTGCCTCTGCTCACACAGCAAGGATCAATCAAGATCACAGGGCTGGTATGCAAAGGAGCCTGGGACTCAAACCCCAACCGCAAAGGCCATTAACCAGAGCTGTGATTAGTCTCTCTGTACAAAGTACAAAGCACTCTAAAAGCACGCTCAAGTAAACTCTCCTCAAAGCCCCACAGTGAACCCCACAAGACTGGCTACAGAACATTTTGGAGCGTGCGCGAAATGAAAATATTGTTTAAAACAGGGGAAAAGTTACCAAACCAAAAAAAAAAGAAAAAATCAAAATGTTAACAGCGGAGCAGGAAACAAGGTCACATGTCCAGGCAGCCAGCCCTGCAGCCAAGTGAGCCACATGGGAATCCCAGACAATCGTGTGTGGATAGCTGACTGAGAACTCAGACAAGGCTTCATTTCGGTTGGTGGGTTCTTTTTGGAAAACAGGACTGGCCCATCAATACTGTGAGAACGAAGATGGGAACAGGAAGCCAGGGGAGTGTGGAGAAGACGTGAGTGGGACCGGAGATCACTGGAGTCTCTCTTGACAGCTGCACTCATGACCCTCTCTGAAGTCTTTCTCTGAGGAGTTGTGCTTCAAAAGCGTCTAGTGGCTCACAGATTGTGCCTTGGCTATAAATCTCTCAACGAAAGCGATGCTTTCTTTGGCCTATCTATGGGAACACTAGCAGCTAGCATGCTACGATAGTGTAGTGCCCTCACTGTTTATTAGAAAACAAACAAATGCTCCCCTCAGCAGTCTTCTATGACAATTTATCAAGAGCATTGGGTTTTCTTTGTAGTGTTTCGTTTCGTTTTGTTTTGTTTCTTTTTTCATTAACCCAATCTCTTCACTTGTTAAAGATCTGTTCTGCTTCTCTTTTCCTCTGGAGTCAGTTTCTGCAGTTGGCACACTGCTCTCAATCTGCCCATTTTACCTAAGTTATCTAATCTGCTGGTGTACAGTTAGTCATAGTATTCCCGTATATATTTTTATTTCTGTAAGCCCAGTAGTGATGTCTCTTTACTCTTGACTTCAGAAACCAAATCTTCTCACATTTTTATTGGCAAGTCCTGCTACAGGTGTATCAACCTTAGTGAGCCTTTCAAAGAAACACCTGGAAATAACTGGCTTCCCGTTCTCTGTTCTGTTAATTGGCACTAGTTTTTATTTTCTCCCTTGATTGGACATTCCTCGGTATTAAATCATTTTTTTTCCCAGTAGAGAAAGCCAAGCATATGGCTTTTGAGCTTTTGCATCTGCACTGCCAACCTCTCATGAGATCACAGATTTTGTTGTTGTTCCTGATACCCTCCCTCAAAAGAGACAGGGTCATGGGGTTCCAGCTCTTGGAGATGCCGTGGATGTTGTAGCAAGATGTTACCTCTGCTACCTGTGCTTTACCTCGAATCTCAGAAGATCAACATAGATCCCCAGCATTAACTCCCTATAAAATCTCAAGTACAGATTATGCTCCCTTTCTCATTCAAATCAAAGACCTCAGGGGATGTTTTCCAGATGCCCTCAGTTTGAATGCCTAGGGAGGACCCTACTGTCTAAAAATCCTCTCTCTCAGATCAGAAGACATTGTTCATGGACCCTTTCTCTGAGAACTGAAATGAGGGATCCTGTCCCCACCCACCTCTGGCTTCATTCGGACTAGCAGTGGACACCTGACTTAAGCCGGACCAGAGAGATTTTACTCTTGAATACTTGAAAGAACTAAGAGCTACCCAGCACTTCTCTTCTGGTAGATGGAATTGTTATGTGCAAGCTTGAGTAATGAAAGCAGTTTATTTCCCCCTGAGAATGGAGAAACAGAGAAGGCTAACCTGTAAGGAAAGAGAAACACATTGCCTATCGCCTGAGAGAAACAGAAAAGAGAGAGAGTGCCTGGGTTCCGGACGACTTTTTGTTTCCCTGATCCAGTCTTTGAAACCTTGTGGTAGTCTTGACATTAATTCCATAAGGCCGCCCTGTACTTTTATAATAAGTCTCACTTTGTTCCATCAATATCACTGTCAAGGAAAATAAAACTCCCAGAACACATATTCTATGATGGGTGGGGTTCTGATCCTGTTATATAAATTATCTTCTGTAAATCTCCCCATAATTCCAAGCATGACCTTATTTTACCTGTGAAAATACTGAGAGACAAGAAAGATTATATAACTTGCCCAATCTGTTACACCTAACGAGGGGTGAACTCACAATTCATACTGATTCCGGTTGAGCTCAGAATCTGGGCTCTATCCACCATGTTTTATGGTTCTTTTTCCAGTAGGCTGGAAACCAAAATGACTAGTACACAGAGCTCTACTCAATCGAGTGCCACTCTGCTTAATCACATATTACCTGTCGTATTCCCCAGTGTGTCCACGTCCTCCAGGGAACCCGCCTCCACATGTCACTTCACACGGTGCCTACAGTGCCTTGCAACCTGTGTGTGACAGAATTCTGTGATAGGTGAGGCTTAGGTTCTCAAAAACAGGGGCTTCGCTTCCTCTTTCTTTGTATCCCCCACCCACAGTACAATTCACTGGAAATACAAGGACATTTCAAATGGAACAGATGACGACGAACTTAAAGGCTCAGGAAAGAAGACAGGCTTAACTTAAAGGAGCAGTGGCAGCCTTTTCCTAAGTTTCCAGAATGTTCTTCATTTATGGATCTTGCTTGAGAATTCTACTTCCTGGTGTTATGTTTTAACATTTTCAGATCTCCAGAAGAAATAGCGATTTGCACACAGAAGGCATGACCCCAAAACATAAATCTTCTGTAGCTGCTGACCCAAACCAGTCCTGGACCTGCTAATCCTGCACTCTGAAAGGGATGCCTTGGGAATACTCCTGACCTCACTCTTGGGTTTGCTTCTGACCATGGGGTGACCGTCACACCGCCCTACCCCTCCTCAAGACACCGGCTTCTTCCACTTTGCAAAGGATTTCACAGTAAGGAGAAAGCCCAGTCCTTGCATGTGAGGTCACCTCTGAGTTGCAGCATTGCCCTTTTATGGAACGTAGCATATGCCTCATATTCTACAGGCATCCTGACGTCAGCCCGCTCACTCTATATACATCTTGCCCCAGCTGTTTGTCCTCTCCTGTGACAATAGCCACCGCGGTAATTCAGCTGTCCAGTCTTGAAACCTGAGTTATCTTTGACTCAGAATGTAATGGCACCAAAAATAAAAGCCATTTCTGCCCCCACCCCACCCCTGCCACCTGACCACATGCACATAATAGTTCTTTGTTTCTTCAAGTCTGGGATCTGTCCCTTCCTACCTGGTCTCTCTGAGAGAGAGAGCTCTGGGTTTTGGTACCAATCTCTTCACAAGTCTCTTTTCCTCTGGCCCTTCTACTGGTCCATACTGTTTGGCCGTGCCACTCAAACCCCATTCTCCTGATCCATAGTTTTCGCGGAATTCTCCTGATGACTTTAGAAGAACCTAGAATTCAGGACCTTCCCTGGCTAATTATATCTTTTGTCTTGATTCTCATTTACATTTTCCTGAAAGCAATACTCAGTCCCTGTTGAAGGAAGAAGGAAAACTAGGTAAATTTCCTGGAAAGGGCGACCCAATTGGTGCTTTCCCACTTTGCAGCCCTGGGGTCAAAGTGGCTAAACTACAAACGCCCCCTCACCTTTGTCATCCCAGCTTGAAAACTCCCGTGGTGTTCACCTTCAGTCTCCTGGTTGAGATTCTGAGGACAAACCAGCCCAGCCATGAGGGCACTCCCTTTTCGTTTGTCTGGTGTTTTTGAGACAGGGTCTCACATTTCTCAGGCTGGTCTAGTGCTCTTGAAACTCCTGCCACCGCACATGCGCAAGCGCGCACTCACTCTCCCGGATGCTCACCCAAAGCTCAATCTAGAACGGGCGCTGTGGTGTTTCTTGTATGGAAAGTACCGAGAATTGGCAAACTCAGAGGCGAGTGATCACAAAGCCGGGATTTTTATTCACACATTCAGCAAGTCCTTATTGTGTCCCTACTGTGTGTTTGGAAATCCTCCTGATAAAAACTGTAATCTCTTGAGTTGGAACACTCACTATGTGTCAGGTACAGTTCTGATTGCTTTTATAAATAGGTTTATTGAACTCTCATAATTATTTAATGCAAAATGTTTGTTTGTTTTTTCCAGTAGAGACTATCTTGTTTGTTTGGCTATTCTACATTTGATCAAGCTGAGATGCCCCACAGCGAAATAACTAGATAATAATATGAAGGCAAGTGAGAGTCAATATCTGGCTCTCTATTCTTAACCTTGGCTTCCTGATGATGGACATCCTAACTCAATACCCACTCAGAAATCATATATATATATATATATACACACACACACACACACACACACATATATATATATACATACACACACACACATATATTATATATAGGGGGTGCATGCCATGGTATATTTGCAGAAGTCAAAGAACAATTTCAAAGGCTGGAAGTTGGTTCTCTCTTTCTACCATGTCAATTCAAGGGTTCAAACTCAACGTCCATCAAGCACCACAGCAAGGGTAACACTGAGCCATCTCACACCCTCCCCCTTGGAACCAAGCCTCCAAGCCTAACAGTATCTCTAATCTCAGAACTCCTGGAGAGTCTCATGGCAGAGCTGGCCTTATGCACCCAGGCACAAGGACAGCCAAGACCTTAGCAAATCCATATGCTAAGGAACACCAAAGTCGTGCTTGCTAGGGTAGATAAAATGGCGCCCTGTAAATGTGGCAGTTTTGAGTATGCTTTCATGTCGAAGACAGATGTTTAAAATAATTTAGGAACTTTGTTGGGGGAATTGGGAAATGTAAGTGGTTAAGTGAAGAGAAATTATATCACAAGAAAGGGGATTCATGGAAAGGGGAAGGACCTGAACAGGACGAAGGTCAAGAGTAAGTAATATTTTCCTCTTGGGCACTTGAAGGAAGATGCACAAAGGCAAAGCTTCACTGGGCAGGAGGCGGGGAAATCAGGCCAGAATGATTCATCGTGGTCTCAAGGAACCGCAGAGAAAAACCTTCTTCCTCACTGGTCTTAAAGAACCAGAGAAAGGGTCCTGGCTTGGATAGAGGAGAGAGGCTGGGAAAACTGGAAAAATGGAATGAGAGGTCCGGAAATCCAAGTGTTAGCCTTCCCCCTCTTGAGAGAGACATCCTCTTAAGGGAGATGCGTGAGTCACTCTGATAATGGTAAATGAGGTGGACGGGCACCTAACAACTGCCAACTGAGGCCAAGCCTGAGACCCTGTGATGTGCCCCAGCCACAGCAGTGGATGAGAAAGCCCTTAGCTCTCAAGAGCCCAAGGGGGAGCCTGGAAAGAAATGAAGTGAGGGAGATGGTCCCAGGGGCCTACAGAGAACGGCGGCAACAGGGTAGGTGAGTGGCACAGTCAAGGTGGGAAAGGAGGATACCGAGTAGTGAGTAGGATTCAGGTCAGTAGAGTGCTTCTTCAGGCGTCTGAGCGAAAGCTCAGCTTCTAGGCTGCATAACTCAGATTCGTGGAGTGAGTGTGTCCCGGACTTCCCTGTCTGAAGTGACCATGTGACAACTGCTGCTGTGCACTGTGTGGAAGAGGCACTTTGGGAAAGGGCTGTGCTAGAGAATACCAAAGGTGAAGTACAGGTCCCTAAGTAAATTTCTGAAGGAGAAGATGGCTCAGCTTATGGATGCAGTGACACCGG
The DNA here is from genome assembly GCF_021556685.1 of Rattus norvegicus. Taxonomy (NCBI): domain Eukaryota; kingdom Metazoa; phylum Chordata; class Mammalia; order Rodentia; family Muridae; genus Rattus; species Rattus norvegicus. Next base: position 76,120,051 of record NC_141544.1, read on the forward strand.
AAGTGAAGCAGCTCACGATTCCAGCCCTGGGCCTGTGTAGGCACTTTGTGTGTAAGGTCTAGTCAGTGAACAGCCAGTGTGATAAGGTCTAATTAGTGAACAGCCAGTGTGATAGTGATAAGGTCTAATTAGTGAACAGCCAGTGTGATAAGGTCTAATTAGTGAATAGCCAGTGTGATAAGGTCTAATTAGTGAACAGCCAGTGTGATAAGGTCTAATTAGTGAACAGCCAGCGTGATAGTGATAAGGTCTAATAGTGAACAGCCAGTGTGATAAGGTCTAGTCAGTGAATAGCCAGTGTGATAAGGTCTAATTAGTGAATAGCCAGTGTGATAAGGTCTAATTAGTGAATAGCCAGTGTGATAAGGTCTAATTAGTGAATAGCCAGTGTGATAAGGTCTAATTAGTGAATAGCCAGTGTGATAGTGATAAGGGCTAATTAGTGAACAGCCAGTGTGATAAGGTCTAGTCAGTGAATAGGCAGTGTGATAAGGTCTAATTAGTGAATAGCCAGTGTGATAAGGTCTAATTAGTGAATAGGCAGTGTGATAAGGTCTAATTAGTGAATAGCCAGTGTGATAAGGTCTAATTAGTGAACAGCCAGTGTGATAAGGTCTAATTAGTGAATAGGCAGTGTGATAAGGTCTAATTAGTGAATAGCCAGTGTGATAAGGTCTAATTAGTGAACAGCCAGTGTGATAAGGTCTAATTAGTGAACAGCCAGTGTGATAAGGTCTAATTAGTGAATAGCCAGTGTGATAAGGTCTAATTAGTGAACAGCCAGTGTGATAAGGTCTAATTAGTGAACAGCCGCACATGCTTCCAGTTTAAAGCAAAGAAAATAACTCAAGACCAAGTCTTTTCTTCCTGCAGATGATAGTACCTGGTGACCAAAAATCAACAGAATCCCTGGACTCTAGGAAGACAGACAGACGCCCAGAGAGTCACGGGGCCTATCAGTGAATAAACCTTTGCCAGGAAAGTAGCCAGGCTGACTGAAGCCGCACCAGGAAGCAGCTCAGGTTTTATTCCAGTGGAATAGAAAACCATTTGAAATTTTGAACTGAAGGATAGTGAAGCCTTACACATGTTTATTTACTTTCCTTATGGCTAGACAGCAGGACCCTCGAAATGGCAGTGCCGGTGACACTGTCCTAGTCAGAAGGACTTTGGCTGGGTAAATAGAAAGACTGTTACTGGGTAAGCAGAAGCCTGAAATCTGGTTTCTGTTTACCAGAAAATCGGATCTCACTGGGCATGTTTATGTTTGCCAGGAATCTCCCTTAATTCTTTAATCCACCCCCAAAGGCCATCGACCTTGGGCAAGAGCAACTAGTTCCTGGTCAGTCAGAACAGTATCAGCTCAAAGACTCCCACCCTGCTCACTGCCATATAAAATCCACTTTCTTTTCCACTATCTTGCCCCCCCCCCATCCCTTTGCTCCACCCCCACCCCGCCCCACCAGATGGCCTTGGTAGTTTGATCACAATAAACCATTCTTTCTACCCACGGGGTGGTCTAGTGCAGTGGTTTCCCTGCACTCTTGCACACAATGGTGAAACTTTCAGATGAGCATTTTGTTGTGCGGGGAGGAGGGACAGAGGGATGGTTACATTGCAGGGAATCTAATTCTGAAGTAATGGTGGCTTGATGTTCGTGCTTACCACGGAGGAGGGTGGGATCTAGTCTGAAGACAGAGATAACAGTATAGCAAAAAAGCCTCCAAAGCTTGGGGCCTGAACAAATGAGCAAAGAGGTAGATGGGCGGGGCGGGGCGAGGTGGGGCGGGGCGAGACGGGGCGAGGTGGGGCGGGGCGAGACGGGGCGAGGTGGGGCGGGGCCTGGCGAGGTGGGGCGGGGCGAGACGGGGCGGGGCGGGGCGGGGCGAGGTGGGGGTGGCGAGCAAACGGTGAGGAAGACAGGATCGCTGCAAAGGGTTAAAGCATCATGCTTCCATTTAAATAGCTCTTCTAAAGAATGGGATGGAAGAAGAAAGGTGAGGAGGAAAGGAGAGGGAGAGAGACCTCAATTCGAAGTTACAAAGTGAATGCAATTTTGATACTCAACCTGACTGCATTACAAAATACAGAGACACAAAGTGTTCTCAAACCAAGTTCAGAAATACATGGAAATACCAGGATACAGCTGGGTTTGTTCCAGGAATAAGATAGATTTATTTCAGGATGTATGGGTTTTTGTTCTGTTTTTCTTGGCTTAAAAAAAAGCATCTCTATTGGTAGAATTTACAGTGTTATCAGAATAAAGGAGACAAGTAATCTCAGTAAATGTAGAGGCCCAGTGTGGCGACAGGAGCCTATAATCACCATTGGGGAAGTGGAGGCAGGAGGATGAGGAGTTTGAGGCCATCCTTGGGTATATAGCAAGTTTTAGTTCAGCCTGGGTTCCATGAAACCCTCAAAACAAACACCACAGACCAAAAGAATAAGAATAAAAAAAAGAGGGGTTGGGGATTTAGCTCAGTGGTAGAGCGCTTGCCTAGCAAGCACAAGGCCCTGGGTTCGGTCCCCAGCTTGAAAAAAAGAAAAGAAGAAAAAAAAGAAGAAAACCATTTGATAACATTAATATTCGTTCACATTTCAAAGGAATACGAATATAGAGAAATTTCATCTGAAAAAGAAAAAGAGAAGCATCTTAAGCACCGACTCTGTTTTTCTTAAGTAAAAAGAAACTGCTCAGACTTAAGCACTCCTCGGACTAATGACAAAATATCAAAAATCTTTTCCTCTAGGGAGCTGTAAAAGGAAGATGCCCTCTGCCATCCACTCTGTCCCCGTACTAAAGGTCCTACCTAACAGGTACCGGAAAGGACTGGCGGGGAAGGATGGGTCAGCAAAGAAGAAAAACTGTCGCTAAACATAGAGAACGTAATGTTATCTATGGAACGTAATGGAAAATCCTGCAGAATGTGTAGATTATGATGAGAATTAATGCATGTAAGAAAACCCTGCAGAATGTGTAGATTATGATGAGAATTAATGCATGTATTTATCATAATTACTGAGTGGAAGTTGAAATCACAAAACTTATTTGTATTATGTAAGCAGCAATGGGCAACCGGAAAGTAAGAAGTATTTAATGATAGCATCTATAATCACAACGAACTCATCAAATAACTACAAACATGAAACGTAACTGTGAGAAAATAAAGGAGACAAGAATGAAGTGCTAGGCTATGCTCAGAAATTGGAAAAAAAATCAGTGCTGTGGAGATAACAGTTGTCCACACTTGACCTGTGTATGCTTCAAAATGGACATGCTAGCTGTAAAGCTTATGTACAACTCAGGGAACAGTTATGTGCCATTGTAACCCAGGAACAGCTAGACTGCCAGATACCAAAGCTCACTCTAACACTACATCAGCTACTGTAAGGTGGCCTTACTAATGGATGGAAACAGAACAGGATGTAGCACAGGGGCACTACAAGAAGCAAACAGAGCTACCGTAGCCCAGCTCCAGAAAGAACTGTGGGTACAGGGGCATTTGACTTATGACAAAAGGTGGTGACGGATGCTAGTGTAATGGTTAATAACCATTTCAGTAACGAACGCCCAGTGGGCCTTGGCTTCATGCCACACTCCAAACCCAAATACAGGCTTCATCACGAACTGTAACACAATAAAACATTTAGAAGGATGAGATGGGGGCCATCTTTAGTGAGGTCCTCAAACAGGACACGGCAGTGATCTAGGAGAAGGGGGAGACCAATCCTACAGGGAAGTCAACATCTGTTCACCAAAAGATACCATTTAGAGGAAAAAGATTATTTCGGGGAAATGTGTAAAAGCTAGCAGAATGTTTTTAACCTGGCTATTTAAAGAATCTCTACACATCAGTAAAAGAAACAAGCAAATCGATAACTAAGAAACCAGACCAGCCTCTTCATAATAGAAAACACAGACAGGGTGAAGGGTGGGGGCTGGAGAGATGGCTCGACGGTTCAAGAGCAGCTGTTATGTAACCACGAAGTGTGGGTTTGCGTTCCAGTGGCGGTGGCACAAGCCAGGTGCCCCAGCACTTTAACCTCAGCTGTGAGGAGGGGCAGCAATAGGAGGGTGCAATAGAAACAAAAAAGCAGAAAAGAAAGAGTTTTCAACCTTGGTATTCATCCGGAAAATGAAAAGCTGCTATGGGCACCCACAAGGCGAAGGTTAGAAAAAGCAATCACGACTGCTCCAGAGGGACTCTCAGACATTGCTGAAAGAACGCAAGGTAGTACAGCCACTTAAGAAAACTGTCTGGCAGACGCCGCGGTAGTTGAACATGTCTGCACCCGGTCCCGACGCCTTGAGGATACCACTCCTAGGTATATGCTCACGAAATGCACACATATGCATACCAAAGCGTGTGTCCACAGGAACACGGAAAACAACCCGGAAGCTTATACATGTCAGAATGCATGGGGACACTGTGGTGCATTCTCACACTAGAGAGCCACATAGCAGCAAGAGCCATGGAGATGGAGCGAGCCTCCCCTTACGTGAGTCCTCAGCTGTTGGGAGTTTTCTTGGTGCCCCCCCTTCCCCGTGAGAAAGAACATGGAGCTGTGTGAGCACTGTCTGCCACCCCAGCCAGTCCCCGCCTCATGAGCAACACCAGAGATTACAACTGTTTGAAGCCACTAGATCAGGGCTAGGATTACACAGCATCAGGTAATCAGAACATACGTTAAAGTTTTGGAGGAAAAACGAAGTAGACCATATTCAGCAAGGTGTATACACCTGTGATCCTAGCACTCAGGAAGGGAAGGCAGGAGGATCCCAAGTTCGAGGACAGCCTCAGGTATAGTAGTGACATATTATCTCAATTAAAAAAAGATAACCAGACAAAAAGAGAGCAGAATATATTCAACTTGTCAGCCATTTTAAAATATTTGAGAAAAGAAAACTCACTGGCAAAATTTATAAAATCCCTTTGAGAACTAAAATTTAATGTTAGAATCACGAACAGGACACACACAGTTACTTGTGTTTTGAAATTAAAAGTTGAAGGGAACAATTGGGATTTAAAATTTTCTACTTTCTAAATTGAAACTTAACTTTGGGAATAAAATAACCACAGGTAAAAGTCATTGATCCTTTCAGACAATTTTTACAGCAACAACATAGGGAGAGGAGGCGTGAAGTGTTTTAATGTGTGCTTGCTGGATGCCATGTCCTGTCATAAGTGCGTTACCCAATCAGCTCACTGGAACCTCGCAACCCTGTGACGTGAGTTCATAGCCGTGCTTGACAGACCAGGCTCAGAGGCTATGTAAACCTGGCGATGTCCTGCAACCCATAAAACATGGAGTCAGGCCCAGTGCCTCTAGACCCTCCTCCTGAGAGGAAGGCTTATGAAGCTGAGTTTCTCCATGTCATGTCCATCCCCAATCTTGTCCCAGATCTTTCTGGAGGGCGGAGAGGAGAGGTCATCCAGGGGACGTGGAAGAGCGCCATCTGGCCGCAGGGACAGCAGCTCTGTGATCCTTAGAGTTCAGGAGTGTGGGGTGGACCCAAGGGAGCCTGTGCTCTGGACAGAACTTGAGAAGAGTTCTGGAGAGGACTTCTAGAAGCTGTGGAGGGAAACAGAAGAAGGACGTATGTCAGCGCCTTGTTCCAGGGAATTTGCCAGGTTTCACCGGATCCTTGTGGGGCTACCTCCTCTGTAGACCCCAGCTTTAACTGCACCCCAGTGCCTGGTCATGAGCTGTTATCTTTCAGTTCTTTCATTCTGCAATTTGGAGGGGTCACTTCGGAAGCTATCTAGGCCCCGTTCTCTTGGTCTGCGGGTGAGAGATGAAGCCATCCTCTGCTGCCTCTTCTTGAGTGCTTAATGCTCACGGACTTTGCTGCCTGGTTTTCCAGTCAAGTTGACACAGGCTGAAGTCATAGGAGAGGAGGGAACCTCAGTTAAGAAAATACCTCCGGGGGGCTGGGGATTTAGCTCAGTGGTAGAGCGCTTACCTAGGAAGCGCAAGGCCCTGGGTTTGGTCCCCAGCTCCGAAAAAAAGAACCAAAAAAAAAAAAAAAAAAGAAAAAGAAAATACCTCCGGAAGAGCTAGCTGTGGGGAAGCCTGCGGGGCGTTTTCTTAATTAGCGATTAATGGGGGAAGGCCCAGCCCATTGTGGATGGTGCTGTCCCTGGGCTGGTGGTCTTGGGTTCTGAAGAAAGCAGGCTGAGCAAGCCATGGGGAACAAGCCAGTAAGCAGCGTCCCTCTGTGGCCTCTGCATCAGCTCCTGCCTCCAGGTTCCTGCCCTGTGTGAGTTCCTGCCCTGACTTTTGATGATGCACAGCCGCAGGGAAGTGCAAGCCATGTAAACCCTTTCCTCTCCAAGTTCCTTTAGCCATGGTGTTTCATCACAGCCACAGAAACCCTAATGAGACATTGATAATGAAGAAAAACAACCCAATCTCTGTACGGAAATTCGATAGGCTTTGTAAGACGCTGATGAGGTCCTGCAGAGCAGAGCTGGAAGAAAGACCTGGGCAGAGAAGGCTGCTGCCCAGACCTCATCCACACAGGGGGCCTCCGCCAGGAGAGCAGCCACTGCTGAGGCCCCAGAGCTTGAGCGCCTGCTTCTAAGAGCAGACTGACTGCCCAGGAGACCTCCCAGTGGCTGTTTGCAATGGCAGCCATCAGCTGGCTCAGAACATACAAACGGCAGTCCACAGCAATCAGTTTTCACGCTGAGGGGAGAGTCTGAGTGGGGTGTGACAGATCTGTCTTTGGCAGAATGCATAGATGTGGGTAGCCTGAGGTTCAGTCGTCACCCAGTTCTTCTGAAGCTGAGGGCTGGATGTGGTCTCTCTTGGCCTCCTCCCAGACTGCTTCTCGGTTGGGAGAGGATTCTGCCAGCCACCACGCTGGAAACCAAACCACTTCTGCCAGATCCCAGCTGTTACTGAGGTGTTGGAAGTGCTGCCCCCTGCCAGCCCTTTCCCATAGGGTGGGAAGGCAGAGGGTAGGCTGCGGGGAGGGAAGGAGAAGCAGCCGGCAGTCACGAGGAAGCTGTGTGACCACTTATGGGCTATATGTTCGCCTGTTCTGAAGATTCTGTGGTTTGAAAGTAAAACCCACCTGTTCTTTCCTTCCTCTCTGCTATTTAAATACACAAGAAGGCCGGAGGCAAAACGGTGGTTCTGGGAAAGATTCCACGATGGTTTGGAATCATCCACATAGAGGAAATGACGTCAGGGCCAGAGGCGAGAAGGATTTCAGCTTGGGATGAAGCATGGATTGCTTCTGGGGTGTGAAGAGCTTGTGTAGGGGACCCCAAGACATCCTGTGATTTTGCACAGTGAGTTAGGCTCCCAGAAAAGGACGCCTCAGAAGAGCTAAGGTTATTTCTAACAGCAGCACAAAGTAGATTCTGTCCAGATTTGCTTTACTATAGAGCCAGCCGCAAAAGGACTAGTGTCCTTCAATGAATCTGTCCCCTGGGGTTTGGGAAACATCCGTAAGGCCTTTTATTTCCAGCCTTTATTTGAATATATTTTTTTTTTAATCTTCGGATAACTCCTTGAAGGAGTTAGGATTCGGAATTAGCAAAATGGAGACCCAAGGTCGCTTAGGGAAGAGAAGAGAGAGCAAAGCCAGAGACTGGGCAAAGGGGAAAGAAAGCAACCAGATTGCTTAACAGCCAAGCAACAGAACAGAGAAGTCATGCGCAGCTGGGGACGGAGAGGGTGAAGTGTGAGCAAGAGGGATGCTGAGAGCCACGAAACGAAACAACAGGGACAAGTAGGAGTCAGGCATGGGAAAGAATCCGAAAGAAGAGCAGAAGTCAGCGCTCTGTGAGGAAGCAGGCTGGACAGCACGAAGCGCCCACAGTTCACACTGGTCAGCAAGGAAGGGGTGCGGAAAGACAGAAAGAGGACAAGAGGACAGGAAAGTACTCTAAGGTATCCTGGGCTTCAGAGCTCCTCCTCAGGAAATGATAAAGCCCATAGCTCCGAAGCCAATGTCCGTCTTCACGGCTTCTATCGCTGGCTTTCTCATCAGCAACGTGATGAAAACACGCATGCATTCATTCACTCCGTGCACCTCGGAGGCCTTCCCGCCAGACTAGTTCTTCACATCTAGGGGGTGCTTATCTAAAAGTGCCAGGTTCCTTTGTGCACCCCTGTCACCAAGAATGCCTTCCAGGTTGTGGATGGCGGGACTTTCCTTAGGAAAAGCCAAGCCTCCACCATGGTTGGGTAGAGTCCAGACGAAAATGTCAAAGCACTATAAGATCAATCAGGAGACCATGAAAGCAACTTCCCAGAACTATCAAACACAGCCTTCCTGGCACGCACTCCTACAATCGAAATCCTGTTCCTACCTGGGTCTAAGACCAGGCCACTGCCCACACACGTGGGCTGCTGGGAAAATCCGGGCTGTCCTACGTGTGTCCTAGTAATGTTTTAGTCAAAGCACTGTCTGGGCCTCACCTGAGTGACCAGCACCGTCTGCCGCTGGGCAGGAGGAAAGCAAGATAGGGCCATTTGTTTCCCAAACTAATTGCCTGCCATCACCATTCGCTTTGGTTTTAACAGTCCTTCCTAGTGAAGACTCGGGGACAGCTTCTTCCCAGAACTCTCTGTGCCAGGGAGACAATCAGTAGAACCACGCCAGCATTCTCTTCCCTAGAAACACATGCCACATGCAAAAATCTCCTTAGCCCCAGCAGCAAGCAGTCTTAGCTATTAGCAAAAATCTAGCCACGCCCACCCCCGAAAGATGAGAGCCCATTGGTCTGCTCTGAATGTCGATCAGCCCATTCTCCACAAACTAACCACAACTAATCATGAGTAGGTTTAGAAAATCTTTCATACCATGCATACATCTGCTGTGAGCACAGGCAGGGTTGAGTTATAGCAGTGAGTCCTCTGAGGGGTTCAGAAATAGTGTCCGGAACAAGGCATATTCACCTCGCATACTTACACAGGATCCGGAGACGGCGTCTGTGCCCGTGTTAGTTCTGCCCTCACCTCATGTACTCCCCATCGCTCCTATAATCCATAAATGACTCTGATCCCGAAACCTCCTCAAAGTCCTCCAGCACCAGGCTGGTGGAGTCCTCACCCAGGGTGCCGCTGTCAGGCCTGGACATCCTGGCCCGGGGCAGAGGCACAGGGAAGTTGGTGGTAGCTGGAGGTGGGGAACAAGAGGGTGTTGGCAAGATGCAGATGGGCCGGGCCTGAGCAGGGGACACAGCTGCCTCCAGGGTTTCTTCATCCTCTTTCTCAGACTCTGGTGCCCCATCAGAGGCTGAGGGACTCAGGACATGGTAAAGGCTGGGAAGGCGGATGTCGAAGCGTAACCCAAACTTGGCAAACAGCTTGTCATTGAGGGTATAGAGTTTCTCGGAGATGTCATAGCCCAGCAGGGCTGAGAAAAGGCGGGAGATGTATCGCTCTCGGTTCAAAAGAAGGTGAAGATTTTTCCGGGGCCAGGAAATGTAGCTACATTCAGTCTCAGCGGTCAGCGTCACCTGAGGGGTTAGAAGCAGAGAGGGAAATGTTTAAAGTGCAAAGAAACAGGTTACTATTTTGACTTGGGAGCACCCTATGGCCTTGCTGGGAGAAAGACCAGGGACAGGCTTCTTGTGTGCACTGTGATGTGCATGCCCAGTATCAGGACTGAAGTCAGTCCCTTGTTCAGCTGCCTACCACCTCCTGGAGCCTCACTTTGCATGTCCCATCTCTCCTCAGTTCTGAGGTTCCACTGTTGATAACAGCAATGGCTGCAAAAGATTCTGAGTAGAAAGGCGAGAGATGGGGAGGCTTCCTGGTGTCCTGAAGAGAGGTCATGCTGAAGACTTCATTTTAAGAGAGAAGAACTAAGAACCAGGCTTGGTGGCCTGTGCCTGTAATCCCAGTGACTGGAGGCTGAGGTGGGAGGATGACAAGTTCAAGTCCAGCTTCACCACTCTGTGGTGCATTAGGAAGCTTCCCGCCTCCCCCACCACTTCCCCCCTTACCATTCTACTTAGAATCTTTGGCAGCCATTATTGTGATTGACAGTGGAACTGCAGAGCCAAGGAGATGGGATATGCAAATTGAGGTCCCAAGAGGTGATGAGCAACTGAGCAGGGGACTGACACAGCTCCTGACATGGGAAATGACTGACCACAGCTCCTGACATGGGAAATGCACACTTTAGAGGAAAAAAAAAATCAAGACCTGGGAAGGAGATAACTTAGTGGTAGAGTGGTTAAACATGTGTGTAAGGCCTGGGGTTGACTTCCCTGTGTGTGTGTGTGTGTGTGTGTGTGTGTGTGTGAGAGAGAGAGAGAGAGAGAGAGAGAGAGAGAGAGAGAGAGAGAACAATGCACAAGGCACAGTCACTAAAAGGGCTGGGGAGAAAAGTTTGTTGAGAGAAATGGCTACAGAGTAAGCATGACAAACTATCAGATAGGCAGAACACTGGGGTTCAGGTCCCAGTATCTGCTCTTAACTTGGTTACAAACTGAAGGATCTCATGACTCGGATCAGGAGCAATGGAACGGGTCCCCTTCCTTAGTTATTTAAGGACCTAGGAATTTCTGTCTACTCACTGTGCCTAGGATGCAAACTAGATTATGCCAGCAGGAGAAAAAGGCAACAGCGTATACTTGGTACACAGTAGGGCTCCATAATCCATGTACAAATGATGATCTGGGCACGGTGTCTCGTACCTTATAAGCACCCAGGAGTGGACCAGAACTGGAAGCTAGCTTGGGCTACATAGTGATTCTAGGGTAACCTGAGCTACAGAGTAAGACCCTGTCTCAACCCCAAAGATGGGTAGCAAAGCTAAGGTTAAATGGAACTGTTCCAAGGACAGTATAGAAAAGAGAATAAACTTAGACAACGTTGAATGGTCTGACTGATACAACCCTTTGGCTGACAGGGCTACAGTGTGTTGGTGTTTGTGAGTGGTGAAGGCGGCCGTCCAGGCTAAGCTTTACTGAGCTCTGAGTATGTTCCAGACGTTGTATTGAGTGCCTTTGTTGCTGACTATGAAGTATGGTTCAACGTATTCTCTGTTAGAGACTATCTACAACTCCTTCAACTCTTGCCTTTCAGGGCTAGAAAGTTGGCTGAGGGGTTAAGAGTACTGGCTGTTCTTGCAGAGGACTTAAGTTTGAGTCTCAGCACCAACATTCACCACTGCTTATATCTTCAGCTCTAATGGATCGAACACCCCCCCCACACACACACACAAATAAACCTTTATGCTTTTTTTTTCAAGACTGGACCTCTCTGTGTAGCCCTAGGTGCCCTGGAACTCACTCTGTAGTCCAGGCTGGCCTCAAACTCATAGAGATCCACCCGCCTCTGTCTCCCAAGTGCTGAGATTAAAGGCATGTGCCACCACCACCTGGCTTAAAAATAAATCTTGTAAAAAAGACACATCTTAAAAACAACTCTCACCTTGCCTACGTTACCTCTCGTCACACCCCTCTCCTCTTCCCCCATGTCTGCTGTGCCCTTCCTCTACCTCGTACTGTCCACGGTTTCTTCATCACGCTATGCGTAACAGGGCTCTAAATTAGTCATCAGAACCAGAAGCTGGGGGCTGGTTTCGGGTCTGCCCCGTACCAGCTGTGTAACATCCGTTACTATCATGTCTGGGCATGTCGCCTCCTGAGAGAATTCTTACGAGAACACTCACCAAGGGCTGAGCGAGTGGCTTTCAGCCTGTGCCCTAAATGTCCTTATCAGAAAGTCCCAGACAAGAAACCAGTGTCAGGCAGAGAGCAGATGAGCCTCAGGAAGACCTGACCTAGATGCAATCCATGTCCAGAAGGGCAGGCACAGCGAGCGTGGGTGCTATTACTGCTTCCGTTGTTTCGAAAGAATAAGATAATCATTTTCTTTGCTTTACTTTCACGGTTAGCTACCTTTATATTTATTCACCCTTTTTAATGCTGGGGTTATAAAAAACACATCACCGTGCCTCACTTTTTTGTGGGTGCTGGGAAATCTTAACTCAGGTCCACATGCTTGCACAGTAACCGTTTACCAGAAAACCTGCTTTTTGATTGGCTCTCACACGCATACGAGACTGTCTGGACTAAAGTTTTGATAAAGTGCCAAGTTTTTTCTTTATGAGCATACCTGGATAGGACAGGAGTCCAGCAAAACAGGTTGCAGATTGGAGGCTAACGATGAACTCTGTGGGATACGCGTGTGCCCTGCACTTGATGAATGTTTCGAGAACGTCACAGGGCCAGCAGCCAGCAGGTCTGCTGTACTGGGTGGCTGAGGGGTGTGATGGGATGCTGAGATCTGTATGAAATGTGCTGTGTGAGTTATGATTTGGGCAGGAACCAGGATTGTTCTTCCAATCAACAAAGTCACATCACAGGCAAAGTCAAGACGAAATACAACGCAACAACATTTGATACCTGCAAAGAGGAAATGGGACTTCACACAGCCAGCAGCAAGGGTGGGGATCTCATTGCTTCTAAATGAGGCAAATGCTCAAGATATAAACGGTGGAACTCGAGCAGCTTACATTCCAGGCAGAGAGGCCATCTGGGGTAACAGTCCTTCCTTTGGAGTATCACCCACCTGCTCCTCCCTGTCAGCGCCACAGCCTGCTCTGGCTGGTTCCAGCCACCAGGGCTCTTCTGTCATCCTGGCCTGAGGGAGATCCCAGAGAATGGGAGGGTGCAGATGGGACAAAGGTTCGGAGATTGGAGCTGGTCAGTGGCTCTGGCAGTGGCAGGAAGGCTGCTTCTCTGACAATATCACTACAGAGCTAGGGTTAGGACAGAAGAGGCCCAGACAGTGGGATTGCCTGGTAGGTGTCTGTTCAGGGTTAGCTCAGAGGCTGACTAGAGGACTCTCTGGTAGACATCACAGAAGATACACAGACCCCAGGACAGCAGACTGTCTGGCAGCATCCCTGAGAGGGTTGAGCGGACCGCTCCTCTGATGGTCCAAGCTCTTGCTTGCCTCGTCTATTCTCTAGCTGAGTACATGGTGCTCTGGGCCTTGGCTGCCCTATCTGTCAAACAGTAGAACAGTAATACAATCTAGTGCAGTGTATGATTCAGCAAGACAATAAAAACGTGCTGTGTGCCACTGCTAGCCATCAGCAACTCAGATCCACAAGGGTGAAGGAGTGCAGAGGGGACAGCAAAGGCTGTGAGTGGCTCAAGAGTCTTCTGAGACCCCAACTGCTTGTGGGCAACCAGTTCAGCAACAACTGTTCCTGGGACTGTCTTTTGGAGTGGAGATAGAGACAGACGCAGGGCCGGTGATGCCTCCACACCATTAGAATAGAGAGCTTGAGCACACAGCCAGCTTAAACAAAGGACGCGCTCAAGCAGGCTGCACAGGGGCAGAGAGGCCAGAAGATGAACCTGGGGAGCCCTCATGGGAGAGTTCTGGGGAGCATGGTGGTTTGTTTAGAAGGGAAAATGCATTTCAGATACAGGGCAATAGAAGGGTCAGGTTGTGGTGGTACCAGTGTCCGGCATAGAACGAGCAGTATGTACCAGGAGGGCTGGAGCTGCTGAAAGTTCAGTTACCCTAATCGGATGAGCTTTTTTTATCCCGTGGGCATTAATCTTTTGGAAGAGTTGTAGGCTCATGAGTTACATGGCTGCCTGTCAGGGACCAGAGCCACCCTTCCCTGTTCCCCAGACCCAGGAGCCCAGGCACTCTTCTCAAGAGAAGGCAGGGACCATTATCCTGCCCACTCTTAGCATCACATTTGGTGGTGGTCAAAGGGCAGATGGGAGAGAGGGGAAGGGGGAGGTAGCAATGCCGTAGGCTTTCAGTGGCAGGTGCCCGTGCTACCCCGGGGCTCCTTATTACCTGGAAGGTCCCCTCCTCAGAAGGCTGCAGGGATTCCCATTCAGGAGAGTCCATGAACTGGTATGGGAAGATGTAGTGTAGAAACTGCCCATCCTGGCTCACTCGAACCCTGACAAAAGGAGAGAAGAGACTGAATGGAAAAGGACAACGGCTGATCTGTGCTGAGGCCACCTATTGCCGAGTCACTGAAACTCTCCAGCAGAAATGCTCGGCTAAAGTGCAGGGAGCCAGCGCAGCTATGGCCCCATTAAAGATGGAGACAAAGCTCGCACAGCCCTCATCACATTCACGATTTTCTATTCCACGGTGCAGAATGAGAGTCCTGGGGAGGGGAGCGGGTACTAAGAACACTTGGGGGTCTATCGGCATGGGTTATGTGTATATGAGTCTAACATGGCAGATCATGTGTGTATGAGCTCATGGGTGGCCACTCAACATGTGGGAAGCTATGGCAGGGGGATTGCCATGATTGTGAAGCCAGCCTGGCCTACATAAGCGCCAGAGCAGAAAGGACTAGAGTGAGACCCTGTATCACCACTACCACCCCAATACTCCCTGCACCCCACAGACCCAACACACACCCCAAAGAAGGAGGAGGAGAAAAGGAAGGGATAAAAAGAGGAAAATAGAAAGGAAAGAAGGAAGTAAAACCTCCTGAAAACTCCCTCAGGCATGAGCTTTATCTCAAAGCAATTAAAAACATCTCTGCAGGTGAGTCGTGGACATTATTAATTTTAAAATCTCCCCAATAATTCCACTCTGTATCCAGGATGCAAACCACAGTGCTGGGTTCTGCTGTACACTAGTGACATGTGGCTGTTTCAATTGAGATTTACACTCATTAAAATTAAATAAAGTTCATGTCAGTCCAGTTACTCAGTCACATTAATCACACCCCAAGCACGTGTGCTCTGTGGCTGCCATAGTGCATAGCATGGATGTAGAATGTCTCTGATGCCATGAGAGGTGCTGCCCTGCCTTTCCCCTTCCTGGCAGGGGGCAGTGCTCAGGATGACTCATGCTTGCAAGAGAAAAAAGAGGGCTTGAGAGGAAGGCAAATGGACGCTTCGAATGTGCCTGCCCGTTTCGTCATCATGGTGAGGTAGGGTAGACTGTTTTCTTTCTTTCTTTATTTCACTACCATGAAAACAGATGGTCAGGAAAACTTCATGGTGAACTTAAGGTCACATGGCTAGCAGGCAAACAGATTCTATGTTCTCTCACCATGATGTCCCATTATGGGAGTTTGGAATGATGAACTGGCTGGTTTTGTGTGTCAACTTGACACAAGCTGAAGTTATCACAAAGGAGCCTTAGTTGAGGAAATGCCTCCATGAGACCCAGCTGTAAGGCATTTCTCAATTAGTGATCAAGGGCAGGGGAGCAGACCATGGTGGGTGGTGCCATCCCTGGGCTGGAGGTCCTGGGTTCTATAAGAGAGCAAGCTGAGCAAGGCAGGGGAAGCAAGCCAGGAAGTAACATCCCTCCATGGCCTCTGCATCAGCTCCTGCTTCTTGTCCTGCTTGAGTTCCAGTCCTGACTTCCTTTGGTAACGAACAGCAGTGTGGAAGTGTAAGCTGAGTAAACCCTTTCCTCCCCAACTTGCTTCTTAGTCATGATGTTTGTGCAGGAATAGAAACCCTGACACAGACAGGTAAGTAAGTAGTGGTGGACACTTCCAACATCACCACTCTTCTACCTTCACCAAACACAGGGACAACGGGATCCTAAACTCCTCAGACACTGATGCTTCTGACACGCACACGTCCCCAATGCCGCTCCAACGTCATCGAGACTTAAGAACTGGAGTTGAGTTACTGTGACTTGTGACTCGTGCCTTGGGCAGAGACACAGTGGTTAAACTAACACATCCTGTGTTCAAGAACTAAAACCTTGTCTCTCAAATAGTGAAACCCCGACTTTGCACAGGGATGTGCCCCAACTGGCCACGGGAGAATCTAAATCATACAGAAAGCCAAAAGACATGATCTTATCTTATTCCAGCCTGAGGCCGAGGTGCACGCCTTTCTTTAAGTTTGAAAAAAAAAAATCCTTTTCTTTTCTTAAAGGACCCAACTCACATCAGCTAGATAGAGTGGGTTTCTGTAGCTGAGACCAGGAATCCTAATTAATTTAAAAAGTTTTATGAATATGATTAGTCTACACTACCAACCCGTTAAACAACTGCTCTGGCCTTTGCCATGAGCACAGGCTTGCTTTACATCTCAGGGTAAGCAACCTCACTAATGCTGTTTGCTGGATCTTATTATGGCCAGCACCCACCCTGGTACTTTGTCCCTGCAGGGAAGGGGCCTGCATTCTGTGCGGGTCTGGTACGGTACCTGGCACACCAACCTGCATAAAGTGAGTGATTTCTGGATGTTGTGTAACATCTAGACAGTGTGGGTCTTTTCCTCCATTCCCCAGAAACCTCAGGTTTTCACATCCACCTCTTTTAAAGCAGGTTCTGTCAGGCAAAGAAGGAAACAAGTGCGCCTTTGTGGCACACATGCTCACCTGGAGGGAGCTGCCTTTCTATTACGTCTGCAGCTTCTCTCACTAACCCACTATTCACAGAACCTCCCGTGTTCCTGAAGACTGAGGGCCACAGAGGTGGGTATACTCTGAGCCTTGCCTTTGAGCGGAGTGGAAGACTCCAGCAGGTAAAACCCTGGCTGCAGGTCAGTGTGCTGAGTACTGGGGTGGAGTGGGCTCACAGGAGAGGGGGTGGAAGAGCCTGGTCCTTTTAGGGAACAGACTTCTCAAGATGACATTCCGTCTGAGTTTTGAAGACTAAACGGGCTACGATGAGCAGGTGAGGGTAGCGATGGGCAGAGATCTGGGAAGTTTAATGAGAGAGCCTGTTCTCAAATACCTTCTGCTCCTCTTCCTCCAAGCCACAGGAGTTCTAACTGGATGTGTGGCTGCACAGCTAAAGGCTATGCCTTCTTCATTGCCCTGCTAGGTTCGGCCAAGGGGTTAAGTTCTGGCCAATGGGATATTCGTATCCTTGAGTCTCCCCTGAATGAATGCCTGGATAGAGCATGTACATCACTGACTATTAAGACTATTCCTAGTCATTAAGTAATTACCTAATAGATGATCACCTAGAGAGGAAAGGTCTCAAACCACGGGAAGAACAGAGCTGGCCTCTGATGGCAGAAACACTCACTACAAGACCAGGAAATATATACAGACAGCCCGGATGATGCAAGAGAAAATAAAGGGCCACATTCCCCACCCTCAGGGCCTTCACACATGCTGTCTTTGGTTAGACCAGCTTCTCCCAGGGCTGGGCTGACTCCTTGCAGGAGTGTCTGACCTCCCAGAAAACGAAGATCTATAACTTAAAAATGTGCTCTCGTTACACTTACTATTTCTCCTTGGCAACACTGGCTCCATGATTAATCACTGTGGCACATAATTATTATTGGCTTAAGCTCCAAGTGGTCAAGACAATGCTTGTCACATCTAACACTGGATCCCTAGTCTTAGTCTTTTTTGGGGGGGGGGTTGGGTTGGGGAGGTCAAGATTTTATTGTCTTCACAACAAAATCAGCTTAGAACTGGGTCATTTGGCCATTTCTCTTCTTGTCGCCTCCCAGTTCAAAATGCTTGCATCTCTTAATAGCTAGCATCCTCTTAGATCTGCAGTTGGGCTCGACGCACTCCGGTCTCAGCACAAGTCTAGTTTTAGACTTTTTGTGGAAAATGGGCTTAGTCTGCCTACCATAGTCACTCTGTCTCCTGTCATAATGCCACTCTCCCTGGGCAGACAGAGAACCCTTGCCCTTCTTGTACTTTGTCACCTTGTGGGGTTGTGCTTCTCACATGTCTTGCAGAATGTCTAGTGGGTCTTAGGGACATTCACCATGTTTGCAGGATTGCTATCAGCTTAGAAAGAAAGAGGATAGAGCAGCAACAGAAGTTTATAGGCTGCCTCAGTGCTCTTAAAAAACATCCAAAGAAGGCAGGGAAAATAGAAGGGAGGGGGGAGGGAAGAAAAGAAGAAAGAAACAATGAATGGACGAACAAAGAGCAAAGATGTATGTGTATTTGTGTGTTATCTGTGTCTGTCTCTGTGTCTGTCTGTCTGTCTGTCTGTCTGTCTCTCTCTCTCTCTCTCTCTGTGTGTGTGTGTGTGTGTGTGTGTGTGTGTGTGTGTGTGTGTGTGAAGAAAAAGCATCTCTAAGGAAAGAAGACACCAGGACATATATCATTTCTCCTCCCATCTACTCAGGTAAAGAAGTTGGTTCTCAAAGCATACTGCCAAGGCGTGACACTGTCTAATGTCTGAGCAGGCTGAAAGGCACACCAAAATGGATTTTAGCTGGTGTGCTGTATCCTTTATCTCTGGTGTCCTCCTCGGTCACATCAGGTCATCTCCTTGCACTGTCATAGCTTAGACAGTTGCCTATTCTGGAGGGCTGTGCATGTGGGGTCTGGTGTACTGCATCCTCTATGAAACCAAGAGTGAACATAGTTCATCAGGGGGACAGGCTTTGAGGAAGTCACAGTGTTCTCTGAGTACTGCAAGGGTTGGCTGCCCTTGTCAAAACCAAACAGCAAAGCCTCTGGGGTTTGAGCAGAAGGTTCCAGGGACACACCCCTAGGGCAGGGTGGACTCTACAAGAGCCAGCACTTCCTGGCACAAAAGGAGTTTCTTCTGTACCTAGAGGCATTGAGTATCACTCTAACCCAGATGCCATGATTCTCTCTGAAAACCAAAGCCCAGTCATAGATGGGAGGCCCTCCCTCTTGTCCACTCATCAAAGCTGACGGGATGGCACTGAAAGGCAACAAGCCAGAAAGAACAGCAACAGAGCCCCTACCCAGGCCTTGAAAGTCAAGGGGAAACCTGATGGCCTGGTTCTAATTCTTGATATTTAGTGTACTAGGAAAAGCTATGTGGAAAGACAAGCCTTGTTTTCCCCTTCTCGGGGACTCAGTCTTATACAAGCTCACAGTAAATGTGTTACAAGACACAGAGCCATATCAGAACTGTATGCTTCTGCCGAATGAACACCATACACAGGAGAGGCCAGTCTCTGCGAGCCTCAGTCCCCTGCCCTCAACATGAAGAGCAAACCGCATGCCTCCCATGTCTTATAAGCATGGAGCTAAGTACTGAACACCTAATAACAACCATGGTGCAGTCAGCCATCTTAATTCATTTCTCTCCCCATCTCTCCTTCCTTCCCTTCATTCCCTTCCTTCCTTTTCCTCTTCCCTTTGCCTTTTCACTCTTTCCTCCTTTCCTTCTTCCCCTCCTCTCATCTATCCCTTTCCCCGCCCGTCCTTTCTTGCAACCAGAATGTCTTTTTTCGCCTCATGCTTGATCTCCAGCAAGGTGATAGAGGGGACTGTCAACCGTCAGGTGCTATGAGGCAACGTTTCAAAGGATGCACTGATGTCAACAAAGCAAGGGACGCAGAGCCCACGGGGGTTTCTCATTGAACATCCAACAGCCACTGTTGCCAATGTCCTGCTCTCCCTCTCCCTCTCCCTCTGAGGTACATGTCTCCACCACAGCAAATCCCCAGTGAGACATCTGTAGGTTTTACTACTCTTCTGCCACAATGGGGCCCTCAGGTTACAGCAGAGCCTCTCAGTGGAACAGTGGGCCTGGGAACACAGGTGGGGCTAGTGCCTCTGCAGCTGTCAGTACCTGGGCTACACTCCAGAGCTTATACAGGATGTCTCGACACAACAAGGTGTTTCCCGGATGCCCTGGCAGGGAACAGAGGCCGCTGGAAATATTGTTCTTTGTTTGTTTGTTTATTTCCTGCACACAGTGGGCACTTAGCAAGTGTTAAACGCATATGAAGGGGCAAATTGATCTTACTGAAATGGTCACTCTTCTAATGCTCACAGAGATTGCCGCACTTTAGGCGTGACACATGGGGGTGGGGGTGGGGGTGCTGTATCCATTTTGGGTCTGGCCTCACCAACCCTTCCAGTGGCAAGTAAACACAGCCACCCTTGGTCGTGTAGAAGTTGCCTCACGATTCTAGCTTCCTCTTGGAAAGTGTCAAGAAAGAGGAAGCAAAGTCACTCCTGGGGGGGAAAAAAAAATCTATCTGGGTTTGTTTGACTTTCCATATCTGTCCCTTGATGAACGGGGACACGAAATGGAAGGGGACACTAGGGAACAGGAAGTGTGGGCGGGGGGAATTCCAGGCATGGACAACACAGAATAGCTTACCGGCCTGAGAGGAGCAGGGACAGGCGGTTGATGGGTGTCTCACCCTCCACAGCGTAGGTCTGCTCTGTGGCCAGTGTCAAGACCTGCTCATGGCAACAGTGGACAATTTCCTTGTAGGCCTGCAGGGGTACCTGCAGGGGCAGGCACAGTGTCTTGTAGAGGAGGTCGAACTCCTCCGGGAGGGTATTCACCCGAACGCGATATACCAGGTGCGCCATCTGAAGCAGGCAAGCCACTGTCAGGAGGACGTTCCAAAGGACGATGTCTAGCCCACAAGCATCAAGCCAGCCCCACAGCACGAGGCAGAGGTAGCCTGGGCCCAGGATGCCGAAAAGGTAGAAGCATCCGTATACTCCACTGCCTGCCATAAAGCCCATAAGCAAGAAGCAGTTGGCCAGGTGGTAGACAGCCCCCTCCACATCCGGTTTCCAGCCACTGCACACAGGCCGCTGCCAGAGGAGCTGAGCCACCGTGCTGCCATTGGCACTCATCTTGGGGGCTCTCGGGGCCTTTGCAGGCTCTGATATGGTCTCCACAAAGGAAACTGGGGTAAAAAAAAAATCAGTTAATCTGTATTCCCAAGTGGCTTCTCACCACCTTTGCTGGCAGGAATGCTTCCGGTGGCTCTGAGAAAAAATGCCAGGACATAGTACACTTCATGGAAGCTTGAAAACCTAAGTTTGCTGTTTGGAATTTTCTTTTCCTTCTTCCTTCCTCTCTCTTTCTCAGCAAAGCTCTTGTTCCCCCCGTAGTGCTCTGGTAAATGTCTTTGGCTCCGGCTTTCTTAGGATACTCTTCATAGTTAGTTCTTAGCAAAAAGCATACAATGTCCTGAGAGAAGGTAGGAACTGGACACCACGAACTTCAGCAACATAGGGCGAAGCAGCCACATCCTGCTCTCCGTCGTCCCGGGCAGAGTGGGGAGTGGAGAGCCAGCAGGAGAGGCACACTTGTGTTCCATTTGGAATGCATGATCTCTTGGCACCGGAAGAAAGGGTGACCCCAGAGGGATACCATGTTTGGAATTGGAATCCAAGAGGTGCTGGCAGTGAAAGAAAACAGGCCAGGCAAACAGGCAGGCTGGCACAGCACTTAGCATACCTCCAGGGGACAAGATAAGACCCAGGGTCAACAGAGGCAGGCAGGGAGGGTCAGAGGGAAAAAGCGAGTAGGGAATTTAGGTCCGTGGAGTAGTCGGGACACAGTGCAGATGTCCTGTCGGGAGGATTTGGGGATTTGTGGGAGGTAGAAGGACAGTCCAGAGTGGGGATGCCTGGGACTATTAACAGAAATGGCACTGGCGGGGAGAACCGGAAAGCCCCGTGAAAGGTTTAAGAGACTCAGCAAACATCATTGTGCGGTAATTTGACATTTGTTCAACAAAAGCAGCTGAGTAAAGCAGCCCCTTCAACTCTGAGTTGACACTCAGATGTCTGCACAAAGTAATAGTCAAGGTAACACATGACCTAAGTCACCGTCCCATCTACATACCAATAACCTCAAGTTAGAATGACTGCCTAGGAAATAAATACTCTTGGTACTCTGGACCTCAACTGAGCAGTGTACACGCACATTCTCAATCATCACTGCTCTCCTAGAGCTGAGGAAAATGGAGCCTCCGAGAGGTAACATGTTCCAACGTGGAGCAAGCAGCAAAGCCAGGACTTGAACCTGAGACCGTCAAACAAAATACTCCTAAGTGAAGTTCCCAGTAAGCAGAAATGCCGAAACTAGATCCATGACTCCACAATCCTAAGATGTCTGATGACTTTCAAGGACATCTAAATGAACCTGGGGGACCAGTTTTGGACTGCTGAGAAGTAAATAGGACTGTGCGAACATTAAAGCCAAGAGACCGCATCTGGCTTCTGGAGGACTTGCTGGGTCTCCATCCTGGCTGCTTTGGTCAGGGGCACCGTCGCCCTAACTCCACAAAGCTTCCCTGAATTGAGTAACTTAACACTGAGGAGAAGTGGGAAGTTAAAGGTGGTGCTGAAGCTTCCAACTCAACACTCAGTGTACACTGTGACCTGAATGCCACTTTATAAGGGAGAGACTACAAACGACAACGGCAACAAATTACCAAATTAAGTTTAAAGAACGGTGTGACCCAGGAAGAAGGGTGGTGTGGGGAAGGCACGGGGAGGCTGCGGTGGAAGGGGGAGCAGACTCTCTCAGGGTGAGCAGGGAGAAGCATAGTTACAGTAGTCAGACATTCTTGCCCTGCTAAGGGAAGACGTTGTAAATTTTTAATTGGAATCGATTGATCTGCAGATGGCTTCATACTTCCCTGTCTCTGGGGAGAGGTACAGAAAGGGCTGGGGGCATTTGGAGAACAAAGCAACACAAGACTCTCACAGCAGGCTTTCGGTGTCAGATGCCTTTCTGGAATTTTCTTTGGGTTTGTTGATTGATTGATTGCCTGGGTTCAGTTCAGCCCATGCTCACCTGGAAACTCACCAGGCAGTCCAGGCTGGCCTGGAATTCTTGGGAATCCTCCTGCCTGGCCTCCCCGGTGCTGGGGTTATACGTGTGACTGTGACGTCATGTGTTCAGTAGAGGGTGGGGCTATGCTGCTTTTGCTGTCTGCCTGCTTCCCAAGCAACTTGCCCACTTCAGCTAGCAGCTGCTGTTTGTGTAGGCAACATGGCTCCCTGCCAGAGGTTGGAGTCCCTGCCAGCTGTCAATGGGCAGGCACAGAGAAGCAACCAAGGCTCTGAGATAGAGTTTCAAAGCATGTCAGCAAGACAGTCCAAGACTGCCCATAGGCTTGGCCCTGACCCTTTAAAGAGACAGGCGGGTCAACTGCTTGATCGTCTACTGTCCCTGTCCAACCACCTGAGACGAACTGAGCGGAGAGAACTAACACTTACCAAACAGTTAACAAGAGAACACGATAGATAGTATTCTATCATCTAAGTTTTTGACAGGGTCTTACTGTATATCCACCACCCCCAACCCCCTTTTTAATAGAAGAAAAAGGCTTAGAGTAGCTAAGGAACTTGTCTTAACTCACAGAAGTAATATATGAATGGTGACTAAAGCCCAGTCTGTGTGAGTCTAACTGTAAATTCCCGCTACACCAGGAGTTTGGGTGTTGCCCAGCACCTACATACATGTATTGTAACAGAGGGCCTAACTATGTTGCAGGAGTCGGTGTAAGACTGATGCCCATGGGTCGGCAGGTGACAATAACAGGAAATGATGTGTTTTTATTTAAAAAGTCACTTGATAGAGATAAGAGAATAAATATGTTGTGTGTGTTGAGATAGTATGTCCTTATGAGGAAACCACAGACATGCCAGCATGCGCACGGTGGAAAGAAACAGAAGTAACGCCATTTGGTAATTTAAGTCAGTAAGTATTTATTTAGACAAACTGAGGTAGTAAGAGAGGTCACAAAGATGAAATGGGGAAAAAAATCCCCTCCAGGGTAGTTTTGATCTAGAGGGAAGACTAACCTGGGAAAACCCAGAAATGTCATAAAAGGTGGCCACAGGGACAAAGGAAAATCTCTGAAGGGGATGCTAAGAAGAAAGAGAAAAATAAGAAAACAGCAGGGGGCTGGGGGGTGATTTAAGGAGGACTAAAATTTGCTCAGGTGCTCTCCGCTGGGCACGCCAAGAACAGGGTACAGATGTGTGGGCAAGCCCAGAACAGAAGATGTGCACATGGACATAAGGTAGCCCTCGACCTTCCAGACAGCTGGGCAACAATGCAATACTTGCAGGTTCAGTCAGGAGACGCCATGCCAAGGGTGAGAAGGACAAGGACAAACATCAGCAGCTTAGATTGTTCAAAGCCGGCCTTGGCCATGGTCATAGATGTGACACCTCCCGTCTCCCGACTCCAGGCTGGAGACTGAGAGACATATCTGTGTTGCTTATGGCCCTGCAGTTGGCTGTCCTGCTTCTTGGGGCTGAATATGTCCTGACTGGGGTCCTCTACAGCAGTGGTTCTCAACCTTCCTAACACTGGGACCCTTCACTACCACACCTCATGCTGTGGTGACCCCCAAGCATAAAATTATTTTGTTGCTTCTTCGTAACTGTAATTTTGCGACTGTTGTGAATCATAATGTAAACATCTGTGTTTTCTGATGGCCTTGGATGACCCCTGTGAAAGGGTCCTGTGACCCCCAAAAGGTTCGGGACCCACAGGTGGGGAGAACTGCTGGTCCACAGGCTCTCTTCAGGAGACAGCTTCCTGAACACTGGCTGACTGTCGGATTCTACAAAACAGGACACGGCGTTCTCATCCTCTACCCAGTTTTCTCTTCGACGTTTGAGTCAACTCTGAGAGGAACTGATCTTATTCCCTCGATGTGGCCACTCAGGATGGCTAGGGTGAGATGGAGTACTGGTTTCTCACTCAGTATCCATTTACCCCTTCCTCCTGTGAAACACAATTTCAGTTCTGTCTGAAGATCTGACAAGACTTGGAAGGATCAGGCCCTGCTCAAACCATTTAGCCTTAGGTGCACCACTGACAACCATTGTTTTTGTAAAAATACACACAGCATTGCTCAATCAGACTGAAAAGGGGGATTTGGAAATTCCACACCTGAGGAAAGGTTTCTGCCTCTTCTCCCGGTCTTGAAGAAGAAGGTACACACTTGGTTTCACTGGTCTTAGAAAACTCTAGGACAATAAACCTGGGTGCTGGATGGCCCCAGCACCTCTGGTAGATACAACTGTAGGTGGAGTTGCTTCAACTCCGGCCTCTCACAACTGTGCTCATTCTTCTTGATGGGAGGTTTTCTATACTTGCTGTTTAACTCACTAAACTTGACGAAAGATGAAACTCTGTGGGTTTTATCTTTTTACATTTTTTAAAAGACAATATCTCATTGTAGCACTGGGCACTGGCTGGCCTGGAATTCACTATGTAGCACAGGCTAGCTTTGAACTTATGGAGATCCACTTGCCTCTGCCCCGAGTGCTGGGATTTAAGAGATGTGCCTTCTTAGAGGTCGGACATGGTCTGGCTTGAACTTGCACAGGCCTTGTACATGCTGTCAGTCTGAGTTCATGCATGCATAGGCTCTGCTGTGTATGGAAAACCCAACTGATATCTGCTAGGAGAGGGGAAAATCAGTTTTCTTCAATGGAGTGACACTGGGTATATCAGCCACACTGTAGAGTAAGCAGGCCTTATGATCAGGAATAGTTGGTCAACACAAATTGGAACCCATGTTTTAAGTGTGTGTTTGATTTTTTTTTTTAAGAGAATAGGAAAGAAAGTGGGGATAAGAGAGAAGGTGGGGAGGAAAAAAGTATGATCAAAATATATCATATGAAAAAAATTTGGGCTGGAGAGATGGCTCAGCCATTAAAGGCTAGGCTCACAACCAAAAATATAAAAAAAAGCATCAGAGAAAAAAATTTAAGGTATGTGCCACTACACTTGGGTGGTGTGTGTGTGTGTGTGTGTGTGTGTGTGTGTAGTATGTGTGTGTATAATATATTCATTCATGCGGATGTAGAGGTTAGAGGTCAATGGTGTACTCCCCCCCCCCTTTTTTTAGACTGGGTCTCTCAGTGAACCCAGAGCTCAGAATGGCTGGTTAGCAAGCTCGAGCCCTGGAGAGCTGCCTGTTTCACACCTGGCTTTCATATGGGGTAGAGATGGGAACTCAAGTCCTCATGTTTGTGAAGCAGGCACTTCATCAATGAGCCATGTCCAGAGCTTTAGCTTTTAGTAGCTAAATAAAGAACTGGTGGGCAGAGTTACATGAGAACTCTTGTGGGAAGCACCTTGAATACCCATCGCAATATCAAATTCAGATTTAATTTCTGATTATACTTCTGTACTCATTAGATGTTCTTTATGAGCAGAGGGCTCATCTTACAAATCTTCGTACACTGAGCACACCACAGTTCAGTGTGCCCTTACTTGGCTTCTCTGTCTGGTGAGCAGGCTGTATATATGATGTGTGCTGGTAAGTTGTCCTGTGTTGTTTGTGCTTTGGGAAGCTGGCCCTAGAAATGCCGTTGCCCACTACCCTCCCCTACCCACCCCTGCCCCATGCACACACTTTAGACCAGTGTTTTCCAACCTTCCTAACGCCGTGACCCTTTAATACAGCTCCTCATGCTGTGGTGGCTCCTGACCATGAAACTATTTTCACTGCTACTTCATAACTGTAATCTTGCTATTGTTATGAACAGTAATGTATATTTGTTTTCTGATGGTCTAGACCTGTGAAAGGGCCGTTCTAGACCTCCATGCGTTGCGACCCCCAGGTTGAGAACCACAGCATTGAACCCACATGTTTATATCAAGTGTCCTCCAAAAATCCATCCTGGGTCAGGCTGGACTCCTGGCTCAGAAACAAGGGAAGGGAAAAGGCAAACAGACAAGGGCATCTAAAATACCATGCCCTTAAGAAATGCTTGAGCAGAACTAGTTCCAATAGAGATGACTATTGTTTCCCCGTAATATAAAAACACCTGTGTTGGAAATGGGGCGTTGGAAGGACCCTCTCAATCACAAACTCCAGCTGCCTTGGCCTCCCCAGCAGCTTCTGCTGGATCACTGTAAGCAGCTCATTCAGGACCTTATCTTTCTGTGGTCATTTGCTCCTTTACAAAGGAGACTCTGCTCTTTCCAGACTCTGAAACAGCTGGCTGCCTGAATAGGGCTTCCTTGTTCATTTCTGCTAGATGCTAGATGTTTTGAGCACCTACTTCGATGGTATTTTGCTATTTGTTCTCTGACCTTTCTTTACTATATATTTAATGAATTCACTCATTCATGCCTGAAAGCATAGCTATAAACCAGAGAGCATCCTTTGGTCTAACAGAGCAAGCAGTATGTCAGATCTCATCAGTCAACATTCAGAGCTCTTCTTACAGATCAGCCTTCACTAGATATGTATTGAATGAACACACACACACACACAAACACACACACCTGTATATATCCACAAATGTGAATTTTTATCAGATGCCTGGTACAGTGTGCACACTTCCGGTCAGCTATTTGGCAGGACAACTTCCTTGTGACTAACCATGTGAACTCACCTCACTTGCACAATAGAGATTACAGTTTCTCTAGAAGGCAGAGTAATTCTAGGACTGGCCCTGCCTAGGGATATGGGACTGTTTCCACTAACTTCAAAGTTGAATATTTCAAGGTTAAACAAAGAAACTGTGCATAAGGGAGACATAGAAAATGTCGGAATTCCGTGGTCATCTACTACATCACATTATTTTTCCATGATTGTGCTAGTATCTCTTCAGATTATTCTGATATGCTACATTCTGTCTCCAGGAAGGCCTGTGCACCAGGAAGGGATGGGCGGAGGGTCTTCTGAGATGTGTTCTCAAAGGCAGTGCTTTAGTTTCTCACAAATCAGGTAAGGAAACTGGAAAAGGTTAAAATATTCAATGTGTTGCCTATGAACAGAGGGAAATGGGAACCCTCAGATACTAAGGAACACGTGGAGGAGGTTGCCTTTCTAATTATGAACTGGACAGCATGCATCAGTGGCCTTGGAAACATGCATAACCTCTGGGTATGGTGGGCTTCTGTGATTTACCCTTCACACAGGCACAAAACCAGTCAACAACTAAACAGACACACAGACACACACACAGACACACACAGACACACACAGAGACATACACACATATAGACACACACACACAGACACACACACACACAGACATACACACACACACACACACACACACACAGAGAGACACAGACACACAGTATCTATGTATCTGACATCATCTGTCTCAGCCTGAGATGCAATTCTATCTGGAGGGGTCTCTGACACATAGTAAGTATACATACATAGTTCTGGTTAAGCTCTAGTAAGCCATAGAGTACATTCATACATCTAATGATGCAGAATATTATCTCATTAGGAATAAGAGTACATTTGAAAAATATAAAAATAGTTTTGCTTCTATTTTAAATAATTAGCGTTGGAGAGATGGCTCAGTGGTTAAGAGTGTTTGCTGCTCCTGCAAGAGCCCCAGGTTTAGTTCCTAGCACCCACGCAATGGCTCTGTAACTCCAGTTCCCACACAACTAATATTTCCTTCTGGCCTCTGAGGGCACCAGTACATGTGTGGTACAGACACACATACAGGAAAATAACCATACACACAAAATAAAAATAAACCTTTAAAAATCATGTCAAGTATGATTACCATACCTAGAATCCCAGGATGCAGGAAGCAGAGGAAAGAACACAAGTTTCAGGTTACTTTGTGCTATAAGGAACGACCCCGTCACACCTCCCTGGAAATACGAATACAGAGGCTATGTCTGGGACAATCTACTTACACCTAGCATCAGCTGCCGGGGTCATCTGTTCTCCATTTTGTAGCCTAGGGTGTATGCAAGCAACCATCTAAGGGACTGTCTGAGTGGGAAGGTAGTTGATAGCTGTCTCCATAAGCCACACAGCGTTTATTAAAAGCATTATACTCAGTGAATATCAAGTAAAACTATGAGTAAAGAATCAAAGAGCTAGAGAATGCTAGTAATACTAAATGTAAGTAGCCAGCTGCTCCATAAATTACATTAGTTTCGTGGTCACAAAGCTTTTAAGCTAGATATTGTTTTGGGGATTTTTGTTTTGTTTTTCAGATAAGAAAGATCCATTGTTGACTTACTGATCGCACATAGCTGGCTGCTAAGCCCATGCCTGTCATACGTCAAAGTCATCTAGTTGTTGGGGCTGTAGTCCTCGCTACTCAGGAGACTGAAGCAGGAGTCCAAGCTCAAGGCCTCAGAGTAGGTCCAAGTCACAGTATAAAAAAGGTAAGAACAGAGCTAAGGGGGCTGGGGATTTAGCTCAGTGGTAGAGCGCTTACCTAGGAAGCACAAGGCCCTGGGTTCGGTCCCCAGCTCCGAAAAAAAAAAAAAAAAAAAAAAAAAAAAAAAAAAGAACAGAGCTAAGGAGACAGGTAGAGCATCTTCCTAGCTTGCATAAGACCTAAGTCCAATATCCAGCACCACAATGGCTACTACTACAAAAAAGAAAGGAAGGAAGGAAGGAAGGAAGGAAGGAAGGAAGCAAGGAAGGGAAAAGAGCCACACACTTAACCATTAATTAGGTCAGGATCTTGAAGGATCTAATTGAGCTCTTTTATTCTATAAAGGAATCAACCACACACAAAGATTAAATGTTCCTCAGCATCTTCTGTTTTTGAGGTGTTTATTTAGCCTTGTGTATGCCAGGCAGGTTCTCTGCCACTAAATGAAATCTAGAGCCTGTGTCTGAGATTTTCAACTCAATGCACTGAGAGGCAAAAATATGAGCTTTATTGGCATTTGAGCAGCTACAAGGTCACAAGTTTGCTTCAGTAAGTGGGTTACACGCTCTGTTCTACTCCACGGCAATAGTGCCGAGCTCTGTGCATGCTAGGGAGCAGGTGTAGCTGTGTGTGTGCTAGGGAGCAGGTGTAGCTGTGTGTGTGCTAGGGAGCAGGTGTAGCACTGTGTGTGCTAAGGAGCAGGTGCAGCTGTGTGTGCTAGGGAGCAGGTGCAGCTGTGTGTGCTAGGGAGCAGGTGTAGCTGTGTGTGTGAACTAGGGAGCAGGTGTAGCTGTGTGTGTGCTAGGGAGCAGGTATAGCTGTGTGTGTGCTAGGGAGCAGGTGTAGCTGTGTGCGTGCTAGGGAGCAGGTGTAGCTGTGTGCGTGCTAGGGAGCAGGTGTAGCTGTGTGTGTGCTAGGGAGCAGGTGTAGCTGTGTGTGTGCTAGGGAGCAGGTGCAGCTGTGTGTGTGCTAGGGAGCAGGTGTAGCTGTGTGCGTGCTAGGGAGCAGGTGTAGCTGTGTGTGTGCTAGGGAGCAGGTGTAGCTGTGTGTGTGCTAGGGAGCAGGTGTAGCACTGTGTGTGTGCTAGGGAGCAGGTGTAGCTGTGTGTGTGCTAGGGAGCAGGTGTAGCACTGTGTGTGCTAAGAAGCAGGTGTAGCTGTGTGCTAGGGAGCAGGTATAGCTGTGTGTGTGCTAGGGAGCAGGTATAGCACTGTGTGTGCTAGGGAGCAGGTGTAGCTGTGTGTGTGCTAGGGAGCAGGTGTAGCTGTGTGTGTGCTAGGGAGCAGGTGTAGCTGTGTGTGTGCTAGGGAGCAGGTGTAGCTGTGTGTGTGCTAAGGAGCAGGTGTAGCTATGTGAACTAGGGAGCAGGTGCAGCTGTGTGTGTGCTAGGGAGCAGGTGTAGCACTGTGTGAGCTAGGGAGCAGGTGTAGCTGTATCTGTGCTAGGCAAGTACTCTGCCATGAGCTACAGTCCCAGTTCCAGGACTAATCAGTTTTTAGCATCAACCTAGCTGCCAGCTTGGACCAGGGTCTTAAAAACAGGTGGCTAGCTTGACCCTAGGCACCTCACTGTCTTTATCTTATCATGTAACTGGCCACACAGAGTGACTATGCCAAATAGTTGGGATCTGGGATCTTCCAAGCCAGACCACTCCACTTAGACTTAGAGAGTGTGAGGGAGGGAAGGAAGAGGGAGAGAGAGGAAAGACAGAGAGGGATAAGGGAGAGAGAACAAAAGCATCCCCTCAAACCTGCAGCCCTCTGCCTCCTGTGTTCTGGGATTACACGGGTGGTCCCACAACTGGGCCAATGAGTCTTGACTGAGATGACGGGCTGTGACATCATTTTGTACAGATAAAAGATGTTCATTCCAACTTCAACATACCTATGTTGGGAGACTTTGCTGGTTGAGAGAAGAATATGCTTTCTCCTAACAATAACTATTCAAATTCCCATAATGTCACAATAATGAGCAAAAGAAAGTCATGGCACGGGAGTTGCTACGATACTCATTAGAAGAAAAAGAAAACTGAACCAAAAGTGATAAGGGTATGTGAGGAACAGAAAAAGAAACACATCAAAGACGGTTTACCACATTTTCTTTCCTTTTGTTTTTTAATAAATTATAAATACTTTATCCACTTATCAAAGTTCATCAAAGAACTTCCAAAATATTTACTCTTCTTCATTCTTCAGGGCTTATTCATTCACAAAGTGGGCCACCTACAGAAGAGATTTGATTTTAGAAAGTCAGAGTTCAGACATCAAACTGGACCTAGGGGTTATGGACTTACGGCCACCAGAAATAAATGCTTCACTGAAATATTGTTACATTCTAAACAAGTCAAAACCGCAGCTTAGCTTAACTGACGACCCCCCTGAAACTGTTGGTTGCAATGTCTGACCTTTAGGAGCTTTTGGTGAGGCACTGTGTCTCTACAGACATTAAGAAAGAGGCTGTACGTCCTGCTCTTTCAAGAACTGGGCTCGCTGTGTTAAAGGTAGAAGGAAGGTCAGTTCAGTACACTTGTTCCTGTGGGAAGCTCCTCCTTGGCCTGCAGGCTAATAAGAGCCACAGCGAAATACCCAGAGGGAGGGCCTCAGAGGACAGTACTGCTGGCCTAGTCTCAGGGTGCCAGCTTCTCGCCATGACACCTCCACCCTAGTCCCTGTTAAGAAGATGGAGAAAACCACTGAAAAGGTGACAGCCGCTCGGGCAGCCAATTCTTAAGACTAATTCAAGAACTTCCTAAACCCATTCCCTTTGTTTGGTTTAGACAGGAAAATAGCCTCACCAAGACACAGACACCTAAATTCCCTGTTTTCCTAATAAGCTTGAAGGAAAACAATACACTTAAGGTATGGGCAGGAAACAGAAGCAGAAATGGAGCTGCCTAACCCCGTTTCCACAGCCTCCAGCACCTATACTCAGGCACTGCACAGATCTGAGGATCTGTATGTGATGGTGGACAGACTCTAGTTCTTCTCTGGATGGAGGGTCCCCGGCAAGTGGGACTGTCTTTTGCATTAGGCATGTCATAGGGTCTTAATAGGTGTTCTGTCTTGATTCATGCATTATCTTGAGATACCTTTGTAAATAATCTATGTATAAAGGTGGCTCATTTAAACACTCAAATTGAAAGTTCACTTAAACAAACAAAAACTAGCATGACCATTACTTTATATGGATTTTAGCAGATTTCCCATTTTCTTTTGACCCTTATAATCAGGAAGCGCCACTCACTTCTGGATATTTCTAATTAGGTGGTGAATTTGTTTTCTACTTTCTCTGTCAGTAAAAAAAAGTTATAAGATTTAAAGAACAATCCGGGCTCACGGCCATGATACCTACTTTTTCTTTTTAGCTTCAACTCTCTGCCTTTGCTACCATTAAACCCTCAGGTAGTTTCTATTTGGCATGCTCACAATTGTTTCCTTAGTGTTAGCATATTTAATGTTAAGGACTTGGCAATCATCTGGGAGCTTGAGTCAACAGGTGAGGAGGCAGGGTTTGTGAATTCTGGAAAGGTCACTTAGGTGCTCCTGAGGCTTGGACAACACTGTTATTCAGAGTGTAAGAGAGGAGGTAACACTTACACCCCATCTCTGCGAGCCAGGTCCAATTAAGATCTATTTTCCTTGGGAATAATAATGTCAGCATCTATGACGGTTTTTGAATTAAGGGACTTTTATGACCATTGCTGGAGCAACCCAGGTTTGTGGAGTGTTTTTCCTCTGAAGAGGTTGTCAGAGAATATGGTCTAGCTGTCTATCAAGCTCACCTCAGAGCAGTGTAGAGAGTTGTGTGGGAGTTTACTACAGTCAGAGCCTTTGGCTAAACGTTCCCATGCATTCCAGCAGCAGATCTTTTAAATCAGTCTTCATTATAAGTCTTAGGATTGAAGATTTCGGTGATGTGAAACCCTAAAGCTGAGTGTGCTGGCAATGCAATGTCACTCAGTTAGGAGTAACACAAAGTGCCTCTGGTTTGGAGGATGCAATGGTCTAATGCTACCACTACCCTCCAATTCCCCACGAGGTTCTAGGCAAAGCTTAACACAACTGACTAGAAAGAGCTGGACCGTGCAGAAAGCCACCCACGGATGCCGGATCTGAGCCTTAAAGTCTCTTCTCCTCCAGTCAGGACTATCAGGTAGGGCGAGCTCCTTATCTCCTTACTGCACTTCAAACACAACTGGTCATGTGTGAGACTCTAGAGAGGTGGGAGAGGAAGAAGCCAGCTCTCTACTACTGTGACACTGGCATGTGGCCTTGGTATCTCTCAACCGTGGCTAAGTTAGGAGTGACAGTGAGATGTGGGTCTGCAAGCAGCACAAACAGGGTGCTTGCTGGAGGCTGGGATTCCGGTTCTCGTCCTGCTGAGCCATCTCGGGACTCCTGCCCCACGGAGCCACCACTATGGTCCCTGGCCATTCACTCGTCCATTTAGTACACAGCACCCTAGCCAGCGCCGGGTGCTGAGACATGCTGGCAGTGAACCAGATACTTTCCAGAGCTTACAGCCCAGCTGGAGGGAAGCAAGGACGGTCGTTATAAGGAGAGGCTCAGTATATAGGTGGTGACTGCAAAAACAAGAGTAGCCACTGGCCACATCTGACAACTAACCTTTTTATAAATTAAGAATTTATAAAATTCTTCCCCAGACTCATTATGCTTAACAGTCATGCATTGCTAGTGGCTACCGTACTGGAGAGTGTGGCCACAGAACACCTGGGAAGGCCTACTGGGTATGGCTGGAACAGTGACAGGGAAGGCTATTACTTTACATGAGGCGATGAGGAAAGGGCCTCTCTAATAAGACTTTAAATCAGTATCTGGAAAGAAGTGTACTAGTGAGCAAAGTTAACACCTGAAGCAAGAGATTCCAACCAGAAGTCATGGACTGTGGTCTTGTCACACATATCCCTCCAGACATTGATATTTAGATTCAAAGTTATTCAAATACTAAGGGTTAGTTTTATTAGAACAATGCCTGGTTTAAAACAAAGCTTCCATTTTCACTAGAAAAAAAAGTAACACGTTTTACTGCAGACCCATATTAGAAACAGGAAACAGAATATTTTCCACTTAGTTCCTTCACCTTGGAAAATAGTGTGCCTCCCACGGCTATGCCTTCTCCCTGACTACAATGTAACTAAAGGCCCTTATCAAGCCAGTTCTCAAAAGCTTCATACCGTCTCAGATCTAATGGGTGCCTCAAATTGTTGGCACCAAACCATTACAACCCCATGCTAGAAACTGCAAAGTTATTTTTAAGCTGCTACTTAAACATGCTAGATTAACCAGGCAAGCTACCATTAGGAGAATGCTGTCTTGTAGTTGACTCTCTAAGGTGACACTCAGACGTGAAGCAACAGAGTTCACTTACCATGTCATATCTTAAATCCCAGCGCTCTCATGCACTCCTTGTGGGCCTCGATGAGATGTCCACAGTGTTCTTCTCCTTTCTCAATGATGCTATAAAATAAAATGCACTCGTTACCTAGTAAGTAGACAACAAGCAGAATCGTGGGGAGTCTGTGATGGGAGTGAGACAGTGCGTGTGCAGAATGTGGCTGGAGTTACAAACGAAAGTCCCCTATAGCATACAGCTCAGCATCTTTGCGCTCTGTATTTGCTCTTAAGACGGTTCTGTTCCCACAAAGGTGTTCCACAGAACTGAGGTTTTGAAGTTTGTTTTTGTTGTTGTTTGGGGAAGGTTCTAATTACATGAAATAATTATGTAGAACGAATGATGCCTTTAGTCTATACCCAAAATAAACATTTTTTCCCCCCACTCGGAAAGGTTTAATGAGAGAAGAAGAGTAGAAAAGGGGAGAAGTAAAGGCCAGCCATGAGCACATGGAGGGAAGGGGGATGGGAAGTGGGGAGAGAAGGGACAAAGGAGAAGAAGGCAAGAGAGCAGAGAAAAGAGAGAGAGAGGAGGGGGCAAGCAGCCCCTTTTATAGTCAGACATACCTCTAAACATTTCTTTATAATGAAATAAACTGAATGTTTACATAAAATGACGAGGAAAGAGTTTAACTTTTGGGCCTACTATCACACAGAAATTAAGCTCCTGTTTTGTCTTTTCCCCTTACATTCGAACACCTAAGCCTACTTTTAATCATTAAACATCGAACGACATAAACATCCAAAAAGACCTGGTAGCCACGAGCCCCCAAGATGAATCCTTCTTTGGAAGGTTAAGGGACTTCAATGATAAAATCCACAGAGTAATCACGAGAGCCAGAATGTGCTGACACATGCCTTGTAATCATGTTTGGGAAGCTAAGGCAGGAGACTCCTGAGTAGGAGGCTAGCCTGGGCTACATGTCAAGACCCCCGTCTCAAAGAGGAGGGAAATGGGTTCTTCTATTAAAATCCTTACCAGCAGAGGAGCAGACTGGGCAGGGCAGTGGGTTGAGTATAACAGCTAGCTTTCACTCACCACTTACACTCACTGCTAAACCTTACAGAAATGCTGGCCTCACTCAACACACACGTGAGGCAGACTTGTTAAGTATCTTCATAAGGTCACCAAGTTGGAGGAGCAGGATTCAGAGCCTGCCTGAATTTCTAAGCTCTGGATCTTGAGCCACACACTTCCCGAAGTCTCCACTTCAGGAACCTTGGTATCAGACCGACCTTTAAATTCTCCAGTTATGGTATGGCTTGAAAAGTAGTGAGAATAAAATAACTGAGGTGCACTCTTATTACCTTCCTATACCAAGGAATACTTTGTTTTGTCTATTTTTTTTTTTTTTTTTTGGAGACATGGTCTCGCTCTGATGCTCAGGCTGGACTTAAATTTGTTTCGGTCTCCCCAGTAATGAGACTACACCATGAGCATCTATATTTGGTTCCACGACTATTTTTCTACTTTGATGGGAGAAAAAGGTGGAGATGCATATTCCCCACCATCTGAGGACCCCAGTATCTGCTCCAGAATTGAGGCTACATAAAAGTCAGGAGACCAAGCAAAACCTTTTGTGATTTGATGATAGAATAGGTAAACATTATTATCACCTAATCTGTACAGACTGGCTTTTTGCAATTTGTTTTTATTTTATGTGTATAGGTATTTTGCCTGCATGTACACCTGTGCACCATGTGTGTGCAGTGCCTGAAAAAGCTAGAAGGGGGCGTCGGATTCTTCTGGGACTGGAATTACAGAAGACTGTTAACCAACGCCTGAGTGGTGGGAATCGAAGCCAGGCCCTCTCTCTGGAAGGTCAACCAGGGCTTTTATCCACTGAGCCATCTCTCCAGTCCCTGACAGGTGACTTCTAACTTCTGGGAAAGGGTATCCCTTCAGAAATGTACCCTGTGTTCTACTATTCACACGTTTCAAAGAAAAAAAAATTACTAGAGATTACCTGAAACATTTACACCTGGGTCTTAGTAAATCTATACCATAGCAGGTGGCATAGTACTGGCTGGTAACAAGTCTCCACACATTTTAAGTGCCTTTAAATCAAGGAACATCTTTATGCATCTAAGAAGCCTGAAAGGCATTTGTAGCAAGGAATGAAGGACCCGAACTTTGGGGTCAATCTAACCTCTTGCCCTCTCGTTGACCCCTAACTAAGACAGATGCCAGAGAGTAGAACGGAGCCAAGCAGCGGAAGCCCGGAGTCCCCTCCCCGGCTGCGCACTGACCACGCATCACGCGCCTTCTTGGTCTCCGGGCAGGCACAGCAGGGCTTCAGAGGCTTCTTCTCCTGAGCCTCGGGCGGGGCAGGGCTAGCGGCAGCCAGTCCCGGCATCTTTCCAGAGGAAAGCAGTAACGATCGCACACGCGCAAAGCTCCCAAAACTCAGACCAACCCGAGCTGTCTGTATCCACTTCCGCAGTCAAGCGAACGCAGACAGGAAGTCCCTCCTCTCCGGACGGAAGCGAGCCTAAGGAGCGCGCACACAAAAGGGCGTGGCTTTAGCGCAGACCAAAAGGTTAAAAGGTCATCTAGGGTGGTTTTGCTATTTGGTTTGTTTTTGAGATTGTAATTTGATTGCAACATTTCCCTTTTCTGTTTCCTTTCTACAAATCCTCACATATACACGCCCGTTCCCCACTATCCTTCAAATTCGTGGCCTTTTCCTCCCTAATTGTTATTGCATGCATATATGTATACATATATTCCTTTATAACCCGTTCAGTCCACTGTAATGCTATCTGTATTCATATTTTAATGGCTGACCTCTGGGTCCTGGACAACCAGTGGCAGATCCAGGTTCCACCCTAGGGCATTTTGTGATCTTTCTTCCGGTCTTTCTGGTTTAATATATGTTCCGCAGATATTTGGTACAAAGGTCCTCTACTTCCTATTTCTCCCCGGCATATATGCTAAATCTTCAGCTAATATATCATGACACCGTAGTTATGAAAGGCTCTCTCTGTCTCTCATTCTCTCTCTCTCTCTCTCTCTCTCTCTCTCTCTCTCTCTCTCTCGTGTGTGTGTGTGTGTGTGTGTGTGTGTGTGTGTGTGTGTGTGTGTGTGTTGGATAAGTAAATGTAATGGTAACTGATCTTGAAAGTGTAAACCCCTCAGTAGAGCGCCATTGCTTCAAACCAGCCATTCTTTTTTTTTTTTTTTTCAGAGCTGGGGACTGAACCCAGGGCCTTGCGCTTGCTAGGCAAGTGCTCTACCGCTGAGCTAAATCCCCAACCCCCAAACCAGCCATTCTAACTGTAAAGAAGTTTACTAAAATGTACAGCATTTAACATTTGCCACATTTTTGAGTGGCTTCCTCAGACTATCTGTGAATTCGGCAGGAAAAAAAAGTGGTTTGTTTGTTTATATGAGTACACTGTAGTTGTCTTCAGACACACCAGAAGAGGGCATCGGATCCCGTTACAGATGGTTGTGAGCCACCATGTGGTTGCTGGGAATTGAACTCAGGACCTCTGGAAGAGCACTCAGTGCTCTTAACCGCTGAGCCACCTCTCCAGCCCCCAAAAGTGGTTTTAACTTTTAATATAAATATGTGTATAGACAAGGTCTCTGGCCTAAGCTGGCCTTGAACGTTCTGTGGATGACCCTGAACTGATCACTAAATATCGGCATTACAAGTGTGTGCCATGCATACCCGGTGTATAAGGTCTTCCTGCTTGCCAGGCAGACAACCTACAAACTGAGTTACAGACCCTCCTAACCTGGTTTCTATTATAAATTGTCACTCATCAGTAGAATTGAACATACCTTTTCCTGGAACAATTAAATTCAAGAAGGAACAATATAATCGTCAGCATCATACCTCCCATGTGTAGTGCTGGGTGTGAGAGTCATTTAATCCTCATAACAGATCAGGGTTCAGAAAGGCATATAATTTGTTCAGAGCTACATAGCTCACGAGGTTCCACCTCTCCCAAGGTTCCATTTGCTATCCTATATGATGTGTCTAAAGGCAAAGCAACTTCGTTTTAAAACCACTGACCTGTATATATTGGTGTCACTGAATTTTTGTGTAGAGTAAATGAACAAAGAAGAAAAAGGAGAGAATGTAAGGAATTGTGAGGACCAAGTTTGATACAAATTGTAGGCCGGAGGAGGGGGAGGAGGAGGAGGAGGAGGAAGAGGAAGAGGAGGAGGAGGAAGAGGAAGAGGAGGAAGAGGAGGAGGAAGAGGAAGAGGAGGAGAAAGAGGAGGAGGAGGAAGAGGAGGAAGAGGAAGAGGAGGAAGAGGAAGAGGAGGAGGAGGAAGGGAGGGGGGAGAAGGAGGAGAGGGAGGAAGGGAGGGGAGGAGGAGGAGGAAGAAGAAGAGGAGGAGGAAGAGGAGGAGGAAGAGGAGGAGGAGGAAGAGGAGGAAGAGGAGGAGAGGGAGGAAGAGAGGGGGAGGAGGAGGAAGAAGAAGAGGAGGAGGAAGGGGAGGAGGAAGAGGAGGAGAGGGAGGAAGGGAGGGGGAGGAGGAGGAAGAAGAGGAGGAGGAGGACGATGATGAGGACAACAGGGATTTTTTGGTAACTGATAAGTTTTCTTCCCATTTTTCCCTTTGTGAAGGAAAGTTTCTGGCGTGAACCACACCTTACTCTGAACAACCTGGAAGGCTGATCAACTGATTAGAACTTTAGAGATGTAGAAAGGGTGGAAGGTTACTAGATTATAGCCAAGTAGTCTTGGAGCAGCTTAGTGGTCATCCATTACCCCCTTCTATATGTGGTCTAACATCTTTGTGAACTTTAGGTAAAGCCTTTGGAATGAATGTAGGAGCAGACTCCCTCCCTCACCTCCCCCAGTTCCCACCAACCAAAAGGCTGTGAAGATCATCAGACACCATCTGAGGCTATGGATGAGATTTCCTTACCGTCCTGTGACCTGTCTACCTGATGGTTTTACCACTGAGTTTGGGAAGTGTCTTGATTTATGATTTTGTTCTTTATATATACTATAAAACTACATGGGAGTATGATATCACCATGCTGGAATGTGGAGTTTAGGGTAGTGTGAAACTGTTCCCAGACCATGATCACCCATATTTGTTCCCAGAATAAACTGTCTCTTATTCCCTATGTGTGTATTTGTGCTTGTGTGTGTGTGTGTGTGTGTGTGTGTGTGTGTGTGTGTGTGTGTAACTGGTACTGATTACAACAGTCTGCTGTGTGACTTCCTTACTAGTGGGAGGCCTCAGGGAAAGGACTCTCCTGTCCCTTGCTTCCTCTAACTAAATGTTTCTGAGACTGTAATAAACCCTTGGCTGTCTCTTGAGCACCACGACCTACACAATAGCTACTTCGTTGAGGTAAAATAGCCTGCTTATGAATGAAACAAGCACATTTCCAGCACTGGAGAGGCCAAAGCAGGAAGAAACAGAGTTCAAGGCCAGCCTGTGCCTCAGAACAAGGTCCTGTCTAAAAAACAAACAAACAAAAGATCTCCTTTCCAATGGGGAACAGCTAATAATTTGTGCTCATCAACTCAACTCTTGTTTTAAGATGGTCTAACTAACTTACATGTGTGTGTGTGTGTTACTTTTCCTTTTCCTTTTGAGGAACGAGTAAGCATTAAACTTCACTCTTCTTCCTCAGGCCCCGTGTTTTGTAGACTGAGATGGTTTCTGTTATATTAAGTGGAAATTAACAGTACAAAACCTATGTAATTGTTGTTTCCCATTTAATCCCAAGGAAAAAAACATTAATATGCTATTTCCCTAGAGAAGAGCTATAGTTAGATATTAAGTTGAAGGGCTTGAGAGATAGTTTAGTGGGTAAAGAGACCGAGCCCGATGACCTGAGTTCAATCCCAGGACTATGATGGTTGCGGTTAACAACTGCACACATTTGGTCCCCAGCTCTGAAAAAAAAGAAAAGAAAAGAAAAAAAACCTCCACACATGTTCTGTCATTTACACACACACACACACACACACACACACACACACACACACCCCAAAACTTTAAAACTCAAAAATAGGTAATACACAGAGACTAATAAAAAATAAAATTAATAGTAAATGTAATACCTTTAATATCCAATTGTTGTTCCTCAATTTTTATTCTAACTATCAAATTTTACTCTTTTTACCTCTAAGACTGTTGTGGCTAAGGTTACTAAATTAACAGGACACAAGCTTGAAGTAGTGGCTTGGGTGGAGTTTGATGGTACCAAAGAGCAGTTCTGTGAGTGGGATCTAACTCACTGCCACAACAAACCACAGAGGAATTACTTTTTAACATTTTTTTTCAGTGATACACAGCTATGTGGTCTCGTGCTGACTGTGCCCAGTTTGGTGATGTCACCAAGGGCAGGCGGGCGGTTGCTGCTTATACAGAAGGAGTGACACCACATGTTTCTAGTGAAGAATTACAAGGCTTAAATTCTCATCGGTCTGTCTAATACCTAGCTTCTTTCCTGGTTGCAAAACTAAGTAATTTTACATAGTATTTGCATGTCTGCCTCTGAATTTAAAAGAAGAAAATAATTCCCCATAATATATATAATATTATGGGGATATATATAATACTATGGGGATATATATAATATATTATGGGGATATATACATATATATATCTACTATGGGATTTGGACCCATATAAAAAGAGATACCCGTATAAGAAGATAGTCACTGTCTTTTTCAATGATCCCCTGTGAGAACAGAACAGAACCAGAGAAAGCAGCCATCTGCCAGTCATGAAGCCCTCTAGCCCTTACCAGGAACAAATTGACCTGCACCTTCCTTATGTTAGGCATTCCATATCCGCTGTAAGAAATGAGTATTGGTTGTTTAGGCCACATGCATTTAATGACCCATGACACCAAGACATCTATGTAATGTTACTATCACAGCCCGATGGCAGCAAACATGTGTCACCTGGTGTTTTCCATAGGTCAGGGGTCTTGGCATAGCTTAAGAGTTTTGCCAGATTACAATTAAAACCGGTAATGATGTTGATTTACCTGAGGTTCCAGTGGTGGTGAGTATGTTCTTTGTCCCACTTCAGTTATTGGAAGAATTCAGTTTCCTGCTGTTGTACAGGTGAGACCTTTGGCTTCTTGCTAGTTATCAGTGGGAGACCTCCCCAGTTCCTAGGGACCATCTGCAAATTTCTTGCAATGTGGAGTTCCCCACCATGGTCACTTGTTTCCTCAAAATCACCTATGAAGAGAGAGCACAATGAGTATTAAAGTCTCTGTCAAAGAATTAGTCACATAACCACTTACTTCCCAACATGGTTTGTAGAGTCTTTTGGCTAACACAGGCCCTAATACTGACAGAGTCAATATCGTGTTCCTCTCAAACCTATAGGTTGCATCCAGCCCAGGATAGTTATGAAGGCATTCCAGCCTGAACTTGCTTAAAACATTGGATTTTCTTTTTTAAATATTTGTTAGCATTGTGTGTGTGATGGGGAGATGGTATGTGGATGTCAGGGGACAACTTTGTGGAGTTGGTTCTCTCCTTCCACTTTTATATGGATTCTGGAAATCAAACTCGAAATCTCAGGCTTGCATTGTCTCTGATGGCAAGCAACTTTCCCTCCAGAGGACCCAACATTAAGGCTTTTTGGTACAAAACAAAAACAAACACCATAAAACCAAAATCAAACCAAACAAACTAACCAAAAAACCAACCCTCAATTGTGAGGTGCTAGAGTTTGACCTTTATAGAGAGAAGTGACAAGGCCATGTGGCACTGTCACAGGGCTAGACATGCCTGACAGAGCAGGAACGCCAAGGGCCAGGGTCCTGTGGATCATCGTAGGAGATCGCCACAGGCTGGCTAATTATCTGAAGACAAATTTACAGCACACACTGTGTAAAAGTAGATCCAAAAATGGGGAGAAGTGTTGAAGTGACGAAAGTTCCTGGCAGGGAAAAAAATTCCCTCATTTCTATAGTTGTCGATCCATGAACCAAAACCCAATTTCTAAAATTGAGTCAACCAATTTCTAAAATGCAATCTAAAGTGGAATCTTGTTTTTAAAGCTGTAAGGTTCAAGTTAATTAGAATGTCAGATGTGTGGAAATGGATGCTACCACAGTAGCAACTCTGGAAACAATAAAACTTCATGGTTACAAATTCACAGAGGTAGACATGCCTGGTTGGATTAAAGGTATGAACCACCATGCCCAGCTCATTGCTCTGGTTTTGATGTGTAAGAAAAATAATTCAAGGGTTGGGGATTTAGCTCAGCAGTAGAGCGCTTGCCTAGTGAGTGCAAGGCCCTGGGTTCGGTCCCCAGCTCCGAAAAAAAAGAAAAAAAAAAAAAAGAAAAGAAAAATAATTCAGCGTTTTATCTTTATGATCAGGGTAACCAAATTAATATAACTTGGTTACCTGTATTTCAGGATAAGAAAGCTTTTTTTTTTTTTAATTACAAAGTGCTAGAAACTCACTGTTCTAGAACAAAATGAGGACTTCTAAAAAAATTTTAATGATACAAATTAGTAATAAATAGCATATTTTATTCAATCACGTAAATTTGAATATGTACAATACAAGTTTGGATAAAAGGATTAGAATCGGGCTGGAGAGATGGCTCAGTGGTTAAGAACATTGACTGCTCTTCCAGAGGTCCTGAGTTCAAATCCCAGCAACCACATGGTGGCTCATAACCATCTGTAATGAGATCTGATGCCCTCTTCTGGTGTGTCTGAAGACAGCTACAGTGTACTTTCATATAATACATAAATAAATAAATCTTTAAAAAATAGAATTAACTTTGTTGATGATAACAGTGACTATTTTAAATGTATCATATATCATTTGGACTAGAGTGTATACCTCAATAGTAGGGTGCTTGTAGCATATGTGAGGCCCTAAATTCAATTCCCAATGCTACAAAAATAATGAATGGATGAATAAATAAACGATATTATTATTTGAGACACTGGCTAATTTTAAGGTAAAGTGATACTATGAAATTTCTTTTTAAAAGAAGAACGGATCATGGACAAAAGCTGACTCACTTTTGCCTCTCTAGTTTGCACTTCGTTTGTTTTTAGAAGCAGAGACTATGCGTACACCATACATAATTCCAAGAGCAGTCGGCTGGAGATAGATTTCCTATTACTGAAGCCAAGCCCAAAATATAGGAGCTTGGATTTCTTCACCTTGTGGAAAGAGGCTTTTAGAAATAAAAGTACCCAATTCTAGCAGGTGAAGGGACCCCCCAGGGACTTCTAGAAGAGACTGGCTGCAAGGGCTGTCACTAGCAAATTGCTCTTGGTTTCCTCAAGTAGCCTTTCCTGGCATCTACTGGGCAGAATCCTCCATCCATCCTCTAGCCTCCTCTTCCTAGCTCCGCTTCTTTCCATGCCAGCATTTCCCCCTTCTCTTGACTACTCCCTTCGGGTAACAAGCTCCTCAGGTCGCCCCACAGTTCGCCTCTTCATTCTGCCAGGTTTGTCCACCCTGCATCCCCACATCCACTCTGCCACTCCTTCCTGCCACTTCAAACTGCCCCTCGAGGCCCAGCCCTTTCACTTCCCAGCCCTGCCTCCTGAAGCTCGCCCCGCCCCTTATCCCTGCGTGCGTCTGAGGTTGCCATAGCTACGGTGTACACGGCTACCAAGCCTCCCATAGCTGGTTTTCTGCTGGCGGGAGGAAGACGGCAGCACCATGAGCCAGACAGTGACCATTCAGGAGCCCAGGACTAACGTTCCGGGGTTTCTGTTCCAGTGCAGAGATGTGTTGAGGGCCAAGGGCAGATCGGCCACTCGAGTGTACGATTTCCTGTACGGTAAGGACTGCCCAGACCTCCCGGGGGTTGGGGGGAGGCTAATGTGACCTGGTAGGGGTATGGCGTGCTAAAAAAAACTAGCTTCAAGACAAACCTTTTGGCTCTGGACCGCATAGCTGGGACCCGAGTCCCAGCACACAGTGGGCCACGCTCTCTGCAGCACTTCGGAGGCCACAGGTGTGCTCAGCTTCTCCAAGTACCAGACCCGGGTCACCCCTTTTCCCCCCATAATTTATCATCCTGAAACCTAGTCTGGTTCATTCATTCAGGTACATATTCATAAAAGTGTGAAGTCATTTGCAGAGCTGGAAGGTGTTCTGGGTAAAGAGGTTCCAGTTTGTTTCATGTTTGTTTTCAATGGTTTCCCTCCTCCTCCTCCTCTCCTCCTCTTCCCCCTCCTCGTCCTCCTCCTCCTCCTCTCTCTCCCCTTCCTCCTCTTTTTCCAACCTTTTATTAATCAAAACATTGTTGATAAATTCAGTGCACTGCTTCCCCTAGGACCAATTAAACTCCAGTTTATGTTATGTCCCGATTTTCCTCTTGTGATCTATCTCTCCAGAGCTTAAATTCGGGTTCACGCGTGCATCATCCTCTAGAGCCTATTACAGTACCGTACACAATATTATGTATAAAAGTGTTCACTAGATTACTGGATTCACTATAAGTGCAACCATTTAAGCATGACACTTTCTTTTCCTGATTTTTGCCTTCTGTAGAACCAGG
Organism: Rattus norvegicus; assembly: GCF_021556685.1. Classification (NCBI taxonomy): domain Eukaryota; kingdom Metazoa; phylum Chordata; class Mammalia; order Rodentia; family Muridae; genus Rattus; species Rattus norvegicus. The sequence continues at coordinate 76,164,733 of NC_141544.1, forward strand.
CTGTTACCTGAACCCAGCATTCGTTTCAGCCTTATGGTATTTCCTTTGGATCTCCAGACTCTTCTTCTGAAGACCCATTTCCTTGACTTAGGCTGTGTAATTACCGATTGCATGCTCTTTTACTTAGGGTTTCTGATGCTGGGACAAAACATCATGATCAAAAACAAAGTTGGGAAGGAAAGGATTTACTTAGCTTACACTTTTGCATTACTGTTCATCATCAAAGGAAATCAGGACAGGAACTCAGGCAGAGCAGGAGCCTGGAGGCAGGAGCCCATGCAGAAGCCTTGGGCAGTGTTGTTTACTGGCTTGCTTCCCTGGCTTGCTCATCTTGCTTTCTTATAGAACGCAGGACCACCAGCCCAGGGATGGCACCATGGGCTGGGCCCTCCCCCACTGATGACTAATTGAGAAAAGGCCTTATATCTAGACCTCAATGTGTTTGAATGCTTAGCCCACAGGGAGCGGCACTGTTAAGAGGTGTGGCCTGGTTGGAATGCCTTACTGGAGGAAGTGTGTCACTTTGTAGGTGGGCTTAGAGGTCCCCTATGCTCAAGCTCAAGAGGATGACAAACACGTGTAAACCAGAACTTAAGCTCTGGAGAGATAGATCGCAAATGGAAAATTGGGGTGTAACATAAGCTGGAGTTTAATTGGTCCTAGGGGAACTAGCGCACTGAGTTTATCAACGATGTTTTGATTAATAAAAGGTTGGAAGAAGAAGGCATTGCTGGAGGCATTTTCTCAACCGAGGCTCCTTCCTCTCTGATGACTCTTGTGTCAAGTTGACACACACAACCAGGCAGTATAACACTTCTGTCTCAGGGTTTATTGCTGTGAATAGACACCATGACCAAGGCAACTTATAAAGGAAAACATTTCATTGAGGCTGGCCTACAGGTTCAGAGGTTCAGTCCATCATCGTCATGGCAGGAAGCATGGCAGCATCCAGGCCGAGCTGATGCTGGGGACAGAGCTGGGAGTTATATGCACATCTTGATCCACAGGCTACGGGGAGAGACTGTGTGCCTCACTGGGTGAAGCTTGAGCATAGGGGACCTACAGAGTGACACACTTCCTCCAGTAAGGCCACACCTGCTCCAAACAGGCCACACCTCCTAATAGTGCCACTCCCTGTGGGCCCAAGCACTCAAACTCATTGAACCTATGGGGACCATACTTATTCCAGTGGTCCACTTTGTTTATTCTTGGTTTCATCTTATGAAATTAATCTAGTAAATGTTTGGCCATGGTATTTTCATCCTTTGACTCTCTCTCTCTCTCTCTCTGTCTCTCTCTCTGTCTCTCTCTCTCTCTCTTTCTGAAGGCTGCTTATGGCTTTAGTGTCACGTTGGTTGACTTTTTTCTTAAGTTTTACTTAATTTATTTTATTTAATGTGCATGAGTGTTTGCCTGTGTGTCTGTCTGTGTACCACATGTACGTCTGGTACTCTTGGAAGTCAGAAAAGAGCATTAGGTTCCGTGGAACTGGAGTTACAGATGGTTGTGAGCCACCTTGCGGGTGCTGGGAATCGAATCTGCTAATAGCTAGAACAACAAGTGCTCTTAACAGCTGAGCCATCTCCTGGGCCTCACCTCGCATGATTTTGATAGATAGTATGCTTAGTCATCAGTACTCTTCATCATTAAACATGTACCCAGGGAGCAGATACTTGCAGTAGTGAAGTAATCGTTTGTTGACCATTGGAGAGATAACTTGGGCCCATCATCCACACAGTTTGTATAAATCTAAGGGATAAATTCTAAAGATGGCTGATCTTATCTCTTAATAGAGAATTATTTTTTTTTAACCATGTCTATAGTTCCCAAGGTTGAGTCATGCTGTTGGCATCTTCTGAGTGCACTGAACGTGGAAAATGGTGGCTAAGTGTATTCCCCTCTGTGTGTGTGGTGAGAGAGGGGCAGAAATTAATACCGGATGCCCTCCTCAATTGCTCTCCGCCTTATATTTTAAGGCGAGGTCTCATTGACCGTACTGCGCATTGTTGCTGCTAGACTGGCTGACAGGAGCCTCAGGGCTCCTCCTGTCACCTCCCCTGGCCTGGGCTCACACCAATGCAGGCCGCCGTGCTGCTTTTTATGTGCATGCTGGGGCTTTGAACTCGTGCTCCATGCTTGCGCAGTAAGGACTTCAGTGAGTGATCCATCTCCTCAGCACTGTTAACTTCGTTCTTTTAACTGGAAATAGGTATAGTGTTTATATATACGATTCCTCGTGTTGAAGTAGTTTTTAGGTGACTCAGGTAACAGAAGTCCACTCACAGGAAAAAAGAAGAAGGACTATTTAGGGTCACATGACAGGCTTCTTGTTTGCATTCAAATTCCATGAGCTCTGACTTGGAATTCACAGGAAAGAAACCCATCTGACAGACTCCCTGGTAAATGGAAGAAGGTAAGAAGACTGTAGCTGTTCCAGTTAGGCGATGTCTGAGCTCTCTAGTTTGTGCTCCAGTTAAGAAATGGCAAACCAGGCACACTGACACTTGCCTCTAGTCTCTTCCTCAGAAGGCAGAGGCAGGAAGATCTCCTGCATTCAGGAGTTCAAGGCTAGCCTGGAAAATATAGCAAGACTCAGTGTTGGAAATGAGAGAGGCCAGCTCAGTAGTACATAAAGGCCTGTTCCTCCCTAGAACCTACTCGAGGCTAGGAGAGAACTGGCTCCCGCAAGATGTCATTCGGCATCCGCACACGAGCAGTGGCAGATGAACAAATGCAAAACCAGTCATTTTTAAAATGTGCGACAGTGGCACAGAGATTCGATTGAAGGCTCACTCCCTGAGTTGGAACCTATCCCCACCATGGCTCAGGTAGCCAAGAACCTGAGACTAGATCTATCAGCCATGGGCACAGGGGACAATAAAATGCCACTGTCCTGCAATGACTTCTAATGCATTCTGCTATGCTCATGCACTGGCACCTTGCTCAGCCATCATCGGAGACTTCCTCCTGAAGTAGATGGGACCAAATACAGAGGCCTACAACTGAACAGAGAATGAGAGACCTTGGAGCATCCAGTCCTGCATGGGACGTCTCCACCAAATCCTCCTTCTCAGGGCTGCAGAAAAGGAGGCAGAGGGGATAGAAGACACCATGGAAACAAGGCCTTCTGAACACAGGAGGACCGATGCCAGTAGGAGCTCACAGAGACTGTGACAGCATGCACGGGGCCTGCACAGGTCTCAGCCTGCTGGGGTCCCAGTGCTGAGAGGGGAAGTAGACACAAGCCCTAGCCCTAGCCCAGAAACTATCTTCAGTCGGTAACCACTCACAGAGGAAAAATAGTTATCTCCAAGGAAGGCTAAGCCCCATGCCCCGCAGTAGATGGCCAACCCAGAGTGAACTCCACCGCATTTTTGAAGGTTCTTTGTTGTATAATGCTTTGCTTTGCTGGGCTTTTTTTAAATGTTATTTTATTTATAATATATATATATATATATATATATATATATATATATATATATATATATATAATGGTTTTCACTTTTGTGTTTTTATGGGATTTCTGTGAAAGCCAACATGTGTCTCCACCATTGTGTTTTCTTCATTTGGGTCTTTTTCTTCTGTCTGTTTTATCTTATCCCAGTTTGCTTGATTTTTACTTATTATCATTTTTAGATGCCCGTTTGTTTTCTAAAGGGGGGGGCATGGATTTGGATGAGAGGGGAAGAGAGAAAGATCTAGAGGAGTTTGGGGAGGGAAAGGTAATCAGAATATATCGTATTAAAATTTTATTTTTAATTTAAAAAAACAGAGAAATAGATAAAAACGAGAGAGATAAATGCGAGAGTCACTCTGTTCCCGGTAAACATACTTTATTCTTTGTGTCATTTTACTGCTTTACAGACCCGTTATTTATTGTGTCGAGCGAACGAGACCATGCACAGGCCAACATCCAAGCCACCCTGGTTCGAAGCAGACTGGTAAGCCTAAGTCATCTACTAACACAACCTAATCCATCTGAATCATCTGGTCTGGCTACTCACTAATCAGATCGACTGATCAGGATCTGGGGACTATAGGAATTACTCTACTATGATTACCTGGCCCAGGCCTGTTCATACATGTAGGTCATTTCGAGGGTTAAGTAGTAGTGGACAAAGAACCCACACACTGGGCTGGAGAGATGGCTTGAGGTTAAGGACGCTTGCTGCTCTTACAAAAGGATGGGAATTCAGTTCCCAAGACCCAGGTCCAGTGACTCACAACCACATGTCACTGAGTTGCTCATAACTCCATCTCTGGGGGGATTGGATGACTTTTGCTGACTTTCTGTGGGCACCTGGATACACACACACACACACACACACACACACACACACACACACACACGGAGACAGACAGACACACACACACACATACACACACACATGGAGATAGACAGACAGACAGACACACACACACATACACACACACGGAGACACACGGAGACACACACACGGAGACACACACACAGAGACACACACACAGGAACACACACACACGGAGACAGACAGACAGACACATACACACACACGGAGACAGACAGACAGACACATACACACACACGGAGACACACACACACATACACACACACGGAGACACACACACGGAGACACACACACAAACACACGGAGACAGACAGACAGACAGACAGACAGACAGACACACACACACACACACACACACCGGAACCCATAAACTAAGTCAATGGAAATTACGTATGTGCCCATGTTAGAGAATTTAGGTAGGGGCGAAGCACACAGAGCACAGAATAACATAGTCCCAGCCCTGGCCTCATAGCCACCATTGTAGGGACAGCGTGAGTGTACAAGTGGTTCCTCCCCTGCTGCCCCACACACTGTACTTTTGGAAAAGCTTGCAATGTGATTCGTGTTAGAAAATCTGACCGTACAATTTTGACCTTTCCCCCCTCTGCCTCCCGTTCCTAACATCAGAAAAAAGTCCCCAACTTTCGGTCCATGTTCAGTAACCTGTTTCATCATCCAAGATACTCTATGTACTGGAGCAAGTCAGACCCTGTCCCACCTCACGTCTCTCGAGAATGGAGGGGACAAGAAGCCAAACACAAAGAAGTTCTCCGGCTTCGTGCTGCGTACGTGCCTGGGGTTCCTGCCCTGAAACATAGTCATGTTTTTAACGGATGTATTGATATTTTAAAGAATTAATTACTCTGCATGATTTGAAAATTGACAGCTGTGATGAAAATCCCTCTTTCTAAAACAGGACTGATTGAGAGGTAATGGCTATGCCTTTGGATCCATTTCCCCTAGCTGGGCCGACTTGTCTGGCCTCAGTGGGAGAAGATTTGGTCCTGATGTGACTTGGTGTGCCAGGGTGGGTTGGTGCCCGGTTGGGGGATACCCTTTCTCTTCAGAGAATGGAAGGGGGAAACGGGAGAGGGGGTAAGAAGGTGGGACTGGGAGGAAAGGAGGGATGGAGGCTGTGAATTATTCAGCATAAAGCAAATTAATAAATTAATGAAAAAGGTAGTAATGGTCCTACATTTATATAATTATATACATAAATATTATGTATAATATATATTAAATGATTTAACTGTTACTGCTTAATATATAACCATATAATAATTAATATATTATATGTAACATATTACTATAATACAATATATAGTTGCATATAATTATATCATTATTACATATGTCATAATATTGTTGCATATGCTTATATTATTATATACAATGTGCTGTATATTATATACAATAAATAATACATGTTTAACCATATGCATATTTATGTGTATGTTAAAGGATAGCTCACCACCAAAGACAGGGATGACCCAGTCTGTTATTTCTTTCGTTTATCTCAGAAATTGCAAGTAATCTTTTCTGCTAGAACCTTAACTATGGTTTTTGTTTGTTTGGGTTTTTTTTTTTTTGTTGTTGTTCTTTTGTTTTTTGAGACTTACAAGTAAAGCACCTTCAAAAATAATTCTACCGAAACCCTGATTATTTAAATGACTTAGAAGTCATGGTGAGTAGTTAATAAACAGTGAAGTGTCCCAGACAGGGAACAAAATCACCCTTTGAGACTCTGCTCTTCTCCTTAAGAGCCGCAGTATCTTTATTTGGGACTTTGTAAACCTCCTCACTTTCCAGCTCTTACTTTCCCCTTACCAGATCCAGTAACTGTGTCTAGCCTAAGGCGGGGGACAGCTAAATGCACCGCTGTCCCTCCTACAACACACAGAAATATGGCCGGGAGAGCTGATGACTCGAATATCTTTCTCTGCTTCATTTTAGAGTGGATGCCTCTTTCCAGAAGCCCGAGGAAAAGTATGAAGATGCGGATGTCTCTGGAAAGAACCGCTATAAGTTCTTCGACAGGTAAAATGTAGAGAGTAATAAATGTTAGAGCCCCAGGGAGAGGTCCTTATGGCGGGACAGCGGTTATAATGTCAGCCATCACGTTTAGTCCTTTCTTTGAATGTTAGCCCATTTTCACAACAGACATACCACAGAGGGTATATGAGGTACCATGGCAACAAAGGATGCATAGCAGATAAGGAAAGGGAGTTATCAGATGAAGTCAGATCTAACATGCATCTCGAAGTCACGGTGCAGGGGAATTGCTAAATGTGCCAAAGGGACAATCCTTGTGGATGCTGCTTCAACCCAGTCAAAGGATTTTCCGAATTTCATTTGTGACTCATACTCTCGCGACCAATCCAAAAGGAGGATTTTGGGCTGGAGAGATGGCTCAGCAGTTAAGAGCACTGACTGCTCTCCCAGAGGTCCTGAGTTCAACTCCCAGCAACCACATGGTGGCTCACAACCATCTGTAATGAGATCCGATGCCCTCTTCTGGTGTGTCTGAAGACAGCAACAGTGTACTTATATATAATAAATAAAGTAAATTTTAAAAAAAAGAAAACAAAAGGAGGATTTCCTTGCCAATCTTGGATTAGAAAGTAATTTTGATACCACATCCGAATAAGCTTCTTTTCCAGCGGGAATTTGTGATCTACCCTATGATGGACAAACATTTCCTAATAGAGGTGTTCTGATACCTTTTTTTTTTTCTTTCAGAAAAAAAATGTTAACTGAAGTTAGATACAGATTCTTAGGCTCTGGGTGGGACGGGGAGGCTGTAAAGGAGGACGCCCTTGGTTGTTTCCAAAGGTTTTAGGAACTTGAGGAGCTACTGAAGATTCATAAGCATCAGATGCCCAAGTAGAGAGAGGCGCCAGGGAATGTGGCTGCACGGGAGACACCAGTGTGCACGCTGAGGGAGCAGAGCTCCTGCTATGTCCTGTAGTGGCTGTACCTCCTGGGCCACATCTGGAAAGTTGCATTTTTAAATAAGAACATCTCCAGGGTTCTTGTATACACAAAACTTGGAATATTTCTTTTTTTTAAAAAGAAGTTTATTCAAACTCACTGAGGTTTTTGTTGTTGTTGTTGTTGTTTTGTTTTGGGGGGGGGTGGGAAGAGTAATTAAAATAAAAAGAAAGTTTGAGCCGGAATGAAAACCTCACAAGTGTGCTTTGTCCCCCACCCTCAGGCCCTTCCTGCCTTTTCTTCAGCCGTTGCCGCTCAATGTCGTTTTATCAACAGCCAAGTAAGTGCTTTATTTCAAAACCTTCTAGACTTCCCATTCACATCACACGTGCTTCCAGAAGGCAGCTTTCTAGGCCAATACTTTGGGAGCTACGGATTGCTGGCCGCCATAGGCAAAAGCCTTCCTGGCCCCTCTAATGACTTTGTATGCCAAGGTCCGAGTATTACTATTATATGGAATATCAAAACTTACTGATAAAAAAAGAAAAAAGAAAAAAAACTTACTGATATTTTTACTAGGTTATTGGTAATATTTAAAAAACAATAAGAATAGAAGTAAATAAAGCATCAGACACATGTTGCCGTTTTAATACTTTAACACATGAATGACTATGTGTGTAGGGATACAGCGGTTTTTGCCTGGTCCTGTAGGATTTTAAACGTTCACATTGGGCCTTAACTTTCATCCTTGTAGGACAGGACCACTTCTTCTCTCTCCTGAATCTTCCAAGTACTCAATCATGCCTACCAAGTCCACTGTGGGCACTCAGACTGACTACCGGGACGCAGACATTCAAACAGACCCATACTCTCCAGAATACGTTGTGTGTCAAGACACCATTCCTGAGCTCTTGACCCTGGCTAACCTGACCTGGGGTGAGTTAGTAATTCACACTGAATATTACAGATAGTAGTATATACTACTGAGTTCCTGGGAATGACCCATATTCAGGCAATTCTGGTTTACACAGCTAAGCAATAACTCACACATTGGGAGAAAATGTTTGCATAAAAAATATTAGGAGGGGTTGGGGATTTAGCTCAGTGGTAGAGCGCTTGCTAGCAAGCACAAGGCCCTGAGTTCGGTCCCCAGCTCTGAAAAAAAAGAAAAAAGAAAAAAAATATTAGGAAGGGGCTAGTCTCCGTCTTTAGAATAGGCAAGAACAGGGAACTAACGATTCAACAGCAAAAAAGCATTACCTCACTTAAAAATGGGCAATGAGGGGTTGGGGATTTAGCTCAGTGGTAGAGCGCTTGCCTAGGAAGCGCAAGGCCCTGGGTTCAGTCCCCAGCTCCGAAAAAAAGAACCAAAAAAAAAAAAAAATGGGCAATGAGCCTGAATAGATATTTCTCAAAAGAAGACAGTGGCCAGCAGATGTAATTATATATATATATACATATACATATATATATATATTTCCCAGAATGCAACAGAGATAAAATGAAATGAGAGTTAGTGCTGTAAGGTAGGAAAAAGAAATAAAGGATGAGGTTTGGCCAGCAGCAGCAAAACTATTTTAATTTGTAGATAATATTCATTTAAAAGCCTAATGGGGGTAGGGTGGTGGGATGAATCAGTGCTTAAGAACACTGGCTGATCTTCCAGCTGACCTGGGTTCAACTCCCAGCACTTATGTGGGAGCTCACAACCATCTGTACCTTCAATTCCAGGGAACATGGCCTCTTCTGGCCTCTGTAGAGTGCCAGACATGCAAGTGGTACAATATCATACATGCAGGCTAAACACCCATGTGCTTAACATTAAATTGTGATATTAAAAACAAACAAACAAACAAACAAAACCCTGGGCTGGAGAGATGGCTCAGCGGTTAAGAGCACTGACTGCTCTCCCAGAGGTCCTGAGTTCAACTCCCAGCAACCACATGGTGACTCACAACCATCTGTAATGGGATCCGATGCACTCTTCTGGTGTGTCTGAAGACAGCTACAGTGTACTCACATACATAAAATAAATAAACAAATCTTTAAAAAAACAAAAACAAAACAAACAAAGAACCCCAATAAAGGGCCAGCATGACAGTGCGCCCCTCTAATCTCAGCCCTCAGGAAGCAGAGACAAGTGGATCTCTGAGTTCTAGGCTAGCCAGTGTTATATAGTGAGGCCCTGTCAACAACAACACACTAAGTAACTAAAAAGAGTGATCCACAAGAAAGCTGATCATGAAATCAACAGGCAAGGAAAGACGAGCAACTTTACTGCGTGGGCTGTAATGTAAATAGAAACGCTATTGGACGAGTTCACAGAGTAACTACGACAGAAGAGAATGTGCTTAGTCACCTAGTGACTGGACATGCCAAGAATTTACAGAGGAAAATTTAAAATGGTTCTTTAGGCCTGTAGAGGTGTGATGATGCAGAAACACACCATGTGGATGTGGGAAGCTCACGCTGAAACGGATATGATCTCTCTCCTTAATAAGTTATACCTCCAAGTAATTCTAACCCAAATTCCTATTCCTGGTCTGACCGTCCCCGTCCCCGTGGAGGTTAACTACCTTTCTCAAACTCCCTTTTCGGTGAGCTACTCTGGTTTATAAAGCCTGCAGGGGGCGACTGAGATGGACTAGAAGCTGTGTAGTAAGGAGGGAGGGAAGGACGGAAGGAGGGAAGGAGCTGTGAATACCTTCTGAGGGTAAACCTGGCAGTTTCCAGAATTAAAGCCATCCTATCTTATGTTCTAGCTACCAGACTGGTGCATTTCTCCTAAGACTCCTAGGGAAGCTCGCAGCGGGCACAGCGAGACCAGGACAGGGAAGTTTGCTGCAGCGCTGTGTAGACCCAGGATGTAGACCCGGGCTACGCGCTGCTTAAACAGGATGACGTCCTCCATCTCTCTGTGGGCGGAGGCCACGCCCCCACCACGTGGTGGATTAAAGAGGAGTTTCAGAACAACACACATGTAACAGCTCTTCAGCTGAAAGCAAGCGCAGCCTAACGCATGTAGCACGCTATGTAGGTCACTATTTTTAACAGTCAGTACGTTTTGTTTTCATGTACTTCTTTTTTTCTATCTCATCTCGGAATCAAATCTGGCTTCCAATTCATGCTCATTACACGGGACATACCTCCATACATCAGAACACAAAGTAGACCGCTGCATTTGATACCGACCTCCACTCCACGCAGCTGACTTCAACGTTGAGCCCCTCGGTTCCTTTATTTGTAAAACAGGAATCATTATATTTCCGTGACAGAGATTTGCTGAAGGATAAATGAATTTGAACAGTCCTTGCTATATTATAAGTGGTTAAGTCATAGACAGACGAGCCTTCACAGCTCACAAAATGCCAAGCTTGGGAAAGTGCTCTAAAGTCCTCCTGTGTTTATCCTGGGAGAGGGAAGAGGAGGACAGGGCTCGATATGGTGATTAAAACAATCATTAACTTTATTTTTAATTTTTAAATTTCTTTCATTAGAAAAGGTGAAAAAGTTATTTGATAGATAACATGGCTGTCAAGTATGGTATTTTTGTACTTTTTGTTTTAAAATACTGAGCAAAACCCTACACAAATACTACATTGATATACCTGTATATATTTTCAAATACAATAAACATGGGATTATTCATTTTTCTTAAGTTGTCTTAGACCTAAAAAATTTATACAATTGTATGTGTGCACGCATGTGCATGTGAGTGCAGTGCCTGTGGAGGCCAGAAGAGGGCGCTGGATCCCTCAGTGCTCATAGGCAGTTATGAGCAGCCTGATGTAGGTGCTGGGGCCCAAACTTGGGTTTTGCAAGAACAGCGTGCACTCTTTGCTGATGAGCTATCTTTCCAGGCTCTCCTCGTTTCTTTAACTTATGTATTTCTTCATTAAACGAATTGATAGTCCTTCCACTGACGAGTGAACAAGACATGAAACAAATTAAGAAGTAGTTTTTTTACATGTGGTAGGAACTTTTTTCGTCAGACTTTCATGTACAGTTATTTTTAAAATGAAAAAGATTCAAAATTTAAACGGGAAACCCACACGGTACCTATTTCCCTTAGTAGTTTTCAGTTTTAGGAAGATGATGTACCAGATCCAAGCTGCCTTTAGATCTGCTAGCCACCAAATGTCCAACTGGGTTCCTAAAACCTGTGCCAGAGAAGGCTAAGTTGAGGTAGGCCTCAGCCTGTGCCTCTGAACCATAGCCACAGCTCCATAAATATTTAAACTCTTAAACGTGGAGATAAGATGTGGCTGTAGATTGTATACTCACTGTAGGAGGCAAAACAGGAAGTATCAGCTAATGGTTACTCATTGTCTGTTCTTTTTTAAAGAATGTATCTCTTTTTAACATCCATGCAACAAGTTCTAGTCACTGACATATCTCTCCCTCTTCATCTAACTTTTTATTTATTTATTTATTTATTTATTTTGGAAATTTTAGTTTTATTTCAAGTGTGTGGGGTATCTTGCCTGTATATGTGTCCGTGCACTACATGTATGCATTACTCACAGAGCCCAGAAGAGGGTGTCAGGTCCTCTGGAACGGATGGTTTTGAGCTGCTATGTGGGTACTGAACCTGTGTCCTTTGGAAGATCAGCCACTGGGCCCTCTCTCCAGCCCCCTCTTTGCATTTTAAAACTATGAACTTGTCCAGTACAGGACACTCCAAGGTGATCATTTGGTGGTCATTGAACACGCATGTGACTAAAACAACTTCTGTCTCAGTAAGAGGAGGCATGGAGGCCACAGACGATGCTAGTTTTGAAGCATCCAGGCTGCCTTTCTCAGAGGCACCACGGTATATCCTAAGGCTTGAATCTAGAGCGGGATTAGGAGGAAGGCATGTAGGGTGGCTAGCGGTTTGCCCTCTGTTCCTGAGCTGTGACATCCCCTGCAGGCCGAGGTCTCCCAGCAGGACTGGCTGAAGTGGAAATGATAGAGCGTGCCCGGGAGAAGCGAGCTTGGGAAGCCACTCTGCCCCCACTGAGTGACAGCTTGCAGGCTGAGAAGAGGAGGAAGATGATGAACGCCATGGAGAGGAAGGAGTGGGCCTTCAGAGAAGGGGAGATCGAAAAGTAGGTTCTCCGGCTCCTGGACAGCTATCAGGGGGTTGGTGAGAGCAATGTTCCTACTTCATTATTATTATTTAATTTACATATTCATTTTGGTTTTTCAAGACATGTTTTTTTCTGTGTAGCCCTGGCTGTCCTGGAACTCACTCTATAGACCAGGCTGGCCTCAAACTCAGAGATCCACCCATCGATGCATTCCAGGTGCTGGGATTAAAGGTGTGCCATCACCACCACCTGGCCATTTTATTGTTTTGTTTAATCTGGAAGCATTTCCCCCTAATATGTGTGTTTAAAAACAACCCTCGACTTGTGCAGATACAATATTGGGCTTCTAATTCTTTTGGGAGCAGTCGCCCACTCCTGATCTTGTAGAAGAGCTCTGTGAAGTTGAACATGAAACCCAAGAGCCCTTCTCCAGGGTTTGTTCTGACTGTCACAGAGTCCCAGTGATTTCTGCAAAGCTTCTTAGAGATCCCCTCTGGGTCATTCCCCTGGGTCAGGCCTAGGCCAGAGGCCCCTCTATGTCTCACAAAACAGCCTTGTGACAGTCCTCTCATTCCTACCCTCCAAGACTCATAGGACACTTGAGTTTCTTTTTTTCTTTTGTTTTATTTTTTATTGGATTTTTTTATTTACATTTCAAATGTTTTATCCCCTTTCCCACCCCTCCCCCTTCTATGAGGGCATTCCCCCACCCATCCACCCATTCCCTCCCACCTCCCCGCCCTGACATTCCCCTACACTGGGGCAGGACCAAGGGCTTCTCCTCCCACTGGTGCCCAGCAAGGCCATCCTTTGCTACATATGCAGCTGGAGCCATGGGTCTGTCCATGTATTGTCTTTCAGTGGTGGTTTAGTCCCTGGGAGCTCTGGTTGGTTGGTATTGTTGTTCTTATGGGGTTGCAGACACCTGAGTCTCTAGCCAGAGCTGATGGAGTATTTCCCACCGGAAAGGCAGATGGTGGAGGTTTTATCTGTGAAGTGACAAGCTTGTACAACAACATACTTAAATGACACCAGGTCTCGGAACTTCTCCAGTTTTCCATTTACCTGGTGGTGGTGGTGGTGGTGGTGGCGGTGGTGGTGGTGGTGGTGGGTGATGATGATGGTGGTGGTGGTGATGGTGGTGGTGGTGGGTGATGATGATGGTGGTGGTGGTGATGGTGGCGGTGGTGGTGGTGGTGGCGGTGGTGGTGGTGGTGGTGGTGGTGGTGGGTGATGATGATGGTGGTGGTGGTGGTGGTGGTGGTGGTGGTGGTGGTGGCGGTGGTGGTGGTGGTGGTGGCGGTGGTGGTGGTGGTGGTGGGTGATGATGATGATGGTGGTGGTGATGGTGGTGGTGGTGGTGGTGGTGGTGGGGGTGATAATAACAATGAGATGATTGTTATTATATTGTACCACATACGGCCATTTTCAGATGTGTATAATTCGCTTTCAGCACATTTTCCTACTGTGTTTTTGGTAATGAGGCTGCTGTTGACGTCTAGAAACGAGGAGACATTATTAGGACCGAAGGGTCCTTAACAAGTATGCCAGGAAGGCTCTTGCTGAGGTGGGCCTTTGTTCTAGTCCGTGCCGGGCTGGGGGGTCTGTGCTTTTGCACAGTGCTGTCAAAGCCCCTTACGCACAAGAGAAGACCCGAGAGAGGACTCAGTCTGTTGTTGAATTTAAAAATTTTTTTTCCAATTCCTTTCCGACTAAGCCAGAATCATACTGCACGCAGTTTGGGTAAAGGCTAGCAATCCACTGAGAAAGTGTGTGGCAGGGGACTCAGTGTCCTCTGTGCTCCATAGACATTTAAGTTGACTGCTGTCCTTTGGAGAGGAATGTGTCTAGTAAAAATGCATTAAAGTACTTAGAATGTTTCTGGGCAGGGTGATCACTTCTGAAGGCGATTTAAACCTAGGGCCAAATTTAATAAACATGCTTCCAGTTCCTCCAGTGTGGAGATGGGAAAGCCGGGTGACTACCTGGGTTCTGAGCCTCAGGGGAGCTGCTCACTGGCTGTTGGGACTGAGGAAAGGAGGGGCCAGAGGATGAGGTCAGAGCCTTCCCCTCTCCCCAGGCTGCAGTGCTCTGACTCTAGAGAAAAGAGCTCTGCTGTTTGAAGTGGGAGACTTGAGAAGGCTGCAGGGAGAGCCGGAAGCCACCAATGTCGCAGGGGATGACGGTGATGACGAGGAGAGATACAGGGCACAGCACTCCACCATGCTCAGAGAACTTTCTAGAGCTCGCCCACAGCCTATTGAATCAGGAGGTTAGAATCAGCAGCCTGTGTAAGAGCAAGCCATCCATTTTACACTTAAGTTTGCCTGCATTAACTCATTCTCTGCCAACCACCTTGGGGGAGAGGCAGAGAATGCCCGTCTTGCCGTGGAGGAAACCGAAGTAAAAGCAAGCTGGAGAAGTGACCCTGGCACAATCTCGTTTAGTCACTGCCTGCTTAACACTGGGGTGTGTTCCGAGAAATACGTTGCTCAGAGAATCCACCCCTGGGGTGAACCTGGGCAGTTACAGGTCACACTCAGTGTGGCCCTTCGATGTGACCGAAGATGTGGTCAATATGGCTGCCACCAGCATGACGCGGCAGTGGATTCTGATGACAAACTTTAAAAATAACACAGTAAAATAATAAGAAAAGCCTGGGTTGGGGGCTTAGGCCTATAAAGTCAGCACTCAGCAGGCTAAGGCAGAAGGATCGGGCGTTCAAGGCCAGCCATTGACTGCATATTGAGTCTGAGGTCATCCTGGGCTACGCGAGGCTCTGTGTATAATTAGTGAATTATTAACAATAAACAGCAGCATAAATCTGTCAGCCTACATAGTGGATGTCAACATTACCAAGTGTTCTACATTATTACATTTGCTGTGCTTTTACATGGCTGGCTGCCCAGAATGTCTGCTTACAACAGAATCACCATAAATGGGAATGATGTGTTGAGCTAAGGCGTTTCAATGGCCACATTGTCACTAGGCAATAGGAATTGTTTTGCCTCCTTACAATTCTAAGGACCGGCATGGTAGATAAGGTCCATTATTGGCCCCAGTTCGCTGTAGCATGTGACCGTATCCTTCACTCAAGTGGGGGTGGGGGCTGCTGTTGTGTGGCTTAATTTTAAGAGCATCTACTTCCCCAGAAGCCTTTATCACCCGGCCCCCCACCCTCCTCCACGATCTGCACTTAGTGAAGGCCTGAGACACACCTGACCTGTCTCTGGTCCCCTTGGTCTTTTCTGAGACAGAATTTCCCTATGTGATCCAGGCTGGCTTTGAACTTGTGCTTTTGTGCATACCACACCAGGCTTCCCAAGGCCTTTTGAACCATTTCGTCTCCCGGCTGAGGCTGAACCTCCCCTTCTCCATGTAACAAACCCCACTCCTGTCTTCCGGCTCCTTGTACCTCTGACTCCCATCTTCCTCCTGGCCTGGAACTGACCTCGTGTTGGAGGGTTGGCTTGTGGGCCTGCACGTCAGCAGCATATCTTGTTTGCCGTTTTTTTTCTGCCTGACATACAGCGGTCACCCCATAAACATTTGACAGATGAGTGCGAAAAGTTAATGAATCAGTTTCTAAGTGGGAGTGGGCATGTTCAGAGAGGGAGGGCAGGCTGGGAGACAGCCAGAGACTGGATACAAGAAGCTTCTAGAGGAGGAAAAAATTCCTAGAGGGAAGGTCGGAGGCAGGGGTAGACGAGAATGAGCACGACTTGTTGTTTGTTTTGTTTTGGGAGCCCCAGAAAATAGGAGGGGATTCAAAGCTGGCAGAAACAATGGTTCAGAAGCAGCTGGGTTACAGCCTGGACGTGGCTAGACATATAAGCAAGAGAGGGAACTCATGAGCACAGATTTATGAAGTAAAGGGAAGGTTATTAACTGAGTTCCTACCATGTCAGGACCAGCCCCGTTCACAAATCCCTTGTTCTCTAGGTTCAGCTGCTCAGAGAGCCCATCTCTTACCCCATCTGCCCGCTCTTCTGGCCGAGCTTCGGCTTCTGGACTGTGCGCATGCGCGCCCCTTCCCCACGCCCTCACTGTCTAGAGATTTGCTGCTGCTGGAGTGGACGTCTGCCCCTCCGTTTCAACTTGCTTGTCGCATGTTTGCCACAGTGGTCTTTTTAAAGCACATGAATACGATGCTCACAGGAAGGACCTGCACTGGCTCTCAAATAGAGCTCCCGATTTGAGAGAGTAATACTCTGTAATCTACCCCCCCAAGACTGCAGGAACTGCGCCTGGAGGTCTTGAAACAGTTGCTGAAGAGGCGTGAGGAGAACCAGAATGAGATGGACATGAGGCACCTGAACAACCAGTGGTGTGAACTGCAGGAAAAGAAGGAGGCCAAAGTATCGCAGATCCATCACAGACATGTATCAAGTAATCTGTGGCATGAGCCAGCCAGGGAGGGGACCGGGCTTTGGGGCTTTGGCCAAGCCGGACTAAACTGGGAGGGAATTCTATGGTCCTGCTGTATTGATTAGGAAAGGGAGAGGAGTTCTATTTGAAAGGTGGACATTGGAGGAAAATGACTAAGAAAGTCAGGTGACCGAGTTCTAACAGATAGCCAAGTTACAACTATATCAGTGTTGGTTTCCTACATTCATAACCCAAGACTCTGTTTAAAAAGTTCATTGATTAACTTTTTTTTAAATTCCTGCCCCCAGAGATATCATTTTTTTCTAATTGCTTCTCTCCAAGAAATTTTTAATGCCACAGATGTATTTATGTTTATATATCTTACAATTATACATTCTCATTTTATGCATTAAAAATGAGATACTTTACTACTTACTCAGGGCAGGATTAATAATAATTTTTTTTTATATCAGAGTCTGAGGAGATGGTCCAGTGACTAAGCTCACATCCTGTGCAAGCACAGAGATCTGAGTTCGGATCCCCGGCACACCACGCAGTTGTGGCCGTGTGTGCCTGTCACCCCAGTACAATGTAGGAAAGAGAGGAAGATTTCTGGGGCTGGCTGGCCAGCCAGTGTGTCTGAGAGAGCAAGCTCCAAGTTCACTGAGAGACCTTGTTTAAGGGTTTAAAGCAAAGAGCGATAGAACAGGACGCACAGTGCTGGCACAGAGGGGTACCTTCCTACACGTGTGACATTCTCTACACAAACACACAGACACAGAAGAAGTAAAGTAAAAATCTAAGTTAGAATTTATGAAAGCTGAAATTATTAGCAAGCATTTAATTTAATTTTGTAGTTTTTCTTAATGAAAACCCTTTTTAAAATTACCTATAAAAATTGTGTTAGTGGGGCCATTGCGATTGTTCACTGGATAAATACATTTAATTCCTGGGACCCATACAGTGCAAGGTGAGAACCAACTCCTGAAAGTTGTCTCAACCTTCACACATGTGCCACGGCACTTGGCAGCGCCCCCTCCATGCACGAATACACACTCAGTATGTACGTGCACATTCACACACACTTAAAATAGAATGTAGTTAATTTTTTAAATGTTGTATGGCCTTTTAAGAGTGCTGAGCCTGTTAAGTTGCCACACCCCAGTGGAAGGCTACATACCCATGCATATATGGACAACACAAGTAGGGCATTATGGGTAAGAAACAAATAAGCAAAACGAGGGCACTCAGTTGAGTGGGTAGGAAAATGGAGGGTTGAGGAGGGGTGAATATAATCAGCCCATGGTATACTAAATTCTCAAAGATCTAATTAAAAAAGAATTTAAAAACCAGCTCTGAAAGCTTTCCAGTTGCCTCAAATTCATGAAAAAAATTAAGAATTATATTACCAGTGTGCTCAAATAACAACTCAATCACATTTTTAAAGACCATTAAAAAGTTTTATTTAAAAAAAGTAAAATTAATTCAAAAATTAAAGTCTGACCTTAAATTCTTTTTAGTGAACTCAGCCTATTATTATTATTATTATTATTATTATTATTATTATTAATTATTGATCTAACTAGCTTGCTGTTGGCTATGTATTTAGATGTCACTTACATTTTTTCCTCTTCGGTGATTTGCTAGTGGTGGATTTGACCACCTTTTGTAGATAAATGACCGAATGTGAACTATTCTACTAAATTCTAACACTCAAAGTCACACACAAAGACCTGCAGATGAACTGTGAACAGGTGCAAGGCAGCGGTGGCTCTGGGTCTCCCTGAAGTGCGACTCCTCACTCTTTCGAGGGATTTCAAGTGTGTGTGTGTGTGAGTGTGAGTGTGTGTGAGTGTGAGTGTGTGTGAGTGTGTGTGTGTGTGAGTGTGTGTGAGTATGTGTGTGAGTGTGAGTGTGTGAGTGAGTGTGTGTCAGTGTGTGTGAGTGAGTGTGTGTGAGTGTGAGTGTGTGTGAGTGAGTGTGAGTGAGTGTGTGTGAGTGTGTGTGAGTGTGTGTGAGTGTGAGTGTGTGAGTGTGAGTGTGTGTGAGGGTGAGTGTGTGTGAGTGTGTGAGTGTGTGAGTGTGTGTGTGAGTGTGTGTGTGTGTGTGTGTGCTCGCTCGCACGAGTCTGTGCCGCCCTTCCCTGTATCGGAGCCATCTGGGTGGAAGAGCTGTTTCTAGTGCTGCCCTCTAGCTGTGGTGGGCCCTCAAAGCATTCTGCGTTTATAACAGAGCAGGGAGAGAACCATGAGAGACAGAGCCCTGTATTTCAGACATCAGGAAACTCGTGGGCAAAGGGAAGAACATAGAAGGGAAGCTGCAACGCAGAGACATCATCAGGGACTATTCCAACTTCGCATCTCAGGTCTACGGACCTCTGTCTCGCCTTGGCCGTTTCCCAGACAACAACTCAGAGGACTTCGTCGTCAGAAACCACTATCTCAACACCTATGAAGGTAAAAAAATAAAAAATGCTGTTAGAGGTTTGGTAGAAGACATCTGCATTCGGTACATTGACGGTAAGCAGTAGAATATTTGAAAAAGCATCAATGAACACATTTCCTGCTTTGTCAGTAGAGTACAGGTTCATACAAAGTAAAAAAAACAAAAAAACAAAAAAAACCAAAACAAAACAAAAACCCAGACTCAAAAGCAACACCTGTAGAATAAATAATATAACGGAGCAAATTCAGTTAGCTACTAAACATGTATGTAAACACGGTAGCTGCGTGTAGTGGCAAATGTCTGTAATCTCAAATCCTCAGAGCTGGAGGCTGGCAGATCACCCGAGTCCAGAAGTTTGGGGCTAGCCTGTGCAACTTAGCAAGACTCCGACCTAAAAACAAACGCCAGCAATCAAGTTGTGAAATAAATTTTTATTTAAAAACAAAGATGGAGACAAAAACCTTTACGCCAGGTTTACGAAACAAACGCCATTTATAATAAAATCACAGACATTTAAAACCTAGACGTCGGAGTCACCAGGTGGCCAGTTTATGGAGAGACCTGTGCCTCTTATGAAGCCCTAGAGACGAGTTTACATTTGTAAAAGTTCAGCTCACAAGCTGAAGCATCGTCTGGCCAGGATCGTGAGTCAGGGCTTGGTGAACACCCCCTTCAAAATGGGGGTGCCATCTGCCACAAGGCTGTAGACTTGCTTCCGTAGGGCACATCATTATTTTAGAATAGTCTCTCGCTGTGTCACCCAGGTCACTGAGAACAGAGGCTAGCCCCGCAGACCCCACAGTGCACTCTCAACACAATAACTGTAAGCACTGGGCAGTGAAAACGTGTTCTTCCTCCCGCAGGATTAATGGAACTTGAATCGTCCCTTCCTGATTTTGTGACGCAGCCGAGGATCCAGGCTCCGAAGCCTAAAGTCATTACCACCAAGGCCGGCTTCCTGAAGAGGATGGCCAGGACTGACTACGAGTTGGCAGAGATTCACAAGGTATAGTTGGGCTCTGAAGACAAGATGCTTCCATTCCGACTTCTACGGAGGAATGCCACACCCTGAACCACAAGTCATCAAAGGCAGCAGTGACGACGTACCCGAGACACAGTCCACATTCTTTCTCCTTCCTAGGCTTTCTCTCTTGGAGGAACCCCACGCTGTCCAGAACTAATGCATAGTCTGCCTTCCTTTCAAACTACCAGCAGACCTTCTAGAGGTTACCTCTCCCTACACAGAAGTTTCTGGAAAGTGCTTCCTCCTTTGGCTCAGCACAGTGTAAAACCTGAAACTGTGGCGTTCAGCAAATTCTACTCTTGGTCGTTACTTGGTGTTTTGAGTTGTAACAGGTTCCTTTTTCTTCCTTGTACGTTTGCTGTGAGGGCACCAGGAGGGAGAGGCGATGTGGCTGACTCCCTTTTCATCTAGTTTAAAAGCTAAGCAAGAACGTTGAATGTCCATCAAATGTCAGCATCAGACTCCCAGGGCAGACTTGTTAAAACGTGCCGCTAGGCTCCACTCCCGGGTGTCTGCTCAGTAGGTCTGGGTGAAGCCGCAGAGATGTGGGGCAGTTTTCACAAGTCTCCAGGTGACACTGTTGCTGTAGGCTCAGGAGCTGCGCTTTGGAACCCCTGGTTTATGACATCCTCCTGTCCAGAGACATTTGCTTGCCCCAGTAGTGTCTGTAACATAAGACTTTATGGGATCCCCAACTCTATATGAAAAATATAGAACCTCAGGGCCTGGGGAGTCTGTAAAGCACTTGCTGGGCAAGTATGAGGACCTAAGTTCAACCCCCAGCACCCAGGTAAGAAAGCTAGGTGTGGTAGCACATATCCCAGCCCTGGACAGATAGATGTAGTCCCTGGGCTCACTGACCAACCAGCCTGGCATAATTATCAAGCCCCAGGTCTCAGCGAGAGATCATGAAAAAACCAAGGTGGCTGTGTCCAGAGGAACCACATCTAAGTTTGACCTCTGCTTTACACACACGCACGCACACACGCACACACGTACACACAAGCATGCACATAAAACTACACGTAAGCACATGTAAACGTGTGGACCCAGACACATGCACTCTGAAAAACCTTAGGACCTTGATAACAATCACAAATATCTTTTGTCCCCAACTCTGTCCCCACCTGTGTTTGCCTCACCTTGAATGCTGTGCTCAGAGGTCTCACTTTCTGTAGGATTTGTTTTTCCTGTACTTTGTATTGTACTACAGAAACTTACTTTTGCTTCCAATTTGCTAAAGCGTGGGACCTCGTGCTCATGTTACCTTCTCTAGTGCTCAGCTGTGTTTATCAGAGCAAAAGTCCTGTGAGTACCAATGTACCCTGCGTCAGCGTATGACCCCACGTTGGTCAAAATGCATCATCCATTTTAAGTCACTGTTAGATCTGGTTTTCTAACGTTCCACTTCTCTGCTCACGGGCGACATAAGAGAGCTCATGGCTCTCTTATCTTTCCTTCTGATTGTCCCATGTGCGGGATTGGTACCAGTCTTGGGCAGTCCCCTAGAATGACCTTGAAGCATCCCTTCTTCCTTCTCCTCTGAGAAGAATTTAGACAAGACTGAGACGATCTGTCCCTCTAGTGTGGAAAGATGCACAAAGCCATCTAGGGCTGGTATCTTCATGGGGAACAATTTAACCTGTGCTTCAATTTCTCTACAGCACAGAGAGCTACTTTGTATTTGTTTTTAGTAAATTATATTGTCTAGAATCTCATTTTATCTGTTATTTTTGACACGATCACCGATGGTATTTTTTTTATATTTTGTGTTATATATATAATCATGTCCATTTTTTCATTTGTAACATTGTCTTGACTCTTTTCCCTTAATCTCTCCTACTGAGGGTAGCTCATTTTCTTGGAACTGTTCTTCCAAACAATGGATTCTCAGGTTTAGATATTCATCCACACTACTTTCTTCTCCTGCGTTTATTCTCTCTCTCTCTCTCTCTCTCTCTCTCTCTCTCTCTCTCTCTCTCTCTCAATTGTTCTGTGGTAATTTTTCTAAGCTTGGAAAATTGAATGTGTAGGTTATCAATTTCAAACACTCAACCTTAATAAGTGTTCTAAACTAAGCATTTCCTTCAAACACTGATCTTTGCTGTCTCCCTTGTTTCGATATGTGATGTTTGCCATTCTTAATCTCTAAGTATCTGATTCTAAAAGTATCCAATGTGACTTTGAACCTGTATTTTAATGCGTCATAAAATTTCTGAATACATAGGAATTTTAACTCGATTTCTAGCTGGCTTCTAGCTTAAGGGCACTGTGGTTAGAGTTTCCAACCTTTGAAGTTGGTGAGGCTTTGGGGTTGGGGACGAGAATCGAGCCGCATCATACCCAGCATGATCAAGGCCCTGCTCTAATTCCTCAGTGGTACTGAGAGTTGATGCAGAGAGCAAGGAGAGGCAGGAAGAGGAGGAAGTGAGACCAGGATGTGATTACACTTATAAATTAATACAAGCCTATCTTCAGCCTATAACACACAGTGTGCGTGACAGATTGTCTCCAAGTCCTCATTCATCCCTGGGGTGTTACTGTCACCCAGCTCCCTAACATATGTGCTGTAAACACGCAATACATTTTTACTCTCTGTCCCTGCCCCGTCCCTGTTTGTTTCGAGGAAGAGCATAAACTAACTCCTTATCCTCCTGTCTCCACTTCCTGCGTTCAGGGATTACAGGTGTGTGCCAGCATGCTTGGCACATTTTTATTTTTATTGCTTTAAATTTTTTTAAAGATTTATTTATTTACTTAATGTATATAAGCACACTGTAGCTGTCTTCAAACACACCCAACCCCATTACAGATGGTTGTGAGCCATCATGTGGTTGCTGGGAATTGAACTCAGGACCTCTGGAAGAGCAGTCGGTGCTCTTAACCGCTGAGCCATCTCTCCAGCCCCCTGCTTTAAATTTTTTTAATCAATGAAAAAGAAAAAGGAAATGAAACAACAACCTCCCCCCCCCCCGGGAAAAAACAAAACAGGCCAAGAAGATAGCTCAGTAGATAAAGGTGATGCTGATGAATCCTGGCAACCTGAGTTCAATCCTCAGAAAGGCAGGAGAAAAGTGATTCCACAAAGTAGTCCTCTGACCTCCACAAGTGTACCATAGCAAAGGGAATGGGTGCCCCGCACATGCAAGTGCACACACAGACACACACACACACACACACACACACACACACACACACACAATGAGAACGAATATTTTTAAAATTAAGAACAAAAGACTTTATTTTACCTTTGTTTATTCTGTCTCTGCTGCTCTCCCTGTCTTTACAGATGTGTACACCTCTGACCCCTATTGTTTTTCTTGCACCTTAAAAATTTGATCATTTTCAGCATGGTCTGCAGGCAGTGAGCTCCAAGCTTTGTGTCCAGTCTTCTTCCACTTTTGCTCTCAGTTGGGGCAGGAAGGTAAAAGTTCACATACAATAAAATCTACCCTTTAAAGTGTCCAGTCTGTTAGCATGTCCACAGGCTGGTGTCTGTGCTCACTGTCTAATTCCATCGCCCCTCACCATACCCCGAAACACCCCATACCCATACTTCTTAAGTTTTTCTCTCTCTCTCTCTCTCTCTCTCTCTCTCTCTCTCTCTCTCTCTCTCTCTCTCTCATCCCTACTTTTTCTTTATGGATTTGTTTGTTCTGAACAAACTATACTGCAGGAATCGTACAATAAATAGCATCTTGTGGCTAGCTCCATTCATCCAGCATAGTGTTCCTGAGGTCCTCTCCTATTCTAGCACAGCTCCAGGTCTTTTTATGACTACATAATATCCCATTGTGTGGAGAGACCACATTCTACTTAGTCCCTCCTAGACCGACGAGCACCTCAGCTGTCTCTACTCTCAGCACCATGGCCTCCTGTGTTCTAGTCTTGGAGAGGCATGGCTGTAGTTCCTCTGGATGTGTCTGGACGTGTCTGGAGTAGAACGATAGGCCATACGGCAACTGTTTTATGTTTTGATGAACTGCCCGGTTGTTGCCAAAGCTACTACAGTATTTCTCTCAGTGGCAGTGTGTGTGTTCCAGTTTCTGCACACCCTTTTGTCTCCTATGGCCTTTTCTCTTCTAGTCACTTCGGCATGCGTGAGGTGGTGTCCCCATGTGGTTTTGACTTGCACTTCCTGGATGCTTGATGACGTTTAAGAATCTTTGAAAGTACCTGTCGGTAGCTTGTCTGTTTTTAAAGACACGTCTATTTAAATATTTTGTCCGTTTTAAAAACCAGTTGTCCTTTTGTTACTGAATTTGAAAAATATTCTAAAGTCTAGACCTTTATCACTTTTGAACTGTCTCCTCAAAGCACAAAGATAATTATTTTAGTCTTCTCTTTAAACGTATCTTTGTGTGCATGCCTGTGTGTGTGTGTGTATGTGTGTACACATGATTGCAGGTGTCCACGGAGGCCAGAAGAGGGTGTTAGCATAGCCCAGACTGGCCTCAACTCACTATGTAGCTGAGGATGAGTTTGAACTGCTGATCTTCCTGTCTCTGCCTCCTGTGAGCTGGGATCATGGACGTGAACCACCGTGCTGGTTTTATGAGGTGCTGGGATTGAAGCCAGAGCTTCACGCAAGCTTTCTGTTGAGGAATGCCCAGCTCTCCCACTCTTTTGCCATGATCCGGTACTCCAGCTCCCCGTGTGTTATGCCTTTTGCTATTCTCTGCAATTCCTGGGGCTTCTATTCCATTTCTGGTTGTTTTCTCATTGCCACTCACCCTGAGAAGCTTTTATTGACCATTTTCAAATGACTTGACTCTTGCCTTGGCTATGTTAAGTTGGTTCCGAGCCTGTTGAAGGCATTTTCTGTTTCTGTTACAGCATTTTGGTTTCTAACTACGCACTGTGGTTCTGTTTGAATGTTTTCATCTCTTTGCACTGCTTCTCATAGCTTGTCTACTTTCTCCCATCCATTCCTTTATCATATTAATCAGAGATATTTTTCAATCTTTGATGATTCCAACATGTGCATGCTTAGGTCTTGTTGATTTGACCATTTAGATAGACTTTTTTTTTATTTTTGCCTTTTTAGCGTGCTTTCTAGAATATAGCCTAAAATTGACAGTCTGAAGTTTGGTATCAAATAACTGAGGTAAATTGGCCGTGTGGTAGCATCCTAATGTCTTGCTGGGAGCTGGACCACATTTGATGTCTGAGGTATCTGTGTAGGCGGTGCTCTGTTTTGGTGTCCTTGTTTCTGTTTCTCCTCTTGGGTTTGGAGTGAGAAGCATTTACATGGACTCTCCTGGTTTGGCGTACTGGGCTGAAGAGACTCATTAGTGCCAGGTTTTCAGTCTAGCATCTCCCCAAGGATATATTATCTGGAGAATCCAGGACTGTCTGAGGGGAGGGTGAAGGACCATCTTCCAAAGGTGTTTCATGAGCTATGGCACAGAAACCATGGAGGAGAAATTCCCAGAATGCCCTGAAGCAGTTACCGCCATACAATACTTTCAGGTTGCTCTTGGTAAGACATTTAGCTGGAAAAACACTTTTTTTTTTTTGGTTCTTTTTTTTTTTTTTCAGAGCTGGGGACCGAACCCAGGGCCTTGCGCTTCCTATGCAAGCGCTCTACCACTGAGCCAAATCCCCAGCCCCGAAAAACACATTTTTGATGGACAGGTGGATTGGCTCCCTGAACTGACCTGTTTGAGTTCAGTCTCTAAGAGCCATGTGGTAGAGAGAGGGAGCCAACTTCTAAGAGTTGTCATTTATCTGCACATACATGTGTGCTCCAGCAACCCTACACACATACTCAAACACACACTAACACTAAACTAACAATTTTTTTTTAAAATGCATACATAGTGAGGCAAAGTATCACCGTGTAACTTAGACCACCTTGGGATTGATGGTCCTCCTGTTTTGGCTTCCCAAGTACTGAGATTACAGGACTGAGACACCATGCCCAGTTTCATTGGATTTTTAAAAAAAAAAAAGAATGAAGTGTGTGTGTGTGTGTGTGTGTGTGTGTCTGTGTCTGTGTCTGTGTGTCTGTGTGTGTGTGCGCGCGCATGTGTGATGCGTGCACATGTGTGGGCCAGAGGTAGATGTTGAATGTCTTCCTCCCCACCGCCTTGTGTTTTGAGAGACTGTCCTTCCCTGAACCCGGAGCTTGCTGATTTATGTGGCTGGCCAGCACGCCCCAGGGGTCTTCTACCTCCCCAGGGTTAGGATTTCAAGTGCACATTTCTTCATGTGGCCTCTTAAGTAGATTCTCCGACATCTGACTCGGGTCCTCTTACTTGTTTGGGTCGTGCCTCACGGACCAAGCCACTCCCTAGCCCCCATAAGGCATCTTTCAAAGCTTTTTTCTTTTTGGTGCTGGGGGTTGAACTCAGGCAGCTAAGGTCCAGGCCAACAGCTAGCATTGAGCTGCAGCCCCAGCCCTAAACTTCCTCACCTAAGTCATAAATATATAAAACATACCGTTCTGCTCTTGCCTTTTATTAATTTAATGTCTTGCATATCTATCTATATCAATATTGCCAGAACAACTACCTTACTTACTGTTTTTTACACTTCAATGATGGATTGCTGTATGCCTCCACCTTAGTAGATATGTAGGTTGTTTATGAATTCTTAGCAGTGAACTCAGTGTTTCATTGACTCTTGTCTGCACCGTTTGGTATACATGGCTGAACACAAATCATGTTCCCAGACACAAATTACTTCACCACAGCACCACAACATGTGAACATCCTATTGTTTTGACGGATATTGCCAAATTTTCTTACAGGAATGATATATCTGTTTTGGCTGTACACACACACACACTCCAGTTTCCGCGTGGTTTCTTGTGGTGTGGCCCAGAGCTCTGCTCTCTGAGCTCCCCAGCTGTTAGCGTATTAATGCCTGCCCACAGCTGTGTCTTCACTGCACCCCCAGCCCTGGCTGCCCAGAGCTGGCAGCAGTCCCTGCCAGTTCTTTCTCGGATGAACCCAGAGGTTTGGTTACTACCACAGTTAGGAGATATTAAGTTTCTGCTACACTTTGTACATGTTTAACAACTTCAACCATTAGGGCTGTGCTTTTCGCTAAATGTCCTTTGCTTACATTTTTATGAAAAACATAATGTAAAAATCCCTTTTAATGACATTATTAACCAAGGTATAGGCTTTAAATCACAAACACAAGAGCTCGTGGTACTTTTACATTTAAAGTATTTCCCGATGCTAAGATTGAATTGCTGAAATAAACCTTACGTATAATTTTGACGGGACTTTTGGAGACATAAAAGGGGGAAACCTTTAAAAATACAAAGCCACAGTACTCTGTCACCAGGAATGAGTTAACCGGTATTTTATAATTCACATTCTTCCAGGCAAAAGGAAAAGTCCCTCTCCACTGAGAGACAAATATCGTTTAATGTCCTCCAGCTCCCCTGCAATATCAAAACATACTAAACATTTATTTACCTACTCTCCGCACAGGAGAATCTCCTCTTTTTGATATTGAAAGCGATCAGTGAGTGATGCGTGAAAGCAGGTGCTTGGGCTCATGCATGTGCCCACACAGTACAGAAACCTTTAAAAATTAAAAATAAAATCCCAGAGCTCTTTGATGGAAATTGATACAAAAAACCAGGTAGGGGTTGAAGAGATGGCTCAGCAATTAAGAGAGCTTAGTGTTCTTGCAAAGGACCTGGATTTGGTTTGCTGAGGACCAGGGTTCAGTTCCCAGCACCTACATGGTGCTCTCAACCACCTGTAACTCCCAATTCCAGGTGATCCGACTCCCTCTTCTGACCGCTGAAGGCTTCTGCACACGTGTAGTGCATACATGTACACTCGGGTGCACACACGCACACACACAGCATAACATCAACTAATATGTATTTGAAAATAGATTCTGTGTTTATTTAATGGTTAATGTATCCCTAAGAGTGCGATCGCACACTGTACACAAACACCCCAGCCAGAACCACTTGGCTAACCTTGAATATAGGCTTAGAGACCCTGAAACTCAGATACACGGTCTAGATCTGGCGCTGGAGGAGTCTGGGAGAACAAGAGATGACGTCAGTTGGTATCTATTTCAGGCACTGTTGGATAAGAAGAATAAAGGTCCAGAAGGACCGAAACCTCTGCGATTCCTGCAAAAAAATCCCATCCCTCAGCCTCGGCTTCCAACCCCCTCTTTGGAGATGACTTCCTATGTAAGTCTGAGGCTTTTATTTGGAACACTAAGTACAAGGACTTCAGTTGGCCCCTGCTTAAGGTAGTTTGGGTAGAAAACAAATATGAGTTCACAGTGTTAGTGTCTCAAGCTGTGATTTAAAATCAGCTCCCTCTCTTTTAAATTTCTTTTGAATTCTATTTTATTTTATGTGTATGGGCATTTTGTCTGTACATATGTCTGTGTGCCACATGCATGCATTGACTATGGAGACCAAGCAAGGGTATTGGATTCCCCTGGATCTGGAGTTGCAGACAGCTGTAAGCTACAACGTGGGTGCTGGGGATGGGAACGCAGTCCTTTGGGAGAGCAGCCAGTGCTCTTAACCACTGAGCCATCTCTCCACCCAATTCTCTCTTAATTTGCACGTATCAGACCTCTAATGCATGCAAGTGAAATCTAAACCCAGTCCTCTCAAGAATAAAGATACAAAGAATGAAATGTATGTCAAAAGGAAAAAAAAGAAGAGGGGGAAGGGAGTGAGGGAGGGGAGAGGGAGAAGGGGGGAAGGGAGGAGGGGATGGAGGGAGGGGAGAGGGAGTAGGAGGCGGCCTGACTGGGTATGGTGGCAGGCCTCTAATCTCAGCACTGGGGAGAGAGACCAGGGCAACGGGATCACTCAGATGCCTGCAGTGCATTCTCAGAGGAGGGATGCAGCAAGTAGAAAGTAGGGTTTTAGCAGAGAGCAGCAGAGAATCTGTAGGGTTTTATTTGAGGGGGGTGGGGTGGGGGGGGCGGGGCTCTGAAGGGACCCTGACAGCTTCACTGCTGAGCCAAGGCTCCCTCTGCAGGCTCTGCTCACTCCTTCAGTTGTTCACTGTCTGCCATGGGCGTCAGCTCCCCCCTGCGCTGCGGCTTTACTTCACATCTAGAGGCCTTGATTAGACCCCCAGGTTTGCTGCTTTTTGACACACCGGTTTAGACAACACGTTTTAAACAGGACTCCCGTTCCCTCTGCTCCTAGTCCTCCCTTATCCTCCACCACGAATTCCTTTCATTTTCATGTGCTATTCATTTATTCATTCATTCGTTTATTTATATCCTAAATGTTGCTCTCCCTCCCGGTTCCCCCCTCCCAGAGCTCTTCACTCCATCCCTCTACCCCTTCCCCTCAGAGAGGGTGGCCCCCCTGGGGGGTATTCCCCTTCTCTAGGGCATCAATGTCTACAGGACTAGACACATCCTCTCCCACTGAGGCCAGACAAGCCAGTCTGCTACACAGGTGCCTGAAGCCTCAGACCAGCCCACGTAAGCTCTTTGGTTGGTGGCTTAGTCTCTGGGAGCTCCCAGGGGTCCAATCAGTTGACACTGTTGGTCTTCCTATGGGGTTGCCATCCCCTTTAGTTTCTCCAGTCCTTCCCCTAACTCTTCCTTAAGAGGCCTCCATCTGCATCTGTCTCAGTCAGCTGCTGGTAGAGCCTCTCAGAGGACAGCCATGGGAGGCTCCCGTCATGCGTGTCCTTTTGGGTCTGGGTTACCTCACTCAGGATGATATTTTCTAGTTCTAACTCATTTGCCAGCCAAATCCATGATGCCCTCATTTTTAATAGCTAAATAGTACTCACTGGCTCTCTTAAAACCCACCGAGTTTTGTGGGTTGTGTATGGGCCACGTACTGGAGCACGGGTAACCTCTCGAGGTTGCATTCCTGAAGAAAACGGTCTTCCCTCCCATACCACCATCAACTGCTAATAGCTCATCAACAGGAGGTGGGACTTCGTGAGCCCGTGCCCCATCCATCCTGGGATGTTGGCGGGCCTGATCTTGTGCAAGTCTTGCACGTGCAGTCAACACACCCACTGTGAGTTCCTGTGAGCAATGGTACCGTCATGTCCAGAAAACACCATTTACTTATAGTCGCCTGCCACTTCTGTCTCCTACCATCCTTCTGTCCCCTCTCCCACGA
The DNA here is from genome assembly GCF_021556685.1 of Rattus norvegicus. Classification (NCBI taxonomy): domain Eukaryota; kingdom Metazoa; phylum Chordata; class Mammalia; order Rodentia; family Muridae; genus Rattus; species Rattus norvegicus. The sequence goes on from NC_141544.1 coordinate 76,195,000, forward strand.
CAACCCCTGAAGCTTTGGAGGAGCAGCGTGATAGAGTTGTCCCGTTTAGGGCTGAGCACGTTGAAGTCTCTGGTTCTCATCACGCTGACCCGGTTATTTCAGTCAATTTTCATAGGTGGTGACTCTTAACCACTGTATTCTGATTTTGCCAGTGTAGCTAACTCATGTGAAAAGCCCCCTCCCCCCTCTCCCTGCTTTCTCCATTGCTCATAAGCAAACACAAAAATCCGAAAACTAGAGGACATAACCAGCTGTACTTGGAGGATGCAGTATATGTGGAGGGCTAGCCTGGCTCCATGTGGAGGGCTAGCCTGGCATTCCCAGCATCCCTCCTTTTAGGCTCTCACTGATGATTTATTATTCACAAAATAAAATGATGAATTTTAATGACGCAGCAGGTAACCTTTAGGACACGTTGTGTTTGTTCAAGGAGAGCAGAGCCCCGTCGAAGTCTTCTCCTTATGCTTGAGGTCAGCCTTCAAACAACAGCGTTTGCTGCCTGTTCTCAGGCTGCTCCCCTTTGTCCTCGTAGGAAGAAGGAGAAATAGAAATGGCTATCATCTACTTGCAGAAGTTACTCCGGGGCAGAGTCGTGCAGAACATGGTGCGTAGGTCTGCCCACCGGGCCAGCATTTCTCCCTTGACAGTAAACAATGGAAACTGTCTGTGCCCGCTGCCTAGGTGAATTCCCTCCTGTACGTTGATCCCTTGTTCCGCTGTACAATACAATTAATTACCCCCACCCCCTTCCCATCCCACCCCAGTGCCATCCTTGTCTAACACAAGGCCAAGAAAAGAGGAAGTACCCGCCTGCTGTGGGTCACAGGTGTAACTCCGGCTGCATGAACTTCTTTTCTTCCATGGGATGACTTATTCCCCAGGCTTGCCCCTCTGTATTTTGACTTAGGGCACTACAAGCCAAGAGGGAGTCCCTAGCTTTCTATTGTGTTTTAAAACGGTTATCTGAGTTCCATAGAGTGGGCAGTATCTGTGTTAGAAATACACCGTGGCTTCAGCTCGAACTCCTGCTGTACGCCCTCATTACCCTGTGAGTGTCCTCCACTGTTTCCTGTCTAGGACTCAGTTTAGAGGGAAGTGATCTGAGTCTGAGGGATGCTCCCCTAACAGCCAGCAGCCTGGGCTGCTCCCGACTTTAAGCTTTGGCAGGGCGATCTCTGTTGCTGCAGCGCTCACACCTTACTGTAAAACACACAAACCCTCTCTCGTGGTTTTCCCTCCCGAGGGCTGTCGTTCTTGAGAGACTCGGATGTGACAAGTCCAGGGCAGCCGAGTACCTGAGCTCTGCACTTGGTGCTCCCCTCTCAACTCTGTAATCCAAGGGAGAACCATGCAGTGCTCTTCAGACTGTGTGCTCTGAGGAGGCTCATTCATTGGAAAAGCACACTGACCTCACATAGTGCCATCTCGGGTTATTCTTTTAAAGGGGCACAGTGATTAGATGGGGACTCCAGTTCCTTAACACGACCCAGTAGTTACTACCTTGTCTGTGCCCGATGGAGGAAGCAGCTCACTGAAAGCACACACCCACACCCATACACCCTTACCGAGAGAGAGAGAGAGAGAGAGAGAGAGAGAGAGAGAGAGAGAGAGAGAGAGAGAAGGGAGGGGGAGGGGGAGGGGGAGAGAGAGAGAGAGAGACTGGGAGAGAGGTGAACTGGTGAGCAGTAGGCCTGGAACTCGCGCACACGTGCCTCCCAGCTCACTGCTCTGGATTTGCTTTGGTGCAGATGTTTGAGGGTAAGGAGAAGCGACTGGAGTTGATCATGGAATTGCGCACCAGCCACGCCCTGCAGGAGGATGACAAGCTAGTGAAGAAAGCAGAGAAGCAAGTGACCCTGGCTCTACAGCGGCAGAGGAACCTGCACGAGGACAAGGTTCTGCCCTTTGTCTTGACTTGCTGCCTCTCTGACTTGCTGTGCGTCCGTCCCCTCGAGGGGCAGTTACTGTTATTACAGCACTGGTGTGACAATAGGTGAAAGGAGTATAAAAAAATTATTCTACAGCCGGGCGTACAGCATTCTGGGTAGCCCAAAATATGAGTGGGGGCCGACCCCAGCTGAGTGGAAACGGTACGCTTTGGTTTACTCTTAAAACAAACAAACAAACAACCCAAGAGATTGAGCTGTGGTGGTGCAGGCCATCAATCCCAGCACTTGGGAGACAGAAGCAGGCCCATAATCTGAGTTCGAAGCCACAGAGGGAGTTCCAGGACAGCCAGGGCTGTTAGAGAAACCCTGTCTCGAAAACCGAAACCAAACATACCTTTTCCAACTTGAAGATTTTTCCCTTTCGAGTTTTCTTAAACATTTATTAGGAACTGTGCTGCACTCTCTCAAGCCTGGGCTTAGTTGAAAGACCAAATAAATAACAAAAATTAACATGAAAAAAATGCAGCATGAGATTTCTGTCTCACTGGGCCAGCACTTGCATTTATTTTGGAATTTTGGTGTCACACATGGATTGCTCTTGATAGCTAAGCCACCCATTAAATATGCGTCTGCCTCACAACGTTAGGCTCCCCTGCTCTACCCTTTGACACTGAACAAGTCCCCGCCCACCCTCTGCAGAACTTCAGTGTTAAAGTTGTAGTACGGACAGCAACATTGTTTGACCCACTTTGAATAACACCTGTAACTCTCATGCTATGTGATAATTGAACACAAATGATAGCCAAGTTAGGAATGACAACAGCTTTACCTTCTTGATATGACAGCAATGCCATAGGTCAGTGACCCTGGGGGGAGGGGTCGATTTTAGATGACATCGATGTCATTGAAGTTCAGTGGGCGTGGGGGAGTAGGAGCAAGGTTGGAGGTGAGACAGTAAGAGAGTCAAGTAGACGGATGAAGGGCAAAGATTATATGGACCTAGACTGTCTGAATCTGATGGTTCTGGTGTCTTGGAGATGTCCAGATAGGGAGCGCAAAGCCGTGAGAGCAGTAGGCCCAAGGGGAGAGGGGAGAATTCTCTCCTTGGCCCTTTGAGGCACACAGAGCTAAGCCAACTATGTACTGGCTAACCATGTCAGCCAAGCAAGAGGGGAAGGGTTATTGGGAAATACTGTCACCCCTCCAAAGACTGTTCAACTTAAGCCCTATGGAGGTGCCCAGTCCAGGGGGGTGAGGGAGAGGAGTGTTCCACACGCATAGGAATGCTGGCCTTTTTACCTTCCGTCATTTCTGTGGAAAACTGCTGAGGAAGCACAGATCCATTTTGGGATGAAGGAAGGGTAATGGCTGCAGCAGTAACGCCCTCTCAGCACTGCTGGAGCATCCCTGGCTACGTTTCCTAGAAAGGAAGGAAGCTGGACATGAACAAGTAGACGTGGATGGATCTTGAGTTAGCAGTTTAGGACATGAGAGCATTTAGATCCATGAAGACAGAGAAAGAGTCCACCCTCTCTGGTCTGAGCATCGCTCCTGATACATGAAAGAGTAGTGACAAGCCCCAGCCTCACCCTTTTTAGTGTTCGCCAGCAAAAAGGACATTGAACTTCAGGGCTGGAAAGGATGTGTGGGTAAGGATAGGGAGAGGGAGTTGAGTTCCTTCAGATCTGACCTTCCACATAACATTTTTAAAAATTGTATTGTACTGCTTAAAAAAAGTTTCACTAGGTCCTCTTTGTAACTCGAGGGCTGTGATCCATCAGGGACTGACTAGACACTCTGTTTCCTCAGATCTATTTGTATTACCTGGTCCAGTAAGTGCCCCAGGGTGGGGCCATTTCTGGTTTAGACTGTTCTGACAATGACCTTGCTTGGTCATTTTGTGTCATCTGACAATTACTGGCCCTCTGTCTCAGAGTCTTTATTGTTTTTCAGTTGTCAGTGATTGAAAACCACTTGGGTGACCTGGAAGGAAGAGTGCTAGCGGATATGTTCGACTTCCTGTCCAAAGAGCTGGTGAGGCTGCAGGAGGAGAGGAGGATCCACGCCTTCGCCATGCTGGCCGAGCGCCAACGGCGCATGCGAGAGGCAGAAGAGAGCGGTCGGCGCCAAGTGGAGCAAAGGCGCCTGAAGCAAGAGGACCAGATATTTATGGAGGCAAGTGGGAACAACTGGGCGGATGTAAGCTCCCCGGAGGGAGCCGGATGTGACCAGACATCCCACTCTACGATTCCTCTCAAAATCATACAGACATTTCATGACATAAAATGTGATTTGTGTGTTTTGGTTTTCACTTGGCTTTCCACTCTACAGTAGGAAGTGCGGAGCACTGTGGGTACTCTAGGGAAAACAGGACACGGCTCTCTTCTTCTGCAATTTAAATGACGTAGACCGGGTATGTAATTCCAGGATTCAAGATTCCTCGAAGGGAGCAAATGAGGCCAAGAATCAGGTCCTCTTTAAGGAGTTGAGGCCAGAGGAGAATTGAACGGTGACTAGCCCTAGCCTGTGGCTTATGCAGCCTGAGGCTGTGGCTACTCTTTTTTGAGGAAGGAAAGTGAAGAGAACGATGAGTTCAGGGACAGGAGCATAGTCAAGAATACTTGACTATGTAACCTAGTTTGTAACTGTAACCTAGTTTGGGATAGCCGAGTGGGAAACACAGACATTTCAGTGGCATCTAGGAAGGACACAAAAGAGTTGAGAAAGTTTTTGGGCCTGACTTAAGGACCATTTATGTGCAATGACATATGTCATTAATATATATATTAATATTTATTATATATCATATTGGCATATATATATCGATCATATTAACCCTGCCTCATCTCTATTATATGATCAGCTATCTAGTGTTCTAGTCTTTGCAGCTTTCTTCTGAATAAATGCTGAATTTCACAAGAGCAAGCATGCTGCATATCACGTTGTGCTTTCTGCAGCAACAGCAGCATACGCCCTGCACATATTCAACACTCAACACGTGTCTTAGTTGATAATGCATTGAACTGCCATTGAGATGCTAACATCAGGAAGGCAAGGGGCTCAAGGTTGATATTGTGGTTGAAGGCACATTAAAGAATAAGTATCAGCGCATTGATGGGTCCTCTAAGAAACAGGTCTTACCTCAAATTTAAAGAAATATTTAGACATAAAAATGGTTTTGCCTCTACAAGACTCACAATTTGTTGAGACATACATGTAAAACACATATATACAAAGGTTAATAGTTTATGCTCATGATACTTCGTGTGTGTGTGTGTGTGTGTGTGTGTGTGTGTGTGAGAGAGAGAGAGAGAGAGAGAGAGAGAGAGAGAGAGAGAGAGAGAGAAGCTAATTGGTTTTGCCTGAGATTAAAGAAGCAAAAGTCTAAAGCTAAGGAAGGACCATCATGAAAGTGGAAATGGGCTATGGTAGGAAGGACCTGGTGGCCTTTTCAGGCACTAGGAGCAACTGTACGGATACAGATTTATTTCCAGTTCATCATACTATACATGTATGTGGTTGCATGCCCTCCCCAAACCCTCTGAATTCTATTTCATGATCTCATGAAATCCCCGAGAGAGGAACTAGGAGCCATCATGATAATTCAGCAACCCCCGGGGTGACCTGGGATCCTTCTGGGCTCCTCTTCTGCAGCCTCTAAACTCTGGCTCTCATGGCAACCTAGGCTGACTGCTCCCATCAAAGGGTTTGTGTCCATGAAATAAAACAGAAGAAGAGAGAAAAAGAAAAGGAAAAAGAAAGCCACATCTTTCCCCATAAGAACCTTCCTGAGAAGTTGAGTAGATCACCTCAGCACACATTCTCTTGGTCAGACCTTGGTCATGTGGACCTGACTAGGCCCCGTGGAAGCTGGGAAACATAGTCCTTGGGTAGCTGTTCACCTGGCTGAAATCCAGAGAGTCTGTTATTTAATAGAAAAGACAGAAAGGATGTCTGGACATATTCTGTAGCCTCTGATACAGTTAGGTAGCTTGGCCAAGTCACACTACCGACAATCATCAGGGTCCAACCCAGGCTATTGATCTGAAGCGACCATCTTTGAGGGGTGCCTTTTACCAACATCCGAGTAGGATCTGTAGTTCTCAGATGGGCTAAATGGGTTGGGCTGCCTAGAAAGCATAGACAGGCCGATGAGAAACAGATGGGACTAGTGACTTAAGGAAAGAAACGTACGGACTGTGAGATCATCAAGCAACGCCTGTGTAGCTCTTGTCTCATTTACAAGAGAAGTTCCCAAGTACTATTTTCTTTTAAATTTTTGCAGGTGATTAAAGTACACCAAAGTACGGTGACCTCCTACCTGGAAGACATTATACTGACCACTGAAGAGAGAACTGCAGAGGAGCAAGCCAGGGAAGAAATTGAGAAGATCGCCCAGGAGATCAACAATATCGCTTATGAAATGGAGAACCGGTATGCATCGCGAGACTGAACTAGATGTTGATGTAGCTACTGTTATTCAGATATGATCTTTCAGGCACTTAGGGCCCCACAAGCCATCTGTAAGCCATGATTCAGCGCTTGCCTAGGAAGCACAAGGCCCTGGGTTCGGTCCCCAGCTCCGAAAAAAAAGAACAAAAAAAAAAAAAAAAAAAAAAAAAAGCCATGATTCGACATCCATTTGTCTCCCTAACATAACTCTTTTTTGCTGGAACTCAGCATGCCCATACCCTTCCTGGTAGGAGCGTTGGGGATTGAATTCCTATTTTTCCTCCATCCTTCAGGTTATTGCCAGCCCAGGCCTCATTACAGTGACTAGAACTGTGAGCAAAGTGGATGTATGTGTTTGACATTATATGCACTTAATCCTAAGGTTTTAGACTTCTAAGCACTTGCTGAATTCTTTAACATGCGCTTCATAGCAGGCTGGATAGGGTCAGACTCTAAGTTTTGAGGAAATCAGACATCGCCAGGAATGTACTCTTTCCAATCACGGTATTCACGAGCTGCTCACGTAGGCCACGGGTCTCGGTGCCCATCAGCCGCCCAAGCAGGGAAACAGTGAGGAGATCATTCGCTTATCCGCCCCTTTGCTTGTTTCTGTTCTGGTTTGCCAGCCGAACGAATCTTCAGTCAGAGGAGATTGTTGCCGAGCTGGTTTACAGTTTTCTCATCCCAGAGGTACAAAAAGACTTTGTCAAAGAGAAAGGTAAGCCTCTGCGGGCTCCCCCCTTCACTGTCCTGTCACGGGGCTGTATCTCCAAAGGGGTGGGGATTTCTGAAGAGGCCCTGGGTTCTGGCTTCACAACTTGTTCAGCTCTCTTCTTGCTGCTTGGCCTCGGGGTCTCACCACCCCCAGCAGAGGCAGGGGTAGCCCCAGTAAGATCGCCAGAATGCCAAACTTCACCCTTCTTTAAGAGGAAGTTCTCAAGTCCCCAGGAAGCTGTGCTCTTTGATCCACACAGGGGCAGCCTCCTGCTGACCGTTCCCAGAAACAGCAGGTCCTGAAAAGCAGGGACACCCTGAGAGTCTAAGGACATCTTGCTGTTTCCTGGGTCACTAACAGTTGCTTCTGGTAGGGTGGCATCTGAGTACAACAGTTTCAAGTTATCCTGTGTCAAGAATGGCATGTTTTAAATAATGGTACTTTTAGTCAGTAGAAAAGGAAAGGATATGTCTTAAGAAGCAAAAAACATTTGGGGCCAGAGAGATCGACACAGTGGTTAAGGGCACATGCTGTTTGCTCTTCCTGAGGACCTGAGTTCGGTTCCTGGCACCCATATCAGGTGGCTCCCGGGGGATCTGAAGAATCTGACCTCTGACCTCTGTGGGCACTCGCATTCATGTAGACACCTGGCTTCCCAACCACTACATACGCACAATTAAGATAATAAAATTAAAATTAGGGGTTGGGGATTTGGTTCAGTGGTAGAGCGCTTACCTAGGAAGCGCAAGGTCCTGGGTTCGGTCCCCAGCCCCGGAAAAAAAGAAAAAAAGAAAAAAATTAAATTAAAATTACAAAAGAAAAAGATTCTTACGTAACCTTCAAACTGTCCCAGCCAGGTTTGATCCCAGGGAGGGATGTCATCAGGACAGGAGGACAGGCAGTGACTCACAAGCCTTTAGCTCGTAGAAAGAAACTTCTGGAGAAATTGAAGCAGAAAAGTATAAGATTTGCTTCATTAGGGACAAAGGGCTAGTGGACTCTAGTCCATCAGATCAAAGAACGCTGATATTTTTCCCACACACGGTGGTATAATTTTACAGCAGGTGCCCTCTAGCGCTCAACATTTACCTGTTCACAGTGTCCATTTGCAAACTCTTATTTTATTGTAGTCAGTGTATTTACACACTTCCTGGCCATGACCCTGAGACTCCCAGGAACATAACTGTCAGCAAGCAGGAGGTCGAGTTTTATGTTTTCCTGGATTCTACCTCATTGCCACACAAACAGTTGTTGTGCTTTTGGCCTTGGGGCATCACAGAGTCCACAACCTTAGGCTAAACACTCAGATCAAGTAACATACGTCACAGCGTACAGGGCTGCTATGCTTTCAAGATCCTTGAGAAGACAGCAAGCCCTTTCTTCTTTTTCCTGGTCCAAAGTTAGGTCAGCCTTCTTCAGAGCCATCTTTCTTCCTAAGTGAATTGAAAGAGATGGGAGTGGAAACATGAGCTTAATATTTACCAGTTTGAAATTCCCTCCCAACGGCAGGAGCAGAAGACCCAATTTTGGTTCCCAGCGCCCAGGTTGGGTGGCTCACAAGTACCTGTAACTCCCTCTCTGGGGGATTGGACACTTCTGGCCTCTGAGGGCACCTGCACTTACGAGCATGTACCTACAACATGTACATATCAAAATCTAAAAGATGAAATAGCTAAGGACAGAAAAGACGTTCTCAAATCTCCCAAGAGCCCAAGGGGAAAGATTTGGAGGGGGATATTGAATGTCGGGGACCCAGAGGGACACGTCAGCATGCGAGTGCGCGGGTCCACGGGTCCTCAGCCTTTTCATGTAATACTGATTTTTATTTTAATATTTAGTGTTCAGTTCCTTCTACATCTAGACAGAGAATAAACACTTGGAATTTTTGCTTCTCCTCTCTCTCTGTTTCTAAGACAGGAGCTCTCCATGTAGCTCTCGCTGTCCTGGAACTCTCTATGTAGACTAGGCTGGTTTCAAACTCACTGAGATCCACTGTCAGTGCCTCCTGATAGCTGAGATTAAAAGTGTGCACCCAACACCTGGCTTTGTTTCTCTTTTCAAGTAAGAGAGCTGTATGTTTTACACACATGCATTGCCCAAGACTAAGATATATTTATAGGCCATTTAAAATTATCTCATTTTTTAATAAAGATTTATTTATCTTCTCTGTCTCTCTGTCTCTCTCTTCTTCCTCCTCTTCCTCCTCCTCCTCTTCCTCTTCTTCCTCCTCCTCCTCCCCCCTGATCTTCTCCTCCTCCTCCTTCTCCTCCCTCTCCTCCCCCCTCCTCTTCCTCCCCTTCCTCCCCTTCCTCCTCTTCTTCCTCTTCCACCTCTTCCTCTTCCTCCTCTTCTTCCTCCTCTTCCTCCTCCTCTTCCACCTCTTCCTCTTCCTCCTCTTCTTCCTCCTCTTCTCCTCCTCCTCCCTCTCCTCCCTCTCCTCCCCCTCCTCTTCCTCTTCCTCCTCCTCTTCCTCTTCCTCTTCCTCCTCCTCTTCCTCTTCCTCCTCCTCTTCCTCCTCCTCCTCTTCCTCCTCTTCCTCCTCCTCTTCCTCCTCTTCCTCTTCCTCCTCCCCCCTCCTCCCCCCTCCTCTTCTTCCTCTTCCTCCTCTTCTCTTCCTCCTCTTCTTCCTCCTCTTCCTTCTCTTCCCCCTCCTCCTCTTCCTCTTCCTCCTCCCTCCCTCCCTCCTCACCCCTTTGTGTGTCTACAGAAGCAAGAAGAGGGTATCAGATCCTCTAGAGCTGAGGTTACAGGTGGTTGTGAGCCAGCTACCTGACGTGGGTTCAAGGCTCCACACTTGGGCCCTGTGGTCCTTACTGAGCCTTCTCCCTAGCCCGGTTATCTTACTGGGCATGCCCAGCTCAAGGCAGTACATTAAGCACGAGAAATCGCACACTATCTTTTAAGAGCTACAAGTGTGTTCTCGTTTTTTTTTTTTTTTTTTTTTCCTGTAAAGGAAATTAATGATTGGGAACAAAGGACTTGCAGGGTCAAGTCCTGGTCAATGTGGCCTCAAAGCCCCTGCCTTTTCAACCATATTACTGCAAAGTGGGGTGCTCTGCTATGCAAAGTAATCAATACTTGAGGAGTAAAGGATACATAGTACTTTTTATTGTTCTTTTGGAACTAAGGTCTCATATATTTACCTAGCCCAGGCTGGCCCTGAATTAGTAATCTCCCTGCCTTAGCCTCTTAAGTGCTGGGCTTGCAGGCACGTGCCACCATGCCCAGTCTATGGTACATCATACTGTCCTTAATTAGCTAGCTGTATGGTTTAGAATAAATTATCTAATTCCTTTGTGTGCCTGTCCTTCTGAAAATGAGGCTGTTAACAATGCCTCTTTTACGGTTGTGGTTGAATTAAATACAGGCCCAAACAGTCTCTAATGCAAATTAAGGACAAACGCAGCTTGCTGACGTCACCATCATTATCAACATGACCACTTGTCCTTCCCAAGGATTGCAGCACTTGCTGCTGTCTGTCCTAAGGCTTGCTAATACACGTTCCTAGGTTGTGTACTTAGGATTGCCTTCTAAGCTCATAGTCTCAGATGTTTCTACCCAACAAAGGGGAATCTGTTGTTTCTGGGCCATGGAAAGGCAGAAGGAGGACAGAAGGGTGTAGCTGAGGAAGGACGTGCATCTGCTGCAGTCTGAGGAGAAAGGAGTGGTCTAGAGCTAAGACATGCCCTTCAACAGCACAACTCAGGACCCCTTCCTCTTAGCTCAGAAGACCAGGACCCATCAATGGGCTCTTTGTTATGTGAATTTTATTATCTTAAGAAAGCTTTTAAAATTCAAAACATAAGAAAACTAGCCAGCTCCAAAGTCTATACAATCCAGGGAACCTGTGTAAAGTTAGATTTGGCCTTCGGATTAACTCTTTGGTGAAGTTACAACCTTGATGACCCGATTGTCTCTCAGTAGTGCCACAGGCGTAACCAAGCTTTCTGTGGAAGAACGCTTCAAATTTAAAAGATAACAGGTCTGGTTTACTGTCCTTCTAAAATACACCTTAAGTCTTTTTTTATTGAGTATGGTTAACCCAAAGCAGAAAAATGTGTGTTTTGAAAATTTACCATGTTTTCCCCCTAACTACTATCTTATAAATACTCACTGAGGGATGGCTTCAAGCAGGAAATTAAAAAGTTCTCCTGTTGTTTGGCCCAGTGAGGAACGCACAGCGGAAGCACATTCTAGCAGCCCATCAGATCATTCACAGCAACACGGAATCCATGCTCCACCAACACGCCATTGAGGAAGAGCAGAGGTCGTTCCTTGAGCAGACTGAGACCTCAAACTCTGACGTGCCAACTCTCTCAGTCTCTGATGCGCCAACTCTCTCAATCTCTGACGCGCCAACTCTCTCAGTCTCTGACGCGCCAACTCTCTCAGTCTCTGACGCGCCAACTCTCTCAGTCTCTGATGCCCCAACTCTCTCAGTCTCTGACATGCCAGCTCTCACAGTCTCTGATGCACCACCTATCTCAGTCTCTGATGAGCCTCCTCCCTCAGTCTCTGATAAGCCTCCTCCCTCAGTCTCTGATGAGCCTCCTCCCCCAGTCTCTGTTGAGCCTCCTCCCCCAGTCTCTGATGAGCCTCCTCCCTCAGTCTCTGATGAGCCTCCTCCCCCAGTCTCTGATGAGCCTCCTCCCCCAGTCTCTGATGAGCCTCCTCCCTCAGTCTCTGATGAGCCTCCTCCCCCAGTCTCTGATGAGCCTCCTCCCTCAGTCTCTGATGAGCCTCCTCCCTCAGTCTCTGATGAGCCTCCTCCCCCAGTCTCTGATGAGCCTCCTCCCCCAGTCTCTGATGAGCCTCCTCCCTCAGTCTCTGATGAGCCTCCTCCCCCAGTCTCTGATGAGCCTCCTCCCTCAGTCTCTGATGAGCCTCCTCTCCCAGTCTCTGATGAGCCTCCTCCCTCAGTCTCTGATGAGCCTCCTCCCTCAGTCTCTGATGAGCCTCCTCCCCCAGTCTCTGATGAGCCTCCTCCCCCAGTCTCTGATGAGCCACCTATCTCAGCCTCTGATTCGGAAACTGTGAAACATACTCAAGATGAGGAAGAAGGCTAGGTGAGTCTACCTTTCCACCTGGAAGAAAGTCCTGGAGGAGGACGCGCAGTTCCATTCAGCTTTGGGCACAACTTCAACCAAGTGTGACATGAGTGGACTGTCACTAAAAACAAAAAACAAACAAAAGCGAAACAAAAATGAAGCACTTTCATCAAAACTGACTCACCTCATCTAGGTTAGGGTACCAATTGTTGAGTTTATTAGACAGAGTTGGCTCTATAGCAACTGAATTCTTGCAATCTAAAAAACAAAAACAAGACCGTAGGTTATTTTTGGGGAGGTCATTTTAGCCTACAATGTACTCCATCACAAATAAAGCATCATGGATGTGTGGACGTTGTTTGTAAAGCTTTTTCTCAGCGGTGGACAAGGTGCACCCTGGAGCACCGTGCTTCTTGTTAGCTCAGACACAACATGACATAGAAACTGCCAAGTTCAGCCTAAACCTCGTCTGCAGTGCACTTCAGGGACTGGCGTTTGGCTCAGCTAAACGTCCATACACGTAGAACTAGAGCAGTCCGCATTTGGCACGGGCCTGCTCAGTGGGGTTTAAGACGGGAACACATTGGGTGAGTACAGAACCTGCCTGCTATAAAAGCCTTGCAACCCAGAGGTTAGACTCTCCTGTAATAATCTTGTTGGCATGGTTTCCAGAGGTCCCTAAATAGATTTTCCCACTTATAAAAGTTAGCGCACTGAGAGAGAGCTCACAGCTGTGATTTCCCCAGTGGGCACTAATAGTTCGTTTGCAGGTCATCCCAGTGTAGGTGCGGTTTACCCATCAGGAACCACTTTTATCTTAAGTAGTTAGTTGCTGGGTTACACAGTTGACACATGGCACATTAACTACCAGTAGAAGAGAGCTGAAGAGTAGGCCATTGAGAGGAAAGTCCTGCACGATCCATTACAATATTTGTCAATGAAATAACAAAATTGTAAAGAAATGCTGACGGTAAGTCAAAATGAGCCAGAGAGAATCGGAAAACAGTGCTAACAACCCCCAGGGTCTGCATGTCACCCTTTCCCAAACACAGTTAGCATAGAACACATTCTTTATAGAAGAGAAGGCAGGGTGCCGAGAGAGGATTCCTCACAGGGAAGTGACCATGGTCAAAACACACTGCAAGTACTTATGAAGAAGCCACAGTGGAGCCTGTCTTGTCCAGCGACGCACAGCAATTAGCAACAACAATGATAAAAAAAAAAAAAAAACCACTCTTCACAAACAGGCATGTTCCTGATTTTTGTGAGAGTCAAGAGTATGAATTGAAAATATTTAAAACTTACAAATCGATCTCACACACTATTAGAAGACCTGCGTTCTACCCCAACCAGCTTTGAGGATAACTTTAAAAGGAGTTGTGGGGAGGAAAAAAATTTATGATATGAATAGAAAACAGGCTTTATAAGGTTACAAGGGAAACTGACAAGCCAGGGTGAGCAGGCCAGGGTGAGCAGGCCAGGATGAGCAGACCAGGGCGAGCAGGCCAGGGCGAGCAGGACCGGGTGGAGGTGGGGGGGGGTGGTAGGAGGGTGGGGGGGAGGGGGGAGGGTGGGATGGGAGGGTGGGGGGTGGGGTGGGAGGGTGGGGGTTGGGGTGGGAGGGTGGGGAGTGGGGGAACCAGGGGAGTAAGTCAGGGGGAGCAGGCCAGGGGATGAAGCCAGTAAGCAGCATTCCTCCACAGATTCCACCTCAAGTTCTCGGGTCCTGGAAGAATAAGTTAAATAAACCTTTCTTCCCCTACGTTGCTTTTGATCATGGTACTTATCACAGCAACAGAAAGAAAACCAGGGCATATGTCCTCCAAAACAAAACAAAACGAAAACAAAGAACAAAACACAAAAAGGAGATGGTCCCTCTGGTCTACCCCATGGCACCTCTGGGCTCTGAAGGTCCTGGGACCACCTCGCCCCTTCCTTCAGCTTCTCCTGAACTTACACCATTAGCGTGTCATGAATTTAGGTGGCTCTCTTAGTTTTTTTTTTTTAATTTAGGATTTTGTTTATATGTATGTTTTTATCGAATTTTACCAAGGATGCTGACTGCCTAGGCTTGGCCCTGGTGGATGGTGCCGGAGCTCATAGTTCTGGTTAAGGTAGGTGGAGTAGAGGTCAGGGCTCCAGCTTCTCCTCCTTCCAGCCATGCATCGGAGTGACTCAGGCTCCTCTCTGGGCCACCAGTCTGGGGATTTTAGTAACTACCACATACTGGGTGTTTTAACTCACTTCCAAATGAAGCCCTACCCATATAAATGTTGGCACCTGGCAGCCTGCGTCTCTTATACCATCTAGAGCTCCATACAGCATCTGCAGAGGAAGAGAGACCAGACAATCCCCTCAGAAGCTGAAGAGCATTTCTTTCCTCTGGTAAGTTCCTAACTTGTCCTGGATCCCCTGTCTCTGCTGTAAATAACTTGCCATTTTTATCCGAGAGGTAAACAGAGACCTTTGTATGTGAGAGATGATAAAAGCTGTAATAATTTACCTGTGGCCCCAGGACTTCTGGCCAGGTGCCCTGTCTGAGCTGGAATCCCGCCCATTCATCTCAGCTACAAAAGTGCTGGTCAGTCCACAAAAAGACCTGCTCCCAGTCTCGGAAATAAGTGTCTCCTCTCAGTCTTCCCAGCCAGTTAGGCACCAGCGCCCAGGGCCCAGGGCATAACACCTGCTGATGTCCTCTTTCCCCAGAGCTCACTAGACAATCTGCTTCTAGAAGGGTCTGAGGGAAGAAAAGCCCTCACTCAGTTCCTGGTAGTCCCAGCCAGCTTTCTGCCCTGTGGTTGGAACTGCAAGGTCAAATCTGTCTCACAGCCATCTCCTTTGCTGCCCCTCCCTCGCTCTCCCTCCAAAAGCCAACGTGTCTGTGTGGCCTTTAACTCACTTTCATGTAAAATACTGCTGTCCAGGAAACTGACTTAGGAATAAAAAGTGTTAGGAGCTATACATTCAAAGACACTTTACCTCCAGTGGCAAAAGCACCCTCAGAGAGGCAGAGGGCAGACGTTGGCCCAGAATTACTTAGACCCTTAAAACACACTTCCCCTTCCTTATATGTTTTACAGTGAAGGCAGCTATGAAAAAAAGGGAAGGGTATATAACAAGAGTAAATACGGTAATCTGGTCATTGCTAGTTCAGGTGCTGGACTTGGGACTTAGGAGTGCCAACTGGGGCCTCTTACTACATTGGACCTGGGGTGTAATGTGGGCAAGAACAAGTATAGTTTCTGCGCCCGTGGACACTGTAGCTTAGCTGAGGGGGGGAATCAGAGGTAGAGACTGCTCATTTGTCTAGCAGGACATCGGCCTCTCCCTGGGAGCCTGACCTCGGCCCATACGAAACACCAAAGACTTAAGCTGAGACTTCTGTATGCAACCAGGAGGCTGCAGCAGGGGTGCTGAGCTCTGGGCAGAAACATCATCCCTCACCCTTCAAAGTGGACCCCAAGGGAGAAATCCAACAAAAGCAGTGGCCACCTAACAGGTATGATATTTGCCTTCTTTCTCTCTCTAGGAGTCAGATGCCCTCTGCCTCTGTACAGAAGGTTTATGGGAGCACAAATGAAGTCAGAGGTCGGCAATGGGGTGGAGTATGGAGGACAGTGGCACCTTTTTCTTTTCTCATCTCCTCTGACTTAAACAAAGCGTGAAGACAGTTGTGGAGCCTGGGCACCCTGCTACCTGGCCTGCCTGCATTGGTGCTGCGAGGAAGCATCACAACAGAAGCCCTGTGTATGCGATATCAGGCATTACACAGGCAGCCGAGCCCCTCTGTGACAGGGTTGGAGTCCCTGTCCTAGGAAATGCCACTGCTGAACACTGTGAGGACCAGGAACTGTTAGCACTGGCTCCTGGAGCTTGTCAGGTTAGTGCTGGCAGCTTCAGGGACAGAGACGGCAGCAGGATGGTCACAAGGCCTCACATCCCGGTTAGCAGTGTCTCAGCACTCACTATATCTTTATCGTCCTCAGTACTGGTGCCTTTGTACAGCGTTCGGCTTTAGAGTGCTGTTTTCTCCCGTTTCTACCTGCTCATCAGAGCCATTCCTGTTACATTCAGCACCCTAGGGCCTTTCCCTGTCCCAGACAACAGCCTGAGGCATAGGCCAGAGACACGGCTTTAAGGCTTCTCTACATCCAAAGCTACCTTAGGAGATACCTCCAAGGCCACCAACCCTTCCCTCTGTGGCACTGTCCCTTGTGCACACCTGGCTGTTTTTCATTGCTGCTGGGAAGGCAAAGGAAAGGTGGATGAATTATCTACACTGAGGTGAATCCTTGGTCTCTAATGACATGGCCAGAGTCTAAAGTATTCTAAGCAAAGCCTCTGAGGCTATGGCTTACCCCATTGGTATATAGACTATTTTTTTTTATACACCAAAGTACTTGCTAAAAATGTTTTAGTTATATAATGAACTTAATCTAAACTTGGATCACCAGGTTATAGCTCACCGGCCAAATCTGCCCCATCAGCTGTTTTTTTTTTTTTTTATCAATAAAGTTTTATTGGAACACAAAGTCATGAGGCTGTTTTTGCCCTATAACAGCGGAAGCAAATGTTCCTTCCCAGAAAACGTTGCCAACTAGTTGAAAGGTAACCAACTTGATGCTAAACAATTGTGAAATAAACATATAGACCACTACAAAACTAATTAGACTAATTGTAGGTGGTCACTGTTCAAATTGTCAAGCGATTGCTGACTGATTGCATGCTCCGTGTGGAATGAAAAAGCAGTGTAGACACAGCTAAGTACTTCTCCTAGTCTCTGTCTCCCACCGAAGCAGCCAGCACAACGTGCTTTGTCTCCCCTAGCTGCGTGCACACAGCCTTTTCATTCATGTACTGAGAAACCCAACTGTCATGTGATTCGTGTTGTTTCTGCACCACACATGGCTTAGAGATCTTCCACATCCACATAAAAACCTGCCTCATTTATTTTAACCGCCTTAAGATATTTTAGTGTTTATTTTTAAAGTTTATTGTTAAAAGTTTTGTGGGAGGTCGGAGGATAAATGGTGGGAGTCCGTTCTCTCCTTCCACTATGTGGGTTCCAGGGAAGGAACTCAAGTCTTCAAGCTTGATGGCAAATACTGGCTCCCTGCACGGTCCACTACCGCTGGTTCTTACAACCTTTCTGCCACCCTCTTCTGTGACGATCCCTGAGCCTTGGAGGAAGAAGGGTGACATGGCTGTTCATTTAGAGCTGAGCACCCCACCGTCTCCTTATTGCACCAATCAATCACCAGCCACTGCAGGATAAAGCCTTCTCTGATGAGGGTTGAAAGATTCACTAATCTATGGTCTTGAAGATAAGAAGTTCGGGCTCGGTTTAATAGTATGTCTATTTAGCAGGACAATAATATCGGGTTCCCCTTTAAAGCCTATCACCTAGCCAGCCATGCAGTTTTGGCCCAATAGTACCAGGTTTGCCTTCTGCCTGGTGAGGTGGACCTTTAATCCAATTAGAAATTAGAAAGTTGTTGCTCACTCCCGTAACATCCCCGCCATTGTTGTAGCACTGCGCGTATATTGTCCAACTAATCTTTACGACAGCTTGAAGGGCTGGCTCGCTTGCAGGGTAGGGCTGTGGATGCCTTTTCTCCCCTAGTTGCATGCACAGAGCCTTTCAGCACCACTAAAGTTAGGCAGTAGGGATGACATTTCCGGGTCAGTACGAGCTTGAATCCTCCATGTCCCATGACGTATGTACATACGCTGTGTCTGTAGCACTAGGGTCTCACCATCAAATTCTGGAGGGAGGAACAAAGAGCAACGACAACAGCCTATATATTTGGGGGAAGGTCTGCAAAACTGCCTTGACCAACAACTTGAATACGGGTAGCCCATACCCAGCCCTGGGATTTTTATATTATAGCCTGTGGTGCCCGGGGAAAGCCATCGGTGTTCCTCTTCTGTCATTGTAGGGTAGCTCCATTTAAAATTCTTTAATACACATACATTTGAGGGAGCTCTCACTGCGTATGTTTGCGTGTGACTTCCCCAAAGGTCTTTCGAGCCATATATCCTTCCCCTACCCCCTCCTCCAGCCTGCCTTCCCAGCTCGAACCCCATTTAACCCTTCCTATTCCATTATTCCCCCTTTCCCTTCACACCACCTCGCTCTAACCCCCTTCCTCGAGACCCCTCCTCCACGCCGCCTTACTAATCATCTGCCTTCTATAGGTACCACAACTTAAACACACGCATGTAAATATTCTACATACGAGAAACAAACTGTGTCACTTGTCGTTCTGTCCCCTCACTCAGAATGATTACTTCTAGCTACACCCATTTACCTACAGGTTTCATTTCCTTTACAGCTGGGTAATACCACACTGCATACATAAGCCACATTTTCTAGTCGTCAGTTAGTAGAAACCTAAGCCATTATCATTTCCTGACCAGTGTGACTAGAGCAGGATTTCCATTTCCTTAGTTATAAACTGAAGGGCTTTCTTTTAAAAAGTATTTAATTTTGCGGCCATGTGTCTGATCCCAGTGTCCATATATGCACCCTATGTGCAGGAACCCACAGAGATCAGAAGCTTTGGGTGTCCTGGAACTTGAGTTCCCTGTGGTTGCCAACTGCCACGTGGGCTCTCGGCGTCAAACTCTGGTCCCCTGCAAGAGCTGTGAGTGCTCTTAACCTCTGAACCATCTCTCTAGGCCCAGCTGAGTATTCTTTTTCTATAATTCTATAATGTGTTTCTCTTTCGTACGTTGCCTCTTCATATCCTCAGCTCATCTTTTCTGTTTCTTCAGTTTTTTGAAACAAGGCCCTGTGTAACCCACGTTGGCCTCAGTCTTGCTATGTAACTACAGCTAGCCTTGAACTCCTGACCTTCCTGCCTCTGCCTCCTAAATGCTGGCACCACAAGTACGTGGCTTCCTGCCCAGCCTTAGTTCGTCTTGTATCGAGCCCTTTTCCTCATCTAAAGGAGCCTGTTGCTAACACTTGGAGTTAATCCTTTAGTCCAGAGTCATATTCTGTGTCATGTGTTCGACTTGTAACATCCAACTACAATGGAGTAGACACAGGCAAGCTTGTTTTCTGCCCTTGGTCTTGCTCTGGAAAGCTTATTTAAGGTGGCTTTTTTTTCCAGCCTCTAGAATTATGAAAGGTATTTTAGCAAACCTTTGTCACTTAGAAATAGGTTTATAGTTCCCATGCCATGCATTTCAATGGGTTACTAAGGTTCATCTTTCCCTGACTCGTTTGAGACATTACCTTTGTCACCACAGCAATGTACTTGTCTTCTTAGACCCTCCCCTGAGCCCACTGTGGACTTCATATTTTCTGTTTCTCCTGGAGATCTATTTTGGTTTTAGCTATTTTATCTGGGTACTATATTGAGTTCTCTTAAAGGTTGTGATAGATTCCTTTGGAATTTCTAGATAGTCAGTCATATTTTTATATACAGTAGATTTTTATCCCTTCCTTTCTTATATAGCTTTTTGTCATGGCCGCCATGCTTATAATGGACAATATCCATGTCAGAGAACAGGCTCGGGCTGATGTATTCTCTCAAGTGGTCTGTATGCCAGACTTCTTCGCTTACCTTTTGAGATTTATTTTTATTTGTGGGTTGTCTTGCCTGCATGTTGTCGGTGTACCGTGTGTGTGCCTGATGTCCATGAAGCCAGAAGAGGGCACTGAATTCCCTGGAACTGGAATTGCAGATGTTTGTGAACTGCTGTGTGGGTGCTGGGAATCAAACCCTGGTCTCCTAGGACAGCAGCCAGCGCTCTTAACCATGGAGCCATCTCCACAAGCCCTGGATGCTGTAATTCTAAGGAGTGCTGCACATAGAAATTCAACATTCTTGCCATGTTCTTAACTTTACTTTCATATTGTAAGTTCCTATTTCCTGGCACCTTCTCTGTGGGGTCTTTTAAGTTGTGACTGACTCACTTTCCCCTAGAGTCAGTACTAAGTAGACCCACCATTAGCCTGGGGGTCAGTCAGGGACCACACAGGTGGTATAAATCGGAACTCAAGTAAATTTGAGTATGGGCTTATCAGGGATTCTCAACGCAGCTATTTCTTCCTACCTCACCTGGAGCCACACCAGAAAAGGCTCTGAGCTGCTGTGCTGGCCTCTGTGGCATCACACTGAGCTATGACCCTGAGGACACCCTGGTTCTTGCTGAAGGCCACGACCTCATCTTTAACCCTTTCGCCTCTGGTGCTCCTGTATCATCCCAGGCTCCAGGTCCAGAGGAAACAACCCTTTGTGTGTGGTACTAGTGATAAAACTTTTATTTTCACTTTGATGAGAAGCTTTTCTATGTATAGAGATTTCTAGAAAATGCCATGCACTGAGCTCATGAAGTCCTTGTCTCTTCCTCCTGATTAACCAAGAATTTAAAAATCCTGAGTTTTAGCAAATGCTTTTTAGCCTCTCTTAGTCTCTCTGTCTCTGTCTCCTCCTCCCGACATGTGTGTGTGTGCATGTGTGTGTGTGTGGAGAGAGAGAGAGAGAGAGAGAGAGAGAGAGAGAGAGAGAGGAGGAAAGAGAGAAGGAAAATACCTTCTCAATCTTATGGGGTCAGAGTTGGGAGACTTCTATAATAAATGACAGATTAGTGAGAGAAAATGAATATGCTTATGAGCATGTAGTTCACACACATGTAGTTCACACACATGTAGTTAACACGCATGTAGTTCACACACATGCTCCACAGAGAGAAAGGAGCTCTTTCAAAGTCAGGGCTTGGAGCTATGTCTTAAGGAGTAGTTCTAGGAAGCTGGGTACAGAAAAAAATCCTGCCTCCCTGAAATCCAGCACCTCTGAAGGCAGAGGCAGGAGGTCATGAGTTTGATGCTATCGTGAGCCTATAGACAGACCCCCCTCTTATAGTAAAAGGAGTTTTAAAGTCTTTATTTTTAAATAGGCATTAAAGTAGTGACAAGACAACGGGGTGAGTTGTGTCAGGTTTGCAAATGGGGTGAACAGAGGGAAGGAGCAGTGGACCCCAGATTCTACAGGCCCTGCTGGTGAGTCTGAGTTAAGGAGGTTCTGTGGTGTGCGTGTGCATGTGTGTGCGTGTGTGTGTGTGTGTGTGCGTGTGTGCGCGCGTATGTGTGCATGTGCGTGTGCGTGCATGTGCATGTGCATGTGCGTGTGCATATGCATGTGTGTGTGTGTGTGTGTGTGTGTGCGCGAGCGCGCGCGTGCATGCAGGAGGTAGGAGGAGCGGAGAGACCTTTGGTCTCTGATTCCCTGTATGGCTGTAAGGCGCTGGAAAAGGCAGAATCTCTCCCATTGTAACTGCTTCTGGCTCAGCATCTTCAGAACTTCTGGGAGAAATATTTGAAGGGTTTTCATCTTCATGGTGAGTGAACTTCCTGTTAGGTGGCTTATCCCAAGCAGAAATGGCCCAATGGCCGCTGGGACCCTCAGAAGGGAAACCCTTGGTTTTCTCATGAAAAGAACAGAAATAGAGAAAAGAAATGACATCAGCTCGAGTGACAGGGCTGCTGTGACCAATACTGAGCCTGAGAGCCACCCCATGTGTTGGTGCTGGTCCTGAGCTGTCAGTGAGGTCCCCTACATGGGACCTCCCACACAGTCTGTTTGGAGGAGGCTGAGGAAAATACCCTGCTCTGTAGACCCTGCTCATCCACCCACCACACACACCTCCTGCATTCCCTGGACACGTAGACAATAGTTTCCCCCATACATGAGACAAAGAAGCAAATCTAAACCCATGGGAGCACAAAATAGCTCTCAGTCTCTCTGAGGGGTTAAAGTGTAAAGCCATGGGTGTTAGGGCACTGGGCATGACCGTAGAGACAGGCACGAAATCTGAGGCTGTGATGACATGTTAGAAACTGGTCGGGGGTACAAGGTGTACTTGTACTGCCAGCCATGCCAACACTCATCCACATCCAGGCAGAGCCGCAAGCCATCTGACCTCTCACATTTGTTGACTGAGGCCAGCGAGCACAAAGGCCAGCTTTCATTGATAGCAGCTGAGTTCCGCCAGAATACATGACTTGGGGGTTGCTCTCTAAATGACCTCTAGAGGTCATCTCCATGCCAGGGCTAAGGGGGAGGAGCGCTTCATTTACGTAAACCATTTCAAAACTAATCTACTTCCTCTCAACTTGGGGAAGTCTATCCGTTTAAAGCACGGATTAACCAGAGAAGTGGGATGGCGGGGGGGGGGGGGGGGGTCCAGCCCGAGTGCCTTCATTAACACAGGCACACCTCAGAGCTCCTCAGGTTACCTCAAACCCTGCTCTGCATAGAGCATCTCTGCATGAAGTCATGACTTGAAATCATTTTGCAAATAGCAAATGTTAATCTATACTGTGTAAATGTTAGTCAACACTTTTACCCATCTTCTCCCCTCGTTGGACAAAGTTGGTAGTCTTATAAGTAAGTTCCGCTTCCCCACTTTGGTCGTTGAGTTGGTTTTTATTTTCTCTACACCCTGCCGCTCTGTTATTTATGCAGGCGTGATGCACGCACCCTGGTGTCTCCGATGGGTTCTGTCGTAAGACCAGGGCTCCACTGCAGTTTCTCCTCTGCCTTCAATTAGGCTGCTACTTATATCTCAAAGTTGTGTAGTCTCCTCATATAACTGCAGTGATCCCCACCACAAGTTTTGAGTTGTGACTCATTGGGAGACCAGTGTCCTTTCACAGCCTCCTTCCAGGCAAAGACCTGTCTCTTTGTAGATTGGCTTTAAAAACTGGTTATAACGTGAGTCGTTTCAGGGTCTATTGAAAGATGTGTTATCCGAGCGGCCACCTCCATAATACCTCTTTGTGTACCACATTAGCCGGATTTCTGAGGTCCATCCTTTTTTCCCTGATGGCAGGCACACCTGTGACATCAGTGTCACAGAGAGCCTGTCAGAGTCAGATCTGAGGCAGCTGAGAAGCTCCCAGGTGACCGTGCAGTCCCTAAAGCTAGCACAGCACTCTCTGGAGATAAGCCCAGTTCTAGATTCCTGTACTGGGATAAGGAAATGACATAACAAGGAAGGTGAAGCATCTTAACCTCGAGGCTCCGACCACACAGAATTTTCTGACACAGATCTAGATGGTTGGGTGGCCATGGCTTCCTGTAGATCCCACATTCTCTGCACTGAACTCCAGCTACTGGCTCCTCCAGGCTGCTTCTCTGGCCTCCCTATTCTGGTCGACTCCGTCAGCACACAAGGCAGCATTCTTAAATCAGATCACTATATAGGTTTTTCTTGTAAAAGTCTTTAAATGTTTGATCCACATTTGTTCTAGTTTTTTGTTTTTCAATTTTAAATAGGGTTAAAAGTACTCAAATTTTTATTACAATAATTTCTGGATTTTTAGCAATGCTAGGTTTGAACTCAGGCTCTCCCTCATGGTAGGCAAACTTCTACCCAGACTCACATCCTCAGCCACTTAACTATTTTTTTGAATTAGTTTTGTTCGTTGACCATTTCATATATGCATATATTGTATTCTGACAACTCCCTCCCCATACCTTCTTTTATTTCATTCCCTCCCCAGCAACCCCCTCCCTCAACCCTACCAGCCCCTTCTCCAGAGTCCTGTCTTTCAGGCTTCGTGGCCATTTAGTTTAACCAGGGCTCTCTATTCGGCCGTGAGCCTGGAACTATCTATCAATCCACTGGAAACTGATGAAGGTCATCGGTGTACAAGCTGAGGGCAGTGACTGCCCTTCTCCCAGAATCTGCCCTTAACAATTCACTGTGGTTTACTCATGGTAAGCATGTTGACACTGTTGTGCAAGTCTTCATCCTGTGACATCAAATCTGTGTGCCCACGAAACACCTCTCCACTCCTTTCCTCTGCAACTATTTAAATGCTTTCTGTTTCTTTGAGTCAGGCTATGCATATGTCTCGTTTAAAGAAAAACCACACGTGGTTTGTTTTGCAGTTGGTGCATTTCGTTTAGCATACTGTCCTCAAGGCAGTAGCACCTTACAGTACATGGTACCATAGCACATGGTAGCACCTCACAGTACATGGTACCATAGCACATGGTAGCACCTTACAGTACACGGTACTATAGCACATGGTAGGATTGTAGGATTGACTTCCTTCCAGGGTTAACCAGTACTTCACCACCTTGTTGGTTCATTCTTCGAAGGGATCAGTAGTTTTCCTGGTGGTACTTAGGGCGTACAATCAAGGCGAGAGCTCTACCATGAAAGCCAAATCCTTGGCCCACCATTCGATCTGGTGAGGCACATGAATTCCTTACACCTTCTTGGTCTGCTGAACAAAGCCATCCAAGGCTGTGGAAACATCTCTTTTTTTTTTTTTTCCTTTTTTTCAGAGCTGGGGACCGAACCCAGGGCCTTGTGCTTGCTAGGCAAGCGCTCTACCACTGAGCTAAATCCCCAGCCCCAACATCTCTTCAAGATGCCAATTTCAGTTGTTTTTACTTAGACCTAGAAATGGTTGTCAATAACGTAGTGATTCTATTATTCATCGGTTGAGAACTGTGGTGCCATTTTTTTAATAGTGGTGGTACCATTTCACACTGCCCCAGCAGAGAACCCCGGTTTCCCTGAACCATTGCCAGTGCCTTGGAGAGGGTTACCATCCTAACGAACGTGGGGCAGTGTCGTGTTTTACTTTTGATTTGCATTGTTTTCTAATGGGTATAAAGAGGTTAAACACCTTTGCCGGTCTCCTTTGGGAAGTGATGTGCTTCTAGGTTTGGGGGTTTCTGTTGTTTGTTTTTAAACGTGTGCCACGTCTTTTATGATGAGCATAATAGTTTTTTTTTTCTGTGCAACCTTCTTCAACTTGGAGGATACCAATAAGTGGTTAGGTAACAGTCCGTTCACCTCCTGCAAGCAGCCCTGGGCTACACATCACTCTGTTTGCTCTGCCCTCTGCTTGCAGCCCGCTGTCCTCTTGGAAGCTGGCCGGTGTGACCCTGTATGGTGCCACATAAGCACCCTCAACAGACTGTATTACATCTTCACCAACAGCAACATCTCTGTAGGAAAAGGAGAGGCTGCCAGTTCTTCCTTATGTCTTACTTGTTTTCCCCCAGTGTTTTATTTAATTCCTTTGAGTATGGCAAGCTGTACGGAAAATCAAAGCAGTCAACCCTTTAATGCAGCTCTGTCTCCATGGGTGTCTGACGTCCACGCTCAATAGGACAGCAGCTGAATGAGTCAGCAGGCCATTTGTCCCTAGGGGACAAACCCACCATTCCTCACATGCTCCAAAAAGACCCTAAACACTTTCTTTGTAAGTCTGACCCTGGTCCCATTGGGAGCCCTTTGGGGTGGGCAGAGGATCAAGAGGGAAGGTTACCGTGCAGCCTCCTGCAAGTTGAGGCTGAGCAGTTTGTAGTAATCAGGGGCAGAGGGGCTATGGACACCCCCATGTGAGCCCCTTCACGTAATTGCCTTCTTCTGATGGGGTTAGAGAGGGAGTTATGTTTTTCGTCTTTCCTTGGCCCTTATCCTAGAAGGGCCCTTTCTCCAAGCACAATCTGACTAGTTTGCTACATGATTGATTTAAGTGTTATATTATTTTTCAGGTCTTTGTGACATTTGATTCATCTTTCCTAACATTTGTAATCTCTCGTGATTTCTTTTTTCCGTTTCCCCTCATAAATGCACATCTTCTCTGGTACCTCTCTTTTGTGCTTGTAATCATCCATTCATTTTGCTGATTTGTTGATTTTTTTGAGGCACAGTCTCTCTCTTCCCCTGTGCATCTCGGGGTTTTTGCAATTCTTGGTATAGGTTAGACTAGACTCCAACCCATAGTCCCTACCGCCTCAGCATCCTGAGTGCTAAAATTATAAGATCGATCCACCAAGCCAGGGTGGTATTGTTTTCCTGGGGGTGGGCCCCCCCACGCAGTGTCAGCTCTGCTCACAGTAGCTGACTGAGGGCCGATTAGCTAAGCTGAGCACCCAAGGAATTTTACCTCCCAAATACTCCTGACTCAGAAGTTGGCTTGTGGCTGGGATGGTCAGGACACAGGACAGCAAAGGACCTGGGGAAGAGTAAAATGCAGACACCGTGATGGCCCCTCTCCTGGGCAAGACCCCAGAGAGCCTCTGGGCAGGCAGGCTCTTAAGGGTGCCCCCAGTTACAAGCCAAGGTCAGACAGCCTGGCCTTCCTGAGTCTGGGGGTGGGAGCAGGACAGAATGAGCCCTGAAAAGTCCTCAAGGATTATGCTGTTGGCTTAGTCAACCTCCCATTCTGGTTTGTTCCAGTTGCTCAGGCAGCTGTGTCACCCTCATTTATTTATTGTGCCCAAACCGCAGCTTGTGACCATTTTTCTGATTCTTTTTGCACCAACCAATGGTCTGTTCTTGCCTCATGCTGCCTTAAGGAATTAATCCAAGTCCTGGTTTCTCTTGGGCCCCATTTTCCTCCCTCTTCCCTCCCTCTCTCCTTCCCTCCCTCCCCCTCCTTCTCTCCCTCTCCTCCTCCCTCTCCCTCCCCTCTTCCCTCTCCCTTTCCTCCCTCTCCCTCTCCTCCTCCCTCTCCCTTTCCTCCCTCTCCCCCTCCCTCTCTCTTTCCTCCCTCTCCCTCTCCTCTTCCCTCTCCTTCCTCTCCCCCTTCTCCTCCCTCTCCCTCTCCTTCCTCTCCCCCTCCTTCTCCCCTCTCCCTCTCTCCCTCTCCCTCTCTCCCTCTCCCTCTCCTCTCCAGGGTCTCACTATGTAGTCTTGGCAGACCTGGACCTCACTACGTAGACCAAGCTGGCCTTGAATTCACAAGAGTTCTTCCTGCCTCTGCCTCCTGAGTGCGGGGTGTAAAGGTGCATGCCATTAGGCTGCTCTGTCATCTCTTAGCACTCTCTCCTGAATTCTAGTGTCTAATCTCCAGGCATTCAAGGTCTTGAACTTTCGTTCTGATCCAGCACTCAGGGATCAGCCTCTTCTTTGCCACCGGCCATTCCTGTCCAGGATTTGTCTCCCTCTCCTATCTAAGAGGAACTGGCTATTCACCCTGTCTCTGATAAACTTCCCAGCCTAATCTGTGGAACACCTTGTTCTTTCTTGCTCCAAAGACTCGCCATGGCTGTCTGGGATTCCTGCCTGTGGCACGGCCACATTACTGCATGACTCACCTTTGCTCTCCCACACTTTCTAAATATTTAGCTCCAAAGGTTCCTCTTGGAGCTCCCTTGCCTCCCTTTCACTTTCCCCAGGACTGAAAGTGTTTTCTGATATCTTCTCTGTCCTTCTCCACATGTCCCTTGGCAGGGACAAGTTTTGTTCTCTCTCTCTCTGTTTCTGTTTCTTAATCTGTCTCTGTCTTTCTGTTTCTTTCTCTCAAAAATCACAAATACAAAAATAAAAGTAAAAAAATAAGACATATCAAATGAGAATAAGACAGAAGAGAAGAGAACAAAAGCAAACACACCGTGAAGTGAGGTTGCTACACCCATTTTCATTTTCCAACAAGTAACAGTTGCAAACAGCTTCTTGATTAATGGTGGGATCCTGTCTCTCCTTCCCCCTCGCAGTTCTGGGACTCTGAGCACGTGCAGGTCTTGTATCTGCTGCCATGACCACTCTTAGTTCCTATGTGTATCAGTCGGTCATGCTTCCTTGGACTCATCCACCACCCCTGACTCTTAGAATCTTTCTGCCTTTTCTTCCAAACAGGTTCCTGAGCCCTGAGCAGAGGATCTTGATAAACACATTCCATTTAGACCTGAGTCATCCAAAGTCCCTCACTCCTTGTGTATGTCCGGTTGTGAGTCTCTGTGTTAACTCCCACCTACTGCAAAGAGAATCTTCTCCAATGAGGGCTGAGCAGAGAACTGATCTATAGACACAGCAATACATCACTGGGAGCCATTGATTGCTGTTCCTTCGGTAGGGGCAATGTGAGGTTTGCCCTTAGCCCCATGAGCTGTCTAGTCTCAGTTTCTTGGCTACTTTGGCAGTGAGAGTATGGGATCCATCATTCTGTGCTGGGGTATTTTCTATCATTTACATCAAGTACCTCTCCAGTCAGACGAAGATATTTACAGGTATGCCCCTCAGTGTTAGTTTTGACACTCATATTTAGTTTTCCTGAGATGTCCTGGGAGGAATGTATGAGTTGGAATAAACATACACGCACGCGCGCGCGCACACACACACACACACTCACATACACTCACACACACACGTACACTCACACACAAACACACACAGAGACACACAGACACACACACATTCACATACATAGACACACACACAGACACTGACACACAGACACACAGACACACACAGACAGACACACACACACATACTCACACACAGACAGACACACACACATACTCACACAAACACACACAGACACACACACTCACACACACACAGACACACAGACACACACACACACACACACACACACACACATCACATATCACACATCACACATCATACTGAATAAAAGATATCCTTTCAGTGAAAGCCACTGAAAACTGTTTTTCTTTTTGCTGACTGCACAACTTCTTGCCTACTAAATTCTTAAAGATCACTGTGGTGGTTTGAATGCTTGGCCCATGGGGCACTATTAGGAGGTGTGGCCTTATTGGAGGAGGCACAACTTTGTTAGAGCAAGTGCGTCACTGTAGAGGTGGAGCGTGTATCACTAGTTTTGGATGAGTCAGACCGCTGTTATTACTTTAGGAAGAAGGCACATGTCACCTCTGGCTTTTAAAAGTTTTGCTGTTTGTGTTGGTTTGGGTATTTTTTATTTGTATGTGTATTATGCCTGCATGCATGTTCTGATCACATGCGTGTCTGATGCCTGCAGAACAGGGCATCTGATGCCCAGGCACCACGTGGGTGCTGGGAACTGAATTGGGGCCCTCAGCAAGAGGAGCTGTTAACTGCCGAGCCCTCTCCAGCCCCAGCTGTTTGTGTCCTAGTCAGAAAAGATACATTGCCATTGTCCTTTCAAGAACTAGGAAGGGAAACACTTCAGGGAGAAAGAGAACATCTGCCTCTCTCTTTATTGTCCCTTGAGGCCTCTCAGCACAGACTCTCTGTGTGCTGTAGGCATTTTCAGAACAATGATCTCAATATACTCCTTCAAAACGGAAGAAAGTCTACCCAAGGAGCCCTGCTCTGTACTGCCTATGTAAAAAGTGCGTTGTTCTTATGCTGCCCCCAAGCAGGCTAGATGGCTATTTAGCTGTGAGTATGAGGAGTGGAAGGTACAGGTGCCCCTGCCAAGGCACCTGCTGCCTCACAGGAGTCTGTGGAGCCCTGGGCCTCTGGCAGTTCAGGACACAGCCTGCTGAAGGACCGAGCTGAGCGGCTTCCCTTCTGAGGCTCTTCAGAGGTGACCTGAGAGGCAGCCGGAACTAGACACTCAGTAAAAGAAAATGCATCCAACACAAACAGAGGCAGAGTCAAAGGCTGGTCACTACAGAATGAGCAGGATGCCATGCTGTGGCTTGAATAGGAATGTCCCCCATAGGCCCCTCGTTTTGAATGCTTGGTGTTTAGGGCGTGGTGTTACTGAATAAGGATTAGGAGGTGCGGACTTGTTGTTGAAATGATGTCATGGGGGGTGGGCTTTGGGGCTTCAAATGCTCAAGCCAGGCTCAGAGTCACTCTTTCCTGCTGCCTTCGGATCCGGATGTAGAACTCTCAGTTACTTCTCCAGCATCACGTCCGCCTGGACACCACCATGCTTCCCACCGTGATGATAATGGACTAAACCCTGAACCTGTAAGCCAGCCCCAGTTAAATGCTTTTCTTTATAAGAGTTGCCTTGGTCATGGTGTCTCATTACAGCAGTGACTAGGACACATGAGAATGAGGCCTGGGGAAACTGAAGCCCTTTTTGATTCTGGCCATCTGTTTACAATACCCTCAGCTTGTAAACATAATTCGTGGCTTTCCATCCAATGGTATTTGTTTTATGAAGTTGGGTACACTTGAGTTTCGTGTATTTACATTTTGAAATTTCTATATCCTCTTGACTGTCCTCCTCTCTCTCCCCTCTCCCTCCTCCCCCTCCTCCTCCCCCTCTTCTTCTTCCTCTTCTCTTTCTCCCTGTTCTTCCTTTTCTTCCACTACTTTTTCTTCTGTCTTTTTTTTGAGACGGGGATTTTTCTATGTAGCCCTGCCTGGCTGTTCTACAACTCACTCTGTAGACCAGGCTGGCCTGAGACTCAAAGATCTACCTGCCTCCCCCTCCCGAGCAATGGGATTAAGCTGTGCATCACCACCGCCACCCGGCTCGCTTTACCTGTTCTGATCAGTTTTGGTTTAAGGTTTATTTCGTTAGAACAGCGAAGCTTGCTTCTTTCCGGACTCCATTTGCTTGAAACATCTTCTTCTACCCTTTAACTTAAGGCAGTGTCCATGTTGGGGTTATAGTTCTTATAGACAGCAAAATATTGGGTTGTCTTCTAATTCATAAACTAGTCAGTGTCTTTGATTAACAAATTGAGACCATCAATTGAGAAGGTCACTGAAAAGTGTGACGATTCTTATCATCTTGTTGATTTTTGCAGTTTTTTTTTAGTCTCTTTTGCTTAAACTGTCCCAGCACTGTTTTTTCCCGTTAGGTCTTTTGGATGTTGTTGAAATTTTCCCCCCTTCACGCGCAAACTGAAGCATTTCTTCCAGCATCTTCTATAGGGATGGTTTCATGGTCATAAGTTCTTTTAGCCTCCTTTTATCATGAGAATTTTTTCTCTCTCCTTTAGTCATGACTGAGAACTTCGCTGCACACACTAGTCTGGGCTTACATCTGTGTCCTTTCAGAACCCGAAACGCATTACTCTGGACATCTGGCTTCTAAAGCTTCCATTGAAAAGTCAGCTGTGAAAAATGGTGAAGAGGTCTGTGTTCGAGGTGGTGTGAGAATGCTCGTACCCACCCACGTCCACAAACAACCCTTATCCCCAAGTACCTTCGTAATGGAGCAGGTGTGTGTGCATATGTGTGGTGTGCATGTGTGTGTGTGTGTGTGCACATGTGTAGTGTGCATGTGTGTGTATGTTGTTTGTGTGCTTGTGTGCATATGTGTGGTGTACATGTGTGTGTGCGTGCGTGCGTGTGTGTGTGTGTGTGTGTGTGTGTGTGTGTGTGTGCATATATGTGGTATTCCCAGTGGGATGAGTGCCCAGTGTTTTATTTCCCTGTATGAAGTGGTTGGTACCTACATAGACTTCATTATTGCTTTGATGTATTCTCTGTATATGTATATGAGAGAGAGAGAGAGAGAGAGAGAGAGAGAGAGAGAGAGAGAGAGAGAGATTATATGACCCATGCAAATGAGCAGCTTTACAGTATATGTCCCATAATTCTTATTTCAGGAGTAGCTGGAATATTTACACAACATTCCTTCTTAGGTCTTTATCTGCTTTTTTCCAGGCAGCTTGGGGCGTCTCTGTTTTTTTCAAGATGTCTGGGAAGGGACTCTAGCTGTCTGAGCATGGCAAACACCGCTCTGGCATGCCGTGCCCATCCACTATGCCTTCCGCCTTGCGAAAAATCATTAGCTTACATTCCTTGAGCTAGCCTCAAAGGTCTGCTTCCTTATTTGGCCTCTTCCTCCTCCTGAGGCTGACTACCAAGATCCAGCTATCACAGTACTGAAGCCCAGAAATCAAAAGCCTCCTTTGACTCGCCTAATTAACATGACCAATCAAAATTAGATACCTCATCCTAATACAGTGTTGTCCCCGTGTTCCTTTATAAACTGTGTTTTGCCTATAGCCATACCTGTCTCTTCTCTGTCCAGAGGTAGTCCTTTATGTCCAACCCCCCCCCCCGCCTCAACTTCCCTAGGACAAATATCCCTCCCCCACATCCCTTGTTCCTTCCCTCTTCTCCCTTGTCCTCCATCTCCTGTCTTTGTCACTCACTCCCTGCCCTTTGTCCTTCTGGGGCAAATAAATCTTAGTGCTGAGAGTTTGGTGTTGGGGTCTCGAACTGATACCGGTCCCTTCAGTCTGGGCTTGTCTGAGGAGACTCTCAGCTGATTTACTGTTTAGTTTCTCTCAGGAACTGTGGAGCCTAGTGAGTCTTACTCACTAGGGGACTTCTGGGGTCTATGTTGAGTTTTTCACTCCTCTGTCTTAATGATGCATGATGGTGTGATTCAATCTCAGATAAAACGACACAATACCTTAAAGAAGCAAGTAATATCAACACTTTCCTACTAGAAGTGACACTTGCAGGTCACCATAGCACTTTGTGATTGTAAAAGTCCCTGAGTTTCAACAGTAAGTCTATAGGACTTCCCCAAGGATTCCTGAAATGTCTGTAGTAATTGTTAGTCATTTTTGAACAAAGAATTTTATTGCACATGCTTAGAACAGGGTGCCGCCTTCTAAGGCTGTTGCTGGCTTACTACATTATCTCTTGGCTTTATAAGGTGTATCCAGATTTAAAATGATAACTTTGTTCTATGTGTAAAAAGGTTTCTTAATACAAAGAAAGAAAGAAAATGCTATTGACCCTTCTCTCACGGCTGTCTTTGTTTTGTGCTAATTAACGTTTTAACTGCAATATGATGATGTGAGGTGTTTCTTCTTGGGTCCATTTTCTGTTCCATAGGCCTCATACCTAGACAGGCAACTCTTCTCATAGATTTGGTTACATTTCTTCTATGATTTTATTGAAAATATTTTCTCTGCCTTTGGCATGGCGTTACTCTCCTATGCCCGTAAGTCAAAGGTTTGGTCTTTTCATGGTGTCTTGAAGATCTCTGTTCCACTAATGCAGTTTGCTTTCTTAAGTTCTTCACTATCATTGGTCCAATCCTGTGCCTTGTCATTAATCCCTGGCATTCTGACATCGACATGATCTAGTCTCTGGCCGAGACTTTCCATTAAGCCTTTGGTTTGGCTCATTTAGTTTTCCACTCCCAGCTTCATTCATCTCTGGTCTTCTTCACTGTCTCCTCTTACTGAATTCTGTCTCCATATCCCGGGTTACCTGTTCATTCATTCACCTGTCCATTTGGGGTCTCTGGAATTTATTCAGGAATTTACTTCTGTCCTCTTTAATTCATTCTGATGCCTGTGAATTCTTTCAAGAATATTTATGACTCTTCCTTTAAGTTCCTTGTCTGGAATCCCCTCTAAATCGGTCTTAAAGGTCCTTACCTTTTCTTTGGAGGAGACATAGTGTCTCGGGTTTTTATGCCGCCTGTGGCTTTACAGTGGGAGTTGTGCAACCTTCACTGTCTTAGTTAGGGTTTTACTGCTGTGAACGACACCATGACCAAGGCAAGTCTTATAAGGACAACATGGGGCTGGCTTACAGGTTAATAGGTTCACTCCATTATCATCCAGGTGGGAGCAGGGCAGCACGCAGGCAGGCCTGGTGCAGGCTGAGCTGAGAGTTCTACATCTTCATCTGAAGGCCTCCAGGAGAAGACTGGCTCTCACATAGTTAGGAAGAGAGTCCCGTTATGCATCCCTACACTGACACACTTCCTCCAACAAGGCCACACCTCCTAATAGTGTCACTCCTGGGCCACACATATGTGGGTTCACCTTGTGACTTTTGGTGTGTGGCTCCCATCACCTATGTTTCATGTTTATTTAAGTCTTTGCTTGATGCTAACCCTCAACTGGTTAGGCTCAGCTGGGTTATTCGAAGTTCAGTCTTGAGGGTGTTTGGTACTGAACTCTATAGGAGAGGGGTCCCCGGATTGGATAGGAGAAGGTGTGGCCTCTGACCTCACAAGTGGGTACTCCGTGTGAGTTGGGCAGAGACGGGTATGGGTTGCCAGGGTTGTAAAGGTTGTAGCCTCTGACCTGAGATGTGAACCAGTGCTTTAAGCAGGTACCGAATTGCTGGGAGCTGGGACACAGGCAGAGCCTCTAATAGGAGGAGTAGGCAGATTTGCCACACCACCTAGGAGGGCAGAGATGAGGGGGACAAAGAGAGAGGAGATGTGTATGATCTCTGACGTAGGGAGTAGAGAGTGCTCGGCACAGGAAAAGGGAAGTTAGAGGGGTGGGAGGGAGGCACAGGTGTGGTTCCTAACCTGGGCTGTTAGCTCTGTCCGGATGCTGAGATGCTGTGGGTATCAGACACCAGAGGCCTTTCGCACAGGGAGTGAGCTCTGCTTGGGTCCTGAGATGCTGAGGACTGGAATGCCAGAGACTAGAAAATGTAGTCTCAGACTTAGGGTGACTGCCAGCTGGGTCCTGGGGCACTGGGAGCTAGGATACCGAAAGTGTGTGACTGAAACCTGGGGAGTGAGCCCACTCGGTTTCTGATGCTCTGAGAACAGGTTCCAGGTGGGTTCTGAGGCATTTGTGGTTAGGCTGCTGGAGGGAGGGAGGTGTGGCACTAACCTCAGTAGTAGAGGTTTTATACAGGTCTCGAGATGCAGGACGGTGAATTACGTGTGGATCCTGAAGGGCTAGAGGTTAGAGTGATGGAATGAGGGAGACAAAACGAGGATGCTGAGAACAATCTCCACCCTGGAGGGCTGGGAGTTAGGATGCTAGCAGGAAGGAGAAACGGCCTCTTAGTTGCAAACCAGGCTCTACCGAGGTCCTGAGATCCTGAGGTAGTAGGAAATGCACTTCTGTTCTGAGAGGCCAGGGTTAGAGGATGTCAGAGGAAGGATGATGGTGGTTGGGGTTGGTGGGGGGGGGGCACTAATCTGACCAACTAGTTCCAATGAGGTCTGTGTGGTTCAGGGAAATGAGCGCCACACCTCTCCTGAGCTGCTCAGGGTTGCTGGGGGGAAGGAGACCCCTAGATGTGACTGCTAGAAGTAGGAGGGAATTCCATTCAGGTCCTTTGGTGCTGGGGGATTATAAGTCTATTCAGATAATTTATACAGTCTTCCCCTCCCCTTTTGAAAAGGATCTTTTTGTAAACTTGGGTGGATGCCAGGCATAATGTGCTGTTACACCTAGCTCACGGCCTCATTTTGTCTGATGTAGAACCTTTTCTCTGTTTTGTATTGAGTTCCTTAGACTGGATGTCAATCTGCTGTCAGATAAACAGTCTGCAAATATTCTCTCCTCTTCTGAAATGTTTCATTTCTGCCCTCGGAGCCCTGGCTTCCATGAGGAAGAGGGAGGGGAGGAGCACCTTCTCCCTGGCTTATCATCCAGAAGGTGACAGATGGGGTGCGAGGGTCTGAACCCCTGGGGGAAGAGCTTTTGGGAATGGAAATCCTGTTGACCTGGGAAACTTTTCACAGCTGACTCAGCTGAATTGGGGGATAGGTGACATTACCTCCTCAAGGTTAGCTGGCCTTTGAGTAGTGTCACAGTTATCCTCCACTGTCAACCTGACGCCAACCTAGAGTTACTTGGGAAGAGGGGACTGTCAAATCAGGATGGATGGAGGCAACTTGGACATAGAAGAGGTGGAAAAGGAGCTTTGGGGATGGGAGATTCCTGTGGTTCAGCTCCCCTGCCGCCTCCAGTCTCTCCAAGGGCTAAATGCCAACTGAGGTACAAATGCTGATCTTATCAGAGGCAGCCAGGAGCCTAACAGCCCACAGGTGCTAATTGTCAAGTCAGCTTTCCAGACTTGATTTTCACAGCCAACCTGAGGCAGTCAAGTGATTAACCCTTCAGGAACCTCACCAGAAGAATTGCTTCCCTCAGATTGACCTGTAAGGCATTTTCCTTATTGCTAATTGCTGTAGGAGAGCCCAGCCCTCTGTGGGCATGCCGTCTCTAGGCAGGACAGGGCCTGGGCTATATAAAAAAAGACAGCTGACCGTGAACCTGGGAGACAGTAAGCAGCTCTCTTGCTTCAGTTCTTGCCCTGAGCCCCTGTGCTGACCTCCCTTGACAGTGGACTTAACCTCTAAAATAAGCCTCTTCTAGATTGCATGGGGATCATGTGGCAGGGAAGGAACAGAGGGAAGGAGGTTCTGTCTGCTCTTTTACCCAAACTTCCTCCCCAGACTTCTGGGTCTCCTCCCCCTTCCCCCTCCTCCTCTTCCTCCTCCTCCTTCTTTCTTCCTCCTCTTCCTCCTCCTCTTCCTCTTCTTCCTCCTCCTCCTCCTCCTCTTCCTCCTCCTCCTCTTCTTCCTCTTCTTCCTCCTCCTCTTCCCTTTCTAGATGAGGTTCAAAGCGACTGCATTCAGGGAAGAGATGGCTCTGAAACTCTGATGTGGGGAGTTGTTCCCATGCCCCTGCCTTCCCTTATATTTTTTTCAGACTGGTCCAGATTTTAGATTTAAGGGTACTGACTTCTCTGGGGTCCTGGCACCTGTCTGTTTTTCTGACCATGAAAAGAGGAATCCCACAGACAAGTGTAGGAGAGGTCAGAGATGATTCCTGCAGTGCGACTCTGCTTTACCCTCAGAGTCTGGTATTCAATTGAAAACCTTATTTTGGCATAGCCTTTTTCTCTCTGTGTGGAATCCTGAGCTACAATGCACCCAAAGGCTGTCATCTTCCCAAGATCTCCCCAGCCCCAGAAATCATACTGAATGCCAATCATTCCCATGAGTTTGCTAGCCATTGATCAAGTATGACCCCTTCAATCCACTCAGTGCCTCCATGGTCCAATCCCGACAGCGTCTTCTCATTTCTTCCTCCTGTAATAAGCTCTTTCCCATATTCTGGCATAAGTGTTCTGTCTAGGGTCCCTACTGTGCTTAAAAATGTCACAGTCACATTTTTCTTAACACCAATTCAAACAATCACACTTTCCCCATGGGATGTCAGGTCTAGCATCAATCCACACGTGAGTCTTGCTCAAAAGGAAGAGGGTTCCCAGCATCTCCCTGAACAAACGTTTCATTCTGTGTTTTTCCGTTCTAGTCCAGGACACACAGATGTAAACCTGGAGATGAGACCTGAGGAGAGGTGGAACCATGTTGGCCTTGTACAACGTGAAGAAGCAGATTCTGTCTTGGAAGAGCCTATCAACGTAGATGAGGAAGATGGAGGTCTTCAAATCTGCCGTGTATGTGGGGACAAGGCCAATGGCTATCACTTCAATGTCATGACCTGTGAAGGATGTAAGGGATTTTTCAGGTATGATCACCTACCTATCAACCTTCATGCACTTGCTGTATTGACACACTAGGTCACATCTAACTTGGGTTTTTCCGTCAACTTGCTGGACAATGTCTGTAGGTCTCAGCTTGATCTGGGGCCATGTGGTGAACCCAAGCCTACCCTCCTAAGTACTCCAAGAGAGCCACGTATACTTCAGAAGAGTCCTCATCTTCAAGGATTCTTTCATCTCCTATCCAGGAAAGGATCATTTCCATTAATTCCATTGTTCCTCTATGTGTTCTTGAGTAAAATAAAAGGTCAGTAAAAAAGTAAAAATAAATAAGTAAAATAAAAAATGTAAAAGGCAAGTATTCAAATCACTCTTACAGTACACTTGTTAAGAAAGGGATGGCATAAAGTAAATTAAAATTAAGATAGTTCCATCTAGAAACAGAGTTTTTAAAAAAAAATCAAAAAATTTAACAAACTAAACCAAACTGATTCAAAAGAGGGGAAAAAAATGTCCTACTTCACAGCATGTTAGGTCTGGAGTAAAGGTTCACCAACATCCAGATGAAGACTAGAGAGACCAGCGACAATTCAGCAAAGCCACCTTCAGCATTGGGACTCAGATCCAAGGCAGGACCTTCAGAAACAGAGAAGGTCTACAGTTCTCAGCTCAAGGCCACACTTCGGACAGTCATATATTTCCAAGACAGCAGATTTTGAGTAACTTCTCTTGGGAGAACATCAACAAACATCTGTTCGCTATGACTAGGCTATCAGCAATACACCAAGAAATTATTCGACCCAAGTCTAGCTTGGCGAACCAGTAGATTTATATCATTCTTAAGTCCTGAGGTGTCTCCATTCAGGCCCTAGTTGAGGATACATTATTGATATTTCTCTTCACGACTTGCAGGCAACTCCAGAACAGAGTCCCCTCTGCTTATACTTTATATAACCTTTGAAAGTCCCTTTTGAGTTTGCAACTTCTAACTTAATGACCTTCCCAAGTGTTGTGAATCTGCCTCCTATATCCGGGCAGGGAACTGTTACAATCCAAAGGACCTCCTCCTTCAGCTCCTAAATTCTTTCCCAGTCCTCTGAAAAGTTCCCTGAGTCGTGGAATGGATAATATACATGTCTGATTATTTCCTTTCATTGGCCTAGAAGCATTGGGCCACCAGGCACCAGCAATGACACTGATGCTAATTTGACTGGTTATGAATCTCTAAAGTAACCGCCACTCACTGCAAAAAGTTTCAACAACTAAGGCTGACAGCAAGCGGTGATCTGTAGGGACGTTTAGGGAATTTAGAAGTAGAAGTTTTCTACTGCTGGGATAGAACACTGTGACCAAAGGCGACTTGAAAAGGGGAAGATTCATTTGGCCCACATGTCCAAGTCAGTTCATTATGAAGATAAGTCAGGACAGAAACTCAGGGCAGCGATATAAAGGTATAAAGTAAGAACCGAATCAGAATGAATGGAGGAATACACAGTCTGCCTTCTTCCTCCTAGCTTACCTTTCTTCTACAACCTAGACAGGTTAGAAGGGCACAAACCACCATGGGCTGAACCCTTCCCTCTCAGTCATTGATCAAGAAAACGCTCCACAGACTCAGGCACTGGCCAATCTCCATTTTCTCAACTCAGGTGTCTCTTCCCAGATAATTCTAGTTTGTCTTAAATCGATGAGTCAAAAGACACAAAACAAAAACAAAGAAAACCGCCATTACCTGAATAAAATCGCTAGGCATATACATGTTTAACAAAGCCATAGCAGTCGCCTTCAAGTGAGACCTATACTCTCTCTAGTTGTAAGATTTTGCCCTGGCTTAAGTACTAAAGAAGTATTCCCTCCCATGGATCTGGCAATAAAGCCAATAGAAAGATATTGGTTGCATCCATGACAGTTGGGCCACTACTGCACCGGCAGGCTTATCTTGCCCGCCATGCTTGTAGCGGAGCACACAGTGACTTAAGGGGGTAGGACTGTCAGCAATAATTCTCTTCCAGTAGCTTGCACAGGGCTTTCCAATATCATGTAAGCCAGTCATCCAGAACAAGCTTCCAGCTCAGCGCCAGCTTGGTTTCTCCACATTTACAATTAAAGCATGAAGTGTATTCCAGTAGAAATTAACCATCTAATTCCACCATGCAAGAGTGCAATAGTCTACGGTATGTAGGGCCTACCTAGTCAAAACAGCGTGAGGAGGTAACCCACCTCTGGCACTGAGATTTTCTTTCAATGATTGTATGACCCCTGGGAGTACCTTTTTATACAACACACACACACACACACACACACACACACACACACACACACAGAGTACCTTTTGTTTATAGTCTTTAACTTCTGCTGTAATAACTCATTCTTTAAATCAACTCAGTGCGTGTGGGGTTATGGAATTCCAGTGAATTGAATCTGGTTGCCTTCACCCCAGTTCTTTGCATCATTACTTCTGAAATAACTATTCTTGTCAGTTCCTCAGGAAATCCAACACAGAACACTGGGATTTATAAGAGACCCTGAAGAGTAGCTTCACTCATTGTTTATTTGCATGGGAATGCTTGGAAGAGGCCTGTGGCTATGTCTACACACGAGAGCATGTTTCATAAGCCTAGGCCTTGTACTCTACCTGCCAATCCTAGATGAGATAGGTCGAATAGGCTGAACTACATATTTGCACCACCAATAGCATCCATCTGTTGAGGCCGCAATCAGGAACAAGCCTTACATGTCTGGATACTGTGCAGAATATCAGGACACCTCACGAGAATACAGTGACTTTTATCTGTTTCCTAACCTTTGCTAGCTGCCCTCTGGCCAGACGGTATAGGAATCAAATGAACAACCTCTACTGGGGCCTGGGGCCAGATGGCCCGTATTTGGGTAAGGCCATCTGCTTTCTGAGGAGACTCAATGGGACGTGTGTGCTCACTGAAAACTATGAGGGACTCAGATGTGAAAGGGGCTATGTAATAGCATTCGACAACAGACAGAGTTTGTCCTCACTGTGGCCAGACCAACAACTCCGAGTCCTCCATTTCCCCAGCAAGTCATCCTTCAGGTCAGGCCTCTACACGTCCAGCATGGACTGTTCTGGCCTTGTCTCATGAGCTACTGTCATTCGAGTTGCTCACCAGCTACTCTTCCTCCTCCTCCCATCAGCCACTCGGTGTCAGTGTTCATCTATATGGCAGCAGCCATCCATTCCTGTTTGTCGTCCCTACTTGTGCGGGCCGCCTGGGTATCAGGCGCCTGCGCGAGTAGGTGTTGGCCTTTACAGCACTTCCTTTGGCCCAGATGTTGGTTTACTTGGGGGGTGGGGGTGGGGACCCAGTGCTGACGTCACGGCCCGGGTGGCAGATGAGATGGTACACCACGCAGCCGTGAACAAGCACGCCACCTTTGCAGCATCTGATCCTGTGCCATCCAAATGGCCTTCAGTCCAGAACCTGGTCATACAAGATGCTGTTACCGTCGCCGCAGCACAGCTGGTAACTGATTCTGCTTTTAAGTCTCACAGACGCCTTGTCACTGCCGTTCTAGTGACCCCCCTCTCCGATGTGGGTTAGCACCACACAGGAACTGCTTGTTCAGGTGGCTTTTGTCATGCCCTTCCTTCCAGCCCTCTTAAGTTGCTGGTGACTTCTAGCACAAAGGGATCCTGAGGCCTTGTGAGCCACAAGTATTGATCCTTCTTAGCTTCTTTCTGAACCAATCCACACAGTACCTCCCTCTTATCAAGTCACACGAAGGATAGGCAACCTGGATAACATGGAGTACAAACGTCACCAAGACCCTGGAGCTCCAAGAACACCGGTAGCCACTGTACACCCACAGACACAGGTGCTGTAGAATCTTTTCAACAATACCGTCGTCTACTGTCGGCGTCTCGCCCGGCCATGTGTTCCTAAGAACTTCGTGTCTGGTGCTAGCTGATTTCCACCCGCATTTCTTTAAATGTACTGGCGTGTGTTTCAGACACTTCTCTAAACCTTTAACTGGTTTAAGCTACTCAGGGGCTAACATCGTATCACCTGTGTAATGAAACCTCTTCTTACAGAGGGATGGGATTAACAAAGCGAGGGCCACCCTTTCACAGCAAACAGCATTACTATGGCGGTGATCCTGGAGGTAATAGATAAGTCCTCTCTGATGGTCCTGGAGAATGCAAACTGCTCTTGGGACTCAGCAGCTAAGGGATGGGGGAGAGAGTGTTAGCAAGGTCCAGGACAGCATCGGGGGACTCCATCACTTGTATTAGTTGTTTTGTCAGGAAGAGCAGCATTGGGTGCAATGGATGCTAGGGGAAGAGCATGGCTCATTCCCCTCCAGTCATCTGCTTCCTCTCAGTCCACTCTGGACTGCTGAAAAGGCATCAGTCAGGAATAATATCCACCTCTTCCAGTTCCCTGATGGAATCAATATTGTTACATAGCCACAGCCTGATGTCGGCAGCTTCCCAGGGTCTCTTCCTGCCCAACCAGGGGAGAAATGCATTCAGTAAGCTCTACTTTGCGGAGGGAGGACAGTGACCCAGTCCTGAGACGAGCTTAGTCCTTCTTACCTACCCCACCGGTCCCTGTCTCTGTCCACTGCTGTCCACTCTCCCAGTCCTTTGGGATATGTCATGAAATAGGATTCGCTTGGTTGAGGATCCTAATAAAACCCAAGTGCTTTACACGTGAGTAAGGGATCAAGAAGTCCACCATTCAACCCGGTGCTTGGGATTTCCAAGCGTGCCCCTCATCGTGGGCAGCATTTTTTTTTTTTTTGGTTCTTTTTTTTGGAGCTGGGGACCGAACCCAGGGCCTTGCGCTTCCTAGGCAAGCGCTCTACCACTGAGCTAAATCCCCAACCCCATCGTGGGCAGCATTTGGCACCCCAATCAGAGGCGCATCTGACAGAGGTCCAATTCCACATCTCCTTTGTTCATACCAGGGGTTACCTTAAGAACCCCATTTACACAACAGTCTAAATTGTTCAGATTCACCAAAGCTTCCTCTACCCCGTAAAGATCCTGTCCTAACCACAGGGCACAGCCAAGCTAAAGCCCCATGATATCCCTGAGGTCCTTGTTAAGGAACCTTTAACTTCTTAACCCTCACATCAGTACACTCCTACCTGGCCTACAAAATGGAACTAAAACCCCTGCCTGTCTCGTGCTTGACTCTCTCAGTAACGGCCCCCATTGTTCCACTGCCTCTAGTCCCCATTAATTCTCTCAGTAACGGCCCCCATTGTTCCACTGCCTCTAGTCCCCATATCCACGGGGACTCTGCTGGTGATAGAAAATCGTGCGATGGACACATGAATCACTCCCTGAGGAACCAACATTCCTCATATGGCTTCCGGTTACGCAGCTTTTGCCTCCCAGAAATGAGGCTCAATCTCGCCACTTCTACCTTACTCAGATTGGTCCCAGCTACTCACACGTCCCACAGCCACAAAAGCCAGAGTGCGAGCGGCTCTCTCATTCCTTGTTTTTGTCTTTCTCAGTTCACTCGGATCTAAGGCATTGTGTTTCCTGGTTATCATGGTTTCCTGAGGTGGGCCATTATCAAGGACTCTCAGTGCTGAATCATGGGATTTCTCTCTTCCTCTGTATTAAAGACTGAACTGAACAAGGTCTTCTATCATTCCTACCCTGCCTCCCCTCACCCCTTATAGTCCATCTCTCTCCATGCCTTCCCAGTTTGGGATCCCAGGAAGACCTCTTTTCTTTCTCATAGGTCTTTCCAGGTGTAGGAGATGACAAGCCAAACGTCCACCCCTCCCTCACTCTGTCCATATTTCTCATCCACTGGTGTGGATGATGTTAGGGTGTTACCTGTGTTTTTTTCTCAATATACTTCCTCCCTTTTCA
Organism: Rattus norvegicus; assembly: GCF_021556685.1. NCBI lineage: Eukaryota > Metazoa > Chordata > Mammalia > Rodentia > Muridae > Rattus > Rattus norvegicus. The sequence goes on from NC_141544.1 coordinate 76,237,897, forward strand.
ACGGGGCTCTCTGGCCCATCATCAGTTTGCAGAGTGTCCCCATACTTGAGCGTCAGTCCCCATTTACCGAGGGGATTTGTCACTCTGTGTCATGTAAAGGAAAACAGCTACCCGGGGTCCTCCCCCAATGATTCTCTACTCTCAAATAGCTCAGCCTGAGCCGCATCTCTTATCACTCTCTTTGGGGGCCATGAAATTGGTCCTCCCTCACACACTTTGGTTCTGTTGGTCCTTGCTCAAGTACCCATGCGTCACCAAACCCTTCCAGAGGAGACCTGAACAACTGGGCAGTTGGTGACAGATCAAAGAAATGATTCCACAGAGGTCTAGCTTGGTGAATGGCTGAGTTTCTTGGAGACACTTGGCTGAGGGGTTAATTCCAGGATCGTGGATGACTTGGGCAGGGATAGCACTGAAAGGTCCCGCCGTATCCCAGTGGATGTCTGACAGGAGCAGCATCAGTGAGGTTTCCCTGCACAGTTTGCAGTTAGCCGCCCCCACCCCCACCCCGAGTCTCCTCTCCCCTAGAAATTGCTTATTGTTTATATAACTTTGGGAAGAGGGGTGTCTGGAGTTTTTCATTTTGTGAGCATCGTGAGTCTTTTGAGCCTCCCTTATCCCCCCGAGAGTGAAAGGTTCCAGTCTAACTTGGCAGTCACCCCCACCCCCGAGTTTTTGGTAGTGATTAGTCTTCTGAATGGAAATGAATGTTCAAGCCAAGGCCCCATCCTGCAATCCCAAAGATGTGGGGTGCTAGTCATCATATGGAAAGGAGCTCAGCAGGGTTTGTCCCTCACAGGAGAACTTATGGTCCTTGATGATTCCAAAGGGGCCATGCAGCAAACCCTATGATATGATCAGGTCAGTGTCCCCAGATCCCTGACTTTGGGGATAATGCAGTCACGGGGTCACTTGGGGGATTGATCTCAGGTCACTAGGGCTAACTCTACCAGGATAGATCCAAAGGCACAATGATCCAGGAGACATGATCATTGACTGCATGGGCTGCAGTGGAGTAACACACCTCAGCAGTGCCAGGCCACATCCAGTCACAGGTCACAGAACACTTAGATCGACTCGTGGGACCAGAAGAGAATGGTGGGACCGACTAAAATGAGAAATTTGAGGTCTCCTTAGCTGAGGAGTCTGCATTTTTCTGTTTTGCCAACCCAAGAGCTCTGGTTGTAGTCTGGCTTCACTTGGAAAAGCATAGGGCCAGGAAACCCACACAGTAAAAAGGATGCTTATCCCAGGGATAAAAAAAATTTGGTCCGGAAGACACCACCCTATCATGTAGGTTAGAGCTGGCTTAAGCCTACTTCTGAATCAGTAGCAAAGAACAGCGGTTAAATTGAGCTGAGCTAAGCACGTACCACAAACCCACTCACGAAGGCAGGTTCTAGTTCTTCAAGGCAGAAAACCTGGCTTCTACATGGACTGCCCCTGGGGGTGTGAGAATCCTCCCCGTTTGGGTGCCATCCTGGCATACCTAGAGGGAGGTGAGGCATCTGTGCTTGGGAACTTGGCTTCTAGTCAAGCAAACTTGTCACTTACCGGGAGGACAGGCGATGACCAGTCTCCTTCACTGCGCCAGGGGGTGACAGATGAATATATCTTGGGGTTGGTTTTGAAAACCAAGTCTCTAAAGCTATACAAAACATGTAGGCCAGCATCTGATACACGGCGTGCTTCTGCTGTACACCGGTCCCCTTTAGCCATCCTGGAGCGGTGGGGGGACTGTGGGTAGCATCAACCTTCTTATCTAGGTCTGCAGAGATGAGAGGGTGACACCCATGACAATACTCCCAGGCTGATGGATGGTCTGAACCCCACAAGCTTCAGAGCTCAGGCCAGCCAGGCACAGGGACTTCAGCCTCAGGTGTGGGGCTCCCAGCATCCCTCTGCTCTGTTTCTATCCTTCCAAGTCAGCTTCCCTCAGCTCCCACACTGTTGGACAGAACAGAGAGAGGCCAGAGCCAAGGCATCACTTGGGTCATCCAGATGTGGAGATGAAGGACAACCAAGTTGGGGCATCAATAGTCTTTGGCGGGAAACTCAGGATGGCTGAGCTGTAAAGAGTGGTCTGAGACTTCCGACGTCACTTACAGCCTGCCTGCAGGCGCCTCTCTACCAAGGCCAGTGGCCCTTCAGCACCCTTCGGGCTGGTGACCAAAGAAGACCCCACCCCACATACATGAACTCTACTCTATAGAACTCCCAGCCTCCCCATCCCAGACCAATCGGAGCTCGAGAGGGGAAAGGGTTTCATATGTTAAGAAGTTGCTGGTTGGTGGAGGGTGGGAGCAATGTGTGGGGGGAACGGATGTTCTGTAGCTTCCTCTTCCAAGGGGAAACCCAGTTAGAAACCATCTCCATGGATACCACGAGTAACAAGGCTATGAGAAAGGGTGGGATGTATTTAAGAAAAAGGCCTAGAACCTGCATTTGACTCGTTCTCGGAAGAGACGCTGGGGCTATAGGTGCCGGTGAAAAGCACAAGTTTCATTTTCTTCAGAGTCTCCTCTCTTGAGTCCTTGACCTTGGGGTAGAACAACAATCTACACCTGCCCCATAAAATCCCTGGTGTGCGCTACCTGCTGCTGGCAGGGCTGAAGACCAGTCATGTGGCCTGTAGTATCTGGCCCCGGAGCTGAGTGGCCCTCATAGACTACCTGATTCTCTTTCTTGTCCCACAGAAGGGCCATGAAACGCAATGTCCGGCTGAGGTGCCCCTTCCGCAAGGGGACCTGCGAGATCACCCGGAAGACCCGACGGCAGTGCCAGGCCTGCCGTTTGCGCAAGTGCCTGGAGAGTGGCATGAAGAAAGAGAGTGAGTGGCCGCGGAGCAGGCGGCTCAGGCTTGGTGGATGGGGCAGTTGCTAGAGAGCAGAGGCACCAGTGTGGGTCTGTACCACAGCACCTGAGCTCATGCGCATTTGTGAGCCTGTGGGACTTTGCTGATACAAGGTACCAGTTCTCTGTTACAGGAAGTGTGGTGGGAGATGCAGGTCAGGGCTGTGTCCTCAATTTCCTCTCAGCTGTCCCTGTGTGATTCCTTTTGTCCCCAGTCATTACTGTTGTCCTGGCAGTGTATGGGGGTTGGGAGAGGTAGAAGACCCTGCCGGGGCACATATACCGAGTCCTCTTTGTTAACACACAGTGATCATGTCTGATGCCGCTGTGGAACAGAGGCGGGCCTTGATCAAGAGGAAGAAGAGGGAAAAGATTGAGGCTCCACCGCCTGGAGGGCAGGGGCTGACAGAAGAACAGCAGGCGCTGATCCAGGAGCTGATGGACGCTCAGATGCAAACCTTTGACACAACTTTCTCCCACTTCAAGGATTTCCGGGTAGGGGGCTCAGAGCTGTGACCACATCCATGGCTACGCCAGCTCCTCAAAGCCCGGGTCACTTTCCCAGGGTTTCTTGTGGTCAGAGGCATCAGAATATCCTGAGAACTTGCTAGAAACGTATCTTGCTCCCGACCTCAAACTCTGGGATGGGAAACCTTTTGGTGATTTCCCAGCCGACTCAGGTTGGAGAATCTTCTCTGTCCTCAGTGGGTAGGAACTGGGTTAAAATTAAGCAGAGGCAGACATGTTGCCCTCCCTGAGACATGAGAAGGAGTCAGGAAGAGAAGGGGTATGGACTTCCTGTTGGCTAGCTCTGTCTTTGTTCCCAGTGTCACCACCCCCCTCTTTCACTCCCCCTGAATGGTGACAAGTAGCTCAGGTGACTGGACTAGCACAGAAGAATGGTCTAGCCTCAGGTGACTGGACTAGCACAGAAGAATGGTCTAGCCTCAGTATGTGTATCTCCATTTATAGCTGCCAAACAGAGGGATGCTCAGGGTACACTATGCAAAAAGGCTGTCCTTACCGTTCCTTCACACTGACGAGGCAGGGGTATGACTATATTAACTCATAGAACACGCGTGTCAGGAGACAACCTGAGAGAAGAAACACGGGCTCTGTGTAGACATGGATGCACACGCGTGCGCACGCCTGTGATCGTGACTGCAGCTGGTCACCTGGAGCCTATGTGGGGACTTGTCTATGATAGCGCACTGCCCCCTCATCTCTTTGCCTCCTGCCCTTCATCCCAGCTACCTGCGGTGTTTCACAGTGACTGCGAGCTTCCGGAGGTTCTGCAGGCCTCACTGTTGGAAGACCCTGCCACATGGAGTCAAATCATGAAAGACAGTGTTCCAATGAAGATCTCTGTGCAGCTGCGCGGAGAAGACGGCAGCATCTGGAACTACCAACCTCCCTCCAAGAGCGACGGGAAAGAGATCATCCCCCTCCTGCCGCACCTGGCCGATGTGTCAACCTACATGTTCAAGGGCGTCATCAACTTCGCCAAAGTCATATCCCACTTCAGGTAGGTCCTGAAGGCTGCGTGAGCAGATGTAGAAAGTAAGAGGAAATGGTCAAAGGCTGCAAAGAACCTGCACCAACCCCCCATGAACTTGGGAGAAACCGGTGCCAAGAGGCACTGTGCTGTCCCAGTCAGTGGAGGACCACTGCTGCTGGAGAACGAGCCCCCTCCCAGGATGGTTCAGTGGCTCCGTTGCCTTCCCATTTTGGGATGGGAGCTAATGGTGTCAATTCTGTAGGGTTGATGTGTAAAATAATAGAAGAAGAAGATTAGTACATGCTGGTCATCAGACCTTCCTATCCCCCATAAGGACAGAAACCATGACTGGACAATCTCAAAGTAAGAGTTGAGTTGGCAGGAAAAGAAGGAGGTTCTTAGAAGAAGAAGAGACAGACGTAGGATTTCTAATTGTCTGCCATCAAGCAGGCCATGGGGAAGGTGGACAGTCCTGTAGTCTAACAGACCACACCTCCCCAGAGCTGGCCATGGAGCCATCAACCATGACACATGGTGTCAGCAAGAGAACCAGCTGGAGTGATGGGAACCACTTCTCCACAAGACGTAGTCTGCAGTGCTAGGGGTAATCTGCACTCCAGTCTTCCACCTTGCCCTGCCCAGCCTGCTCCAGTGGGATTGAATCACACTTGCAGGAAGCACATTGTCAGGCAGGGAGCAGATAATAGGAGTGGAACACGAGGCTGTCATCACTGGAGAGAAACATTACTGGGAACGTGGATGTGTTAAATTTAAATCAGGTAGCAGATATTTCCAGTGCAAGGTATGACATGTGTAGAAGGATTCCACTCTGTAGACACACTTCTGGGAAGACACTACTTGACCCAAAAACTCATCAGGGTTTTCTTAAAGGGACAATCATTCCAGGTAGGCAAACAAAGGCAAAAGCTTATGAGGCTAACAAGGAAAAACCAGGGGTTGGGGAGTTAGCTCAGTGGTAGAGTGCTTGCCTAGCAAGCGCAAGGCCCTGGGTTCGGTCCTCAGCTCCGGGGGAAGGGTGTGTGTGTGTGTGTGTGTGTGTGTGTGTGTGTGTGTGTGTGTGTGGTGTGTGGGCAAAATAACAAGGAAGAACCGAGATATCAAGTGTTAGTTAGAGGCTGTGTAGGGTGTCAGAAGAGATGGGCTAGGCTGTAAGGGGGCTGGACACAAAACTAAGGAAGCTCGGAGAGCTCCCAGAGGTAGTAGGAGAGCAGATCTTGGTGAGTGAAGTAACCTGATGGCCTGGATTACGAGGGAGAGAGATTGGGGATGACCTGGAAGGAACTGCATCCTCAGGAGGAGGCAAGCTACTCCACCCCTCTTTTCTTCAACTTTTGAATTATGAGCTAGGGACTGGTGCCAGCTCCTGGACAGCCCGCCTAGGGGCTGCCAACCCCTCCTGTCCTTGCTGCCAGGGAGCTGCCTATCGAGGACCAGATCTCCCTGCTGAAGGGGGCCACTTTCGAGATGTGCATCCTGAGGTTCAACACGATGTTCGACACGGAAACAGGAACCTGGGAGTGCGGTCGGCTGGCTTACTGCTTCGAAGACCCTAATGGTGCCCAAGAGATGCCTGGCAGGGGGAGGGAGGGAAAGAGCTCCGTGAGAGACCCCTGGGTTCTTGGGGCAGGTTCCTGAGGTACTGGCTGTCTACTCTATGTGCATCCACAGGCGGCTTCCAGAAGCTCCTGCTGGACCCGTTGATGAAATTCCACTGCATGCTGAAGAAGCTACAGCTGCGTGAGGAGGAGTACGTGCTGATGCAGGCCATCTCCCTCTTCTCCCCAGGTGACAGCTTTCCCCAGCTGCTGGGTGCCCGCTGTGACCTGCAGGGGGCAGCAGCCCCAGGGAAGGCCTCAGCCGTTAGCCTTGCTTTCCACTACACTGGCAGATCACAGACTGTTCTTTTCCTTTGGTGAGGTGGCTGGCCAGAAATTCTTTCCTCCTGGGCTGGACTGAACTTTTCCTTTGCTCCGTTCCGACCTGCGGGAACCATAACGCCTCTTCTCCCCTCTCAGATCGCCCTGGCGTGGTACAACGCAGCGTGGTAGACCAGCTGCAGGAGCGATTTGCCCTCACCCTGAAGGCCTACATCGAGTGTAGTCGGCCCTATCCTGCACACAGGTGAGGATGAACTGGGAGAGGCAGATGAGGTGCTCCTTCCAGTCCCCTTTGGCCTGCCATGCCTGAGGCAGCTTCTGATGATCAAGGCTCTGGGACTGTTTTGTGACCTCCTCTAAGACTTCCGGCCTGAGTCTAGCTGAAGGATACTTGTCTACCCAAGGCTTTCTACGTTCCTGTCATCAAGATGTGGGAAGAGCCTGATTCTGGGGTCTTTTCTATAGGGTCTTCTAGCAAAGGTCAGTAGCAACCACAATGGTGGCAAAAGTAGACATGCCATTTGCAATATCAGTGTATCTATAATAGTTACCGTTGATTGGGAAGCGTCAGCTCTGGAGCCAAGAAGTTTACGTCTATTATAACCTATAACCTTCAAAACACTCTCCTGAGGTAGGTACAACACCATTGCAAGGGAGCCAAGTCAATGCCCACAGGGTGGCAAGGCAGCTCGAGCTTGTCACTCAGGAAAAAAGCCTGCTTGGGGCTCGGCACAGACAAGTGCTCCCACGCCGTCACCAGTGCTTGGATTCCTATAACCTAGTGCACAGCCTCAGGCCCACAGACACAGGACAGCAACAAACTTGATTACAGCAAGCCCAAGGCTTTGAAGATTAAGGCCATTTTTGGGGTGTTGTACAGTGTGGGGCTCGATGCTCCAGTCTTCACCTGGCCTGCTCTCTCTCTCTCCTTCAATTACTTCCTATAAGGAGGCTGTGGTGCTAGCTTCCTTACCTATCATGGGGAGACCGAGGGAACTGTGTTCAGATGTTGGAGAGAGATGTGAGAGGTGGGAGGGAGGGAGGGAGAGGAGAGAGGGAGATAGGAGAGAAGAGAGAGAAGAGAGAGGAAAGGGGAGAGAGAAGAGAGGAGAGAAGAGGGGAGAGAGAAGAGAGGAGAGGAGAGAAGAGGGGAGAGAGAAGAGAGGAGAGGAGAGGAGGGGAGAGAGAGAGGAGAGAGGAGAAGAGAGGAGAAGAGAGGAGAAGAGAGGAGAGAAGAGGGGAGAGAGAAAGGAGAGAGGAGAGAGGAGAGGAGAGGAGAAAGGAGAGAGAGGAGAAAGGAGAGGATAGGATAGGAGAGAGAAAGGAGAGAGAGGAGAAAGGAGAGAAAGGAGGGAGAAGAGAGAAGGGGGGAGGGGAGGGGAGAGGAGATAGGAAATGAGAGGAGAGTGGGAGAGGGGAGAGAGGAGGAGAGAGAGGGAGGGGGAGGTCCTAGCTGTAAGGCCTACCCAGTAAAGACCTTAACCACGATGACGACTCCCCTCCCCTCTAAGTTAACCTGCAAGGTCTGAATTTTCTCCAGGGGTCTCTGTGTCCAGGAACTCCGGTTGGGGATGAGAGGCAAATAACAGCTTAGGCTGCCCTGCCTTCTCAGTACAGGCTGAAGGAATCCCAAATGGCCTCCCCTGGGCTGCTCTGAGCTTGAACTTGTACATTCTCAGAACAGTGTCAGTGTGGGAGAATGGGGAGGGGTGGCCTGACGCCCCAACTTCTTCTCTGGCTGCCCACAGGTTCCTGTTCCTGAAGATCATGGCTGTCCTCACCGAGCTGCGCAGTATCAATGCCCAGCAGACCCAGCAGCTACTGCGCATCCAGGACACGCACCCCTTTGCCACACCTCTCATGCAGGAGTTATTCAGCAGCACGGACGGCTGAGTGGCTGCCCCTGAGTGGAGATCTCACGGAGCAGCCAGACCCAGATGTTCTGAATTGCCACTTCTAGGGCTATCAGATGGACACACTGATAACAAACAATGCCTCTGTCTGCAGCTGGCTAGCATTTCTCAGGAAAAGGACACAGGAGCTCAGCCTGTGGAACGTGCTGGCCTAGAAATTAGACCATCTCTGTGGTTGGGAATAAACCTTCAAATCCTGCTAAATTCTCAGGTGTTAGGTGAGAAAGGAAGGATCAGGTCAAACCAGGTAACAATGGACACCCATGCACCACACATTCCCAGCCCCAAGCTTCTTCTCAAGCTGCTCGCGTGTTCCAGACTTGAGCTGGTCTTATGACAAGTGTCACTGCTGAATGCCAGCAGCTTGTCATGACCTTGTTCTGGACATTTCAGTCAAGTTCCTGCGCCTGGCCAAACACATTGTTAATCACTAACCATGTGATCAGCTGTGGGGGGCGGGGTTCCAGTACAGACCCAGATGCAGATCCCCACCTCAGAAGACAAAGCTGAAATGTTTGCTAATAGCTTATAAAACCTTCTTAAATAACTCGTGTGGAGCTAAAGAGCATGTGGCACACAGCCCAGGAACTTTGTGTAGGGTCTGGGGTTCTGTGCGTCACTGGAAGCCAAGGAAAGGTTCCCAAATGCCAAGTGTGGAGGAAGGGGGGGGAACTATGGCTGTGGGGACAGGTCTGCACCCCCATCTGACCAGGGTCTGGTTTGCTCCCAGGGCTGTGACTTATGACAAAGTAATAGACAATAAATGTATAATGGCACGATTACCTATGTACACCAAACCCCCACCTGATCCTCACCGGATCCTCAGAGCCAGTGTGTGAAAGTATCTGACTCTTTTTATAATAGTTGGTAGGACTGTTTGTGCCTTTGCACAGGTTACACCTTAATTTCACATGCGTGTTCCATGGTTTAACGTTAGAGGAAGACAAGAGCAGGACAATAAGGGAGTTTTGGGTAGAAACAAAAAACATTTGAAAAAATACTTATTTTTGCATGTGTATGTGTGCGCGCATGTGTGGGCGCTGAGGAGGTCAGAAGAGGACACTGCATCTCCAGTCGTAGTTACAGGTGGTTAAGCCAACTGCCGTGGGTGTTCAGAACTGAACTCTGGTCCTCTGGAAAAGCAGCAAGTGGTCTTAAACAGCCGAGCCATCTCTCCAACCCTATTTTTTGATACCCCTGCCCGCCGGGGAAGAAAATGTGAGAATGAGAAAATAGAAATAAAACAGAGCCAGTTGAGGCTGATGTAAGAGCAGAGCATTCAGAACAGTCCAGACAGTGAGACCCTGTCTCAAAACACAAAACAAAGCTCTCCATTCCCCAAACCAAATGAAATCACACACACACACACTACACACACATACATCACACACCACACACACACACTATATACACACATACACACCACACACCATGTACACATCACACATACTACACCACACACACACACTACACATCACACACACAAACACCACACACATACACCACACACAACACACACTATATACACACATACACACCACACACCATGTACACATCACACATACTACACACCACACCCCACCACACTCTATACACACACATTTACTACTTATTTTAGTGCCATCTTTTACAAATCCAACACCTGCTGGTAGGACATAAAAATGAATTAATCACTTGCTCTTGTGCTTATTACATATAAATATATACATAGAATGTAAACGCAGTAGCTGAAGTTTAAATATGTGATAGTATTTGGTTGCAAAGGAAGCTGAGAGTAACTGAATTCTAACAAGCAGGTAACTACTTAACTCCAGCCATCTTCCAAGCAGAGCAAACTGTAGTGGCATCAGACCAACCAACACAAGTCAAAGAAGCAAGCATATTCCCCATTCCAACCCCAGTCTACCCAGAGAGGCCATGAACTCATTCGTGTTGGGGAGAGAAGATTGAGACCCTTCTTGCCAATTCATTAATATAGTTTTCACTCCATAAAATCTGGAATAAAGGCTTGGTTCTAACTAGAAGTATATTTTTCATTTGGAAGTCTAACTTCCACTTGACTCTATCCATAAACAGTTCCCCCATCTCTGCTTCCTCTGGGACGTTACCTGCATGCCACGCATTTGGAAGCCTGATGGTGGCCAGCTATGGGTTCAGATAAGTAGGGGTAGGATTAAGATGTAGTACAGATTATACCCTCAACCCCGGCTGAGTTTTAAAACCCACGCAGGCAGTGCTCCAAACACTAACTGGCAAGGGCATAGGAATTACAGATGGTAAGCACTTATTCCAAGAGTAGCTAGGACCCCAGGTTGCACAAAAGAGCACACTCAGAATATACATTCTCTGAGCGACCAAGACTGAGTTTGAAAACCCAGAGATCCAACTCTCTGCTCCCCAACATCCTTTTTCCTCTTCACTCCCCAGCCCCCAAGCTTCTGAACAAGTAGAAGCAAGCGTTGGTTTCTAGGTATCTTGGTGGCTGGTGGCAACGCCTCCTTTTTCTGGTTTCCTGCTTGAAAAGGGATGGCTAATTTTCCAAAGTGCCGGGGAAAAGATCTGTGTGAGACACCATATACACCTGGCTCTCCCATCAGTCAAGAGTCACTCAGCAGCCACTGTCCACGTGTCTAAAGTCTTGACGTGACCTTCATGTGAGAGGCCCCAGAAGCGGCCCTTTTCTGGAAAAAAGAAAAGACTTGAACAAACCCATCCCGAACCCCACCATTACCCAGCTCTTCCCAGCTCCAGACAACTTGTTTGCCTCCATAGCAGTTTTCCCCAGGTTGCTTTTGTTTCCATGGCTACAGCCCTCTTAACACCTGAAGGTGCCCAGGAGGACCACTCACCCATCACTCTGCCTTTCCAAACAGCACCCATTCCTGCTGCCCCACAACCCAGCATCACCCTTTGGAAGGATTCAGGCATAAGGAACCTTTCAGGGTTGTGAGGGGCAGTTGGCATAAGACCTCTCCAGAATGGGCAGTGAATCAAACCAGCCCACTGCTAACCCAACCCCTTCTGCCGCTGCAGGAATTACAGGCACGTGGTACCACATCCAGCTTCTAAAAATGTCAATGTAACTAGCTCACTAAATAAAAGACCACGCTTAGTCGAATATAAATTTGTCTTTATTGAAGCAGCAGTCACATGACCTTATATCTAACCTTTAGGCCTGACCATGAGCCAGCCCTAAAAAATGGTGTTTCTGTTTGCACTAAGAGACATAACATGTTAACATACATTATCCAGTATTGGAAATGAGCAGACTCGAACACGTGTTGGTTACATGGGTGGTACAGACCCAATGTCCGTGGTGTTCATGGTTTACAGAGACTCCCAACGACCGTTACTAAGAATATGGAAGTTAAAATAAATACAGCCACACCAAACCATGGACACAGCAACCAAAGACGGCCGCTTATACATGTTTTTACAACTGTCCCTTTCAGGGACTTCTTTCCCCCAAAGCAGTGTCTGCAAAGCTTTCTCTACATTAAGTCCAGGGGTTTCCAAGCCAGAAGCTGCACCTCCTGTCTACACATCAGAGCAAGGTCATTTCAAATGAGAGTCCTGGCTTTTAGAACAAGGGTTCGTGTTTCCCCAGTGAGGGGTGAGATGGCAGTGTGCGACTACATGTTGTAATGGTAAAGTAGGTAGGTGCGGAAAGAGGGGTGGGCACTGAAATAAAGACCACACACTTGGGGATTTTAATTTCATTACCAGGCTAACCTACTTTTTATTTAATGCAAATTACAGTACCAGTTAACTATTTCCAAACCAAGTCACATAGAACCAAATGTATTTACAAGGGAGTGGGGGAAAGGGGGAAAAAAACATTGAGCATACTTTCCACAAAAAAGTTTATATTTAAAATGAAAAAAAAATTCAGTCACAGAGGCATTCAAGTAGTAATGTTACACAGCGTTTGCTTTTCCTTTATATCAAGACAGATTTGCACAAGTGTTTGCAATAGTTTGTATACAACCCACAGTCCTTTATGTATATATATAATAATAATAAATTTTGTTTAGATTTGTTTTTATGATGGAAGCGGTCACGCTAATCGGATGTGTACAGGCCCAAGTGATCCATCGCAACACATTTATAAATGCAAATTTTACAGGCAAGCACATTTCCATAGACCTATCTGTATCTGCCTATAGACAGATATAGTTAAGAAAAGAACTTAAAAATTAACACAAGGAAGTCTACTTTGTCAAGCTAACCCCTTATGTACTGGCTGTCATTTTGCTTGTATTGTGGAGACTGCACAACGGAGCAACGGACTTGAGTAAAATGGCGTAGCCCTGTGAAAAGGATCCAAACCCAAAGGATGGCTTCCGAAGACTCTCAAGGGAGACCTTCACCTGGGATTCTCCTGTGCTTCTAGCTGTTGGTTTTCAGTGGCTTCAGTTTCTACCAGGAGAGACAGGTTTCACCATAAAGGGTGCTTACTTTTCATACAGGGGAGAAACGTGTTCATCTCTGGGATTAGAACAATCAGTAGTGTAAATAGGAACCAGACACAATTTTGATTTAAAACGAAGAAAAAATAGTAACAAAAACCCCAACTCTGGGAGATCTGGCATTGGCCAAACTTTCTTTGGAAGACTCCAAAGTTAAAACCCTTGCGAAGGGAAGAGAAGGTAACAGAAATGCCAGTGTCTTTACATCCACAGGGCTAGAGAGTACAGGAGTCCTCTCAGGACCTCTGCGTTGGTGTGGACAAGATGGCCGTGCAGGCATACTTTGCTCAAACACAAACCTAAGAAGTGGGTCTAAAAAAGAATTAAGGACTTAAAAAGCCTGACAGTATGTCATGGGAGAGAAGGTGCATTCTCCTGCCGTGCGCAATGAGCTCGTGATGCCTCAAAAATAGCAACCTTTGGTTTGGTAGTGATTTTTGTGTTTTTGTTTTTCTTCTTCTATTCAAGACACATGAAGTAGTTGGTGGCAAAACGAATACTTTTTTTCCTTTCAAAAAGGCCATATTCGGCACAGTTAAGAAACTGATTTTTAAAAAAGAAATTAAAATGCTATTTCATCCAGCAAGATGGTAGGAGGGAGGAACGGGCTCAGAGTCCACTCGACAGCCCTCGTCTGCACAGCACCTCTGCAGTAACTACTAACAATGTCACCGGGGCACGCAAGCGCCACCAGGACAGTGATTTATTTTTTAAAAAATAAAACCAATCTTTCTCTCTCGTTTGGGAGGGAAGTAGGTAAGGAGGGAGTGAGCACGGGGGCTCCCAGAATCTGCTTACGATCCACCTTAGGGCTGGGAGAAAAGACGAGCAAAATCCAATCTATCTGACACCCTCCAGCTCTAGGACCCCCCAGCACCCAACCAAGTCCCTGAACAGACAAACGGATGGATGTCACCGTTACCAAGGAGACAGACACACCCAGAACCAAAACAAAGGCGAGGCCAGAATGAAGTGAGATTTCCAACAGGGGTTCCTCTCCCCAGGGGAACTGTGGAGTAGGCAAAGGTGCTGTTCTGTTGTTACTTCAGAGGGAGTGGGGCCACAGGGACACACGGATAAAGGAAATTAAAAAACAAAACAAAACAAGAAACCCAAAAACATGGAAGCGAAGGCACTCCAAACTATATAGATACACTATACATTGCTAGAGTTATTGTTACAATAGTACAGGCCGGTACCTACTGTACAGAGTTAAAACTATATGGCTTTAAAAAGCTCGTCTACATTTTTGTCTGGTTATTAAACAGAATCACTGCCCTGAACAGTAACTTTTTGCTCATTAATAACAGTTCCTGGGTCCACATATTTACATACAAAACAATAAAACTTAAATTTAAAAACATTGAAAGAAAATATAATATACAAGCTTGAATTTGGTGAGGAGCTTTTAATTATTATTTACAAAAAGATATTCAGAGACCTGGATCTCACTTGGATAAGAGTTCTGTGATCCTGCCATGATCCTTGAGAAAGAAAAAATCATGCACCTTAGCCCTCATATATGCACGCACACCAACACACAATCACTCGCGCACACGCGCACACACACACACGCACGCACGCACGCACGCACGCACACACGCACACACGCACGCACACACAGAGAAAAGCACCTGACTTTCCTCTACTCTTCTCTTACCCCGTATCTGGGTGTGGGGAGTATTTGCTAAAACAAGCACTGATTTTTATGGACTCTAGCAAGCACACCAAGTCTGGGGTACTCTGTGTCTGGCTGGGCAGTTTAATCTGAAAGCAGGTTCCCCACTCAGGCCGCAAACCTGCTTGTTCACAGATTCTCTACAAATCCTTTCTGAAAATGGTCTTCTAAGTTGCCCCCTTCAAGGAACTATGCTGTCAAATATTCTAATTTCGGAAGTCTTTCAAACTGTAATTATCTCAGAAGCACTTACAAAAAGCGCCTGCTCATTGATTTCCATATGCTTCCGTTCTTGTCAAGTCTGATCTAACTGGAGGTATGAGAAGCCCCTTTGGTGGCTTGAAGAGATTAGCCAGCCGCACAGCGGCGAGTCCAAGGCAAATGTCTCACCGATGTCTTTCTAGTACCGACTCATTTCCCCAGGCAATACAACTCTCTTGGAGAGTTACACACGTGGTTGAAGAGGCATGACAGGGTGCTAGGGCCTACATAAGGGCTGCCAAGAGACTCCTTTTCCTAAACACCTGGAGGGCAAGACCTCAATGTGACTTAAGGTTAGGTAATGAGGGTAAGAGTCTGTGTCTCATACATAACCAAGGGTTCTACAGCCCTAGTCATCAGTTAACCTTAGCAGGTGTGTGGGGAGGGAGGGAGGGAGGGAGGGAGGGAAGGAGGGAAGGAGGGAAGGAAGGAAGGAAGGAAGGAAGGGAGGGAGGGAGGGAGGGAAGGAGCGGTGGCCATCACTCAAGCGATCTTTATATGTAAAAGATAACTGATTGTGCCTTAAAGATTCATAGGTCAAGTAATGGCCCACAAGCACCAAGGTTCATTTTAGAGTATATAAGGCCCACAAAGATACCAACCTTACAAGTATCAACAAACTAGTTATGAACTCTGTTCCTCACTCAAACAAAATCCTTCAATCCTCCTTGCTCTTCAAGGAATATTGCTTTTTTTCTTCAAAAAAACAAGAGACTTGATTCTTACACCATTCATTGATAAACAAAGAAAACAAAAATAAAACTCTAAATGGTGATGGGGAACATTCTTTTCATGATTCCGTCAGTCAATTTTGATACTGTAGACAAAAAGAGAAGGCAGTATTGAATATATGTATATATAACACATATACACATTGATATAATCAGTTTTCCTATAAAGTCAGCAGATACAAGTGACTTTATTATTTTGATGTGTGGTTTTTTAATAATCCTACCATTTAAAATCATAATGGCCTATCTATCTGACATGCATCAATAAATAAATTTAAAAGCATGATGTTAAAAAAAGCAGAAATTAAATACAGAGTCTAGATTTGAATTTAAAATTCGAGCTATTTGTAAGAATGTGGCAATTCTTGCAAGCTTGGTTTTCAGTTAAAGTAAGGGAAAATAAAGCAGGAGGCTGGTTTGACAGTTCACATTACTTAGCTACGATGTCTTCTTTTCTAAGGGAAACAACTTTAGAACAAGCTGGAAAGTTCATTCACAGTGGTGAGATCTGCCCCTGGCCTGCTGCCTTCCTGTCATTTGCCTTCTGATGCACCCAGAGTTGCTCCCTCAACACCATCTCCAGTCCCACCCTAGGGCACCAGCTCAAAACAAGATATGCAGATGGCCTTTGCTCAGGTGAACCAAGATCCACCTCAGGGTGCAACAGATTCTGCGGCGCCTGCCCTCGGCTTTGGCAGCCTTCCTGAGCCAGCATCTGCAACACTTGCATTGGTCAAGAGCAAAACAAACCTTAAGTAATCGTCTCGGGTCTTCCCTTAGAGCTTCAGAGTTTAGTGACCTCCCTGGGCTACCAACAATGCACCTTTATTCTTGTCTGTCACACCTGACATCAGCATGCCAAAGGCAAGTCTTCAAATACCCAAGGAGAAGCATACATTTCACAAGTGACAGGAAGTCCCTGCGGAGTAATGCCTGCCGAGCTCCCAACCAATTTCAAGCTGTGCACTGTATCGGTCTTACGCCAGACTTTAAAAGAAAACAAATTCAGAAAGTAAACCAGCACAGAACAGGTCTTCTGCGGCGGTGGGCCATGAGGCAGGAGTCTGGTTACGGTATACAATAGCGGATTCTGATTTTAAAAAGAAAGGAAAGGAAGAGATTGTCGAGGGAGAGACTGTGTGTTTAGTGCTCTGCCCCTCCCCTTCCAACCCTCCCCACCTCTTGGATCTCCTGAAAAGTGAGAATACAATGAATCTGGTTTGTATTTATAGATATTTTACAAGGTTAAATAAGAACAACAATAAAAAAATTGAACACTAAAATGAACAGGGGTTTTTTGTTTTTGTTTTTGTTTTCCTCTTTTTAATTTTCTTTCCAAACGTGACCAGTGTTGCTGAGTGGCACTCAAGTAAGTGCTGGTCTTCCCTGCGCAGCTGGCTACTTGGGGCTGTTCAGGTAGAGTTGGAGGCTGATGCAGAAGCGGCGTTATTGGTCTGTCCACGGTCTCCAGCATTAGTATCTGCAAATCCAAAGTCCCGAGAGAGCGTGAGCAATGTTATAACACTGCAAAGAACACACGTACACCGCTTCACCCACACAGTGCTGAGGCCTTCCGGAGCTGCATCTCCTATGTGGGTCCAGCACCCAGCACTAGGACTTCCTTTCTGCTAGGAGCTAAGTGAAGTGCCTGCGTGCGTGCTTGCGTTTGTGCGTGCGTGTGTGCGTGCGTGCGTGTGTACATTTAATGTATCACAGACTCAGGAATTCAGGTTGCTTCTGTCAAGACTTTTGCTATAGCTGGGCCCAGCAGTACTCAGCTCACTGAAAACAAGTGACACTAAGTAAAGATCCAGAGTCATGCTCCAAGGGCCACTTGCTAAGGTGAAGACGCAGCAGACACCAAAGACACATAGTCACCTTACCATTTAAGGGTAAGCTGTTTCGTTTATCACCTCCACAACCACTCTACGTTCTACTTCCTTATGAAAAAGGAAGCAGGGCCATGCTGCCAGGGTGCGGAAGCGTCTAACTCACGAGTACATGGCATATGGACCAGGACCTTTCTCCAAAGCCAGCAGGCAGCCGTTCTCAGCACAGAAGAGCTGGCTAGGTCTCAGGCTTCAACCATGACTCCCTCAGCCATGCCCTACTAAAAGGAAGTTTTTCTGTTCACAGTCACCTGAATTTGGTGTACTCCTAACAACAAGAATTCCTGGCTAGATGACAGCCCTTCAGGCCTTTCTTCATGTTTATGATTCAGGCATAGGCTGCATTAAAAACATTTCAGAAGAAGGTTGGAAAACCAGTTACTTCAGAACTGTAATGTTCCTCACAAAAGCATCCCCTCGTGCATTTCCTGGTTCCACACAATTGTCACCAAATGCATGGTCATGACCAAACGACACCCACTTTCAGCAGAAGATGCCAGGAGGAACTGCTGTTCTATCTTAAAGCCCAGGACTGACAGGTACCCACCACATCCACATTTAACCAGCACTGCTGAACGATAAAATCTGCTGGATATTCATGTTCCTCAGATTTAAAATCTAACGGTCTCATTATTTTACTCAGCATTGTATCAAAATCATTTGATAAGGAGACTTTAACAGGTACTCATGATTACCTGCTGTGTTGGCTGGCCATCCTTGCCCACACAGTGAGAGAGACCTGGTTCCACACACAAGCAAATCCTTTATATGCAAAATTACAGCTCTTAGTTTGTATTAAAGCATAAAACAACCAAGCAAACAAAAGAAGATATGGCTAGAGGCTGAATGTGGCGTAGGAGCTGCTGTGCAGAGGGTGCTTGGAGGACACCCGCTCATCTTTACTACGTTGAGACAGAGCAGTCAAACACCCGTGTGGGATGGACAGAGGCAAAAGTACTCTGGAAACAACTGCAGAGCTGACACTGCCCCAGGTCAGCCATCTTTAGAAACACGCCCACTGTTCCGCTTCTCAAGAGCCTACAGACATCCTGCCTCCAATCCCAGAACAGAGTTGAGAGGGATGGACAGACGCCATCAAACAACCTGCCCTGGGAAGAGGAAGGCAGGCCTAAGCTCATCCTAATACACTGTAGCACCTCCCAAGATAACAGTGGTGATTCAGGCCTCTGGGTACCCATGCTCACTGCAAAGATTATGGTGTGTGATTTCTAAGGACATAAAAGATGGCTTCCACCGTATTCTCTCTGGATCACTTGGTGTAAGAGAAGACAGCTGATATGATGAAAGCCCTGAGATAAATAAGAAGTCCACAGGAGGAGTGGCTAGACCTGTCAAAGCATGTTAACTACATGGACGACCCAGCCCTAACCCCAGGCAAGCCATGAGATAACTGTATCCCTCGGGAACACCTCCCCTTATTAAATTGTTTTCCTCATACAATAGATCCTGATAGTGGTTGCCTATCCCTCTACTAATCCCAGTTCCTTCCCACGTCCCCTCCCATCAGATCCACGCCTTTCTGTCTCGTAGAAAACAGTCTCCTAAGGGATAATAATAAAATAAATAATAAGGTAAAATACAGTTTAATACATCAGAATAGGACAAAACAAACAGAAGGAAAGAACCCAAGAAATAGCATGCAAACCAGAAACAGACACAGAGACTCACTCATTCGCATACTCAGGAATACCACGCCAACACTAAACTGGAAGCCATGATGTATATGCACATCTTAGCCACCTCATTCAAACTCTCATATAGCCAGATGGCTTCTAGATTCCTAACCTACAGACGAAATGCCAGAGAACATCCATCCTGTTACAAGTTGCTAAAATTCAGGATGGCAACTCAAAGCGGTAAGAACGAACACATTTGTATGTTGAACTTAAATGCCACGAAGCGCTTACACTCAGAGGCCTGGGAAAGCATCACTGACCAAGTACCATCTAAGGTACTGGAGTGTCTCTAACTGTGCAGGGCTGTCTTCATTAGGGTAAACAAAATTACTTCAGAAAAACAACTGCTGGGGGGTGGGGATTTAGCTTAGTGGTAGAGCGCTTGCCTAGCAAGCGCAAGGCCCTGGGTTCAGTCCCCAGCTCCCCCCCCCCCAAAAAAAGAAAAAAAACCCAAAAAAACAAAAAAAAAAAACAACTGCTTCTTCCTTGTTTTCTGAGAAGGGTTTGTATTTGTAGTTCCAGGGCTTCTGTGCTAGATTCTACTATAAGAATTATTATAAGAATTAAAAATATGGCCGGAGAGATGGCTCAGTGGTTAAGAGCAATGAGTGCTCTTCCGGAAGCCCTGAGTTCAATTCCCAGTAACTACATGGTGGCTCACAGCCATCTGTAATGGGATCTGGTGCCCTCTTCTGGTGTGTCTGAAGACAGCGACAGTGTAACCACATAAGATAAATCTTAAAAAAAAAAAAAAAAAAAAAAGAACTAAAATACTTTTGTGACTGTTTTGTTTCCATGTGTTTTCTAAGGTATGTGGGGTGGGGTGTGCACGTATAACTGTGGAAGTTTGAGGTTTATGTGGGGAATCTTCTTGGGTTGTTCTTTCACCTTATTCTCTGAGACAGGATCTCTCAGTCAAACTCACCTATCTCAAAAGTCTCCCTAGCCAGCTTGCTCTGAGGCTCCGTCTCCTTCTTTCGGGTATGACAGGTAGGAGGCACAGCCACAGGACACTTACATGGTTCATGGACTTAATCTCTGGCAATTCCTGCTTGCCTGGGTGGGAAGCACTAACCACTAAGCCACCTGCCCAGCCTCTGGTGATTTCTTAAACGTTTGCCTTTACTTCTTGAGATTGCCTCATTCTCAGCCTAAGTTGGCATAAAATTATGCAGTACAGGCTGGTCTTGAGCTTTTGGTGAGCCTCCTGCCTCAGCTCCCCAAATGCTGTATTACAAGTCTGTGCCACCACACCAGCTTGCAAAACTTTGAACATAAAGGTCCATATCTGGCAAACAGACATACAGACATTTTCTGGGAATAGTAGGAGTGTGTGTGTGTGTGTGTGTGTGTGTGTGTGTGTGTGTGTGTGAACGCGCACGCGCACGTGAACGCTGCCCTAGCCCTAGATTCTCAGAAATGTGGAAGTCACTAGATTCTGGAGTCACGGATTAATGACAACTGTCTCAACACTGGAGACTTCCTCAGTCAAGCTTTTCAGGCCACAGACTTAACAGTCACCATCTTGAGTTCTCCTTTCTCCTTCACTCCTCATTTGTACAGCAATTCCTATGCATTCTGGGGCCCAGTGTGATTACCAAGAGTGCACTGGGAGGCAGTGAAGGGCCACATTTTAACCTGCGGCCACAGGGTCTTAGACAGGCACAGCATGTGGGACGCACTGGCTTGGAGGAGATGGTTCTGCCACCATGAAATCAGGATTTCCAAAGTGTGTCTAGAAGAGAGACCGGCTCTAACCCACAGGAATCCACACTACGGTCTAGCTGCGACCCAGAAATGTTCTATTTATACTGACCAACGAAGCCAAAGTGACTACGAGCTACATGTGGCTATTTAGGCTGTAAATTAAAAACAACATTTAGTGCTTATTTGTTCTAAACACTTTCCGAGTTTTCCAAAAACTACGGTTATTAATTTCTACAAGTGACATATTAGTAAGGGAATATTTTGGGTAGTCGAATTAACCTGTGTAAATGTGTGTTGTGTGCACTTGAGAACTCGTGTGCATTTCATTTCCCACGTTTCTGTTATTTTGCTCTGTAACTCCAGTCCACAGCCAGTGTGCTTGTACTTACTAGGTTAGTAAGAAATCTCATGACATGTCAGGTCCCATACAAAAAATACTGGCATCCAGAAATATATTATTTATACTGCAGAAGTAATTTAGTCAACCTACTCAGTAGAAAAGGCCCTAATGTAAAGCGATGTCTTTTGTTATAAGTCACAGGGATAAACAGAGCTACCACCAGTGGAATCCAAGTGCATCCTAAACTCACCCTGACTAAATCCATCTACACCAGCAAGCTCAAAGCTCCACCTGCACAGCCAGTTTTTGCGTCTCTCTCATAACACCTACTGTGATTTTCACAATAGGTGAAATATATAGTATATTTAATATAAATATAATGTAATATGTAATAAGGGAGAGGAAACCCTCCTTAGCAGCACATCTTCAATTCTTTCCATGCTATTCCTAGAAAGAGACTTGGCACAGAAACCAAGGAAGGCATCAGTCACTGCGAAAATGTAAGCAGAACTCAGACGCCTGTGGTCTAGCCCACCCACCAGGGCCCACGGACAGCCTGTCAGTGAGAGCTCCCGTATCTGATCTGCTGAGACCAGAGACACTGCAGAGGCAAGCACATTCTAAGGAAGGGGCTTGACTGTTCAGGGTAGAATATGGGGTTATAGGAAATGTTTTCTTTTTTAAGTTAAAAAAAATCTAATTAAGGAAATAATGAACGAAAAATAAATAAAAGCACGTAAGTTCAGGCAAGGAAGTGAAATCTGAAGAACACTTAAGAAACATCCACGGTGAGCTATAAAACATTCACTAGGTGAATCCTTTAGGAGGCAGTGGAAACCTCCAGGTAATCTTGACTTAATAGGACAGGACACGCTTTGTACGCACATAAGTCACAATTTTCTAGAGGCAGCACCTACCACTCACTGCTTTTGTAAAAGTAACTAAGTTAATTTTCCTTTTTTAAAAAAAGGCATTTGTGTATGCATAATTTGTATGTGTGCAGGAAAATGTGCATGCTGTGTATGGGCATGCTCAGGAACTGCGTGATTGTGTGTCAGCCTCGGAAATGCATCCTACTACTTTAAAATACTTTGTCATACATACATACATACATACATACATACATACATACATACATACATGCATGCATGCATACACCCGTGCCATGGAAAACCTGGGGTGGTGGTGGTAGTGGATTTAGTTTGGTCCTTTTACCACATAGATCCCAGGTATCAACAAGTGTCCTTACCTACCAACATGGGACAGGATCTCTCACTGGCCTGGAGCTCACCTATCAGGCTAGAATGGAGAACCAGCAGTCCCCCAGGACCCTGTCTCTGCCTTCTTACTGCTAGATTATAAGCAAGTACACCACACTTGGCATCGAAAGCATTTTGGGGATTGAAGTAGGGTCTTATGCTTGCAAGGCAAGCACTTTACAAACTGAGCCAGGGTTTTTTTTTTTTTTTTTTTTTTTTTTTCTTTTTTTCGGAGCTGGGGATCGAACCCAGGGCCTTGTGCTTGCTAGGCAAGCATTCTGCCGCTGAGCTAAATCCCCAACCCCTGAGCCAGGGTTTTAAACCACTCAAGAAGGCCAAACTCCTGGTCCTTGTCAGACCTGTGTGACTGGGGAAACGGCATGCATCGCCATACCAACCTGGCAGGTTTCACTGCAGTGATTCAGACAAGTTTATGAAGTAAACCTAACCCAACATACAGTGCACACAGACTGGCTGGTGTGAGTCTCTTAAACTGCAATAGTTTAAAATAGAAATCTAGGTCCCGAGAAGAGCTACACTCATTTGGCCACATTGGTAACATATATAAACATGTGCACAGTGAACCTTCCCCACCCCTACTCTTCTGGGAAATTAAAAAAAGTACTTTCACTACAATGGGGAGTAGAAACTGGAACAGGGTTTTGGAAGGCAATTTGACAGTTTGTATTAAAAACTTTAAAATTCCTTATTCCTTCAACATTACTTCCCAAACTATTTTTATTAGCTAGTTTGAAAGAATACGCAGGGCTTTATGAAAAGGTAAGTTTCATTGCCCTTTTCAGAAGAGCAAAAGAAAAAAAGCCAAACAATCCTTAAAATACATCTCTCATGTTCAAAAGGAACAAATTAGATGAATTACCACAAAGCTTTAGGAATACAATACTATTAAGTAATAGAAAAATACAACATGTGACTACAGTAGTATACCTTGACACTCAAAATAGTGTAAGCCCATTTAAATGAAAAGCTCATTTTTCTGGCTACTCATGTACAGACTAATACACAAAACAACATTATCTGTGATTACCTCTGGAAGCAAGAACATTGAACACACTGTCCCCCAGATTAACTATGCATTGATAGTGGAAGAAAAAAAAAGCTTAAAAAAAAAAGCCACACAATTTTCTAAATGACACACACAGTCAAAGAACTGAAAAGAAGAAGGTAGATCTAAGGGGCAGGCCAGAACTGGTCTACATCAGCAGACATCGAGAGCTTTCAAGGCAGGATCTACAAGTTCAGCCCAGTCCAAGTCAAACGACAGAGAAGCCGTCTCAGTCAAGTCCCTCGATTCCCTTTTTCTGAGAAAGGTTTTCAACCAGGAAAGGACAAGAATCCTAGTCAACAAAACACAGTCTGAACAAAGGGCAAGAAACACGTAAGATATCTTCAAACTCAGAGCCCACAGTTCAGAAACAAATCTGAGATGGACTCCAGAATTCATTTAATAATTACTGAAGATACTAGAAATTTTCCTGACTTTAACTCTCCCAAACAAATTAGAACGAGTTTAATTTCCATTTTTGATAGAGTTATTTTTCTAAGTTGGAAAGGGGCTGAGAATTTTCTCGACAACAGAATGTATTTCCTGAGAGTTTCTGCTGTTGTTCTGACTCATGTGTAAATGACTACGATATAAAGTTGGTTTATGGCTAAGCAAGCAGGAGCAGGAAGCAGTCTCGAGAGGCGACATCTGTAACGAGGCCTGCCCAGTTCCTCAGCAGCAGCGGGGTACAGTCAAACAGTCTTAGCCTTGTCTATCCCCTTAGATGGCGTTTCTCTATTTAGGTAGAAGAGGCATATTTATGGAGTGTGCATGTGATACACAAGCTATAAAAACCAACTGCCTTATCATTTTAGAACATACCCAGGACAGTCTGTCATCTTCATCAGTACTGAGAGCTGTCCTCAACAGTTTGGTTGGCTGAGCATGATCTCATGTGGCTTACTGAGGAGAGCAACACATACAGAAATCACTTGCAGAATGGCAGGGGCATCAATTTATATTGGGTGATGGAAAAATGAAATTTGCTCACTTTTGTCAGTAATGGGTCCAGTTATTGGAACAATCCTGAACAAACACCAACAATCATGAGATCGATAAATCTGTGCTCAGTAAACGATGAAAATGTAAACTGAAATCACTGGCTTCAAAGTTATTCTCAACAGCAAGAAACTTACTGAACAATCATCTATATTCTTTAGACCATCATCCTCTACAAAGAAAGATGCTCTGAGTAAGACATCCTCCTACCCTCACTTCAATTCATCTGCTAGTTAATCGTATGATCTCTGAAGTGTTCGTGTGTGAACTCATAGAAGGTTGATTGTCCAGTTTATAAAATCTGTCACTACAGTCTTTGTTATTTTATGATTACAGTCTCTGTATGTAGTAGCTTTTTCCTCTTCTACTAGATGTATTAGGAAGTTAAAGCCCTAAAATGGGATTGATGATTTTACAGTTTGAACCTGATGGTTGTATATTGTAACACTTTAATCACTGCACCTGCAGTGGCCACCTGAACACTAAACACAACCGAACAAAGAAGTAATCAGCATGCGTTTACGTCACTCATTAGCAGACACACTATCTCAACCATTTTCAAAAAAGGTGAGACACTGTGACTACAAAGTGTGTTAGTCAAAGTTTCTGTAGCAAGAACTAACTATATATTCCCAAAATAATACTGACAGGATTTTAGGACTCCATCCAGGTAAGTAAAATTTATTGGGTTTCCAGAAGCAGCAACACAAAGAATTCATCAAGATCTGGGTATCTGGAAGCCACTTGATAGTTTTGGCCATCAGTCCGTTTCATAGCAGTGAGTATGATCATGGTCTTGTCTTGCTTTTCTGTTTCTGTTCTTAGTACTTAGCTTTGCTCACAGGCTTAAAGGAAAGCCACAGAAACCCAATCTTCCTTCTAGCCAGCTACAGACAGGACCACTTCTGAGGCGCCACCGGAAGCCTCTGTATCCCAACGAGTTTGCTGTAGACAAACTCACCGGTACTGTGCAGAGCTGTAACAGGCTGGACGGTAATTTCAGGATTATGCCTTAGTTCTGAATTCATTTTTGTCCAAACCTTTTTAGTTGACTGACATGCTGCTGAAGACAGTATTTGGTTCTTTGTGACTCAGCCTCTAAATTGTAAATTCTTTCTGATACCGAGTTTCTATTACAGGGACTTAAATCAAGAAGACCAACTACTGTAGTAATGCAGAGGCTCACATTCTAACTCATTAGACCCGGGGCATGCTGGGGCTAGTATATGCTGCTCTCATTTAGGTTGAATGATTGGAAATTCTGACCTTGAAAATTTAATATTTAAAATATGTCTAGGTTCAGATATTAGAAAGTCTAGAGCTTTGCAGATTAGCTGTCAATTTCTTTGAAGCATGAAGCAGATTTGGAAATGGCTTACAAGAAAAGCTTTGTCTATGCCTAAATGTGTTCTCTATGTCTATGTGGAGATGAGGGTCTCACTTATTCATTCTATGCTCTAGCTTCAACCTGGGGTCTTTGTGAGATTTTCTTGTTTTGTTTTCTGGGTGGGGTGGGGAAGTGAGGAGGAGGACAGCCTAATGGCGCTCTGATGCAAAATCAAATGTATTTTCGTTGCACTCTTAGCCCTGTCGATGGTTTAAGATTAGATCAACGTACGTCCACTCTTCTTAAATCATCCTCTTTAGGGTATTAGTGGAGTTCATCTGGAAGTGAGAACTAAAGTGAGGCATTCTCCAATGTTCCATTTATAAAGACTGTTTTCTCCTATAAACATCTTACACTGAGAAGCCAGGGTATCTCTTACTCCCTTCCCCCTCTGTCCCTTCTCTCCCCAATCCCCTCGAGTCCTCTCTCCATGTGTTCATGGCTGGCTTCTACTCCTCTCTCCTCCCTCCCCTTCCTCCCCCCCTCTGCCTTTCTTTGTCTCTACTCCCACCTCAACTCCCCTCCCCATGCCCTAAATAAACTCTATTCTGTACTTAAAAAAAAAAAAAACAAACCCAAAACCAGAAAAGGATATGCCTTACATATAAGTTATGTACATGTGTGTTTATAATATTTCTCGGTTACTTTTTTGTAACCTTTAATTGTAACTGCTTTAAGTGGAAAGCAGTATTTTATTCTCTTTCACTCATTTGGGTACTATCTGGCTTTGATACGTAAAGGGAGTTAAACGTTCATAGCACAGAAAATGGAGATAACAGTGTCCTTTGGAAATCAGCGGGTTAGACAAGTGGACCAAAAAGACGCGCTGTGCTCACCTGAGGCTGCTGTGGCGTTTGCAGGAGGTGAAGCAGCTGCCTGAATCCGAGCGTGAGGAGGGATAAGGATGGTGGCCAGAGGTGGGTTACTTGACAGTTCTAGAGTAACAGAGACAGACATTAAAGTTCAGACTCCACCCTTTACCTGAAATACCTTTATAGGTAAAAATAAAAGGCATGATATTAAAATACCAGTTTATAAACTGCACCAGTGAGCCAGTAATTAAGTTAGAGGGGAAGTGCACAGTCATGTGACACAGAGCTGACAGATTATAAGAACTAAGTTTATCTTGGACAAAGGCAGCAGTGAGAAGTTTGAGGCTGAGTGTATATACATCCTTCCTGCCACCCCCCATCACCTGTAACTCCTGACTGTAACTTAGAACAGCAGCAAACAGAAATGGGTAAATGAACAGACAGCAGCCAAGAAGGGTGGGCAGACAGGAGCAGTGAACACAGGAATGCTTTCGCTTTCGCTCCATTTTATATTCCTTAAGGTAAGTGGGGCTGAGTTTGCTTAAGTACCCAGTGATGCCTTCAAGAAGTGTGACTGTCCTTCCAGTTTGCTGGGGAGCGAGTCATGCCTGGCACTCTGCCTTATAATCTGTGGGTTCTCTTTTCACCACCCCCCATCCAGAGTCACATTTGAAATAGCATGTGCCTGTAGGACGATACCAACCTCTCACCTAGAGTAACATCTTGACAATTTAAATGCATGGCATTAACTGAGAAGTTGTGAAATAAAGGAAGCCCCAAACCCATTAAGTAGTTTGAGGTTTCCTTTTATTCCCCTGTAAATCTCTTTCCCCAAGTTGCTAGAAAGCAAAGTGTTCAGATGTAACAGTTTAAAAATGTTCGAGGGTCAAAACCTTTGCCAATGGTGATTTATTTACAGGTTGGCAACTAAATACTAATTTTATACTAAATTAAGATTCTAAATAAGACTATAGTCTAACTAAGAAAAGCAATGAAATGATACCAAGATTCATGAAAAATTAATGGAAGAAAAAAGCTTTAAGTGCAGAGAAAGAGTCAGTGTTTGGTGAGTGAGAGCATTTAGTCAAACAGAAGTCTTCCTCTGGGAAGCTATACCCTACTAGGGAGGGTGTAAGAGGCAGGCGTTACTCCCACTGAGCAACAAGAGGATACCACACTAGTTTGCTTGCAGCCAGGCACTTTAACAGGTCCAGATCCAGGGATCTGAGTTGGCCCACCCCAAAATCTATATCATCTGTGAATTGTAGGGATGTGTGAAAGAGTGGGTCCTACTGATCCAAAGCTGCAGGATCCCCAGGAGACAGGGCAACAACAGGGTAACCAGGAGGAGTTATGATGAGAACCCAATATTGATGGTGTCACAGAAGTCAGAGATCTCGAACAAGACCAATGATTCATTGCAATGAACATTTGCCAAGTGAAGATGTGTGGACAGAGAAATATACTATGGGACATACTGTGCCATACTACAGGTTTCACAACGAGATGTCTATGCTTTGTTTACTGATGTGGGGTGGTGGTGGTGGTGATGGTGGTGGTATGTGTGTGTGATTTTAGGTTGCAAGAGCAAACGGCAGCTATGAGGGAATGGAGAGATAATGGGACTGGGATGCATGTGAAACTCAAAGAATAAAAAGTTAAAAGAAAAGTTAAGCAGTAATATCCTGACTGGGCCAGCAGAGGTATCTGGTAGCAGCCATGGCTGATTATGCAGTGTATATAGTTATTCTTCATTAACCTGAAAGAAATTTAAACTTGTTATCCCAAGTAAAATACAAAGAAAAAACCCACCCACACATTTAATAATATTGGGTGTGAATCAGTTTGCTAGGTCTCAGAGATCTTTTAGTGTCTTTGCTGGACCAACAGAAAACAGAGCTGGCCAAATGAACAAAAAGGCAGTCAAGTCTGCTAGAATGACAGCACTTTTGGATCAAAGGGCCCTATGTGTTCAACACCTAGAAGAAATCTGAAAGAGGGAAGGAATGTAATGGAAGCATGTTGACAAAGCTACATGAAGACAAACCTCCACACACACACGGGTTGGAGGTGTCCAGTGGCTCTCCTCACGGCCCGGGTGCCCATTCCCTTTCGTTGACTTTCTCTTTTCTGATCACTTGTTCAGTGTGTGTGCACACTGGCCTTACCCAGACTGATACAGCATTCCTCCCCAAGGGCTCCCAGTGGAGGGTGCACATATTTCTTATGATTAATCCAAGAAACACAAGTATCATTTGTGCACTAACTTTCGAGGTACAGTAACCAGCAGACCGAACTTAGCTGTGTTGTAAACTTTAATTGTTAACAGCTACAGCAATCAGAGGCAAGCTAGAAATGCACATAAATATCCATTACATTAACAGAAAATGGCTGTATTTATGTAAAGTGACGTTGCAGCACTCATTCAACTCAAGTCAGTGAGCACCTCAGACAGGAAGCCCAGGGCTTCTTTTTATTTGGAGACGAGGTGTAGAGCAAGGTGTCACCGAGTTTGTTTGGAGAGAGGAGAAGTCACTGCTACCAGCGGGAGCTTGCTGTTTCTTCACAATTCTTTCACCTAACAGTGGTTATCCAGATACTCCCTACGATATACAGTCAAGGGGATGACTAGGCCTCCTCCTTTAGCCTCTTGAAACACACAGTTCTCCAACCCATTAGTTACCAACTGCTCTTAAAAACTCCGCATTTTAAAGCTGCACTTTAAATATATATATTTATATATTCAAATAGAACAGCACCCAGTAATTCCATGTCCTTATGCAGAAATACTGCTCAAGAGTAACAGTGATTTAGAAATCACTGTAATTTTACAAATCACTGGGAGAAGGCACTCCTCTACTGTGACAGTTCACTTTCAGAATGGCCGACAGGAATTTTTAAGACAAAACACATACATATATACTCACATGCATTCTCACGAACTCTCACTAATATATTTAGTCTCAGGAAAAACGATTCCCAGAATCTTTCTAGAGTCCACTTGAGTAGATAGAAAGGTTTTCCAACTACTACAATTTTCTCTGATTCTCACAGAATTACAACATAGCTACCTCTGATTTATCTATCTATATTATGTCCAAACACACATGTGCAATGGTTAGTTTTAACTCTCAACTTGATATAATCTAGCATTGATCTCATGGGTATGAGATTCTTAGAGAGAGAGAGAGTCTAGCTGAGGTATAACTGTGAGGAATCTTTTATGTAAACTGATCTGAGAAGACCCACTTTAGAAGTGTGGCACTGTCCTGGTTTAAGTCCTGGATGGTACTACAATTGAAGCGAACTGAGCAGGAGGAGGTGTGCATGCATTTGCTCTCTCTGATCCAGACTGTAGATCTTACTAGCTGCTTCAAGTTCCTGATACCCTGGCCTCCCTGCAAGGAGGACCTGGAGTTGTGAGCCGAATCAAATAAACTCTTTCTCCTGTGACACTGCCTTTGCCGGGTGCCGTTTCACAGTAAATGGGGAGAGAACTAGGGTGTGTACTCTTTAAACCATGAAAACATAACCATACCAGGATGGTGTAGAATTGTGCTTGTGTGTGATATATGGGCAAATAAAATGGTTTTCAATACCAAGATAAAATACTTAGTCTTTTTTTAAAGTGTGAATATTAGGTGTGTACATTGTTAAAAAAGCTTGAACTATATTAGTTTTCTCGAATTGAGACTTTATTTTAAAACATAGCACCAGAGCTAAACATTATAATGAAACTGCAGGGTGTGTGTGTGTGTGTGTGCGTGCGCAGGTGCATATGAACATACGTATGTGTGCACACACACCAAACCATGGGTGCCATTTTGCCTTTGGGATTACAAGTACGCACCACTAGTCTTGTCTTTCTTAATCTAGTTAGCCTGATGAAAAATGGTTCCCAGGATGTATTTACAGAGTCCACTTGACTAGATAAAATTTTTTGGAGGGGTGGCTCTGGGTATCAGACTCAGGCCCTCATTCATGTATGTCAAGTTACTGGTTGAGTTATACTCTCAGTCCAAGCTTGAAAATTACCAAGGGCAGCTGATTCTACCAGATACTGGAATCTAAAAGTGACCCAAAGACCTTCAGTATTTTCAAGGTCATATTTTAAAGCATAAAGCTTTTTTTCTTTTTTGCTTATGGTTGCAAACAACAAGAGAACAGATGCAGGGAGTGAAGGAAGCCCTGAGTGTGTGACGTCCTCAGTGAATGTGCTGCTGACATGAGCTGTCCATGTCAAGGACCCCACAGCCCACCTCTCAGGATGTGACAAAGCCTCCCCACCTCTCAGGATGACAACCACAGAAAAATGACAAAGCTTTTCCTTCTGGTCTATGTGCAGATGTTGATAGCATGTGTGGAAAAGGCCCACCAGTGCTTTCTCTCCCTGGATGTCTGTGACCTGAAGTCTGCTCTACTACAGAGGTGACTTTACCAAGATTAGCTAAACTGTAGGCTTGCTCCAGCCGTACACCCTAAGTCCTGCCTTCTTGTTATCTGTAGGCAGGAACCCCAGCTCCTTGTCCAGGGGATGCAACAACCCCACTTCTCCTTTCACCTCTGCACAACAAACACGCTGCACTTCAGAGTGCAGACACTGTTCCAGCAAGGGCCCAGACCACTGAGCCCAGACCCCGTCTGTGTTTCCATCTGTCTGTCCTCTCTTCATTTCCTCAACATTCTCACTGGACCCAAGTCCCCAAGGCCACCAAAGGACATAGTACGCAGGCAGTAGCACTCACTGAATCCTGACTCAGTACAGTGAGATAAACAGGTTAAGGCTAACACCCATCAGGAAGATGACTGACAGCAAAGGCAAGTGCTGACATGCTGTGGAGGAATCGGAACTCTTTACCCTGCTGGTAGGGCTGTAAGACGTTCATCTGTGGAAATAGTGCGCTAGTTTCTGTAAACAGAATTGTCATGTGACTGAGCAGTGCCCCAATTATTGGAACAAGCATCAGCATATAAACCATTGCAGCAGGGCCCAAAAGTCCGTCAGAGATGAATGCCTACGTAAATATGGCTGCAGCCCTACAGAATGCTCTTCATCCACAAGAAGGAATGGCGGGCTCATACATGTGCTATGGATGAAAACAGGTTAGGTGGAGGAAGTCAGATCATACGTTAAGGGTTCCATTTATACAAAATATCCAAAACGGATAAATCCATGGAGACGAAAAGCAAATTGGCTGCTGCTAGGGGCAGAGAGGCTATGGGGAATTCATGCTTAATGGGGACATGATTTCAGGAGCAAAGAAAATGTTTTGGAAGTTGATAAAGGTCTTAGCTGCATAGCACCAGAGATATAAAAATGACACGACACTGTTAACTTTTTAAAAAGTTATCCTCGTGAATTTCTTATCAGTGTTTAAAAACAAAAAACCTAGGCATCTATTGAATTGGTAACGCAAGAATGTGTGCGCCTGCACATACACACCCACACGCACACACGCACGCACGCACGCACGCACGCACGCACGCACGCACGCACGCACGCAGTGAAGAGGTGCTAAATGCCAATAACTTTCCTTTGTGAAGAGCACTAAGAAAAAGGCCATTTATCAACGTTCTAGCTTAGCCTTTTGTCAAACTGCAGTTGCCCAACAGTAACACCCGAACCACACAGCTTCCTTCTGGTACCTCCAGGCCCAGGGGTGGGCACACAGAAAAACAACTTGCTCCCAAGTTAACTGGACTCTCGCCGGCCCGTCGTCTGCGAGTACTCAAGCTATCTGCTGATTTCCTACTATCCTTTTCAACTTTGTAACTAGAACAATGCTTACCCTCTTTACGATGCACTAAGGAGGTGAGGAGCCCTCTCTAACCAACACAGAGACATTTTCTTTATTTGAAAATGAACATTCTCCCTATACATTTAGGTTATTCTAAATTGAATGTGGAGGGATACATGTAAGATTTGAGGGAACAGTAATGGCTTAAGACTGTCAACATTATGCGGCTATCATCTGTGCTGAGGCGGGTTTTAAACCATGTTTAAGAGTACTCAGATGTCCTGAGACTATTAACTCTGTTAAAAGCTGATCCAAAACTCTGAAATGTTTGGGATCCTGATTACCCTATGTTAAGCAGAACACTAATGAGCAGAGGGTAGAATATTGAAAGAAGCACTTGAATTATAGAGCCTGGAAGACGGAAGTTGTAGTAACATTGGAGTGGTTTTAGAATGAACCCTCCACATTCAGTAGATGAAATGTCTTTCTCAGTCACAGAAGGCTCCCAACTCCCACACATATTTCCTAGCCTGACCAATCCTTACCACTCAGCCAGTCAGCACACTAACCTTGTTCTATTCTTGTGTTTAGTTGGTGGGGGTGGGAGGGGATCCTATCAGAGGAGTAGTAAGACAGTGGAAGACTGACACGGAGTCTTACTCAGGGAAGAAGATGACGGCTCTCTTGGGACTCACTGGAAACCACCAATGAACGAGTGCACTCGGTCTCCCATTACTGTTTACTCAGCAGCAAGCAATGGGGCCCAGACCAGAAGGGACGGTAATTTCTCTATTCGTCTTGCGTTTGGTCCTGCAGTTTGTGGGCCTTCTAGTCTCCCTTGTTTTTATTTTTTAACTAAGATAATTGAGTTTAGAGAAATATAGGTGTGGTCTGACTTAGATGCACCCCCACAGACTCATGTATTTGAATGCTTAGTCATCAGGAGTGAGGATTACAGGAAACAGTTAAGGAGGTGTGGCCTTGCTGGAAGAAATGTGTCACTGAGGTTTTACAAGCCCAAGGCAGGCCTCTTTGTCTCTCTCCCTGCTGCCTGGGGATCAGAACGTAGAGCTCTCGGACACTTCTCTAGGACCATGTTTGCCACATGCTATCATGCCCCCTTTCATGATGGGCTCAACCTCTGAGACTGTAAGTGAGCCCCAATTAAGTGTTTTCTTTTTATAAGAAAATATAAAAAGGTCATGGTGTCTCTCAACAGCAAATGGAATTAAGACAATAGGCAAAACTCATGTCTAGGTTATAAAAACCTGCTGTAAATGCTGGAAAGCAAGAAATACTAATAGTCTATCTTTTAGATTTAAATCTAAGGGTTACACTATTACTTAATCTTTTTACTCGGACTCTGTGAAATCACTATATATTTCACATGTCCAAATTTACAACGATCTGGACAAAAAAAAAAAAATGGACAAACCAGGACAGTTCGCAAACTTTCATCTATCGTTACCGCTCAAAACTGATATAATAAAGTGCAGGCTCTTCTTAACCTCCGCAGGTCCTTAATGTGACTACGTCTGTCTTAGGTTATTACCAACAAAGTGTCATTTCACATCTATTCATCGGCGTCTTAGTTACTTATATATCTCTGTGATAACATATCATGACCACAGCAACTTATAGGAAAAAAGTTTATTTTGGGTGCATGGTTCCAAAAAACTCATTAGAGTCCTTGATAGTGGAGGGGGGCGGGGTGGGAGATCTTAAACCACAAAGGAAGCCGAGAACAAGCACACAGGATACATGAAGTGACATACTTCAGCAAGGCCATACCTCCTCACCCTCCCTCAAACAGCCTCGACTGGGGACCAGTATTCGAAAGCTGCAGACTTAAGAAGGGCGTCCCACTCAACAGACAAACACGAGGTGTCTGGGATTACCTTGAGTGGTAAAGTTGAAGAGGGCAGGTGTGTCTCGCCCATTTGGTAGTTTGACATTTGGGTCCCGTAATTCATCAAAAAATGAATGTGCACAAGCTTCCAGTGGTGTTAGCCGGGCGGTCGGCGTGTACTCCAGGAGACGGCTACACAGTGCGATTGCCTCTGGTGGAGTTCGGGGCCGAAAGACCTGAAAGGACAAAACAGCAGAAAGAACAATTAAGCTCTAGCTAAGAACCCAATCAAACAATGCTTTGAGTACTGAGTTAATTCTCACCATATAAAACCGCGGTTACAAAATCTAGAATGAGAGAGTTAACTGCATGGGATAGACCATAATGGGTGAACTGCTCACTAATCAAAAACTATGCAAGAAAAGCTCAGAGAAGCAAGAAAAGCTACCTCTTAGGCAAAGTGGCATAATTAATTAAGCATGCCTAGACACTACTACAGGCATATAAAAGCTGAGATCTGGAGGCAAGCATGACTAGAATAATTTTTTTTAATTAAAGTTTTTACTGCTAAAACATGAGATTGCCTTGGTATTCTTTTAAGCAGAACAACTGTTGACAATGGACTGCACAGTCAGAGTTTTTTAAAAGAGAAGCTGTTTTAATTGTAAAAATGCTAATGGCTCCATATAATCTTGATACAGAGCCTTTTATTATTCAAAGATTCTGGAGTACCTAGGCTTCCTACTTTGTTAGTCATCATTCACATTTGGATTTCTTTCAGTGAATAGTCCAGAGTTTTTAATTGGACAACAACAACTTAGTTTTTCAGCAAGGGCCATAATCTCAGAAAGGTCAATTTAAGTCTAAATTGAAGCAATTAATCTAATTTGCTTAAAAGAACACATAGCTTTCTACTCACTGTGACTTACACTGAACCAGCACATAAAATGATGCACACAGACCTTATTCTGTAAGGACAGCTAGTAGTTAAGGGGGATGTAAACAGGAGCAGATGGGACTCAGAACCCTTGAATGTAAAGAAACTAAACCATACCCTTTGATGGAAAGAAGTGGTAGGAGAGCAAGGGTGGGGCTGGAGAAGGTGGACCAGGGAGGCGTGCAGATGGTAATGGGCGAGGAAAACCCCAGGAGGCCAAGGCTTCCTAGCAGCAGCTGACAGGGCAAGTCCTGGTCACTACAGGGTTCATTAATACTCATGAGACTCCCCAGGACTTTCTAAAGAAACTGGTAACCGGATGGATTGTTTTCCTTCCCTTTACAGAACTACTGTTAATTACAGAAATGGATTATTTCCTACAGAAATTGAGTAAGTGCCTGGAGAGCATCTTAAGAACTTATTTTAAGACTTGGTCAACTTATTGGCGACTTTAAAAAGACCTGTGGCAAAGCCAAAACTTTCTTGTCTTCATACTTTTAACTACTATAATTTGCCATAGCCAAGGAAATCTTAAAGCTGCTATACACTTTTAAATGTTTCATTTTGCCACCATTTTTGGTCACTTCCCTGTTTCCAAGTGCCAATCAAATCCATAATGCAGAAAAGAAAACCATCATAGTTAGCCAGGCATAGTGACCCACATCCAGCACTCTGGAAGCAGAGGCAGGCAATTCTTTATGAGTTCAAGGTCAGCCTGGTCTACATGTTGACTTCCAGGACAACCCGAGGTACATACTGAGATTGTGATTCAAAACTGTAAGAAAAATATTAAAATGATTGGCACTTTGTATCTAACTGACAATTTATGGATTTACTTGCTAATCTAAAATAAAATGTTTTGGTACCAATTTTGGTATTAGGTAAGTAGACAGCACTTGAATATAAATATAACTCCTGCTAAAATCCAAGCACAGAGGTCATAGAGGTTCATGCTTGAGTGTGCATGGTGGTGCACGCCTTAACCCCAGCACTTGGGAGGCAGAGGCAGGCAGATGTCTATTATATGAGTTCGAGGCCAGCCCGAGTTACACAGTGAGTATGAAGCCAGTGACACATAGTGAGGCTCTGTCTTAAACACAAAACAAAACGAGCGACCTAAACCGTACTATAGTTATGAGAATTTTTCTGTTAAAAGTCTTAAGAAGTTAGAGTTATGATTTTATTTTGGATTATTTAAAAAACTAGTTCCCTGTATCTTTTTTGGTCTTTTATTGGCTACCAGGAACCGCCTGTCATTTGGGTACTAAGGCATATACATTAGCTTGTTTTGTGAAGAAATCCTAACTTGAGGTACCAGAGTTAAAAAAGAATCTATGCCAAAGTCTTTATTAGAATAGATTTTTTTGAAGACCCGCCTTTTAAAAAGTACTCGTTTACTTTAAATCTTTAGGAGAGTCCTCATGAGAAAAGCCTTAGTTTGGTACTCTATGGATACAGGGTAAGTTGAAAAGTATGTGAATCGAGGCCTAGTCTATCCATAATATGGGGTATGGTAGCATGCGCCTTCCAAAGGCATAGTCCCAACTGGACACTAGCTGCTGTAAAGACAGGAAGCCAACAGCTACTGAAATGTGGCCTCTAGCCAAGCCTCTGCATCTATTTCGCTCCTTAACCACTGAAATAAAATACAGGACCTTTGGCTGCATGTTAAGAATAATTAAAATCCATGCTTTTCCATCTAGATGTCAATGGATATCGACCAGTGAACTATGCTACGTGAAAACCTGTATTATACAGTACAGAACCAGCGACCAATCCCCCGTACTGATTTCATTAGCACATTCCAACAGCAGTTCTCACCCTTTTCCCTAGTGTTATAAAATGGACCTAAAGTTTAAAAAAAAAAAAAAAAAGTACATACCCGTGCTCCTGGGGTGAAATGTCCTGTTCCTGATGGATCCTAAAGGTGATAATGCAGTGAAATAATCCAAACAGGGGAAGTCAATGCAAGAGAGAATAGTCCAGCAAGGAAAGATATATAGCCAATGTTATAAGAAATCCATGGTGTAGGGGACATAGAAAATGTTTATACAGTTATAAACGTAAGCATTCGTCTCCACAGCAGCAAGTCCAAATTTTAAAAATTATTTTACCACAAGTGTATGCAAAAAATTTTTTAATTTGTGCAATGGTGAGGCACAGTAAAGAAACATTTCTTTTTAATTTATTATGTTCCAATGCCAGTGTGTTCATTAAAAAAATACAAAACCAAAATAAGTTAAAATCAAAATGAAATCTAGAAGTAAAGTTCTCAAAGTAAAGTGGTCTTCCATGACCTGGATTCATCATCACAGACATGGCTGGGAGGGGCCTATTGGCCTGCTTTTAAAAATGTACGTTCCCAATATGCTAAAATTTCACAATTATTTTGTCTCAGTTATACAGTATAAACATTTTTTTTTGCTAAATTATTGGTCATGACAGAGAAATATTAGGTATATTTAATTTATATTACTGTAAATTTCAAGCCAGATACTTTTAATTTGTGTGAGCTAAGAAAGAATCAGGCCACCGCGGATTATTCTCCTCGTTTGGATTGACTTCCCTGCTAGATGTTTACTGACAGTCTCATTGTGAGGACTCTCCGGAAAACTGACGTATCACCTCAGGAGTGCGGGTATAAACTTACTTCTCTCTATTGTGGGCTTTGCCCCCTCATACCCTTGCACCCATGACTTAGAAAAAAAATTAATATAGAGCATTCTTTCC
This sequence comes from Rattus norvegicus, assembly GCF_021556685.1. Lineage (NCBI taxonomy): Eukaryota > Metazoa > Chordata > Mammalia > Rodentia > Muridae > Rattus > Rattus norvegicus. The sequence goes on from NC_141544.1 coordinate 76,275,608, forward strand.
TTTTAGCAAAAACTCACTGAAAAAAACCTTTATCTTTGAGTACAGATTGAACACAGCTTCATCTGCGAGTATGCCCAATTCACCCACCAAAAGCTAAACAAGAATGTATACAGTAAACAAAACAACTAAGGGACAGTCACAGTTACAGGTGACACGCAGAATAATGTACACAACACCTAGGCAGAACGGAGCCAAATGTGCACAGGAGTTAGCAGGGTCTATTGTGTCTAGGCATTGAGAACACAAAAGTTGGCAGAACTCACCGGTAGCTGTGAACTCCCTTGACTGAGCTAAGAGAATGGAACTTTCTTTTAGATAGTTTCCAGTGGGGGAATTTTGCAAAAAAATAAATAATCCGCGGATTACTTTTAGTCTGCAGACTAAATTTAGTGCATTGGACTAAAATCCGGCCCCGTCAGAATTGAAATGTTAAAACTCAGCCAGGTGGACAAAAACAGAAAAGCATACCAAAAGAACTAACCGCGTAAAGTAAGATTCAACTGGGCCAACTAACAATTAGTATGCAGACTAAATATGGCCAGGCAAGTATGCAGCAAGGCCACAGACACCCCTTTAAACGCTAAAATTAAAAAAAAAAAAAAAAGGAATAAAACAAAACAAAATGAAACAAAACAATAAAGAAAAAGAAAAGAGATAAAGGTGAAATAAAAAGAAAAAAGAAAAGAAAAGAAAGAATCAAATGAACCGAAACACTGACATGAACGTTTGAGTGCTTCATTGCTACCTCACCTATGCAGTAACAGATTGCCTTAAATTCAAACAAGCAGACATCGAGATTGCTAGTCCATGCGGGGGAGATACTGTCATAAAATTAATGTGCCCCCAAGGTCTCCATGGTACTGAACAGATGCAAACAAATCCTTAAGAATTATTAAAATAAATTTGCATTTGGGTGACTCAGATAACAGACAGATCTCTGGACTGGCTGTGAAGATCCCTCCTGGAGCTGAGCCACGGGCCCTTCCCGATGGCTACTGAGGAAGAACCCCACACACTGCAAGGCCTCCAGGTAAAGCTGCTTCTCCTGCAGTCAGCTCTCACCAATGCTGCTGTATTATGCACCCAGCCAAAGCAATAGAAAAATGCCCACTTTTTATAACTATAGATAGTGGAAATTAACCTAGTAGAACACAGAACAAATTATGTGTTTGCTGCAAATGGCTACCTCCTATTACTTCCCATTATAGGCTTATGAAACAGACTCAATTTTTGGTCACAGGCAAAAGATAATCCCCCAGTTTAAAACTGGCAAACCATGACTGTTAAAGAGTAGCACCATTCAACACAGGCTCTCAAGTAAGCCAAAGCTGTCTGCAGTTAAGAGACCTAAATATAAGATTAAAGTAAGATAATTATCATGGATCTGAGAATAGTTATTTATGTTAATTAACAACAAAAAGAAACCAACTAATTGGTTTTCTAAGCAGGTAACAATAATTAAGTAACTCATATTTTAACATTTCCTTTGTTGGTGTCTGGAGTGCTTTCATACATGCATCTACTGATACACTGAAACACAAGGCAATCCAACCTACTACTGTGGACGGTGGTTAGAATAAGAGTGGCTCCCACAGGGAGGGGCACTGGCAGGAACTGTGGCCTTGCTAGAGTAGGTGTGGCTTTGTTGGAGAAGTGTGTCACTGTGGGGGTCAGGTTTTGAGGTCTCAGTTGCTCAAGCAAGGCCTAGCAGCTCAGTCTTTTCCTTGTGCCTGTGAATTCAGATGTAGAACTCCCAGCTCCTTCTCCAGCACCCTCTAATGGTAACAAACTGAAGCTCTGAACCTGTAAGCCAGTCCCAATTAAATGTTTTCCTTTATAAGAACTGTCACCATGTCTCTTCACAGCAATAAAACCCTAACTAACACAACTATAAATTATTAATTCCCCCTAAGAAGCCACTGAAAACTAGCTTTCAGAGAATCCACAAGCCCAGTATGTCTGAAGTCACTGCCATTCAGAATGGATCACAAACTGAAAGGAGCCCAGGCCTCATGAAGAAGCCACACAGCGTTCTAACCTCCGAGGGTTGGAAAGTCGGGTAAGGAAAGCTGAGAACAAGGAAACACGAGACCCTTTCTGTAGTCACGACAAGGCTGGCCCTGCAGTTACTGAGCTCCAGCTGCCCTAATTAAACGGCGTGTACCGACACAGTTACAGGAAGTAACATTTCCCTATACCGTGAGTCCTCCTCTTCTCACATCCCCACTGTAGGACATTACTACACACAGGCACACATTACTACACACAGGCATGCCTTACCAAATGGCTCTAACCCAGTTGACTGTTCATGGTTTTACAAAACAGCTATGGTACTCAGACTGGCTTTCCTCAGAGTACACATTTCCTTTCTATCCTTCTCTCCCATCTTAAAATGTCTGCCTAGCCTTTTCTCCTACACCTCAGCAAATCGTGACTTCGCCTTTCTTTCTTTCACCTTTGAAAATTCATTTGTGTTTATATGCTTGGAGGTCAGGGGACAACTCACGTGACTCAGTAACTTTCTTCCATTCTGTGGGTTCCAGAGATCAAACTCAGGTCACCCAGACCTAGTGGTAAGACCCTTCATCAGCTGAGCCCCTTCATGGGTCCCACTTAAACGAACCTTATTCTACTTCAACAGCCCTTGTCCTATGTCGTCTTTGAGGAGACTTCTTTTGCTGCCTTCCCTAAAGGTCTGGCTTGTGACACACAGTAGATGTAAACAGCTATGAACACAAAATTTACAACACACAATTTTATATTACTTAATACTTGCTTTAACTATGCTCTTCAAAGGCAAGAACTGCATATTTTATTTTGTATCCTTTGTGGGACTCAGCATAGCACTGGTAATAAATACATAATATTTAAATCAATGATAAATTAAAAAAAATGGTCTTCTTCAATCAATTCCCAATCCCATCCTTTGTCCTCCATCTTAAACAATTAGAAAAAATATTCCTCCAATATATAGATTAATCATGGGGGGGGGGGTGTTGTGCATGCATGTGTGTGTCTCATGTTGGGTATCAAGCCTGGTGCAGTACATATGCTAGGAATATGCTGAATTACCAAGTCATGCTCCTACTGTTAAGAGTTATCTCTTATATGTGCAACTTTTAGAAATGAAATAAAGTACACAGCCTGGAAGACAGAAAAATAAGGAAGTTATTCACTAAGGAGACTGAGTATTAGAAAAAGGAGAGGAGATTGTGATGCCGGTACTAAAAGAGGCAGAAAAAACTCCTCAGTGATGGTGTACACACTCACAAGTGGTAACTGGTTACAACAGTATTCAAGGCAGAGAGTGTTGAGAAACACGAGTCTGATTTTCCACAAGCAATGACATAGATCAGAGGTAATCTTAGGAACTAGCAGATATGCCCAATAGGCTTTATGTTTTCTGGAATACATGGGAATGTTATAAGACAAAAAGGTAGGTATAGGGTTTGCAAGGAAAGTTTGACTGCAATCTTAGTTTTTGCTTTGTGGGTCTCCCTGAAGGCTTCTCATTAATGCAGCAAAAGAGTTGACATGGCTAAATCTGCCATACTAAACGGTCATGGAAAATGCAAGGTTATCAAGTGTAGGATGTCATACTGGTGAGGGCGGGTACAGGATAGAATGAGGTCTGTCATTGGATGACAAGAACGGATGGGCGGAAGAAAAGTTTAGGGGAAGAGGAGGACACTGGAAAGGAAGGAGAGAAGAGACGGCAGGAGAAGCCGCCACCGATATCTAGCCGAGAGGACATGGAGGCTGATGGAGAGATTCTTCTCTGTGTATTTACAGGTTGTTACGAATGTTCTTCAGGGATGGCTGTGTACAGGGCTTTGTGTGTCTAGGTGGGCAATTATATCTTATCAATTGGATCGGAGGTTACTGTGTTGTGTTCTTTCTTGTGGAGAATTTGGGAGAGTGTGTGGCGGCAGGGACACTGGGCCACCACCGATTGGGATGTGTGTTTCTGCCAAGATATCTAGCAGACAGGGGCTGGGGATTTAGCTCAGCGGTAGAGCGCTTGCCTAGGAAGCGCAAGGCCCTGGGTTCGATCCCCAGCTCCGAAAAAAAAAAAAAAAAAAAAAAAAAAAGATGTCTAGCAGGTATCTTGGGGCACTGTAGTGCCGGCCCTAGTTGGGTAAAAGACAGCCCTTTGATAATTTTACAACAATCAAGAGCCTTGGAAAACAAACAGTGAGGTTTTGGTTTAGTTTTAAGCTAAGAGTATAACTTACTTAGTGTAAAATGATTCCGCTGAGAGCTAACGTGCTTCAAACTCAACTTTCTGTTTCCTCTGTTAGCAAGACGGAACAACAACGTCCTATCGAAGCACACTCAACAAATCAGCACACGTGACTTCTTTGGCTGGACACTAGTTTCCAGGCAGCCTCTATAATGACTGAGTTAATGCATATATTTAATCTTAGCTGTTGCATATTAAACAACTATGTCAAAAGCTTGGCAACAAACATGTTTTTATACCAGCACTCAGGGAGCAGAGGCAAGTGTATCTCTTAGTTTGAGGACAGTCTGGTCTACAGATGTAGCAAGTTCCAGGATGACTAGGGCTGTCTTGAAGAACAAAGGTTCTTCCCTACATTTGTCTGTGTGTTGTGTGTGCACGCTCAGAGAGACCAAAGAGCCACCACGGAACTGGTTCCCTCCTTCCACCATGTGGGGGGTTCCTGGGATCAAAGTCAGTCCATCCAGGGTTGGTGACAGTGCCTTAACCTGGTAAGCCATCCTTCTGGCTCTCAGAAAACAACCTGACGCATGTTATGATATGAATCGGAAATTAGGAATTGCTGTGATATATACAATTTGACTAAAGGGGGACTAAAGTAGTTACATGGTGGTGACTGACCGCAGATTACATGGACAATGAGAAAATTCCACAGGGGAAAGAAGATCTGAGATTAATAATTGCTTAGCAAAGAAGAAAACGGAAAACACTGTGTGTGGATTGTGGAGAGGGATAGACACTGGCAAGAAGATAAAGATATAGAAACAAACGTGGCTTCTCCTGTATCAATTAGGGAAATTTGATTAGATCAGAAAATTAAACATGGATGCATGCCCCTTTAAGGTAAGGTATAAGACAGACAACCTCATCAGACACAGCTAACTTATTAAGTGGTGTAATACAGGGACAACAGATGGGGACAGTGGGGATTCTGCTCTACTTCTGTCCATAAACCAGTTAAGTGACTTCCACCACTTTGTAAAATTATACAGACATTGGCATTACTTATCTGACCTCTGGGTCATTTGCTAAGAAGACAAAAGCGAGCATGTGACAGTCATTTAAACAAAGGACACCAGCTACTTAACAGTGGGAGCTGGAGATTCCTACGACAACTATACTACAGAAGGTTTCGACGAGCTATCCCACACACACGTCGCACACACGCATGCATACTCGTATGCACACACACACACACACACACACGCACATGCACACACGCACACATGTTGGTGGAAGCAGAACAACTCGGTAAAGAGAGTTCTAGTAACTAAGTCCCTCAGGGAATCTTAATCTTGGGGGCAAGACAAGAACTAAGTCTGCTTACTGAAAGAATTATATGGAAATCATAATAAATAAGAACCCGTGACCTCTCTTTCATAACATGCATTCCATAGCATGCTGTCCTAAAGGCTATGAGGAATCAGGGAAGTGAGGAGGCTCATTTGGAATGTAACGAGAAGGCTGGGGTTGGACCGAGATTTCTGAAGCTGCAGGGGTGAAACCAGTGAGGAGTAGGCATAAACCAAGGCCAGGACATGAGGCAGAAATAAGGGACAAGGTGGAAGTGTATTGGAAGTAGAATGTTCTCCATCCATGACTGAAATAAGCCTTTATAATCAGTATAGCTGTACTTTGAAAAGAACCTGAAGAAAAAACAAGGCACATAATCACTATCTTACAAAACAGAAACTGTTTAAAGCCCACTTCTCTCCTAGTGACCTGCTAGCTAACTCTGCCTCCATGTACTAAAGGCAGGATAAGTTCCTTCTCTTTCCCCACCCAAATCTCTGTATTTAATTCTCTGTCTACAATGTATCATTTCCTTTAGCTTTCATTCTGGCATTTCTTCTTTGAAATATACAACACACACCAAAACATAAGCCTCCATTTCCTTCCCCACTTAAATCATTAAATGCTTTATTGATGAATTGGTTTGCACTAGCTATTATAATTACTGAGATATATTTCCTTTTATGTGTGTGTGGGTTTTCCCTGCATGTTCTTATGTGTATCACATGTGTGTTTGGTGGCTGAAGAGGTCAGAAGAGGGGATCAGATTCCTTGGGAGTTCTAGGAACTGAACCCCCAGTCCTCTGTAAGAGCAACGAATGTCTTAAGGGTTGAACAACGGCTTCAGCCCCCAACTAGCTACATCTAACAGTCAAGGGCACCCTGAATAGGTTCATATGGCCCACAAACCTTGTAATGTGGCACAGTGACAATGTCGTCTCCTCTCTAGTTCCTATACACCTGCATCCTTTGTGAGGAAGGCAGTCTTCTCATGTTTGTCTACCTTTTTGAGAAGACAAATCGCTCACCTTGCAGAACAGTACATGTGCAAGAGTGGTTTGTTTTTAGAAAGAGAATGGAGACTTAAGTAGGGGTCCACGACTTGGTCTGGTGTGTTTTTAACTTGATGTGAGGGAATGGATAGTAACGACTGAGGATCACCCTGCAGCCGAGGAGCCAGGGCTCACACCCCATGGTCTTAGGGAAGAGGGCGGAAGTGGATTCTAAAGGAAGACCATTGAGAACAAGGGCGTTCTGGCTTCTCCGTCTTTCCAGATCCAAAGGACACGGTGTTTTCAGAGAACATTACGTATGGTTTTTAAATGACGCTACTGGCTACCCAGTACAGCTTATCCTTCTCAAGTTGCTGTAAATTACTGGAACAGGAGGATTAAGGAAGAGGGGGCTATGCTACCTCTTGGGATCCAATTCTACATTTTACTTTGGAAAAAAATTTTTTTAATTCAATGCGAGCACATTCTCATCATTTACTCAACTGGAGCCATGGAATTTCTAAATTTGTGTGTATTAAAGAGACATCAATACAAATTTATTTATTGTGGAATACACTGCATGAAGAGAAAGCCGGATTGTCAAAGGACACTATATAAACGAAGGGTTCCTGGTAGTTTTAATATGAAACCTAAGAGAACTGAACAACTGTTCTGTACATGGCATAGAAACAGAGATCTAAATAAACGGTTTTATACTTCATTCGCACTTGGAAAGTATCCAGGGTATAAGGGAAACATCAGAACCCACGAAGGCAGAGCAAGGTTTAAACTAATTCTCAACAGCTCTTTCTGTGGGCTACATTTAAAAATTAACCATTCTTCATATTTTATTCTGGCTGATATTTCCACTGTAGAGAAAACTGCGGGTGGGGATAAGGGATACAACACACACATCAGCGTCAGTGGGCGCTGAGTGTTAACAGATTCCGTCACCTCCAGTGCAGCACAGCCAGCTCCACCGTGTGTCAGCATCAAGGACATGTGATATATACTCAGATTCACTAAGACTGACTGATGGCTTAGAATATCCTCCCTTCTTTCTTTATAAAATAATGACTACTTAAAATATCCCTGTATTTAATACCCATAATTCTCTATTATTTTCTCCTTAACTTAGTTGGATTGCAATATATTATAAATCACTCGCAATAAGACACTGGTAGCTTCAGTCTACTTGGCTTCAAAATCCAAACAGGTCACCTAGGATCCTCTGGGTTTGGGGACACATCAAAGATCCCAAGCATATCACACTGATAAAATTAAGTGTTAAATACAAAGACCTAAGATGACTTTACCAAAGACAGAGTTCACCATGAATTTTAAAATGAAGGGGACTTGGCCTCTTAGGAGAATGAAAGTCTCAATCTATATTTCTGGCACTAAAGTATTACTGATGTCTTTGTTTAAATAGGAAAGAAATAATGAATGTTAAGTATTTTTCTTAAGAGGGGTTACGAAAATGTTAAAGGAAGAACCTGGAATTATGTGATTAGGAGAAGAGAACAGGAAGAGAAAGGGAGGCAGTGTGGTGGCTTGAAAAGGAGCAGCTCCCAGAAGCTCATGTGTGTGCATGCTTGGCCCATAGGGAGTAGCACTATAGGAGGTGTGTCCTTGCTGGGGTGGGTGTGGTCTCCTTGGAGGAAGTGTGTCACCAGGGTGCAGGGTGCAGGGTGCAGGATTTGAGGTTTCAGATGCTCAAGCCCAGGATCGTGGGCTCACAGTCCTTTTCCTGCTAGATGCAGGTCAAGATGTAGAACTCTTAGCTACCTCCCCAGCACCATGCCTTCCCACGTGCTGCCATGCTTCCTGCCATATGGTAATGGTCTAAACCTGTTCTGTAAGCCAGCATCAACAAATGCTCCTTTGTGAGAGTTGAAGAGAACATGGGATCTCTTCACCACAATAAAATCTTAACTAAGACAGGCAGGCATACTGACTACATACATGGAGTATGAATCATTTCATCTACAGCCTTAAATTACTTTACCTCTTAAACACTTAGATGTATGAAACAAGCTATGTGGACATTTTAAAATAATCTTCTTTGAAATACCAATTTAAAAGTTGACTGTTTCTAACCTATTATATGGTTGGTTACCTACCTACTAACCTGCCTACCTACCCATCTACCTACTAACCTACCTACCTCCCTACCTCCCTACCTCCCTACTAACCTACCTACCTACCTACCCATCTACCTACCTCCCTCCCTACCTACCTACTAACCTACCTACCTACCCATCTACCTACCTCCCTCCCTACCTCCCTCCCTCCCTACCTACTAACCTGCCTACCTACCCATCTACCTACTAACCTACCTACCTCCCTCCCTCCCTCCCTCCCTCCCTCCCTCCCTCCCTCCCTCCCTCCCTCTGTGAATGATGCATCGAACATGACCGTGACTGCAAAAATCCAGCATCGGACACACACTCTTGTGCACACAAGAGCAAGTGCTAGTTTAACAGCTGCCCGTGCAGTTTGGATCACTGGATTCCTAGCTTTGGCTAGAGTTTCTGAATCTACATATATTAAAAAAAAAAAAAAGGCTGCTACAAATAAACTCCATTTGTAAATACCGACACATTCTTTTTATTTTTCATTGCATAGCTAACCTCATAACACAACGCAGGGTGGGAAAACTTCTGATGAGGCTTTTCCAATGGTTAGTAACATCTTATAAACATTATAAATTACTTTCAAAGTATGTATCCAACAAGGTTATACCTGCTTTAAAAATACTGCTTCTGAAGTACCAACAGGACAGTAAGCAAGAAAAACACGCAACAACTATGAGAAGGTCAATTTTGATGTTTAAAAGAATAAAAAAATGTAAAGGTATATTATTTTGATAATATTGAATTATGCATCTCCCATTTAAATCACAAAATTTAGAACCTTAGATTTTAAAAAAATCTAAATAAATTATTTTAATGCCAAGGATACTTTGTTCTTACTTGCAAATGAAAAGCCCAGGCTGGAAATTACCCTTGGGCAATCAACAGGAATAATAGTACCATCAATAAAATACTTAACTATCCTCACAGAGAACAGCTCTGCATTTGTAGCTGACATAGGCCACTGTAATAGTCCAGCTGAAGTACAGTGAAACCCCGAGAGTCACTTAACTATTAGCTGGTGGACTCTGATTCATTCTCACTCACCTTCGTCCAAGGATGTGCCTTGATTTGGGGGAATTTGAATTCTGTATAATTTGGGTTCATTTCTCTAATTTGCTCCCTTGTTGGTGTTCCTAGGACCTACAGAAGAGAAAAAAAATATTGTCAACTTTGTATCTATTCATACATTGATGCACTGGTTTTACAATATGAATTCCAAGCAGAGATAAAATAAACAACTCAACGGATTTTGTGAAAGCTTTTTAGTTTACATTTATACAACCATGCTATAATACCAGACTAATGTTCTAGGATAAGAATGTTAAAAATCTGAGTCATAAAAATATTACTAGGAAAGATTCCAGGGACTAACTAACATACTAGTTAAGAACACAATCATCTGTAACCCTTGTCCCAGAAGATCCTATAATATCAACTAGACTTTGACGGCACCAAGCGCTCCCATATGCTCACACAGTTCTGTAAAACATCCATGCACATAAAATAAATAATTTTAGAAAATCTGAGCAACCCCCCAGCTTCCTTCCCAGCACTGTATCCCAACACTGATCTTAGCTGCTCTACATGTGAAAAGTGACACTCAAGTTGGCGAGGCCTAACAATGCTGTGGTCGGGTGTTGGTGGCAGGTTCATCATTTCACGCAATCACTGAACATTTAGAGTATCGCTACATAAAAGAAACTACCTGAAGACCTAGAGAAGACATAAAGAACAGGAGAACTCATATAGCATTTTATTAAAACAAACAATACCAGGCAAAGTAAACTGAGCACTTCATTGCCTCCAGAGCCGCAGAAGACAGGTCTAAGGAGAAGCACTATGCACAGACACAGACACGCACACACATACAGAAACACACATGATTTTACACGTTACTTTCATTACCGTAGAGCCCAGTATGAAATGGGCTTGTCTGTTTACTGAGACAGTATGTCCATAGATAGCCCTGGCTAGTCTGAAATTCAGAGATCTTCCCAATGCTCTGAGTACTGGGCTTAATGTATCATTACTACCAGCTGAAACAAATCTGTTGAAATAAAATATTACACTATTTACAAGTTAGTGAGAGTTTCACAGGAGAGTAATATAATATTAAATATTTAATTTGTGCTTGCAACCAACAATCAGGTGTAGTTCTACAAACATTCAGAACAAGTGGATTTAAAAAGCAAAAAGAAACAAAAAACCAGTCTTACTATGTAGGCCTTGCTGGCCTGGAACTCACTGATTATCTGCCTGTACCTGACTCCTGAGTGCTGGGATTAAAAGCACACAGCATCATGACGAAGCCAAATTCCTTAGTTTTTTGTTGGTTTTAATTCTCTAGACATCATTAAAACTTTCATAATGTCATTGACTTTTTAATTAGATTTTTCTTCAAAAGATACTCAAGTCAAAGACTGAGATACACGATTATAAAACACATGTTTTCAACATATGTGCACTGTGTTAGGAACTCTAATGATTCTCAAAATACTGAAGAGACAACTGCACTCGCAGGCTTATAGCTTTACAATATATGAGACCTTGGAATGGCCGGATATAGGGAAAGATGTCATGCACACACAATGGAGTATTATTCTGCCATAAGACAAACGGACTTCTGTCACTAGCATCGTGAAAAGGACATTATAAAGGACACTGTAATAAACTAAGTCAGCCATGGAAAAACAAGTAGCACATGCTCTGCTTCTTTGGAAGCCATAGACTGAGTTGTCACACACTCAGCTTTTACATCTGCAGAGTCTCCTGAAGGACACTGACTCATGCTACTTTGTAACAGTGGAACAAAGCCTACACGGTCATGAATGAGGCTCCTTAGCCATGAGTGTTGGTTGGAAGTCAACTGATGGGGTTTTTGTTTGATTTTAACTTTTAGAGCATGCACTTGCGACATTTACGAAGCTTTAGTTATAAACTTGCAGGCTGTCATTAAAAACTGTATCATTTTAAAAACCAATAAAGCATATAATGAAATTCCTCAGCACACTTTACTCACAGCCCTGCAACCCTGAATGTGAGGATCCTCAATGGGACGAAAAGATCTGAACATCACAAAGTGTTCCAGATGAAATAGTGAACTAGAGTCATTTTCCCACTCCCGTGATTAGTTGTTACATCTTAAAACAAAGCTATTTCTAGGATGTTTTTGCTGTTGGTCATGGTGATTTTAATAAGCCAGTTATGATGAAACATTAGGGAGCAAATTTTATATTAATGTGTATTTCTAGGCTGGGTGTGATGGCAATTGCCTTTAATTCCAGCACTCAGGAAGCAGAAGCAACAGGAGTTCAAGGTCATCCTTGGTCCACATAGCAAGTTCTAGGCCAGCAACGCTTGTCTTTCTACACTTTATCATGAAGGGTTATAGAGATCAGCAGACTCTGGATAACTAGCTGAGAGATCTTCTCATCCACAGGTTAGTGTATGTTTGTCCTAGAAAGGGTGAGAGTGAACAGCATAGGCGTGTAAGCCATGCTTCCTGTCACTCACCTGGCTCAGCTGTCGCTGCACAGAAGCACTCATTAGCAAAGCTTATGCTCACCATGGGCACAGACTGTAGTCAGGCTGGGCTCCATGTTGCTTCATACAGTTTTAGGCATGAAAACTGGAGGCCTAAATGAGTATCTTTTCAGAGGTAAAAGCTAGCTAGAGATAAAGTGGCGACAGAATCTGATGCTTTCCAGGGGAACACCAGTTTTAGGGGGTGATTTCAGAGAGTCTAATTATAAGGTTATTAGGAAATTAAGTGATTCAGTTTCTAATTTCAGAGGTTGTGAAAAATGCTTAGGTTATTAAATCACAAAGAAGACTTGGAAAGAAAACCATCTAGGAAGAGCCCCCCACAAAGTGGTGGGTATTGGGTATAGGAGAATGGCTTGGTGCTGTTTGTATTCAAAATGCTAAACTCTGAACCCCAAGATCTGGTAGCTCCAAGATGAGCAGATTCTCACATATACCAGCTTTTGTTGTGTAAACCTTGCTCACTAAGTTATCGATGACTGGTTAACACAGATGCAGACAGTGGGGGTGGGGGAAAGGTTCCCAGACTGGGGATTCTTGGATAGAGACCGTAAGAGGAGGAGGAGGAGGAAGAGGAGGAAGAGGAAGAAGAGGAGGAGGAGGAGGAAGAGGAGGAGGAGGAGGAGGAGGAGGAGGAGGAGGAGGAGGAGGAGGAGGAGGAGGAGGAGGACGTCACCATGGGCTAGGTCAACTGTGAGGACATGACCATGAGGAGTAGTTGGAGTGAGAGTGGCAGATATAACATGGCAAGTGATATCTTGTGGTTATTGACAGGGAAATGGACAAAATAGCAGAGGGTTGATATCTGCCCAGCTCTAGTACTTTAAGGTTTAGTTTAAACATAAAGGTTTTGTGTCTTTTGTGAACTAAATGATCAAAGGTGGGGAAGAAACCCCCAAACAACATTAGCACAACAATTAGTTCATCATTTACTAGAGGCTGGGACCCACATGATTGCAAAAATGTCTAATGAGTAAAGCAAGGGCAAGAATGTGAAAGACAGGCCCTGAACGACAAGCATTTAGAGAAGGAGAAGCTGGCGCTGAGGAGTAACTGTGCTGGTAGAGTACCTTCTGCAAAGCAAGCATGAAGACCTGAACTGATCTGTAAGACTGCATGTGACCGTCAGGCCTGGTGGCATGCTGTTCTGGGAAGTGGAGGCAGGGCACAGTGGCTTGTCAGCCTGGCCTAGAAGGTCAGTCTAGCTCAGGGAGAGCCCCTGCCTCAAATAAAACAAGGGGACTGTGCCTGACAAATTAACACACCAAATTGTACTCTGGCCACCACAAGACACAGGCATGTATGTGCACACAGTGGACAAAAGAGAAATTGAAAAAGAAGACTGGCAAACTGCCTTCTAAATGTTTGTTTTTATGCCTACAGACAAACACGACTCACAACTCCAGCTTTAATCAGATGGTTCTCTTTGCAATAAATAATAGTAAATATGGAGGCTTGTGGCTACCTAACATGCTGAGAACAAGTACCACTGCATGCTCAATGCTATACACACACACACACACACACACACACACACACACACACACACACACACACACACACACATATATATATATTTTTTAAAAACATCCTTCCCTCAAAGATGCCTGGAGAAAGAATGTAAGAGCTAGAAGACAGGGGAGAGGCTGTGAAATGATGTCACTAGGGTCTGACACAGCCACTGTATCATGATCTCTCCATAGCTGGGACTATCGCATAAGACTGCCAGTCAGAGATCAATCACAGATCCGAGAGAGGTTGATGCGGGAGGGAACTACAGAAGATTCTGAAGTAGGGGCAGTCATGGTCTGTAGTTGTACTCTCCCTGGACAGCCTAACTGGCTCCAATAGACAGAGGTTCAAAACCATGGTCACTCTGGGTCACAAAAGAAAGCAAAACACCAGGAATATGGGAAGGAGACCTGTAGGGAGGAGGGGCTACTGATGAAGATAGGGTGGGGAAGGGGAAGTACCCTGAATGCATTATATACTTGTTAATAACGGTTTTCAAATAAAACAAATTTTCAAATAAAACAAATAAAGGGCATTAAAAACTAAAACAGAGGTCCACGTGGCTGGACTAGGTCCCATGAAGGGAGTATCATGGAAGTCAAGGAAGGAGATCAGCCACATCTTACATAACTCCTAAAGATGTTTTCTAGAACTAAGGCAATCACCTGTCAGTTCCTGTGTAGAGCTGCTAAGATTCTTTTGAACTACATCATATTACAAGGACAAATGAATTCTTTTGAGTTGTTTGAATATATTATTTTTTTAAGATTTATTTAGTCTATGTATGAGTGCTTTATCTACATAGATGCCTGCATACCACAAGAGGGCATTGGACCCCGGGGTTGACGGTTGTGAGCTGACATGTGGTTGCTGGGACTTGAGCTCAGGACCTGTGGAAGAACAGTGCTCTTTACAGCTGAGCCACCTCTCCAGCCTGAATATATTTTTTTTCTTCTGGGTTTTTCAAGCAGGATTTCTTTGTATATAGCCCTGGCTGTCCAAGAACTAGCTCTGTAGACCAGGCTGGCCTCTGTAGACCACGGATCTGCCTGCCTCTGCCTAGAAAGTGCTGGGACTAAAGGCATGCAACCACTGCCTGGCCATGACCTGTAACAGTAATAAAATTAACAAAAAACAGCAAACTGTAAAGTAACAAACTGTTAAACAGACTTCTCAACAACCTGAAAAGAGCTCATTTAAATAAAATTGACTCGTGATGGAAATTCAACTTAGAAAACAGAGTATCATAAACTGTTTATAATATGTGTTCGGCAACGGAATCACAGTTATCTAACTGGCTATTGAGATCATAAATATACTGTATAAAATTAAACAAACAAGGGAAATCACTTGTAAGGTTTCTGTAGCTGTAGACTTACACTAGAAATGTCTGACTCATTCACGTTTAGGTATACACAATATGACAGTGTGATGTCAAAGAACCATAGAAGGACACTAGTAAATGTAATGTTCAAAGAGTTTTCGTAACCAAAAGGTCCAACCATACAAAGTATGGTTCCTGTGAAAACTCCAACAGGGAATGGCCCCTTTAAAGCGGCCGAATACCAGCCAAAGCTATACAGGTGTAACTGCTGTGCAACTCAGTTCAGGAGAAGGGCGCGATGGAAAATAACCTGAGTAATTGGGGGGGGGGGGTTGGGGAAAGACACTGTACACCACAGAATTCTGCTTCTATTTTTGGAGTAGTAGTAACTGGCTTCCAGGAATAAACAAGTTAAAGACAAACAAACAAAAGCCACAGAAAGCCAAAGAACTAAAAATGAACAGCACTGAAGTCAGAAAATACCAGCAAGAAGTGGGTGGGAGGATCAAACACTCAGAGCTGGAAAATGACAGCATCGGTACATACGGACACTGGGTTAGCCATCGTGACCAGGGAACAAAAGAGAATGGAGAAGCACGGGGAACGTGCATTTACTACAGGGTGTAAAACGTAGACCTGACGAGAGGGAGCTACACACAGAAGGACTCAGTGAACGAAAACTAGCAGAGGAACGACTGCAGCTGAATCCACAGGAAGAACAAAAGCACTCCTCTCACTCCTTACTCAACACACTTGGACCCATCCATCCACCCATCCATCCATCATCCATCCATACATACATATATACATGAGATATCCTGCAGGTAGGATATAAGTTTAAACAAAAATATCTCATATCTCATATATACCTTATATAAGCTAAAAATAATTTTATACAAGATTTTCAATGTGTCTGCATTTTTACTGCAATCCATTGATTTTTACTGCAACCCATTGTATGAAGTCAGATGTGGTATTCATTTGTGCATTATGCAAAAAAAACCACTTCAGATTTTGAGTATTTCATATTTTCTATTTTTGGATTAAGGATGCTCAACCATATAACTAATATATACACACGTATGTATGTATGCATGCATGCATGTATGTATGTATGTATGTATGTATGTATGTATGTGTATTTCATTTTAGCTGAGAAAAGAGTGAAGGATTGAGGATAAAAAAGAAACCGATACAAAACCAAAATTTTAAAAACTACAAAATTTTTTTAATTTGATAAATACCATGCAGAGTTCACAAATCTAAGAGAGTCAAGGAAACCCAACTATCATAACTGTGGCATCATGTCGAGTAACAGTAGATAAAATCATTAAAGGGAAAATTTACAGGTATATCAGAGGAATATGCTGGGCTTTTAATAGGCAGGGAGGATAATACAGGAAAGGAGGGCAAAGGCATTAAATAACGTCAGGATGCTAACAAAAGTTACTTTAAAAATCAAATGAAAGGGGAGTAGCAGGGAGTTGGTTCAGTGAGTAGGAACACTTGCTGTTCTTAAGAGGACTGGGGTTCAATTCCCTGCACCCACATGATAGCTCACAACCATTTTTAGCTCCAGTCCTAGGGGATCTAAGACCCTCTTCTACCCTTGGCGAACAACAGGCATGCACACGGTGCACAGACATGCATGCAGGCAAAATACTGCAACATGGGCAGAAGAGATGTTACAGTTATACTGCACAGGATGAGGAGATACAGCCAACACTGGGTTGTGTGTGAGGTGGCACATTGTTGTGTTATTATTATTACTGTTGTTGTTGTTCTTGTTTAGAAACACCAACATTTTAAAGAGCTGAATTTTTAATCCTAGAAGAACCTCTAAACAACACAAGAAAATATAACTTAAAAAGTCATGAGTTAGTCCTCACTGTCACCTGGACAGGATTTACTGTAACCAAGGAAGCACCTCTAGGCGTCTATGAGGGGCTTCCACGAGCTGGGGTTCTGGATGAATAGAAAGGAGAAGGGCTAAACAACAGCATCCATGCGCTCTGCTTCCCGGTCATGAATGAGTATGAAGGGCGGCCTCAGGCTCCTGCGGCTATGCCTTCCCCGCCACCATGACTGTGTCCCCTGACTGTGAGACAATTACTGTGAGGAATTTTGTCACGGCAGTATGAAAATAACTAATAAACAGGCCAACGGGATAAGGCCTGGCGGCTCCCAGCTATAATCCCTGCACTTGGGAGGCTAAGGCAAGACACGGAGTCTGACAACAGACAGGGTTACACAAGTGTAAGGGCAGGCAGGGCTGTGCAGCAATTCCCTATCTCAACGCAAAAGAAGCAAAGCCAGGAGTCCCTGGACCACCAACATAAGAAGAACACCAAGGCCTATATAATTCAGACAACAGAAATCACCTCGATGGAGAGCGAGGAGCCAGGGTTTATGTAGGAAAATCCAGGAGGCAGATGGGACAGAAGCAAATTCTATTCCCACTGGCAGCTAAGGTAAAAACAATTATGTGGCTTGAAATAAGGACTGCTTAGATCAAAATCTAAAACCTAGGGAGACACTGTGACAGCAGAGTAAAGCCAAACCACAAGTGGAAGACATTTTAATAACTATTACAGCTCAACTTTGGAAGGTCCAGTAGTCACATTAGTTTTTAATGGGTTTAGAGAGCATTTTATCTGATTGATCATAGCTAATGTTTGAAATTGGACAGCTTAATTTTTTCATTTTATGGATAGCATGTTTAAGAAGGACCGTATCACTTCAGACACAGAACAAAGTTCAGTTGGATTTTAAGAAATACAATTATTATTTTAATCTCCAAAAAACTTGATGAAAGATACCCATTCACAAACAAGAATGCTTACTTATGAGTCCCTACTAATGAGTCCCTCAATGACTTGAACTAGTCCCCTTGGCTTTATGCACTTTTCTCTAAGCACGGCATTTCAATGTCCTAGTGAGCTTTTAACTGCCAACTGGACACAGCCTCAAGTCACCTGAGAAGGGAGTCTCAACTGAAGAACAGCCCGGAGGAGGCTGGCCTGTGGGTATGCTTATTGGTTTCTATGGACTGCTAACTGCTACAGGCGAGCCCAGGCCATCGTGGGAGACACCACCCTGGGCAGGTGAGTCCCCGGCTGTGTAGGAGAGCCACCAAGCAGCACCCTGACAAGTTTCTGCTGCACTTCTTCAGCTACGAACGAGCGTCCCAGTCAGAAGTAATGTTGTGTGCAGATGTAGCAAGCAGGCTTGTCACCAAATTCCTGTCCTGACTTTCCTCAATGATAGAATGTGACCTGGAAGTGTAAGCCATACTTGTAAGAATAAATTCTTTTCCCTTAAGGAGCTTTTGGTCAGAGTATTTTTTGTTTTGTTTTAAAATCATAGCAACAGAAAGGAAACTAGAATATTCACATAGTCAAAGAGGAAGGAAAAATAATAAATTATAACCCAAATAGAGGTAGAATCACCCTTCTATTGTAACAGTTTATGACCTGTCCACCTATGCAAAAAGTACTTTTTCTTTTGCCCATCGTTGTATCATGTAGAGATGAGCAGAAAGATTCAAAGAATCGAGGCTCTACCTGCTACATCCCTTTGACAACCCTTAAATAATATTTCCGCTAGATCTGGTATTGTCTACATTTTATACAACAGTTTTTCACCTACTAGCTACAAACTGACCGCATATGGAAAACACAAACATCACAGAAAATATCTGTAAAAAGCTCTGAAAAGGGTGTTTCTTACATAGGTTTTTTAAAAAATAATTTTCTTAATTTTTGAGGTAATTATATCATTTTCCCTTCCCTTTTCCCAAACCTTACCACTCACCCACCCCACTCAAATTTCACGGCTTTTTTCATTAATCATTGTTATATACGTGTATGCAGAGCTCACACGTGCAGGTGCACACACACACACAGAGGGAGGGGGAGCGGAGGAGAGAGAAAGAGGGAGCGCTCAGTCTGAATAATGTTACTTTCTTGTATACATTTTCAGGGATAACCATTTGGACTGTATAATCAATTAAGTGAGCTATTTGCTAGAGAAAATCACTTTTCCTGCTCTCTGCATTCCTTGGCTGCCTGTAGCTCTTAATCTAGGGTTGGGGTCTCCTGAGCTTCCCTCCATGGCTGTCTAAGACTGACCTGAACAAGGACTACGCTACCTTAAAGAACAACAGACAAAGCAACCGCAATGCAATGCAGTTACAACACGCAGGAGGCACTGGGTGCCTTTTTATGGCTCCACACCAGAGGGCACCAAACTTCAACAAAGGAAGCCAGTTCTGTTTAAAACTACTGTGTACTAAAGAAGCTATATTAGAAATGTTATTCCTCTGCTTAAAACCCTGCAGTGGCTTTCTAAGTCCCTGTAATATAGCATCTGCCTGCTGCTCACAGCTCTAGACTTCTCCTGATGCACTCAGTCTATCAACCCTGCTATTCACAACCACAAGCTGTGTTTAAAACACACCACGGACCTGACTTCAGGTAAATAGCTAAGCATTACCTTCCTCTTTAAATAGTGGCTGCGTTTCCATGGTGAAGATACTCAGCTCAAGGGTTAGTTTCTTAAGAAGAAGCCTTTCCACATACACCACCTCCAGCAGAAATCCAGTCTGCACACTGCTCATACTGCTCAGTGATCTGAGATGACACCACACACTCCTTGGTCTCCCCTGTCTCCTCTCAACCTACCTTTCAGCTCCTTCAGTTCAAGAACATCTACATTCCAGGCCCAATCCCAAGACAACATCTTTGACTAACTCAATTCATGCAGTTAAAAGGGTGTATGCACTGAAAGACTTTAAAAGGATAAGGGGCATGTTGGCTAGTTTTATGTCAACATGACATAAGACAGTATCACTTGGAAAGAGGGACTCTCAACTTAAAAATACCTCCACAAGACTGGCCTGAAGAGAAGTTTACAGTGCATTTTCCATGGCTGAAGACTGAGACGGGAGGACACATGCCATTGTGGGTGGTGCTACCACTGGGCTGGTGGTCCTGTGTGCTATAAGAAAGCAGGCTGAGCAAGCCACGAGGAACAAGCCAGTAAGCAGCACCCCTCCATGGCCTCTGCTTCAGGCCCTGCCTCTAGGACACTGCCTTGAGTTTCCTAGACACTCCATCCTGACTTCCCTCAGTGATGGAGTGTGGCCTGAGCTATAAGCCGAAATAAAGCACATCACCATCCGTTTACTCAGTGATGACATCACCATCTGTTTACTCAGTGATGACATCACCATCCGTTTACTCAGTGACACAGGTCAGTGTCATTCATATCTTGGCTGCTGCAAATGCTGCTGCGATGACCGTGTGAGTACAGTTCTCACACACTCATATTTGGGATAGATACTCATACAGGAATGGGCTTGGTCCTGCTAGAGTTAAACATTTTGTTGTCTTCTAAGGAACCTCAAAATACGTTCTCCATACTGTCTATACTAATTCACAGTTCCATGGATTGTATAAATGCTCTTTCCTCCACAGAAATGTGACTAAGGAAGGTTCTAACTTTACTCTTCTGAACATACATACCCAGTAGTTTAGTATTATTGTCTGTAATTACGGTTTTCTACCAACGAATTGTCTTAGAATACATGTTGAAAAAAATCAACTGGCCATAAATGTAAAGATTTATTCCTTAGCCCTCAATTATACTCCATTTCTACATTCATGCAAGTTCTACATTCTCTTAATTACTATAACTGTACGATTAATTCTGACACTAGGAATGCAAGCCTTCTAACCTATTCTTTATCAGAACTGTTTTAGCTATCAGCCTTGAGTCATAAATACTTAGAAACAAGTTCTATCCTCCTGTAAAAAAGGTAACTATTCTGTGATTATATAAAAAACACTGAGCATTAAAGTGAATATATTTGTAGAAAAACAAAAACAAACAAACAAAAAATCTAGGTGAATCTCAGCCTAAGAATATTCAAGAAAGGGGCTGTCTGAAAATCTTAGGTTAAATAAACCCCTAAATGAACAATACTTCTGTTTCTGCAACTTTAATAGTAGGAACCAGAGGGGTTAAGGACACCCAAAAAGACATGACAAAACAAACCCCATGGAATCAACTAACGTGGACTCACAGGGCTCACGGAGAGGGAGCCTGCATGGCCATGTCTGAGCTAGAGCCTCTGCATAAACATGGCTGTGTACCTTGGTCTTCCTGTGGGACTCTTAGTAGTGGGAGCAGGGACTGTCCCTGACTCTTCTGACTGGTCTTGGGACCTTCTTCCTCCTACCCGGTTGCCTCATCCAGCTTAATGTGAGGGGATGTGCTTAGTTTTATTACAAGCTGATACACAGAGTTTGGTTGACATCCACAGGAGGCCTGCTTTGTTCTGAACTTCTGAGGAATTGATGGGAGGGGAGAGGGAAGGACTGGCAAGAGGAGGAAGGGGAAGCTGCAATTGGGATGTAATGTATGAGAGAATACTAAACAGTACTACTCCCTTTGAGACACACAGGAGGTGTCTCTATCTAACGCCTAGATTGTGTTTCTTTTAAGAACTGAACACCAGTTCACTAACACTAGTGTAATACCAGAGCTAGGATTTCTTTCATGTTTTTCCTGTATGTATCATATACACATATTTAAAAAGTGCAGACTGTTTCATAAATGCTGAACGGTACTCTGTACACCTGAAAAAGCCCTTCTTTAACACTGCTTCACGATTCCATGGTTTCTACTCTGTGTTTCTAGTGAGTAAGGAGGAAGCAGTACTCTTAACAAGGTTGTGGGTTCATTCAGTCTGACATAAGAAATGGCTACCAAGGATGTCAAAGTGCAAGGCCAGCCTTGTTTACAAGATTACCAGGGCTACAAGGAAAAACCTTGTCTCAAAAAATAACACAAAACGACATCACACAACAAAAAGAAGTTACCACAGTGGTCTCAGCTATGAAACCCAACTCCACAGAGTTAAGGAAGATGACCAATCACCAGCCTCTTCAACTACATTTGGACCCAGTAACATTGAGTCCCTATTTTTCCTTATAGTAAAAGAAAAAGCAATTTTGAATTATGACACAGATCTTAAAACATTGTGATCATGGAGCTGGAAAGGTGTCTTAGCAATTAATAGCACAGGCTCTTCTTCCAGAGAATCCAGGTTTGATTCTCAGAATCCACGTGGTAGCTTACAATGGTCTGTAACCCTCCCAGTTCAAGAATCCAAATGATCAAAAACCCTCTGCTAGCCTCTAAGAGCACTGTGAACACACGTGATACACAAATGTACAAACAGGCGAAAAAACGCCATACGATAAAAATAGATCTGTAAAAAGGAAACCAGTGGCTTCCCCCAACCTGCTCTACTCTATAGCACAGCTGGCTAAATGACCTATAATCCTTTCTCCTCTTTACCCTCTGTATGCCTGTACGTGAAGGCCCAAGGTTGGGAGGTATCAGCAGTTACCCCTGAGCACTATTCTACTCCATTCATTTAAGCAGCGTCTCCATCTAGCCGAGAGCTTGTAGATAGGGCTACTCTTCCTAGGCAGCTCGCTCTGGGGCTCTCTGGATGGGAAATGCTAGGCCCAGGCACACCCATGCAGGTTTCGGGGAGCCAAGCTCTACTTCTCATGTTTGTACAGTGAGTGCTTGAACTTCCGCATCATGTCCCCAGCCTGCTTTCCCATTGTTTAAAAGTGTTATTGTGTGGTTTTTCTGTGTGTGTGTGTGTGTGTGTGTGTGTGTGTGTGTGTGTGTGTAACATTTTTTGGTTCAAAAGTGTAAAACCATCTCACCTTTATTATTTCCACCAACTGATCCACACCACTGTCCCCAGGAAATATTGGTTGTCCTAGCAACAATTCAGCCAACACACAGCCTGCAGACCATACATCTGAAGAAAAAAAAAACAAAATAAAAGAAAGGCTTATCACATTAAATTTGAAGTGAAATGTATATTTAACTTAGATTGCATAGTATTGATTATATTCAAATATGACAATAATTTAGTCAAAATCAGTGGTGGTTTCATTTACAACATTGTTAATTTTTTTCCAAAAAGTATTCATATACTTGAACCCTTTTTATTTTTTAATAAGTATTTTTATAAGTATTCAACTTTCACAAATCTCTTCTGCATGCCTGAGAAAGCGTGAAGACAGAAAGACAGAGACACAGAGACAGAGACTGGCTCAGTACATGTAGCCCTGGGCTGGCTGGATTCACAAGAGAGCCACCTGCCTCTGCTTCCTATGCACTGAGACTAGAGGCGTGTACGCCATCACCCACGTCTTCTATAAATCCTACAGTCTTAAGAAGCAAGCCATGGCTATACATATGGTTTATCCACTGAGAAAGACTACTGGCTGCTCTTGCAGAGAACCTAGTTCAATTCCCAGCACCCATATAATAATGGCTCACAACCATCTAGATCTCCAGTTCTAAGAGACTTGATACCCTCTTCTGACCTCCACAGGCACTAAGTATGCATGTGGTATGCATACATGCATGCAGGCCAAACACTCATACACATAAAACAAATGTAAAAGGCAAGCATCCTAGATCCAAACCCATGTTTTCTAAAATGTGTCAGGTGATTTGGTTGTGGTTATTTTAGAAGGACTGCCCATATTTTTGCAGACCCTGGCACAACTCAATCTATTATCTTTGTGTGTGTGTGTGTGTGTGTGTGTGTGTGTGTGTGTGTGTGTGTGTATGTGTGTGTATACACACATACATACATATACATATACACACACACAATAGATAACTAGTTATCAAACATTTGAACAGAACACCAATCAGTAACTGTATCTAATGGCATTACTGAGGACAACGGACTAAGATTTGCTCTTGGAGACAGCTGAATTAATAAGGAGACTAAAGAATGTCACCTACAGTACTTGAGTAACATTTTATTGACTCCTCACAGCAACCATGAAGAGGAAGCAGAATCAGGATCTCCACTTGGCAGCTCAGATACTCAGTTATGAGTCTGGAAGATGACTGGAGAAAACAATCTCTCTGTAGCACGTCTCACTTCTCAGTTACATACGCCATGTCCCTACAGCCACAGTAAGACAGCACTACCACCACACGGGGTACCACACACTCAACACCCCTCCTCTCCTGTGGCAGGTTTCATCAAGTGTGGACCATAGAGCCCTAAGTGTTTTGGACATATTCAGATCCTAGAGTGTAAAGCTATTTCCATACAACATTACACCAACAGCACAAATGACCTAGTATGTAAAAAGCACCAGCCTCTTGGCATGAGTGAAAAGAAGCGTTGGCATATTGCCCTTTCTGAAAATAAAAAACACGTGCTGGTGTTCATATCAGAAAGACAGAGAAAAAACTGTACTAAATTAGCTGGGTTTTATATTTGTGTTTTATTTTGTATTCTGCCTCACCCCCATGACTATGGGATTTTCCCTGGGGGAGGAGTGTAGTATGTAAGCTTTCGTTCTTAGGACTAAGGGGTTCCTATCAGAAACAAAGCATAAGGGGCAGTGGAGGTGGCTTATGGTGAAGACAGGATGGAGTCTCCTCAGACTCATGGGCCAGCTATTCTAGCCACATCAGTGGGACACCCTGACTCAAAAATATAGTGCAGAGCAATGAAGGAAGACACCTGACGTCACCCTCCCCCTCCTCCCCCCCCCCCCCCGCCACTGCCCTGATAAATACATGAAATAAACAGGTTTTTGTCTGCTAACATAGCAATGGCACTAGAACAGGTTAAGAAGATAGGGTCAATGCAGACCTCAACCATCTCTAACCCTTCTATCAATAGACATCTCCAGCGAGATCTGAACAACCAGTGGGCTTAGCTGAAAAGCTAATGAATTAAGTTGCTCAAAAATTAAGCGATGCATCATTGTAGGGATTCAGGAATATCATTGCCCTACCGATTACAATATTAACATTTTAAAAGTAACATTATTTATTAACACATTTCTAAGTAGTTTAGGCTCAGAAGTAAACATTTCAGAACTAGAAAACCAGTGCAGACCCCATTAGTTAACTCAGCAGCTGAGTTTCTCCAGCGCGGCTGGGACTGAGCTCCACACACGTCTTTTTGCCATCCATCTCTGCCTCAGTAATGTTTTTAAAAGCTTATCAACATTTGTTTGAAACTTAAGAGCCAAACAAATGCATTAAGCAACTACAATACAAAATAATATTTTTATAATTCTAATAGTAGAAAAGCATAAATTCTAAAATGTAAAAAAAATTAATTCTACTCATTTCTGCAAAAGTGTACTGCTGCAGCCCTGCTCTGTCGTGCCCTGCCTTGTTGGAGAAGGGTCAGGACAGTTAACAGTCACACCCACCGCACCCAGAGCCAGCACTTACCTATACTAGACGTGTAATCGGTGGCTCCAAAGATCAGCTCTGGTGCCCTGTAGTACCGAGAACAGATATATGAAACATTGGGCTCTCCTCGGACCAGCTGCTTTGCACTGATGAAAAATAAAAATAAAAAACAATCTTTAATCGTCTAAACCTTGTAAGCAACACACTTGAAATGTTTCCAACAAGAGAAATACACAAGTTCAGCAAATTGATACTTTAAAGAGGAATTTTTAAAGTGAGCATTTGTCAAGCCTTAGCTAAGGAACAAAGAGATTTAAAAAATTACAAAAGGACACACATGTTCAATTTCTTCTGGTTTCCCCATTTCCTACATTCAACTTGTGAAATATAAAATGGCTGACGGGCAAGGTGGTGCGACCTTCCCTCCCAGCACTCGGGAGGCAGAGACAGGCGGACCTCTGCGAGATGGAGGCCACTCTGTAGTGAGAGTTCCAGGTCAGCCAATGGTATACAGTGAGACACTGCCTCAAAATAATAAGTAACTAAATAAAATATAAAGATGAAGGGCAGGAAATTAAAGAGCAACCTTCTGCAACAAAAGACTGTTAGCAAATCATAGAAGTGAATGTATCAGTATTCCCCACCTATATGCTTTTAAAAGGGGGAGTGTGGGGGGGACCTGGCTACTCTGTTAAACTTGGTCTTCAGACCCGGGATGACCAGCTCGGCCTTACACAGCCAATCCATGCTTCCACACCGCAGTCGATTTAAACACCTACTGCTAAACAAACTGTAAAAGGCATTTGATTTAAGTGACTCAGGCCCGATCTGCTCCATCGCTGCAGTGCTACGTTGAACATATTATTACAACTTTCCTCCTAAAGTAGTTTACAGTACATATTTTAAATGTTAAAGTGAGTCACAGTGTCTCTTGAAATGTCTCTCTGGGTAACTCCATCTCATATAAGCAGGCTGCTCTAGGAGCTGTTCTGACAGTAGCATGAGATACAGAAAAGAAATACATGCGATAAAATCAAATGAATGAACAAATAGAAAAAAATAAATAAATGCCAAAAACAGGTGGAAAATCTGAGGTAACAGTGCAGGACACAGACATGTGAAAATGGTCATTCAGTCTTGGGGGTCTAGGTTTCCTCCCTTTCAGTTTACTTCTACTCAATGATGGCTCTAAACTTGATTTGTTCTTTCCTTCATTATCTGTTTCAAATTTTAATCTTTTTCTTAGGCCCAGATAAAACAGTGTTCGCTATGTTAACAACACTAAGGTTTTCAGACTGTCAAAAAAGTCAAGATATTCAGTGTTAGTGCCCTCGATAACAGACGTTTCTATCTTCAGAAGTGCGCCTTGGGGACTTGGAATGGCCCCTTGAAAAAGCAGCTCTAGGATGCGGAGTTTAAATCCAGCTCCCGAACGAATGACCAGCAAGCAGGACACAGTGGCCCACACCTTCAGTCTCAGCGCTCTACAGAGGCAGAGGCAGCTGCTGCTGCGACAGCCAGGGCCACAGAGACCCTGTCTCAGAAACCAAACACACGAGGCACATTTTTTTTTTTTTTGGTTCTTTTTTTCGGAGCTGGGGACCGAACCCAGGGCCTTGCGCTTCCTAGGTAAGCGCTCTACCACTGAGCCAAATCCCCAGCCCCACGAGGCACATTTTTAATGGGTAAAGCAGATGCTTAGAAGAGAAACGCACAACAACTCAGTCATCCAACTGAGAGCTTTGACAGCCTGTATCCTTTTCCCTCATCACCAACGAAACTAACTTTTCCCTTTACCTAATGGCCCTTAGACACCCCAGTTAGACTCTATAAAATGGGTTTTTTTCACACCCCATTTCAGCTACTGCCAGACCTGTTACACCTAATTAAAAATTATTAAGAAGGCAGTTTTGTTAAGTTTTCACCTTAAGTGTCTCCAAAATCCTACCTCAGAGTTGCTAAAGAATGAGCTATTTCACACCTGTGAAAGCCCTCTTTCAAATGTATCCAGGCACAGCTACTTTACACCCGTAGAATCCGCTGGGCGCGGGCGCGAACAATGCTCTGACATGGTGGTGAGCAGAGGAACTTGCACTAGGTGGCTCTTGCAGGACTCGGCAGTTACTCTCCCCAGTAACAAACCCCATGTGATTTGGGTGCCTTTTCATAGGTGAAACAAGCAGCAGCCCACCATTCAACCATCAAATAAAAAAACGCCTTAGTGTGTATTTTCACCTGAGCCGCAGCCTGCAGTGCTGAGACCCTGGGATAGGGTTTGTTAAGTGGAATGGCTTGAAAGAAACTGCAGAACAAGACTAAGCATGAACCTACTGACAGCAGGTTGGCTCGGTTTTTCCAAATACCTCCCTTCACCTGCACTGATGTTAAACCCACAATCTAATCTACGGTTTGGTATAGACGTCTATATAAAGAGGAGGGACTATAGACAGCAGGAGTCAATGTATCATCTGTGGTGCTAAACTGAAAAAGAAGAACTTCTAACAAGGATGAAAAAGCACCCAAGTTATAAGGACAGAAGTCTCAGCACAGAGAGTAGGGCTACCCCCGGAGGCGACAGATAGAGAATGAAGAAGGGATATGGTGATCTGTCCTGTGGGGTATAGGCTTGGCTACATGTTGGAAGGCTTTATAGCTAAATGCTACACAAAGAGAAAGCATGAGGAGTTTACACTAGCAACAGTATATAACCAAGAAATCGGCGGTTTAAAAAAAAATCATACTTGTTAGAATCTGCAAAAATGGGGAAATAATAGAGGAAATATTAATAGTAAATATTAATAGAGAAAAATATTGCCTCTCTGTATTTTACTGCACTCCTGTATTGAGGTTGAGTGTGAAGTTAAAGGAATATATGCAAATGTATAACTTAAGAGATTTATTAGTAATAAAGATGGAGCAGATATATGTATTCCATAAGCTCAAGGAGTTTATACTAAAGAGCAGTCATTGGGAATGTAAGTTTCCCAAGTACACGATAATCCTCAAACATCCCGTCCCAGACAATCGTGTATGAGGTATTACATATCAACTCAGAATAAGCCATGTTTGTTATGTGTGTTTGCACACTAGTCACAAAAGGGTTTTTAAAACAAAAGCTACCATGCATACAGTACTGACTTGACAGAGGCTTTCCTTTCGCACAGGGTCTCACTACCTGGCTTAGGCCAGCCTCAAACTAATGACCTCCCACATCTACTGAGTGACTGGAATTATCAGCAAGTGCCGCCACGGCCTTTTTGAGCCTGAATGTTAGCATTCCAGCACTCCTGTGGCAGGCGGGACAACTTAAGTCCCTGGGATCAAACTCAAGTTACCAGCCTTGAAAGCAAGTGCCTTTGCCGACTGACTTCCTCACTTGGTACTTCCTAGACATCACTCCCACATTAGACAGCTCCCTCACTTTTCCCTCAGCAGCATGTGTAACACTGTATCTGTATATATTAATTTATTTGGACATTTTCTCGCTACTAGATATTTGCAAGCAACACTGTATTAAAGATCCCTAAATATGCATAAAGAAATAATCCTCAGAAGTTAACTGTAGGATAAAGGGCACACACATTTATTGTTCCCATAAAATTATCAAAACCATTCTGACATGGACCTTCATTAGTTTGTATTCCCCGAGTACCGAGTAATGAGTGCGGTTCAGACTAGTACTGTTACAGGAGTCTATTTAAGAAAGTGTGAGGGAGGGAGGAGGAAGAAAGGAAGGGAAGAGGAGGCTAGCTCACCTTCCAAAGTCGCAGAGTTTTAATACAGCTGTATCAGGATCCAGCAAGAGGTTCTGTGGTTTAATGTCTCGATGGCAGATCCCAAAGGAATGGATATAGGCTAGACTTCTGAACAGCTGGTACATATACAACTGGAAAAAGAAGAGACATTCACTCGATACCCCTGCTTTCAAACACATCTGAGTCATTATGCAGTATATAACGTTCTCAGCAGAACATGCAAAATGTTGATTATCAATACAGTTTTCCCTAATCAAAGTTTCATGGCATTTCTACATAAATCAGGAAATTAAACTATCATTAAATATATACCTGTGCTATCCTTCAGTAATTTAGAAAAGCATCCAGGTGTGGGGGCACACACCTGAGGCAGGGAATTCTAAGTTTAAGAACTACCTGGGCAAGTCGGACCAGGTCTCACACTAAGATTCAGAGAGTCAGGGATCTAGAGCACTTGCCTAGCATGCCCACAGCCCTGCACTCAGGCCAGCTGGGTTTTAACTTAACAGAGACAGAGATCAGAAGCCATATGGGTGATAGACAGCAGCAGCCTTTAGATTAGGAGGCAGATCCATCATTCTTCCTAGAATCTCAGGCTGTAAAAATGTAGTCAGTGTCATCTTTTAGAACCATTTTTCTGAAATGTTTTTCTGAAAAGTTAGCCTCAAATCATTAAGAGAGACATAGGAAAGCTCATGAGTAAGTAATCTTATCAATTCCTACTGAGACACCAGTAACTCGGATGGTAAATTAGCCTTTAACATCCTTAGAATAATGTAGACTTCCAATGTAATTTAAAGGCAGATGCCCAGACAGATCTGAGTTTTAAGGCCTACTTAGTCTATAGAGTGAGTTCCAGGAGAGCCAGGGTTACACAGAAAAAAAAAAAAAAAAAAAAAAAAAAAAAAAAAAAAAAAAAAAAAAAAAAAAACCACACACAAACAGATGTCTAGCTGACTTGACATCATTGCAGAGGTAAATCTTAACTGCCAGCTTGAGAGTACTTGGAATCGATGAAAACAATTTTGGACATGTCTGTAAGGGCATCTGCACTATTCGATGGGCTAGCTACCTGAACTGAGTAAGAGAAGAAAAGGAGCTCACGCACCGTGTATCCTCTCTGAATGTGGCTAGCTGCCCCATGCTCGCCCACCATGCCTTCCCTACCACGATGCACAGTATCCCCTAGAACTATTAAGCCAAAATAAACCTTTCTGTCCTTGAGTCGCCTTTGTCTGGAATTTCATCAGAGCAAGCAGAGAAATAATATCTTAAGAGATTGTTTTAAAGCTTTGAAAAATGTACCAATGTAACGCCTTTAATCTTCTACTTATCTGGAGGCCAAGCTTCTTTTCCTTCCTTCCTTCCTTCTTCCTTCATTTTTCCTCTCTCCTAAGACAGACTCCCATGGAATACAGTCTGGCCCTGGTCCTGTCATCCTCTAGTCTATAAAGTGCTGAGATTATAGACATGTGCTGCCTTCTCCAGCATCATCACCTCCAATCTGTTGCACACGCTCACTCTCTGAGCTCTACTCCCTACTTAATACCATGGAAATCAAAACTACTACTGTCTGATTAAAAAAACAGGAGAAGTACTGATAAAGACACCATCTTTTCCGACTGTACTGCTAGGGACTGGCATTACTAATGTTAACAGGAAATACTTCCTTCAGAGGTATGAGAAAACTGCTAAGGCTAGACAGGTTCAATTTTGATTTAAATCTCACTACCCAAGTTAAAGCCTTCTTCAAAATGAACCATGACAAAAATGTAGGCATAACATCTTTAATGTCAGCATTTTGGAATTAAATTAAATCCAACTCCCTATGCACTTATACATTGTCCTTTAACTAATTTTTTTCAATTAAAAAAAGAATGGCATCTCTATATTGTTGCCTGCTCCACAACCTGATGCTAGAACCTGCTAGAAAACCCGTGAAGGACAAAAAGAGGGACTAAATCCTGTGCTGGGAAAAATCTGGACCCATTCAGGAAGTACACCCCACACAGTTTTACACATGAGTAATCTTCCTCTCCATTAGAGTTTGGCCATACGATGATTTACTCGGGATCCCGGGGAGAGTTCAGCTATGCTCCCTCCTAACCCCTGCTTTAAATGACTTTCAGTGGAAAGTGGCAGCATTATGACAGTCACCACATCAGCTCTATGTCAGGGGTGGGGTAAAGTAGGTAATTATATTGCTGTCACTGAGAAATAGAAAAAAAAAATCAGCACCTAGTTGACAGCACACATATTAAAAATGTGTTCCTAACTAGATTTGGTAACTCACACTTATAATCTCAGCACTCAGGAAGCTGAAGCAGGAGGATTGCTACAAGTATCAAAAGTTTCAGGGTGGTCTGAACTACAGGGCAATACACTATCCACCCCTTCCCTATCTCTCACCTAAAAAGAAAAAAAAAGTTTCCCATCATCTACCACAACTGCAATTAGAAAAATACTAGATAAATTCCTAACTACAGTTACATGAAAAAAAAAAGGGGGGGGAGGGATTAATATGAGATTCCAACACCTAAATAATATAATCTGTTTGCTTAAAACGGGCAGTTTAAATGTCTATGAGGAATGCAATAAACAGTAATAGAATGCTACACGGGAACTGTGGAGACTGAGTTTACTTACGTATTTGTGGTGTGTGGCACACGAAAACACTGAGAGCGAAAGTGATGCTATGGCTGGGAGCCGCCTCGCTGTAAAAGAGTTTGCTGTACAAACACGGAAACCTCACCCTGACTCCCCAGCACCATGCATGAAGTTGGGACGAGGCGCACTTGGCTGCCATCCCACCACTGGTGGGAAGAGAGACCAAGACAAAACCCAACTAAAAGCTTATACAGGGCCCAAGAAGAGGTCAGCCCAAGGTAAAGGTGAAAGCAGGAGTCTGACTCTGGCTTGAATTCACCTGTGCTCCCCTCCCCACACCACACCAAAGGTGTATGGCTATCACAGTTAAAATCCTTAACTTTGAAAGCTTTACCATATTTTATCAGAATATTTATTCAATTCCTTTATCTCATGGGCATGTGTGTGCACACACATGGGATATGCACGTGGAGGATTAGAGGACAACTTCATGAGGCTGGTTCTCTTCGACCTCACGTAGGTCCAGGAATAAAACTCCAGTTATCAGTCTCCCACAGCAAGCACCTTTACCCACTGCTGAGTAATGAAAGCTTTAAAACAACTCCATGCTTTAAAACTGTAACAATTTAGCACCATCCAGAGCTTGCTGTTTTAACAAGGAGTGACCAGTGTCAGTGGGGTTGACACATCCCAACCCTTCTGTGAACTGGAGGGGGTCCCATTGTCACATACCTTGACATAGATCACAGGGAGTGTCTGCTTGGCTCGACTATAGTGTCTGGCGACTCTGTACACTGTTTCCGGAACATAGTCCAGCACCAGGTTAAGGTAGACCTCATCTTTCTGTACGGTTTTAAAAGAAGAAAAGGACAAAACCAGATTAGAGGCTCATCTTAAGTATTCAAGTTAGAGTAAATCTCTATATACCTCTTATTCAGATGTTTAAAGAAAAGCTTCATATGGTCAATTTTAATTACACAAACTTACTTCTGGGCATGAGCAGAACTGTACAAATGCATCTAGCAGACTTTATAATCCGGGTATAGTTATAATCCATCACATTGCTTACACATGTGTTATGATAGCTTTTCGTTTATCATAATGTTTATTATTTTCTAGGCTGAAAAAATCAATATCTTTCCTCCTCTGTGGAAAGATTGCTTGAAGACAGCACTGAGTCAAAAGCCAAGAAAGCAGGCTGCTCGCCCTGGCTCTGCTGTCAACTGATGTGTATGTCTGACTGATATATATGTCTTGGCTTCAGTTTCTTCAGCTCCTGAGGAAGAATGAACTAAGTATTCTTGGAAACACTGTAGCCTCCACACAAATGCTTTGTTTGTCTGACGGTCTAGATCACTAATACATACATACATACATACATACATACATACATACATACACACACACACACACACACACACACACACACACACACACACATATATATATATATATATATATCTCAAACATATGGATGAGATCATGCCCACAAGCTTGTCCACTGGTCTCCGGTGTAGCAGCATAAAGGCAAGAGTTCAATGTCAGTCAAGAGAAAGAAGGGAGCTAGAGCCAAACAGGAAAGAGGAGAAAGCACTAGTGACACCCTGTTCTCTGAACAGCACCAGTTGGGTAAACTGAGGACGAAAAGTGAACTTAAGGATTACGCTTGGTTACTGAGTAGTGAAACTGCAGGTGACTGTTCATAATTCCACCTATCAAACTCAAGTCTGAGGCAGTGTTTTGGGCGCATCTACAGGTCAGAGCTGCTACAGGAGGGAAGGGTGGGTGCAGGTGTCAAGTTACCCACGTGTAACTCTGCTCTCCCACTCTGTGACTAGGAACAAGTATAGCTTCTTATCTTTCAAATGAAGACTGAAACAACAGAGAGAAAACTTTATTCAAGATATGAATATATCTTTTTTGATGGTCTTCCTTCTTCCATAGCTAACTGGTCTATCACTCTCATCAGCACAGAGGCAAGCAAATGATGACAACAGCCTGCGATTATCTTTATAAACAAAGTCTAACTGCAGCTCAGCGACACCCACCAATTAAACACTGCCTGTTGCTGTTTGGGGCTAAAATGACAAGAATCAAGTACTTGTGGCAGTGACTGGGTAGGTTGCAAAACTCAAAGTATCAAAGAAAAAATGGGTGTTTTTCATAACCCTGGTGATATTTAGTTTTCTGCACAGCCTGAGCTCAAAAGCAGCATGGCTACAAGGAAACCTCCATTGTGTTGACTGCTCTCATATTTAAATCATCATCGATAAATTAAGTTGGAGAGATAGATTCTATCTTGGTTTAGCTATCTAAAGTCCCTGTAAGAATTTTGGGTTGGAGCAGTGATGGTTCATGCCTTTAATCCCGGTGTGCAGGCCATAACTGTCTGGAACTCTAGTTCCAGAGGGATCTTGACACCCTCACATAGGCATGTAGGCAAAACACCAAGGCACACTGAATGAATGAATGAATGAATGTGAAATTTGGGTTCAGGCTGTGGGTGGTGGTACATGCCTTTAATTTCAGCACAGGGATCTCTGTGAGGCAAAGCCAGTCAGAAATAAACAGTGAACCTCTGCCTTGGAAGAAGAAAAGGAGATAAAAAGAGAAAGGGTGGATGGGGGATGGGGGTTTCTAGGTTCACAAGTGAGTAAACAGCAAGAAAGAAATAAAAACCAGTTGATTAATTTCAACCAGATAGCCCCCAAGTTTGTTCTTACATAACTTGTGTTGGTAGAAGAGGAGAGTTGGCAGGCAGTGATCAAAGCAAGGCATAGCCAATACAAAACTACTGTGCTCCTTGTTCTGGATTTTTACTGGCAAATGCATATGTATGTTAAGAAGCTAGGACAAAAGTCTAAGGAAAGACTGGTGAAACACGACTCTAGAGCAGTAGCTCTCAGTCTGGGGGGTGTGATCTCTTCGGGTCAACATAACAATGAAAATGCGCCCTAAATCATAATGCTTACATTACGGCTTATGAAGTGGCAACAACAATATTTTTATGGTTGGGGTCACTACAACATGAGGAACTGTGTTAAAGAGGTGTAGCACTAGGAAGTTTGAGAACCACTGCTTTACAATACTGTGAAACAAAAACAAGAACACAGAGAGGTGAACAATACAGTAAAACTTCAAAATGCTCTGAGGTCTGAAACATTCTGGGAATGAACACGGCATCACAAATGGGTAAGTTCTCCATCATACCATAGGAAAGGCTGGTCACAGTCCAAACAGGCAGTAGATAAGTGGGATGCATGGTATGTGTTCTCCAGCTGCTTAGGAGGGTGAAACAGAAAGACTATTCGAATCCAGGACTGGTAAGGGGAACACAAAGGGGAGAGAGGACGGGCAGGGGCGCTTGGTGGTTAAGGTCACTTACTCCAGTTCCCACATGGAGGCTCACAGGTGCCCTCCTGTGAGCTCACTGCCCTCCTCTGGCCTTCACCACCATCAGGCATACATGTAGGAAAACACCCAAATACCAAAATAAAATTTAAATTAAAAAGTACAGAAAACTAAGCTAAAAATAAACAACATCAGCAAAAAAGAGCACAGGAGACATAGGTGTGCTGAAATTTTGTGTCAACTTAATATTGTCAGGCTACATTTTTCAGGTATACGTGAAACACAAATGCATTTCCTGTTGAGATTCAGAGGCCGTTCTCAAAACATCTCACTAAGTAACATTCTACAGTCTTTCCAAAAAACCACTCCTGGGTTCACAAGCTCAAATAAGAGAAATTCAACTTGTGTTATAGGATCCAAGTATGGTGAACCTCAGGAGTTAGAAGGCTTTTATTTAAAAGATTGCTAGACTCAAGGGCTCCTGATTCTAAAACGTATTTGACAGAGTTTATCATGATTGACACACTAATGAGAAACCCAGAAGTGTGGGCAATGCTAGATTACGGTTTCAGCATTTGCTAACGGAGCACACCGAGAAGGACCGATGCAACAATTAAGGATGACTGTTGCATGTTCAGGAGCTTCCGGCCCTAAGGCTCCGGGTCTGTCTGTCAGTAAGTGTTAGCATTTGGTCTGGGGCTTTGACCGCTTACTTTATATTACACTCTTGAAATCGCAAATGTCCCCTACTGACTCATACACTGAATGGTACTGGGAGGTGGTGGACGCTTTAAGAAGTAGACCATGATGGAGGACACAGGTCACTGGGCATGCCTTGAAGGACAGAACCTTGTCCCTGCTCTAGACGCCAGTGCACACACCACAGTGCACTCCATCCAACAGTCTCCACTACAGCAGCACTTGTAGCACTGCTCAGCAGCCCGAAACCAGTCTCCTGAGCCTCAGACCTGACCGTGAGCTCTGAGCCTGTGACAGTAAGTCACATGCTCTAACACACAACAGTGGACAGGCAAGTTAGCATGATGCAAAAGGGAAGCAGAGTAGAAAACCAAAACCAAACAAGGATGGGATTAAATCCTAGCCCTCGGATGTCCATTTGCACTCCTCCCACCGTATGTCTGCATGATGGTATTTTCAGGTTACTAAAGGTCTCACTCATCACAACTGACAACCTGAAAACAGAAGTTGACGTCTTAAATTGTGAGTTGAAATAATTTAAATGTTTTCCATGTATATTTTTGTCACGCCAGTGTTTCGGGAGGTGGCTGACACTCTATAAGCTTATAGATTAAAGGTTTGAAGAAACAAGTGACTTTAACAGTTAAGTAACAAATGTAAAGTATACAAACAGGGACAGCGGGTGGTACATCAGTACACGATTTAACTAGACACATCCATAAACAATTCACAGAGCGTACCAACCAAGTAAAAGCACCAGGAGACAAGTCTGACAGTCAGACTGCAATCTCCCGTTTTAACCAGCCATCTAAAGCTGACACCACTAACAATGGCTTAAATGGAAGAGCAAATACGGACTGTCAAGCCTAATAGGCCAGACTGAGCGAAGCCTTAATGTGATATCTAACAAAGCAGAAAGCCTTATAATGAAAATTCAGAACATCAATATACAAAGATCAACCAGACAAAATCAAGAGCAAATGCAACAGTCATCTGGAAAGTATGCACCAGGTGTAACTACGCAGAACTCAAGAAGGATGGGTCACTGAGGCACTCCTAAGGGGACACGTGAGACGTAGCATACGTGCTGTGTTCGGACCATCACGGCCAACTCTGCTCTGCACAGTTCAGGCCTCGTTACTGACAAAAGTCCAGTAGGCAGCAGTTTTAACAGCGCAGAATGCACCAGAGAGGTGATAAAATCATGTCTGCTACAAGGCCAGTAGTCCAACTTATTACAGTATGAGAATAAAGGAAGATTAAGTAAGGGCTTTTGTAAGTTTAAATGTTGTAATGTAAATAACCATGATATTAATTCCTGAACTCCTGAGAACATTCAACTACAGAAAACATGTAGAAAAAAGTGCTATTTCATGTTCTCACAGTAGTTTTTAATTTTCTTATTTGGAGGTTCCTATAAAGATTATTCAGGGGACTCATATTTATGACAGTATTTTAAAAAGAAAGAAGACCCAGGATGCT
Organism: Rattus norvegicus; assembly: GCF_021556685.1. Taxonomy (NCBI): domain Eukaryota; kingdom Metazoa; phylum Chordata; class Mammalia; order Rodentia; family Muridae; genus Rattus; species Rattus norvegicus. Next base: position 76,312,819 of record NC_141544.1, read on the forward strand.
CCACTTCTGGCATTTCTAATTTTCTAAAACTCTGGTTTGCTGTAATCTCAAAACAATTTCCTGTGAGTTGCCAGAAAATTCAGCAATTCAGCAACTGGATGTAAATTAAAGTGACTGACAGAAATACACAAGAAAGAACACGGCCTTAAAGGAAGTTCGCCAGCATCTCAGAGCCACTGCTGAGCCCCCAGATCTGTCTTAGGTTTGCTCCTACAGCGTCTGTGAGAGCCTCCTCTCTCAGACAGAGTGGACCTTACTGAGGAACTGCCCAAACTCACACAGTGTGTAACTATGGAGCACTGCTCCACAGAGGCTCAATGGGTCCTCCATGAGGCTGGTCTAAGCTATCCAACTCGGCGTTTAATAGCATGGTTGAACACCGCCTAACAGTAGCTGCAGGGGCAGGGAGACTCCACCTTATCACTATAAAATGTAAGATGGTCCATCATCCCCCACCTCACATGACTTGTAAGACCAAGGGATAAAATGGCTTGAGGTCAAAGCATTAGAGACACAAATATCACTCTAAAATGTTCATGGAGGAGAAGCAGTGATTCAGAGAGTTTAGTAATAAGATAGCCAACCCTGCATTCTCAGAATTTATGGACAAAATGTCGTAATCAGTTGTCCTTCCTCAGATGGGTGCACTGTGCTACCAAAGGACAGACATTGCAGCAGTCATACAATGGGCTGAGGATTAATGGGAAATCTTTTCCTTGAGAAGCTGTGGAGAAGATAGGGAAGGAAGGAAGGCGCTGTGGTTTAAATAACCAACGTCCCTATAGGCTTGCATGTCTGAACACTTGGTGCCCAGCTGTCGGCACTCTCAGGGTAGTTATGGAACCTTTAGGAGGTGGAGCCCTGGAGCAGGTACACCACCAGGGCAGGGTTTGAGGTTTGACAGCCTGACCCCAGTCTCTGTTCTCTTTCTGTTCCGTGTGGGATATGAAACGTAAAACTTTTGCATCCTGGGTGCCAGGCTGTGCTGCTGCCAACACCTTACAGGCCATCATGGATTGCTCCCACTTTAACTCTACCACCAAATAAACGGTTTCTCCCTGCAACGTTTTTTGCCAGGGCACCTGGCACACTACAACTACAACAGAAAAGAGTTGTGCGCAGAGGGTACACCAACACCTAACAGAAAATGGAACAAACATCTAAAACTAACTTCTAAATCACCAACACTTTTGTGCGGAAAGAAATGGACTCGCAAAGTAAACCTTGGAGGATGGAGCAGCTGCAAGATATTAAGAAGGGGAAAGGAAAGGACACCTTTAATTCTAGCACCCAGGAGCCAAAGGCACTAGTCTCTGTGAGGGAGTTCAAGGCCAGCCTAGCTTGCTCCAGGACAGGCAGGATGGCAGGACTATACAGAGAAATTCTGTCTCAAAAACAAAACAAAACAAAAAACAACCGAAACAACAAACAGAAACAAAAAAAAAAATCCAAAAATCAAAACAAAAAACCCCAAGATATTAAGAAAAACAAATCAGTTTGATGACATAAAAATATAAAACTCATGCTATTCAAAGGCGAAATAAAACAAAATCAAACACAGACCATGCCCAAAAAATGCTTTTGGGCAAAGGGATTTCTACTGCACTAACGAAGGACTGAATGATTTGTTTTGTTTTTAAGGATTGATGTATGAACAATAGGAAAACACGAATACTGAAGCTGAAGAAAGCTGGAAGAAGTGCAACTTCACTCATAATTACAGCAATGAAATGAAGATAAACAAGCTACATTTTCTCTTCTCAATGAGACAGGAAAATCCAATGTGAGGAAATTAAGTCTTAGCTCTAAGCTCCTGGAACCTTGAGAAGTCTGTGAGTTAATACCCTCATGAAAGTGAAGCTCCTCAGAGCCCATCATGACTTAGCAATGCTATTTGCTGGAACTGTCCATTAAAACTATGTATGCCTGCCTATGTGTATGGTGCCCGTATGTATGGACAAGAAGACATATTCATGGAGAGTGAGGAACTAAACATAATCTACATGCCTATGTCCTCACTGCTCTCTATGGCTAGGATATAAAGTCTACCATCAAAGGCAACTTGGGGAGGGAAAAGGTCAGCTTACAACTCTCAGGTTGATCCCATCACTGAGGGAAGTCAGGACAGAACTCAAGGGAGGAACCTGGAGGCCGAGGCTGAAGCAGAAGCCATGGAGAAGCACTACTTATCGTCTTGTGCAGTTTGTTTTCTGACACACCCCAGACAGGAATCCAAGTTTCCAACATTTTTGTGGTTTTTCTATCTCTCCTCTTTGCCCCTCTTTCCCTCCCCCTTTCTGTGTTAAAACTTAGTCTCTCACAGCCCAGGATGTCCCTGAACTCCTGATCTTTCTGCCTCAGCCGCTTGAGTGTTAAGAGATTGTAGGTGTGTATTAGCATGTACTTTTGTACTTATACCTCGATATATTTAAACAATAAAAAACCAAAAACTTAAAAAGCAAGAATTGGAAAGAACAAGGACCATAGAGATGATTCTGTATCTGAGACTCCCATGGATGAAGTCTTGGGATTTCCATCGCTGCCATGAAGACCAGCAACTCCTATCACCGAAGGCAGCCAGGCCAGGAACTCAAGGTAGGAACCGGATGCAGAGACCATGAAGAATGTTGCTTGCTGGCTTTTACAGCCTGTTCTGCCTTCTCTCTTACCGAACAAAGAACCACTTGCCCAGGACTGAAACCACCCACAGTGGGCCGGGCCCTCTCACATCAATCATTATTAATTAAGAAAATGCCCCACAGCCTTGCCTATAGGCCAATCTTACTGAGGCATTTTCTCAATGGAGAGTTAGTTCCTCTTCCCAAATGATTCTAGTTGTGTCAAGCTGACCTAAAATTAACCAACACATATGGTTGCAAACTATGAAAAACAGTAAATTTTAATCTCACTAGAGTGATTTTTCTCAATAACAAAGCTTATAACATTGTCACATTCCTTGTGGCAGTTATAATTAACTATTTTTAAAAGAAAAAATAAAATTCTCAGAAAACTTTAAAGATCATTATACTTTAAAAGAGTAAGTGTTCATGTTATTTTCCTTGGTTCTAATTTGAAATATTTTGGTATGTTCTATAATGTGTGATTAAGTGTTATTCCTTTGCTGTGCTTGCTTTTTTTAATATGATATACCCATTAGTGTTTAGTCTGTGCCCCTGTACTACAGCCTGCAGCCATGACAACTGGAAGCTTCAATTTCACTCAGCTTTTAGACCTAACAGCAATTTCTCAAAGCAGTTCAAAAACAAAGTGTAGAAAGTCATGAGGAGGTAGAGACAAGGAAAGAAAGGAGGCTAACTTAGGATCTCAAACAACGAACACTCAACCTGTGAAGTAATCTGGTGTTGGAAACTCTTCTAAGGACATACAGCAAATGAAAACACCAGTTGTGAGATTCTGCTAGCCTGGGTAAGACACCTAGGATGTGGTGCCAGAGCCACAGTGCACTGGGGGCTACATACAACGCAGTAAATCCACAACAGTGGAAACTGGCTACAGAGCTCCACACTGCCAAGCACATCGATTCACCAGAGTGTTACCGTTCTACACACATCCCAGCAAGCGTCAGAGCCACAAACATATGAAGGCCAACACTGATGTAAAGTAAGGAAGATGAGTTCCTCAGGAACTGCTGGGAACCATACGGAACTGTCTTCAAAACCAGCAAACAACTTGCACGCCATGTCCAACCCTTCACCCTAATAGCAACTGCACACTCTTCTCAAGCAGGAGATTATCCATGACCAAACCACAGGAAGTCACATGACAATTTCGGTAGGTTTAAAAAGAGTGAAAGCATGTGGAACACCTTCTCCAGCCACACTGGACACCAGCACCACAGACGGGAGGACGCTGTGGAGATGGCTTGGCTGCTAAGGAAGGCACTTGCTACTAAGTCTGATGACCTGAAACACACGGTGGAAAGAAAGAACTGGCTCCCACAAGTTATCCTCTGACCTCTATGCTCATGCTTCGGTGCATGCGTGCACAAGCGCATAAACACACACACACACACACACACACACACACACACACACACACACACACGCTCACACGCACGCACGCACGCACGCACGCACGCACGCACGCACGCAAAGCAAAAATATGAGGAAAACTGGAGAACCTACAAATGTGTGGAAATGAATCCAATCCAGACAAGGAGTGAATGAGACAGGAAATTAAGCATCAGAAATTATAAAAATGAGAAAATACTTGAGATTAACTGTAAACAAAAATACCACATACTAAAACTTTATGGGATGCACCAAATGCAGTATGCAGACACACACAATTAAAAGTATTTTTAAAAAAAAGATTTCTGGGGGCTGGAGAGATGGCTCAGCGGTTAAGAGCACTGACTGCTCTTCCAGAGGTCCTGAGTTCAATTCCCAGCAACCACATGGTGGCTCACAACCATCTGTAATGAGATCTAATGCCTTCTTCTGGTGTGTCTGAAGACAGCTACAGTGTACTCATATGTAATAAATGAATAAATCTTAAAAAAAGATTTCTGGCTAGACTGCCGGCTCAGTGGATAGAGTGCTCACCAAGCAAGCTTGAGGAACTGAGTTCAGGTCCCTAGCACTCACATAAAAGCAAGGCAAGACTAGATGAACTTAGCAACACTGTTGGAAAAGGGGTCATGAGGATCCCGGGGACCTGCTGCTCAGTCAGTCTAGCCCAACAGGCAAGTCCTGGGTTCAGTGAGCAACCCTGCCTCAAAAAAGGTGTAAAAACAATTGCAGCCCCACACCTGCACACACAGGAAAGCACACACATGCTGACCACACACACATAAAAGAAGACCTCATGGGAATAGTTACTTATCCGTATAACCAAACATTTGGGACGCTGAGGCAGGAGACTGCTGTCAGTTCCAGGTTAGCCTGAGCTATAGAATAAAACATCTCAAAAAAGAAAAAACTAAAATTGGAAAGAAGGAAAAGGGAGTAGGAGGGGAAGAGGGAGGGAGGGAGAGGGAGGAAGGGAAGTGGGGAGAGAGAGAGAGAGAGGAGAAGAGATCAGATCTAATAAGGAGTTCAGCAGGAGACACAGGTATATGCAAAAGGAGAGCAGACACACACACACACACACACACACACACACACACACACACACACCAGCACCCTTGCATAAAGATCTCAAATCAACAATCTGAGACTTTGGGGGGTAAAACTAAATATAAAGCTGAGAAGAAAATAATTTCAAACATTTAAGCAGAGACGACAGAGAATAGAAAACTACCGAATTAAAAGGAGAAGTTGAGTTTGGGGCGGGGGGGTGTATGTACATACATGTGCAGTGTATGGAAACCAGGACAGCCTTGGGTATTATTCCTTAGGGGCCATTCACAGGGTCTTTCACTGGTGCTCATACACATAAAATTAAATACATTTTAAAAAATAGTATAAAATAAATCCTAATTCAAATAGTAAATGTTATCATACTGAGCTCTATTTTGGCACTTGGACTTTTTAATTGTGTGCATATGCATGTGCATATGCATGTATATGTGTGTAAGCATTTGTAGGCCAGAGACTGTCTCTAGCCCACGATGCTGGGATTAAGGGCATGCAAAGCCTGGTTTTTATGGGGACACTGTGGATCTGAACTCAAGATTCTCAAGCTTTCAGAAGCACAGCAAGAACCCTTACCCACTGAGTCATGGCCCCAGCATAGCACTCTGTTTTCTAAGAATATCTAGAAGGCTTTCAATACATCATCAACAAAACTAACTAAACTGACTTGGCAATTATACTAAGTATTGAAGAAACAAAACTGAGTAAGATCTAAGAATGCTTTTGAGAAGGACAATATAGTAAAAAAAAAAAAACATAGCTTTTTAAAATTGTGGTAAAACTTAAGAAAATATTTAAAAGTATATGCAAGATATTTTAGATAAACTCTGAGGAGTTACAAAGGCAGAGGAAAGGGAGTGGTGAGTTATCTGCTGAACTGAGGTAAACAGTGAGTAGGAATCTGTATGAGCAGAGCAGTGGTGTAGAGTCCAGAGAGCACTACAGAACAGCAGAGCAGAGCAGACATTCCGAAAGCCTCAGGATACAGAGAAGATGCGCACAGAGAGAACTGTGCTTGGGCCAGACTGGAACCTAGATACTCAAAGGTGCTGGGCTGGAGAGCTGGCTCGATGGTTAAGAACGCTTGCTGCTCCAGTTCCCGGGGACTCCAACATCCCTTCTGACCTCTGTAGGCACCTGGCATGTACATGGTTCTCATACATACATGTAGAAAAAACTCATAAAAAGTAACAAATATAAAAAAATGAGGAGACCTTCTAAGTTATGCTAAGAAATCTGGAATTTGCCTTTTTTTTTTTTCCTTTTTCTTTTTTTTGGAGCTGGGGACCGAACCCAGGGCCACTAAGCTAAATCCCCAACCCCTGGAATTTGCCTTTTAAGTGAGTAGCGATGCCATCAGAAAGCAGCCCACTGCTGATTTACACAGAACAGCTCAACTTCCACTTCTAGTGGCCATGAATTATCAACATCTCGCTAAGAGCAGATACTCAGTTCCCAACACAATGACCCATACAACCCTTTGCAGTTGATAATAGCAAAAATAAGGTAACTATGGATCTGCTTTAAGTGACTGTTTAGGTTAGGGACAGAGACGTCATATATAATAAAAGAAGAGAAATCAACAAGTTTTCAGATGCTACTTGTAACCTGTCTAATAAAACCAACCATGGTGGTGTCCGGTAAGTACTAACGCATTTTAGCTATTGTTATCTTTACTACGCTTACAACCATCATTGCCACTACAACTCTGTTGCTCAACCATCATCAGTACGCTACTTTAAATGTTACGTTTCTATTGCACATACTATGGTGAATAATATGGCATCTTTTATACTCTGGATTCAGACTCCCAAACCCCATTTAGTAGCTGTATAAATCTGAGGTAAATACTTATATACTATTAGCTCAGTGTAGTCCGCATCGGTAACATGAAGCTAAAAATAGTATTCTTCGCAGGGGTACCATACAATATGAGTTATGAACAAGTGAAAGGGTCATGATACCATCTAATGACAGCAAGTACTCTGAATTCATACTATTACTAAATAGAGTAGTTTATTAAATGGTAAATTAACGTGTGGGGTTCTCAGCCCAATGCTATCAGTAATGGGTAAACACTAAATAAGTTCCTTACAAAACTCCAAATGTTAAGAGATCGGAGGTTACTTAAAAATGAATAACTTGCCCGAGTCATGGTTCTACTGCATGCCTGAACTGCAGCGCTAACCCACCTCCCAGCTACAAAGCAGGCCATCCACTTCATTTCCAGACGGGTTGTGTCATTCATTTTCTGAATGGGTTATTGCTGCATCATCTTTACCCGTTCCCTCCCCAAAGCCAGGGTACACAGTCATAGTTAAGCTTAGCTTAGCATAACTCTGCCCAATCTCAACACCACATGAAGTTACAAAAAGTGACATCATTATACTTTAAAAGTCTGTTATGTAAGCAGAAGGGAAAGTTTTTCCCTTCACTCAAAACAACCTATGATGTGAAGTATTTTCACATGCAAGATAACTTGAGAAAACAATTTAAATAGAGCTTGGGATTCCTACAGGCAGAATGTGGCTTTATAATATATCCTGACTCATAAAGTTCTGTGGAGTGAGTTATTGTTAAGGACAGGCAAACATCTGTTTCCACAGAAGAGCTATTTTGTGGTTCATTTATTCTATCACAATTCTACATGAAATTTCATGAGGATGTTTCGTACAGCTAAATACTAAAGTGGTGGGGGAAAATAAATCACTATTCTGTAGAATTGAAACTCACAAAATTATTAAATCTAAAGTTTCAAAACACTCTATAAATTCTCGTTGTTATCTAATCAAGGGGAAAGGCACTATTCATTCTAAATTAGAGCACCTAAAACTTACAGAGCAACCTACAATATGCTGATTGCAACAAGCTTCTGTCACCACAGCAAGCAATAATCCCAGCAGGAATGCTCAGCCTGGGCTCTGAATAACCCCTTCTAGTTACAATAGCTGGTAGCATTTCCCTAGTTATAAGCAGAGAGCTGACTGCCTAAAGGAAAAGTCTTTAGGGGTAGAGTGGGCACTGGAAAGAGGACACAGTGGTTAAGAGCACTGGCTGCTCTTCCGGAGTAACCCAGTCTGGTTCCCAGCACTTACGTGGTGGCTCACAACCGTCTGTAATTTCAGCTCCAGACCTGACATAACCTGACATGACCTGACACCCTCTTCTGGCCTTGGTAAGTACAGCACACCATAGTGCACAGGCTCACACATGCAAAACACCCACCCACATTAAAATACAAAGGTTCCCCCCCCCCAAAAAAAAAATCTAAGCCAAGAGTGATAAAGGTACTGAGAAAGTAAGAAATATGCAAGACAGACAGGGAATTTGCAGACTCAGAACTGGAAAAGGGTGGGGATGGGGGGGTGGGGGAGGGGGTAGGCAAGATAGGGCAAAACTTAACAAAAGAAAGGTGCAGAGACCTATGATTGAATTCACATAGATTCAAGGGTGGGAAGTGAGGAATAAAGTTGCAGAGTGACAGAAACCAGTCTAGGAGAAATGAAACAGAAAAAGATTTGGGGAGGGAAAGTACTCCAAATAGTAAGTATCTTTTAACTTTGCTTAAAAGTTAAGATATTTTACTTTTAGTAGAGACTGATTTATTGCTCTTCTGATAACCTTCCTTTAGAGGTCTTCCAGCATCTGCAGGAGCAGCCATAAACAGACAACTAAAAGCAGGAGCAAGGAAAAATCCCCATCTGTGGCACTCACAGAATAGCCAGTCAGTTTTCAGTCAGAACGACAGAGCCTTCCTACAAAACCAAAACCTGAAAAGCCTCCCTCTCTGCCCTTTCATTCCAAGTTAAATGTGTTAACATTTACAAAGCATTAAAATAAGCCCTGGTATGTAGGGGCTATATTTATTAACGTATACAACACACTGTTTAGGGAATTTTTCAGGAGACATTTGCAAATGAATCTGTCTGTTATCTAGTAGATCAGGAAAGACATAATTCTGACCTTTACTTTCCTCTCCGGGGTACTACAATGTCTGGCATCTAATAATAAAGAAGTCATGAGGATACGAAATCCCATTCTAACAATGCTGTGGGCCAAGGAGATGCTCTGTGACCTTGTTTGGAAGGGACAGGAGAAGGTAGGCACGCCAGAATGGACACTAATGGGCAGCTTGCTAGCCTGAGAGACGGTCTGAAAATAGGCCTACTGACCAGTCGCTCTACAATAAAGCGCCAAATACTGAGAGTCTACCATTCCTAACAGAAGCAGAAAGACCTTAAACGTAAAAAGAACAGAAACAAGTGTTACTATCAGATCAACTTGCTAACTGTGGTGGTTAAAACATTGGTTATGACGATACAGATCTGCAGACATGAGCCACAAACACGAATTAAGTATCTTCTTGGATTATAGGTCTGAGGTAAGACTAATAGTTAAGGACACACACATAAAGTTTAGTGAAAATTGTTAAAAATGTTTATACTAGAACTTTTCTGTAAAGTCAAAAGGAAATGTGGGCCTAACACTAGACATTACAAGCATGAAATCTCAAGTCCAAGTATCACGTGACCTCATTAGGAGTAATTTGAAAAAACAAATCAGGTGCTTCCGTTGTTCCCTTGTTATTGTCTCACTTCTTCAAACCAGTAAGGGGGGATGGAAGGGGGGAACGTGGGTAAAAGGGCTGAAGAGATGAGGAGGAAAGTGAGAGGCAGCAAGGAGGAGACTGAGAAGTGCCCTGACATCTATCTCCTCAGACAATGGGAGGAGGAGGTGGGTGCCGTCGCATCACAGGCCTGCCCTTACTTCACAGAATTCAAAGCGACCAGAAACAGATTTTTCAGTGTTTTTCCTTGGCTAAACAAAACCCCCTACTTCCCTTTCTCTACTAATCGAGCTCCAAGTGAACATAATGACATTAATTTTTCTTCCCCTAATAAACAGATGAACTATCAGAGGGTTCCATAAGCACACAAGGAATACAGAAATATGAATAAAAATGAAATGTGCTTGAGAACTGAAGACATGTTTACTTTAAAGTAGAAAACCCCTTTCCCTCCATTTTCCAAGGGCTTAACATTTAAGACAGGGCTGTGTTTGGATAACCTCTCACTTGACAGCGAATGTCTCAGCCTTTCAAGCACTCGGGTTCTAGACAGACACCAGCACAGCAAGCTCAGAAAATTTGCTTTCATTCTAAATTGTGTATTGGAGATGTGGGGCAGAAGGAACCCACACGTGCAAGACCACAAGCCCATGTCCATGTGAGAGACCAGAAGAGGACATTCAGTGTCCAGCTCTATTAGTTCCCTGAGACGTGCTCTCTCTCCTGAATTTGCAGCAAGACTGGCTGAGAGCAATCCCCAGGGACCCATCTGTCCCATGGCCCCACAGAGCTGGGCTATAGGTGTAAGCAGCCATGTTGAGCTTTAACTGTGGGCTCTGAAGACTTGAACTAAGGTCCTCCAGTTGGTGTACCAAGAGCTGTGAAGCTGCACCTCCAGCAGCCCCGGGCAGATCCCTTAAAATTCACTCTTCTCACTGACATTTTCACGCTAACATCAACTGGATATCTTGGGTTCAGAATCCCTGGTTTGTGCTTTGAATGTTCCCAATCAATTAGCAAAGCTAGTTGATTGGGGGTGGGGGGGGGTACTTCCACAAGAACAGCCAGTTCATACTTTCTCACGCTTACCTTCTCGCCACTCGAGTAGAAGAAATACCGCAATCGGACTATGTTACAGTGATCTAGCTTTCTCATGATCTGGAGCTCTCGGTTCTGCAAAGGAAGCACATGAAACATTTAAGGATAACAGCTCATCTTAATGATCAAGGTACTTCTAAAATACCAGTAAGCTAGAGACTGCAGCTGCATCAAGAGTGAGGGAGAGATAGGTAGAAGATAAGTCCAGAGAGAAAGACAATAGGGGTAAAAAGGAAAACTGCCTGATCAACCAGGGTAAGAAACTCAATCTCACTTTAAATGTAAACGGAAGTCAACGGAGATTTTGACAGGTGAAGTTATGATCTGACTTACCATACTGAAAGAGAGTTTTAAAAATTGAACAGAATAAGTTTGAATAATAGGGGGTAAGAGGAACCATGAAACAGAAAGGATAATGGAGTTGCAAATGAAGAAAGAATAGACTGTTATCTCAGAGCCAAGAAAGAACTTTGAAATGTGGTCATTTTTATCAAAAGTTGCCAAGAGATTAAGATTAAAACCATAAAGCTGACAATCTGGCTAATGTAAGAAGCCGATTTCAGAACATCAGTGACAACACAGACTAATGAGGGTGAATCAAGTGGGCGTGGGAGGCGCAGGAGAGATGAGGCAGGCTCAGCAAGTTCCAGCTACAGCAGGATGACAGGTCAGGAAACCCACTCTCCCCAGACACCTGTGCAGTCATGCCCAGGAGAGCCGAGGGCACCTCAGGCAAAGCAAAGGCACCCTGAGACGCTTCCGGGTGTTTTTACCAAATCACACATACATAAGTACCAAAACATAAGAAACCTTTAAAACTACAATGTTAAACATAATCACTCATGAATAACATAACTGATTAGCTGAACCAAGAAATTAATCTTAAGGTAGAATTGAAAGGCTAATTACTATGGGGGGAAAGCCTATAAACTACAGTCAAGTAAGAGATTAATAAAATAAAACACAATATTCTAAATAATCCACGAGGATTTTAAAGAGATAGCACAGTAGTTAGGGAATCTTGATGCACTCGCACAGGACCCAGGTTTGGCTCCCAGCACCTGTATGGTTGCTCCCAACAGTCTGAAACTCCAGTTCCACAGGATCCAGTGCCCTCTTACCTCCATGAGCACCAAATATGCACATACTAATTCAGACAAAACACTTATATACAGAAAATAAAATAAACGAATTTTAAAAAGGTTGACATTTCCCATAGCAAACCCTGTTCTTGATAGATAAAGCTAGTGCACTGAGCAGTGTCTATAAAACAGCTACTGTAATCATAATGTGCAATGTTATAAACGTAGTGATTTCCTTTAATTCCATCAAAAGATAAAATACAAGCCACAGAACACAAATACACTGCATCAGACAATAATGGCATAAAGGAAGGGAGATAGAGCTGTATTTGAGCTACAGTTTTATTACAACTAATGCAATATTAGTCTGAAAGCCTGTCATAAAGTGAGGTGCCAAGTGTAATCCCCACAACCACACTAAAGAGTCACCTAAGACACACGTCTCCAGGCGTGACTGTGAGGAGACAGAGTTGTTCAGCAGGTGGGAAGGCCCAGACTGAACGCTGACAGCAAGCACCATTACCTGGGCTAGCATCCTAGACCACAGAACAAATGCAATGTAAAAAGCACCACCGTCCAACTCTTTCTGCTTCCTGACTGTGGGCACAATGTGCTCTGGCCACCATATCTTCCCACAGCGATGAGAAAGCCAGTAGAGTGTACCAAAAAGTTTCTGCTCCGAGTGGGATCATCCGTTCCTCTTTATGAAAGGGGCAGTGTTCTCCTCGTCAAGGAACAACTGACAGTTAATGGTGGCTAAGGAAGGGCTGGCACTCAAGCACAGAAACTGTAGTACCATCTTCCACACATGCTCATGGAGCAGAGGGGAGCACACACGGCATGAAAATAAGAGTGGGGCTTACCGGAAAGAAAGGGGGTTTGTGGGAAGGGGCAGGGTGAGGTGGAGGAAGGGGATAGGGCTATAAAACTCACTAGAATTTATTACATTCACTTATGAAACTGTCGGAAATAAGGAAAAGGTATTTGTTAAAGACAAAGAAGTCGGAAATAAGGAAAAGGTATTTGTTAAAGACAAAGAAGTCAGTACATTCTAGAAGGGAGGGCAAAACCAACATAAGAAAGAGACTAAGTAAAATGGCACCAGTAATTCCTTCTATGAAACTGCATAAATTATGAATGATGTTAACAATCCAAAGGCAGAGATTGCCTAACTGGGCTTTTATATTTTTTCTAGACAGGGTCTCTCTGTGTAGCCTTGTCCTGGCTGTCCTGGGACTTGCTCTGTAGACCAGGGATTAAAAGTGTGTACCACCACCACCACCCAACTCAAACTGGATTCTATTTTTAGCTCTAAATACATCCCTGTATACAGAAGATACAATCTAGATAGAAACACACAGATTATTTCAAAGTAAAAGAAGTAACCACAGAAACTATACCCTAAGGAACACTGGAGTGCTGATATTAACTCCCTCTCTGACAGTCCGTATCCGGATTCCATGCACACAGAAATAATGCTCTCCACACTATCCCTAAACCTTGCTGCCTCGTCCAGAGTGTCAATGCTACCTGCTCACTGATCACACTGTCGCAGGAGTGCCATGACCTTTCCCCACCTACACACCTACCTGTTCTCAGACTGCGACTTACTTCATTCCCATCCCTTCATCTTCAGGCCCTCCTCGGCTGTCCCAACACACATTAAACTCCCCTTATAGGACTTAAAAATATTTAAGTCTACTGAAGTTTTATTTTACAGTGTATTACTACAAGCACAGGCCAACACTATTATATAAATGAATCCCAGACCTTACAGAACTCATGTATTATACTGCAATGACAAAGACAACATATACCCCATGTCTAATCAACTTACTACAAACTCCTTAAGAGCAAAACCTGAACTTGCTGTCTTCATTGGCCAGCTATCATTGGGAAGAGAACAGGAAGGGAAGGCAAGTGGACTCTTACATACAAAAGACTTGTAATTGTAACAGACACGCAAAAAGCTAGCTACTCCATATAAAACAAAAGCCACACAAATGAGAAAGCCTGACATGGACATGTCAATCAAAACTTGCTTTTCTTCTTCTTATAAAAGAAACATTAAAATGCATATAAAATACATATAAAATACATGTAACAACTGTTATGGTTTAGATATACGTTCCCTGTAAGACGCATATGTTAAAGTCTTGATCCATGGCTAGTGAGTCCAATCACTGAGTGACTGAATCCTAAGGCCTTTAGGGATTCATAGTATGTTTGGGACGAGCCTAGCGAGAGAAAGGAGTTCTCTGGGAGCGTATCGGCTTCCCAGTGAGCATCTCTGCTCCAGTACAATCTTGCACTGTAGTATCGAGCCATGGGACTGTAACTGTAGGGTCATCTCACCCAGGACTGAACCTGCTAAAATAAATCCTAACCAGAAAGTCTCTCCTTCCCTTAAGTAATTTCTGCCAGGTGTTTACATAAAGGGTTTGACTCACTTTTACCATAACTGATGTTATACCAGGGAGGGAGGGAGCACGTTGGCTGGCTTGCATCTGAAAGCTAAGCCAGAGAGCCACAGATAAGCAGAAAGGTACTTCAGGAGCCATTATGTAACCTGGAGAAAGTTAACTTTCAGGTGAGAAACACCAGCAAGCTTAAAGCTGTGGGTGTAAAGTAGGCAGCACACATCTGTCGATCATCTTCCCTCTTCCCCAAAGTCTGTCCCACTGGAAGATCTTATCCCTCATCACAGAGAACTCTGCTGCTACTGAAAAACAGGATTCACCTCAAAGACTTTGTTTTCAAGACTCCCTTCCCTAAATATAACTTCTGTAAAAAAATTAATGGTATCCAAAGAGAATGTTATCCAAAGAAATGAATCGCTTTAATCCCTAATATTTTTTATTCCATAGTAAAATTGATGTCCCCCAAGTACTCTACAAATGGCTTCTAAAAAGAAAATCTCAAAATAGCTTCAGGTATATAACAAATATTTTTAATACTTAGCTGACATAAGAACTTGGTGTCTTGGTCTGCAAAATAATATGCTAGTGAATGGTCTCACCAAATTTCCAGCACAGTGCCAGGGATTTCATCACCATGTGTGTGACAGAAGGGTGGTCTAAATGAGAATGGCCTCAGGGGCTCCTATGGTTGTCTACTTGGTCCGCAGTTGGAGAAATTGTTGTCACTTTTGCTACCCTGCCTTAAGTCCTGGGCGGACTGTGCTTCCAGCCACCGCCCAGAGAATATTGGATCTGTGGGTGAAAACCACAGATATACACATTGCTCAATTTCAACCTGCCTTATGGCTCAACACCTCCGATCCACGGCGTCTGGCGTGCCCCTCCCAGTACTCCCAGCTCAGCATCCTAAATCTGCCCTCAATTTCAGTTGCTCAGCCACCTTCAGTCCCAGCTCAGCATCCCAACCTCCCGCCTGGAGAAGCAGCTCATGGGTGCTCCACCCAACATCTCGCCAGCATCTCACGTGGCTGGTCGGCTTTTCTCCCTCCGAAGCATGGTCAACACCTCTCTTCTTCCCTCATCTGCTAGCTTGCCCATGGGGGGTGGGAGGGCGGGGCATAAGCAATTGGCTCACTGCATCTTTACTGATCAATCAAGAATCAATTGGGACCTTAGCATCAGAACCACCCCTACAGGAACTCTCTGAGAAGATTTAGGTGGTGTGGCCTTGTTGAAGGAAGTGTGTCACTGAAGGTGTCCCTGAGGTTTCAAAATCCCATACTACTCCTAGTTAGTTTTCTCTGCACCCTGTGTTTGTGGATCAAGATGTGGGCACTTCGTTACTGTTTCAACATCATGCCTGCCTACTGCCATGTTCCCCGCCATGATGATCATGGATGGACTCTAACCCTCTGAACCTGTAAACTCCCAATAAATTCTTTCTTCTGAGTTGTCTTGGTCATGGTGTCTTATCACAGCAATAGAAGACAAGGAGGGGGAAAAAACCCCTGCTTGTTATTTTGTAAAGGTCTGCAAACCTATCAGAGAGGGGGAAAAAAGTCTTATACACAAAGATAAAATTTTGCAAGCCATGAACAAAAAACCACTGATTGTGTTCTGAGTAAGAGCTTTGATTTGGGGAATATTATTGACTATGAAAGAAGTTATTAAGGGATGAGGCAAAGAAACAAAACCAAGACTATAGAGAAGGAAATGCTCAAAAGAGAATGGGAACCAAGGTCTGAGAGGCTGATTAACAGCTGGTAAGTGGAATTTGGGGATCTCTCAGGTGTCTTACTCACATGGCTATTAACACAGCAGCAGGAGCCACTGGCCTAGAAGGTTCTTTGGGAAGCAGGGAGGTTAGTTCACCTGAGGGAACAGACACTGAGGGTGAAAGGTGCAGAATGGAACCTGAATACATTCACTCCCTCCTCAGTAGGAGGGCTCTGGAAGTCACAGCAGCATAAAAATGTGTATAAAGCAAGAAAAGACGCCCAGACTTGCCTGGACTCCTAATTAGAGTCGGCGACAATAAACAATAACAAAAATAAACTGGAGAACCTAAGCATTGGTGTCACATTATTGACCCTAGTCCCATAAAATTTTAAGGTATTCAAAAGAAGAGTTTTGAGGCTTATTTATATGTAGATCAAAGTAATCACACAAGAAGAAAAAAGTGATAAGAAGTTATAAGACAAAAGCCACAAAACTAATACCCTAAAGTAAGAGTGGACACATATTTTCTATGAAGGACCAGATAGTAAAGTCTGGCAAACCACCTGGACTTTGCTGTAACTACTCAAGTGTACAGCTACACTGTAAAAATAGCCATTGACAAAATTAAAAAGACCAAACATGACCATGTTCTAATAAAACTTTATTTAAAAAAAAGGGAAAGCCCAGTTTATCACTGTTCTACAAAACAAGAGAGAAAAATTCCTGATACTCATTTTTTATCTATTACCCCTACGTCTCTCATACACACACAGAATAAATTTTGCAGATTAATTTAACCACTCGTGCTCTAGGAATTTATAATATCTTCCTATAGTGCTACTATAACCAGTCCATAGAATATCGAATTGTAAATTATAGTTATAAAGGATCCAACTGTGTGGCAAAAAGAGAAGTAGAGGACTCATACTTCCCATCAGCTGTGGTGGGTTAAAGAAGGCCTGAGTGAGGCTCTTGAAATCCTATTTCAGAGGCCGTCCTAGCATATAGATAAATGCTATCTTGAATGCATTCCTTAAACCCTGTGTTTAGCAACAGTGATGATACCAATGACCACAGAATACTGAAAATATATGACCGATATGTATATATGTATATACATATTTAGCATATATACTATGCCAGCAGCTTTACCATTATGATTTAAACCTTTCACGTTGGCAACACCATTATTCTCATTTTACAGAGGCTGTAAGTACAGAAGGGTTCAGGAAGATGCTAGTAGGGCTAGAGACGGCTCAGCAGCTGAGAGTACCAGCTGCTCTTTCAGAGGGTTCAGTTCCCAGCACCACGTGGCGGCTAATAACTGTAATTCCAGTTCCCATGGATCTGACCCCTCACACAGACTTACTTACATGCAGGCCAAACACCAATGCACATTTATTTAAAAAATTACTTAAGATGCTAGCAAACACCAGCGGTGATTTTTTTTTAATTTACTTAAACGGGTGTGTGTGCGTCAGAACTCATGCTCTGACTCTAACAATGGAATGTAACCTGTTTTGGTCTTCAAATTACTATTGACGGAGAGACACAACAATAAAGCAGACTTCAGTGCTCAGAATTTATCATTCAAAACAAGGCAAATAGACATATATACACACAGATGCCGTACAACAGAACATGGTGTGTGCAATGAAAACGATTTTATTAAAATAATGAGAGTTCTAAAACTATCTTTTAGAAACATGCACCTGGAGAAAATGTGAGTCATTTTACATGAAAGGATATAAAATTAAGCTTTAGGTAAGTCTTAATCCTACTCTGGGACCACTGACTTGCTAAGTACACAAAAACCCTACAGCTTCTCAGAAGAAAATGAGAAGGTTTCGATATCCCTCTAGAATAGAACTGAATTACAATCTCAGACTGCTGCAGACTAACCACAGACAGCAAGTGACCAACCATTCTCCTCCTCCTTCAAGGCTCTCTCTCTCTCCTGTTCTCGCAGCTCTCTTCAACTGCCTGTAATCCTGTCCAGTCTGCAGCTTGACAGCTGGTGACTCCCAACTGAGTATCACCAAGCCAATCTCTCCAGTGAACTATCTACTTAACAATTTCCTTTTTAGATTGTGTCATGTCATTAGCAAATTCCTGACTGCCTTTAAACCTGCTCCGCCCACAGCCTTCCCATTTCAATGGCTGGCACTTGCACGCCTCCAGGTACCTAAGTAATCCTTGCAGTATTGATTCGGTTCTCTCTCTGGCCTCACATTCCACAGTTGGCTCTAGCTCTAAAATTCACACAGGACTCCAGGAGTGACAATCTTGTGTATTTGTTCCCTAGCAATGGAATTTATACGAAAAGCTACACAGGAACATAAACTATAAGCTTAATGTGAACAGCCATCAAATGTCCTTCATGGGAGGAAATGTATAAACAAGTTATAGTACATCTATATCATACTATGATTCTCAAAAACATATCTAAATCTCCAGAAAAATATTACATTAAAAAAAGACAATCCCCAAAGTTTTATTCATTGTATGTGAATGAGTGTTTTGCCTCTGTGTGTGTCTGTGTACCACGTATAACCTAGCAGCTGCAGAAGCCAGAAGAGGGTGTCAGATACTCTGATAGACTGAAAGAATGATGAGCAGTTGTGAACTACCATGTGGGTGGCAGGAACAGAACCCAGGTCCTGCCATCTCTTCAGATGGTAGGATAAACTTTTTGTGACCAGGGGTATGTTGAGTGTTAAGGGCGGAGGAATGACAGGGAAAGAAAGATATCGTGGTTATCAAAGAATAATACAGTCCTTGTAGTGCTTCCAATCTCGCCTGTAGTAACGATATAAACCAACGCTTAGACTAAAGACCTTCAAGGGTCACTTGCAACAAAGCTGGAGAACCTAAGTTTGATTCCTGAACTCACAGAGAGGAAAGAACCTACTTCTGAAAGTTCTCCTGAGTTATACACATGCCATGACTTGTGCATGCCCACACACAGGCACAATAAATTTCTTCTAACTGCATAAGTAACTAATCTAGGTCCCCTCACTTACTTCAGGTTTTCCTCAAATGCTACATTCTTATCCTATCTTAAATCACAACCTCAACAGCTCCAGCCTCTCTTTATCCAAGTCTTGGCTTCATTCTTCTGCAGAATACCAAAATTATAACATTATACCTAACACATTATACCTAACTTGCGTTTATTCATTAGTGTCCAACTCTCCCCAATAAACTCTGAGCCATATTTTAGGAATATTTTAGTGTTATAGAACCTTGTTCTGATAACAATATCCAAGTCATATTAATACAAGTCAGCACTATGTATTTAGATGAATGATAGATAGCTCTACTTTTAGAAAGTACAACACATTGTATTGTAGGAAATGTTGCTGCCAGTATGGAAATAATAAAAGAGGAGCTGGAGAGAAGTTTCACAGTCCATCACAGTGGGAAAGGCTGGGTGACTCCCCCACTTCAGGAAACAGTGATAAATGCTGGTCTCCTCCTCCCTCCCATCATTAAACCAATCTAGAATCCTTCACCAGCATGTCCAGGTCTGTTACCTACATAATTACAGACAACACTGAAGTGACAATCACAGACCCTCAAGTGGCAAGTGATAAAATGCATGACTCTCTATCTCTGAATTCGTTTACTGATACGCTCTTAAGTTTACTTTTAGTATCTTAGCTTTGGAGGAATCCAAAGTGGAAACTTGAGGGTTCTTTGGAACGTTGGTTAGATGGTATTGGTTAGACGTGCTGGGGCAAACACGAGAAGGAATGTTTTGTTAAACTGCACAGAAGCGTGAAAGGCTAAGGCAGACTCGTGGAAGAATGTTTCGCTGAAGCAGACACACAGGAGAGAGGATGGTTCTAAAAGGACACGTGATGAAGGACTCTTCGCTAACGGCACACATGTACTGGTCTGTCTTACACTGTGTAGTTGAGCTGCATTTGTTGGGGCTCCATAGAGAGAAATGAACCAAAACACTTCTGGTGGTGTGCTGCAGTTTCTTGCCACTTCCACAGACGAGGGGTGATTGGTAGAGTGAGGTCAACCGAAACAGATGCACGTGCTGAGGCAAGACTATAGAGGACACTCAATGAAAGGACTCAACAGACAATGACAGGGGCTGACTACGTTTAACAGTACAGGAATCTACCAGCCCTTTCAAAACCAGATCCCTACCAAAATCCAACCAACCAACCAACCAACCAACCACACACACACACACACACACACACACACACACACACCCCACCCAGGTTTCCTTCTCCAGATAGATGTATCAGTTTCCCAGCTAATTAAAAAATGAGGGTATTTATCATCACTAGTAATAAATACTAAAATTTTACTTTAGCAAAAAGTATATTCTAAACAGCTATACAAAAGGATATTGAAAATTCAAGACTGATAGGCAATAACTGAAAAACCATAATTGTGCTATGTAAACTACTTTAAGTTTCATTTTTTAACCTTTTATTGATTCTTTGTGAATTTCACATGATGCACCCCAATCCCACTCATCTCCCCTCAACACTCCCAAACCAGCCCCTCACTCTTGCAAGCTCCCCTACAACAGAGAAAAACAAATCTTGCTGTGGAAGCTGCAGTGTGTCCCAGTGAGCCCTCTGGACTGGCTCATCCGTCTACTGTGCTGCCCAAGTGAGGTACAGAGGCTGCTCTTCTGAGTGCTACAGCTGGTGAAGGACAGGGCCAGCTCTTCTGCTCTAATGAGCCTAGGCACAGGTCTCCCACCTGCTGTCGATGGTGAGGAGGTACAGGGAAGGAGGGTATCTTTCCCTCATCCAAGCCACCACAGGGAGACGAGTGGTAGGGCCAGCTCTCCCATGCACACATCCTCAGCCCAGCTCACCTGCTGCTCCTGCAATGTGAGGGGCTGCTCTCCTGAGTACTGCAGCTGGCTAGGGTCAGGGTCAGGGTCAGGGCTGCTCTCCTGAGTACTGCAGCTGGGTAGGGTCAGGGTCAGGGCTGCTCTCCTGAGTACTACAGCTGGCTAGGCTCAGGGTCAGGGTCAGGGCTGCTCTCCTGAGTACTGCAGCTGGCTAGGGTCAGGGTCAGGGCTGCTCTCCTGAGTACTACAGAGGGTCAGGGTCAGGGTCAGGGCTGCTCTCCTGAGTACTACAGCTGGCTAGGGTCAGGGTCAGGGTCAGGGCTGCTCTCCTGAGTACTACAGCTGGCTAGGGTCAGGGTCAGGGTCAGGGCTGCTCTCCTGAGTACTACAGCTGGCTAGGGTCAGGGCTGCTCTCCTGAGTACTACAGCTGGCTAGGGTCAGGTCAAGGATCCTGCACAGCTAGAGCCAGCTCTCCCAGGTGAGGCGAGGGGCCAGTTCTGCATAGTCCTCAAACATAAACAAAGCCACTGTTGGCAGCTCAGACCAGGGATGTTTTTCTGGCTTTTCATGGCAACAGACCGCAACTCCCAGATGTGGTCTCCAGTGCCAGCACAGGCCAGGACCCCACCATGATCTCAGGTGGCATCACTGACTACTTATATAAGGCTACTCCTTACTACCCTTAAGTGTCCAGTGCACATCCTTATTTCTCTTTCTCTTCCATTTCTCTTTTTTTTTTTCTTTTTTTTTTTTTTTTTCGGAGCTGGGGACCGAACCCAGGGCCTTGCGCTTCCTAGGCAAGCGCTCTACCACTGAGCCAAATCCCCAACCCCTCTCTTTCATTTCTCAACCACTCACCTGCTCCTCTTAGTGGTGCCTGGGTTCTCTGAGTGCCTGGGGTCATGTCAGAAGTGGTCTCAGGAGTGCTAGGCCCTGCTTATGCATTATGGCACCAGGCAAGGGTCATCTCAAGCATGTTCTGTACCTCCAGTCTAACATGACACAAAACTGGGGTTCATCTCAGATTAGCCACCTGTCAGGCTCCCATGGCACCAGTCTGATGTTCCTCTGAGACTCACTCCTCTCCTGGCCTACCCAAGTGGCCATCTGTCTGGGGCCCACTAACACCTGGGGCCTATGGTCCAAGATAGCTCTTCTAGTCTCCGGCTTGCTTGTCCTGGGAGCCCTTCCAGGTCTGCCTGGCAAAGACAGTGGCTGCCTCAGGCTAGCTCCCGTCTGGGCCCTCTGGCCCCAGACTTGTAGTGGTCTCAGGGTCACCTTTTTTCAGGGAATATTAGGCTACTAATCATTCAAATGTTCACAGGTCAGAACACTGAGCGTAGACATAGCCTCTTTCCTCTCTGCCACCTACTGACGCACATGTGACACAGCAGCCACACCTGCAGTGCCTCTAGGGGCAGGATGTAAATTAACTTTTAATTCTGGTACAAAAATCAAGATGAAAGTACTAATAATTATAACCACAAAATATGAATGGATATACAATATATCAAGTAAAATGTGATATTAATAATATAAAACTATATGAAATTTTCATATGCAATAAGTTTGCAGCTTAAATGGTTCTATGTGAATGCAGTTATCATATTCGCAAACCACAAAATGATAAAGAATTATCAAATTGCAAACACAAAAGCAGAAAACAACAAATGTCCTTTAGAATAAACTCAGCAGCCTAAAGCACAGGGCCAATGAACGAATGAGTAAAGCAAGACTCGATTACTCATGGACACTGTCTACGAGACTCACCATAAGCTGAAGCAAATGCAGCAGCTCAGAGTGAATAGACAGAAAGGATACTTCCCATGGTCACCAGAAGACAGGTAGGATGACATATTAGCTAAAATAAATTCTAAGTCAAAAACCAACAAAAGAAAAAAGAATAGTGATAAAAGGCTGAATCCAACTGAAATCCACCCCTACATCGTCTACATATATAAACTGACAAATCTTAATATGGTAATTTAGTATCAGGAATGAAAGATAATCCAGTCAGCTGTGTCAATAAAGAAAGACAAAAACATTGGGGGGGGGGCAGTAAGATGGCTCAGTAGACAAGAAACTCGCCATGGAGACCTGGCGAGCTGAGTGCACCTCCAGAACTTAAGAGAATGGAAGGAGAAAACCATCTCCGAGGATTTCCCTCTGACCTCCACATAGGCACCATGGCACCCCTGCATATGCACACACAGACACACAAATAATAGTAAAACTTAATTGAATAGTCCTACCAAACATACAAACCCCTCATTGATATTATGTAATATTTTCAAGCACCCACAGAACTCTGTGAAGGACAGATCACATACATGCAAAGCCACATGAAAGGTTTTAACAAATTAACAAGACAAATATTGTATCTCACATATTTTATAGCTATAATGAAGTAAAAGCAAAGAAAGTTAGAGATACATGAAATATGTCTATATGAAATATAGAAACTCTGGGTTTCGTGTGAGCAAAGCCCATATGACAAGGAGGAAAGACAGTGAGGCCTCACACTCACTACAGTAAGTTTAATTTAGAACTGAAAAAACCCAGTGGACAACAGCAAGTGTTTTCACGTTAAGTGCAGGCAGAAATTACAGCTCAACACTGTTGTGGGACTTTAAAGTGGTACAGCTATTTAGAAAAACAGGTCACCATTCCCTTAAGATTTTAATCACAGAATCACCATGCGACCCAGAAATTCCACTCCCAGATGTGTGTGTGTGTGTGTGTGTGTGTGTGTGTGTAAATGTCTGAACAATAACTATAAACAGTCATAGTGACATTATTTCCAAAAGACAAAAATATAACCAACAAAGATACAATCTGAGCATCAACCAAACGCACCACCCTTTGACGGCATTTGGCCATAGCACGTAATTCAGTATCAGGAACCTAGTGCTCCAAAAGGCCAAGATGCAGCCTCCTGAACAGCAGCAAACGAGCTCTGACCTGCACAGACTTCTGGGCTGTGCTGTGTCCTGCACTGGGGCAGCTGACGTGTAGACCAGACAAGCACTACTTGGGACAGACAAAGAGGAGCAGAGAAGATGGACGAAAGTTGCCTCCGTGACGTGCAGTAAGTAAAGCCACATAACAAAGACAGACTCATCCAAAGACAGGAGATAAAAGGTCAGCTGAAAAGTCTGCAGACAGAAATAGACAGAGACTGGGGGTGGTTCATGGTCACCTACAGCTTGTGTTTCCAGAGGCTCTGATGGCGCCGTCTGGCCTCAAAGGCACCAATGCATGTGGTACAGAGACATACGTGCATGTAAAACCCATCCTTCCTTCCTTCCTTCCTTCCTTCCTTCCTTCCTTCCTTCCTTCCTTCCTTCCTCCCTCCCTCCCTCCCTCCCTCCCTCCCTCCCTCCCTCCCTTCCTTCCAGAATGCATCCTGGTAGCACATGCCCTTAGTCCCAGCACTCGGGATGTAGACGCAGGCAGATCTCTCTGAGTTCCAGGCTGGCTTGGTCTACAGAATGAGATCCAGGACAGCCAGGGCTACACAGAAAACCTGCCTTAAACAAATAAAAAGGAGGAAGGGAAGGAGGAGGGAGCGCCTATGAAGTAAATTCCCAGATATAACCCGATGGGATAATCATCCCAAAGATGCACAAAGAGCAACAAAAAACAGATGAATAAAGCAAGAAACTGACGCTTTCAAAAGATTATAACTTAATGACCACACAAAAAAGACAGGGTAATGGTTGAAATGCTGACAAATGAATTTAAAAGTGATCAACTAATTCAAAAAATATAAAAAGGCAGATTGAAGAAATAAGGGAATTCATTCAAGCCTTGAATGAGAGTATCCAGCAACAAAAGAGAGAGAATAAGCAAAGAAATTAACATTGGGGGAGCTCCCCCAAGCAATGTCAAATATGGATTACCCAATAGAGGAATTAAACATTAAAATGGAAAGTTACTACCAATACACTAGACCAAGCAGAATATCAAAGACTGAAATAAAGTTAAAAAACATTCAGACATTAGCAAAGAAAAATGATAAGGGTGCTCTAACATCTAAGAGCTGTTATGTTAGGGGCTGGGGATTTAGCTCAGTGGTAGAGCGCTTGCCTAGCAAGCGCAAGGCCCTGGGTTCGGTCCCCAGCTCCGAGAAAAAAAAAAAAAAAAAAAAAAAAAAAGAGCTGTTATGTTAACACGTAATAAGTAAATCCAAGGACAGAAGGGCTGAGAAAAAACCCGGATGCACAATGCGATCATAGCATAAGTTTCCAAAATATAAGACATAAAAAGACATCTGAGCAAAAAAGACAGAAGAATCCTGAACAAATAATTTCTTCACATTGCTATGAAAATGCTAAGACCAGAGAACCAAGGAATATCACTCGAAGCTCTAACAAAGAATCTACAGAAGCAAACTGTCCAGCTAACACCAGACTCTTAGTAAACGCCCTAAGGGTAAGGAGGCATGGAACAATGCGTTTTAGACCCTGGGAGAACAGCGGACTGACTTTGTCTGGCAAAGCTGTAATAGTTTTTAATCTGTACTTTCAGATTTCACTGTGTGACTTTTGTAGGCCGCTAGCCACTACTAAGAACTCAGCACTACATGAAGGACTGACTCCACTTCCCCCTCTCTTACTGTTTGGATTTTTCAGACAGGGTTTCTCTGTGTAGCCTGGAACTCACTCTGTAGATGAGCCTGGCTTCAAACTCAGAGATCCGCCTGCCTCTGCCTCCCCAGTACTGGAATTAAGGACCTGCCACCACATCCGCCTTTATTTTAAAATCGGTTATTTGAGAATTTCCTTCAACGTATCTTGGTATCTGGCCCTCCCTCCATGTCTCCCATACCAACCCCACTTTTGTGCTTGTCTCTGTCCCCTTTCTCACCAACTCCCTTCTCTCCCCTCCACAAATACAGCTGAGGTTTCCATCTACTCCTGGATGTGGTCAACTTGTCCGGGGCTACACCCTTAAAGTAAACTGACTCTCCCAACAGTTTTCAGTGGCCAATAGCTCATGGGTGTGACTCGTGCACACTCCCCCGCCCCCTGCTGGGATTTTGTCTAGGGTGGGCTTGGGATGGTCCTCTGCACTCGGTCTGAACTACTAGAAATTCATGTGTAACTGCCCTCCGTGTCCAGAAGACAGTTCCTTTTCAGTCATCCCGTGTCCAGAAGACAGTTCCTTTTCAGTCATCCTCCGACTCTGGCTTACTCAGACTTACTTTTATCTTAACTCCCGAGCCTTAAGAGCAGAGGTATGAGGTATCCCGTTCAGAGGGAAGCATTCCACAATCTACCACAAAGGTCTCTCTAGTGAACGGTAGACAGCTACTGTCTCTGGGTACCACGAGAGATCCTTAGGAGTCATTTTAATGCTACTCCACTTAGAAGTAAATAGTAAGTAGTAGGCTCTCCCCAGCCACAAGTTCTTGGCCGGACATGGGTTTCAACTTGCACAGCTGGATTCAATCTAATTTAAAAAGTGGTTGGTTAGTCCCACTCCAGTCCTGCCACTACCACAGCAGTGGGCGTGTCTCGCCAGGCCAGTCACTGCCGCTCCCTCCCAGTGTTCACAGCTAAATTAAGATAAAAGAACACACAACATTTATCTCTCTAGGTCTCCGTTCCCTCACACAGAATTACGTTTGCCTGAAAACTTCATGATTTTGCTTTTCCAATATTCCATTGTGTGAATATAGACCAGATTTTCATTATTTATGAATCAGCTGATAGACATTAGGCTCTTTCCGTTTCCCGGCATTCTGATCATGGGAGAGCAAGTATTGCCGTGGTAAAAGCGGTTCCTTTGGATCTATAACCAGGAACAGCATAGCTAGATCATGTATTCCCAGCACATGTGAGGCAGTCTCACACTGACTCCAACAGTGGCTACACACGTCTGCACTCCCACCACAAGGCCCTGTAGCTCCCTTTGTCTACGTCCTTATCTGTGTTTGGTGTCTTAGGCAATCTAATGGGGATGAAATGTCATAGCTTATTTTTGCCTGGTGGTGTAAGGATAGTAAACATTTTTGTTTAAGTTTTTCTCAGTCAGTTGTCTTTCTTCTCTTGAACATTCTGCTGATTTCCATGCCAACTCCCAACACCTTTAGAAATGGGCTCTTTACCTAGTCCTGGCTATCCGAGAACTCAGAGAGATCTCCCTGCCTCTGTCTCTCCTACTGAGACTAAAGGCATTTACCCCCAAGCCCAGCTTCCATTCCCCAATTTTTAACTGAATTTTGATGTGTAGCTTTTGTTTTCGTTCTCTGTATATTCTAGACACAAGCCCTCTGTTGGATGCAGAGCTAGTAAAGACTTCCTTCCCCTCGGCTGTAGAGAAAACTGTGAATTCTTCCTTTTCTATTTCCTTTATCTCCTTCACTTCTTATAGCTCTGGCTAAGACTTCAAACACTGCATTAAACAGAAATAGAGAAGGCAGACATACTTGTATTATCCCTGATTTTGGTGGAAATGCTCTGAGCTCTACTTTATGCAGTATGATATTGGCTATGGGCTTATTGTATATTTTCTTTATTACGTAGATATATGTCCTCTCTCTCTGTATTCCCAAGGATTGACCAGGTTTTGTCAAAGCTCTTTTGGAATCTATGTAATGAGTTACATTTATTGATTTGTTGCTGAACCCTCTCTGTACTTCTGGGATGGAGCAGACTTGATTAGGGCCTATCTTATGTTACTGAATTTAGTTTATGTGCTGGACTGAGTAAGAATGGGCCCCATAAGCTCATATATTTTAATGTTTAGTAAGCAAGGAGTAAGGAGATATAGCCTTGTTGGAGTAGATGTGGCCTTGCTGGAAGAAGTGTGTCGCTGGGGGTGGGCTTTAAGGTTTCAAAAGTCCATGCCAGACCTAGTATCGAGTTAGCTCCCCCCCAACCCCCGTTGCCCTATGGGTCAGGCTTGTTGAACTCTCAGCTACATCTTCAGCATTATGTCTGCATATGTGACACCATGCTCTCTAACACAAGGATCTTTGACCAACCTCTGAAAACTCCAACTAAATGCTTTTTTCAGAAGAGATGCCTTGGTTATGGTGTCTCTTCACAACCACAGAACAGTGGCTGAAACGGAGGTTGGTACTGGGGATGGGGTATGGCTGTGACAGGTCTGACCATGCTGTTCATTGAGGAAATGTGGAAGTCTTTGTTTGAGACTTTTGTACTAGAATGCTGCTGGACGCTTTAAGCAGACCTTAATGGGGGCTCTAGTTGGAGCACAATGCTGAGGGCAAACTGAACTGTGGAGGACCTGGCTCAGGACAGTTCAGGAGGGGAAAAATACTAGGAAATGGCCTAGAGAACATTTTTGTGGTTGCTTTTTTTGGTCCTAAAATTCTGTCTAAGGCTAAAGTGAAGAGACAGCCTAGTATTAATTAATTCTGTTTTGTGGCTGTGAGATATTATAACAGAAAAGGATGAAGCTGGACAAAGAGATACAAAATATGCAGTGTGAGGGGCAGAGAGCATCAGGAAAGGTGAAGCTGAAGCTTAAAGAAAAGAGAAAAGCCTGATGCTCAATGAAGAGAGAGGTGGTGACCCCATCTCACCCAGCTAAGCTTCCAACTTGTGAAGGGAAAGGCTTAGCAGTGAAGGAAGCCATCACCAACAGAAAGCTGAGGCAAATGTTTCTGAATGAGAGGGCCAAGTTCCAGCCCCACCAAGCAGCAGCCAGCCTTAGCAGCCTTAGCCTCAGGATTCTGCCTTTAGAGTCAAGGATACAAGAGAAGGCTTGTGGAAGGAATCTAAGGAAAGCCACCGAGACCAGGACTGTGCCAGGAGTATCTCGGAGAGGCCACTGCATGAAGCTGTGAGGAAGAGGCCTAGATTTTTGTTGAAGACCCCAAGATTGTAGAGATGCTAGAGTCGTGGGATACTGGCCAAGGACACTTGCTAACAGAATGTGGAACCAACCCAAGGGAAAAAGTCTGTTGCAGTCAACAAACCTGGAAGGGGTTGGAGATCTGAAGAGCACTTTGACATCAGACATGTAAAGTTAAGATTTAGAGTTTGCCTGGCTGTCTTTTGGTCTTGCTTTGGTCCAGTACGTACTCACTTTCCTCCCTTTTGGGATGCTAATGTATAGTCTGTGCTGTTGCATATTGGAAGTATGTGGTCTGCTTTTTTATTTTGATTTTACAGAGGGCTACAGTTAAGAGATGACCACGAGTCTCAAGAGAGGTTTTGAACTTTGGACCTTTAAACTGTTGATACTTATGACAGACTATGAGGACTTCTGAAGTTGGACTAAATGCTTTTGTATTATGATATAGCTCTAAGCCTAGGGGGCCAGGGAGCTGAACGTGGTCCTTTAGATAACAGAGGCCTTCATAGGCTCTAAGTCACCAGGGAGTGACTCTATTTGAAAGGATTAGGAGGATTAGGAGTTGTGGCCTTACTGGAGGAAGTGTGCCACTGGGGTTGGACTTTGAGGTTTCAAAAGTCCAAACCTTGCCTAGTAGTGCTATCTTCTCTCTCTCTCTCTCTCTCTCTCTCTCTCTCTCTCTCTCTCTCTCTCCCTCCCCCCCCCCCCTCTCTCTCTCTTTCCACCCCTCCCCCCCTCTGTCTCTTCCCCCGCCCCCCCCCCGCCTCTCCCTTCCTCCCTCCCTCCCGCCCACAGATCCTAATGTATAACTCTCACTTACTTCTCCAGTGCAATGTCTGCCCATGGGCTGCCGGGTTCCCCACCGTGGAGATAATGAGCTATGCCTCTGAAATCTTAAGTAAGCCCCCCAGTTAAAAGCTTTCTAAGAGTTCCTTTGGTCACTGTGTATCTTCGCAGCAACAGAACTGTGACTAAAGCAGTTTGTATGTGTTTTACTGGGAATTTTTTGCATTCATATCCATACTACATATGAGAAATTGGCTTATAGTTTTCTTTTTCTATGGATCTTCATCTGGTATCAAAATAATACTGACTATGAAAAAAGAATCTGGAACTATTCCTTCCTTTTCTATGTAATTTGAGTAACACTGGCATTAGTCTGTCTTCATTACAGGTCTGGTAGAATTCTTCACTAAAACTATCTGGCCTGGTCTACTGAAGATATTTTTTTTTGTTGCTTCTATGGCACTGATTGTTTGCGGCTGTTTGAATCATACTTCACTTTGACTTAACTTTGTAGGTCATCTAGATATGTGTGCATTTCTTTTACATTCCTTCAGTTTAGAAGGATACAGTTTTAAATGTGTCCTTATAATTCTCCATATTTCCTCAGTATCTCCTATGTTTTCATCTCATTTCAGCCTTTGTTATTAATGTTACTAATGTTATTAATTTGAGATGTTTTTTGATGTAGGCACTGAGAGCTGTAAATGTTCCTCCAGACTGTCTTCATTATGTTCCATAGATTTTAGTGTGTTATGGTCTCATTTTCATTCAATCCTCAGAATTAAAATTTCTTTCTTGATTTATTCTTTGATTTGATTATCATTCAGTAGTTTTAAAATATCTATAGATTAAGATCTAATAAGTATTTCTAAAAGTAAAAATTACTACAATGGGGACAATTCTTGCTTTTCTTTTTCTCAGTCTTATTATCTCTCATCTTATTTTTAGAATAAAACAAACTGCTTCTTAGTATCACTAGTAGCATAGGCCAATTGGTTTCTTTTTCTGTCTGTCTGTCTGTCTAGCTAGCTAGTTTTTCCTCTGGTCAAACCTAATTACTTAATACAGTCCAAAGCAGCAATTATGTAAATCCCTCATGTTAA
The DNA here is from genome assembly GCF_021556685.1 of Rattus norvegicus. NCBI lineage: Eukaryota > Metazoa > Chordata > Mammalia > Rodentia > Muridae > Rattus > Rattus norvegicus. The sequence goes on from NC_141544.1 coordinate 76,343,352, forward strand.
ATAACTTACATTATAAGTGAAATTACAAATGTTATCAGGGTCTCAACTACCTGTGTAGTTAAGGAGAACGGCGTAAATTCCATGAGGAAAGGATACGTTAGTGGAAATATCCCAGGCTGAGCAATGCAGCTATGCAAGGGACAGAAGTATGTATGAAAACCAATGAAATATGCAGTCATAAACGTATCCTTCCTAATTTATACATTTACTGAAATCCTAATTAAACTTCCAACAGAGGGAAGAGTTTAGCCACAACCCATACAATGTGCCCAGTTCATCAAGAAGTACCAAGAACTCAAGTAGGCACCCCTAAATCCTCTGGTGTCATTATCCTCCAACCGACCTGGCTCTACAAAGTCATTTCTTTTCTTTTATACAAGTGAAAGGCTAGAATGCTACTGCACAGGGACCAGCCAGGCTTTATGAAATATCTAGGACCTTCCTAAAGTTGCTAAACTCCTAGCATGGAGCATTGCACGGCAGGGTGGTGCAATAGTATTAGCTCTCTAAACTGTGGTCTACTTAGGACTTTACTAATCTGTAGAACGAGGTATCATTTCTCACCTATCAGATTAGCAAAACTCAAAAGTAAAGCAAGTTTGCCAGCACAGCCATGGAAAAACAAGCACTCATTACTTAGCTGAATGCTCATTAGCAAACCCTTGTGAGGTAGAATTTAGCATAACCATATATATTTTGAAGGAGCAGCCTATCTATCCAGATATAAAACCTCCTCTAATACAGGAGATCTGCACAATGCGATTGACATGTCTCTTCCAGATCGCCAAGTAACAAAAGTACACCTTAGATACCCATAAACTGTCAAGACTCAATTAGTAAGCAGTAGTAAGAAACCATGAAGAAAGATTTCTTCTAATATACTTGCATCTTTATTTAGACCTCACACCCACAAATTTTAAAAAAGGACAAGAATTAAATCTGTTGTCAACATTTACACATTACTGTGGGAGTCTTGGTCATTGGGACAATACGAATATTTATTTAAAAGGAAAAATGTGAATACATTATTTGTAGTTGCTATGGTTTATTAAAATAAAAAGGAATCCATAATAAGTCTAGTAAATTGGAATATAAACTGGTACCCGGGACTGGGGCGGGGGCTCCGTGGCTACAGAAGCTTCTGAGGAAATGTGATAATCTAAACTCCATCCAGGACCCACACGGTCATGCACCACAGCACATGTGGGGGCCCACAATAAATAAATGTAATTAAAATTTACAGCTCACCCAAAATTCTTCCTTTAAATACTAAATAAAATTGCTAGTTTTTTTTTAAATCTCATAAGGTTAATATAAATTTATTAAACATCTCCAGCAAAGTTTAGAAAGTTTATTACAATCCACATTTTTAAAAAAAATTATAAAATTTCATCTTTAAAAATTAAAATGGAGCGCCAGGTAGTAGTTTTAATCCCAGCAATGGGGAGGCAGAGTCAAACAGGTCTCTATGAGTTCAAGGCCAGCATGGTCTACAAAGCAAGTTCCAGAACAGCAAGGGTTACTCAGAGAAACCTTGGGTGCCCCTGGAGCTGACAAATAGGACAGCTCAGCAGGCAGAGGTGCCTGCTGCCAGGCCTGACAGCCCAGGCCTCATACAACCCGCCTCATACAAGCCCAGGCCTCATACAACGCACCCTCCAACTCCACACTCGCCAACGTCAACGTCTCCCTCAACCCTACACACACAACCGAAATAAATAAGTGTAGGAAAAAAAATTTAAGTCAATGCTGTGGGAGAGAAGAGGGGAGAAGCAAGCTAAATGGTTATGTATACTTTTCTCCAACCCAACTGATAACTTTTATATAATTTCCCCTGCAATCCAGCAGTTGTCTGATGAAGATGAGAGATTTAACAAGAAGCAGTCACAAATCCCACTGCTAGTTCTCATCATTTAGGACGCATAGTAAACGACAGACAAATCTGTGGAAAACAAATCTAAGCCAATAAATCGGCCTTTAGAGGCTGAGACACAGGAGGATCATGATTTCAGAGCAAGTCTGGGCTATAAAGAAACACAGGAAGGAAGGGGTGGGAGGAGAAGGAGTAGGGGAGGGGATGAGAGGGGAGAAGGGGAAGGGAAGGGACACAGTCCAATAGTTAAGAGTAATAAAAATTTTTAAAAAGTTTAAGAATGAAGATACACAAAGCACGGCGTCCTACCTTAAATCGCTTGTCCTGAAGAACTTTCTTGATGGCCACCAGTTCTCCTGAGTCACAAAGTTTGGCTTGATATACCACACCAAATGACCCATTTCCAATGACTTTAGTGTCTGTGTAACTGACTTCCTGTGGCCTGTCAGGACCCTGTCCAGGAGTTGCCACCACTGTGGTTACCTTGCTGCCATCTTTATCTCCTACAAGAAGAGAGATGTAAAACAAAAATGAGAACTATATAGAAGTTTACAAACAAACAAGCAAAAACCCAAACCTACCAACACATACAAAGTAAAGGCATTCTTTACTTAAATACTTATCAATTTAGCATGTAAGATAGTTTTCAATTATAAGCAATTTAACCCACCATTTATTTAGTCATTCTAATTATGCCTATTCTGCTTCATTTAAATACATAATATCTTTTGCTGAAAACAAGTGCCTGCAATGTATTATTGTCATGGCACAGATACCGGAGTTGTAAGAAGAGGTCTGGAGGAAGGGTGAATAACAGAAGACAACAAGGAGGAGAGATAGGATTAAAATGTGTGTGAATGAAACTGTGGAGAATATGTAATTTTGAACACTACTAATGGGAAGCCAGCTGTCACAGCTAATGCCACTCTGGGCACACACTGAGAGGCTATATACATAAATAGATGCAATGAAATTAAAGCTACCCCAAGACAAAGTGGACTCCCTCATGACTTGTGTCTAACTCATCTTTAAGCCCATTTACTTAAAAACAAATAAATATAACTAAAAATGTATGAGTAGACCAACTCCGACCTGACCATTGTGACTTCTGGAAAATAAGGCCTTGAGTTTCTGCTCTCCTTGATCTTACTCTTTTAACCTCAAGTGCGTGTGTATAGTAATACCTGTGAGAACATAGTCACACGAGGACTAGAGCTTTACTTTAGGGATAGCATAAAACAAAGCACAATAAACCCCAGTCTGAGTTGCACTCATGTGTGGCTTACCGCCACACCTTCATCTCATTTACAGACCTTTCCTTACCTTTTTCCGTTGCCTCATCCTTGGCGACAATCCAAAATGAGCCCTTGAAGCTCAGGACCAACTTCCCATCTGACTAGGCAGTCCACAATCGTCTCTGAACTCCAAACTTTCCTAGGCCACAGATGGTTCTCAAGGGCTTTAAACTGTTCTTTTAGTGACTTCACAATACACCCAAGTTCCAGAAACTACAATCACCTAGAAATGACAATCATGCCTCCCCAACCCCCTCGGCTCTCTTTCCTAACAAATGTTAACACCAAACCAATACAAAATATAAAACTATATGTATATAATGTAAGCTCTTTGGCCTCACTGAACGATCTTTGTCTCTATTTCTCTTCCACTGTGTCTTTTACTCTTTTTTAAAGATTTATTCATTTATTATATATAAACCCAGACACACCAGAAGAGCGCATCAGATGTCATTACACAGGGTTGTGAGCCACCATGTGGTTGCTGGGATTTGAACTCAAGATCTTTGGGAGAGCAGACAGCGCCCTTGCCCGCTGAGCCATCTGTCCAGCCCGGGATTTTAAGATGCTAAGTAAACTCACACTAAGTCTCTTAAGCATTTCCCAAACAGCAGGTTCTTGATAGATGGACACTTAAAATGTTGTGGCAAACAATGACAATATGCATGTCCATTTAACACAGACAAAAGCCGATATGCAATGACTGACATCAGCCTTTCCTTAAGATGTCCTTCATATCAGGTAGGAAACAGTGACAAAGTTATGAGTGACTCCTAAAGATGGCCAGGTGATTTACTGCATAACTGCGGGTAGTCTGCATTATGCTTTTAGTTTCAAGGCAAAACACTCAAAAATATATTGCTTAATTAACGCAAATTTCAAATTAGCATAGCATCATTTGTGAATGACACATCAACACCAGTTTTTATTTAAGCACTCCTATGTATGTTTTGAATGCATACAAACAGCAGCAGAAGCCAACACACATATTGCACGCCTCAGAGCTCTTAAATATGTGCTTAGTCATAACCCAGATGTTTTCTAAAACCTACCAAGTTCTATCTTCAAAATTCTGACTGCTTATCTTAACTACAATTTTTTAATTGGCTGTCAATTCTACCTTCTCGCTCTTCCTTAAGGAAAAAAAATCTTAGTTTTCTTACCTTTTTCTTTTCTTTTTTCTTTTGCTTTGTTTTGGCTCTTGGTTTTTAAGACAAGGTCTCTGTCTATCGCCCTGACTGTCTTGGAACTCACTATATACAAAGTCAGCCTGGAATTCAGAGACCCACCTGCCTCAGTACAATACCCACCTTATTTGTTAAAGATAGGTTCGCAGTCTTTTAAAATTAAACTCTAAATCAAGAGATGCAGGGCAGTAAGATGTAGAAAAACTATAACACAAAGTACTGAATACATTTTATTAGAAAAATAAAAAGCTGAAATGATTTCCTAAAGTGTTTTTTTCATAATATGAAAGATAAGCCACATTCTCAAGAACTCTGAATTACTAAGTCTATTAAACAAGTCTGCTTTCCAAATCTCAGGTCTAATTCACAGAACAAAGCATTCCTACTTTGGAGCAGATAACTTGTATGAATGGTCGCTGGGCTCCACAGTACAAAGAAAAAGTATGCCTTTCGGGGTTGGGGATTTAGCTCAGTGGTAGAGCGCTTGCCTAGGAAGCACAAGGCCCTGGGTTCGATCCCCAGGTCCAAAAAAAAGAACCAAAAAAAAAAAAAAAAAAGTATGCCTTTCTACTGTACGAAGACAATTCAACACAGAAAGGGGAACCAGAGTTTTGACTTGGTTCCTGTAAGACATGCTAGCACAGCAGCATCTAGGATGATCTCCCCCGTGAGCCTCTGCAGGGAGGACTCCCAGAACCTCCTCATGTTTCAGGACAGAGTGCACACTACTGCAGACAACCAACAACCCTTTTTCCATTGCCAAGTCCTCGGCGTGGGAATGCCTAGTTACCCCAGCATCCTGACTGGCAAATGGGAAGAGGTGGAAATAAAGTAACTGCTAAAGTACTGAATAGAGTAGAAAAACTAAATAGCCTTTATCTGTGCCTAGTGAAGATTTGGGGTCGATGGGGGAGGTGAAGTGTGGATGTGGGGAGCAGGGTCTCACTGTATAGATCTGGCTGGCCTCGAACTCCTCATATAAACCAGGGATCCTTGAACTCAAAGACCACCTGCCTCTACCCCAAGTGCTACCCTACCCCACCACACCAAGATTCTTGATGCCCTCTCCTCTGAGTGGTGACTGCTGCAGACAATGACCAATCCTTTAGTAGAAACTAGATTTATTTCATTTTCTCTTAAGCACTTAGAGAGACCGCAGAGAGCTCTTGTATCATGCCGCGCCTGCAGTAACCGAGAAGCAATGGCTTTCAGGCTATACACAGCTCAAGAATCCTAGAACTTTTATTTCTGACGGCTTTATTTAAAGTTTAACTTCAAAAGAGTGTGGATCTGTCTTCAGGAATGAGCCAGGCATGGTGGTACAAACACTTAATCCCAAAACTCAGGAGGCAGGGGCAGGTGGATCTCTGTGAGTTTAAGGTCAGCCTGGTCTACAAACTGAGTCCAGCGAAACCAAGACTATTATACAGAGAAACCCTGTCTTGAAAAATAAAAAGTAAAATAAAATATTAAAAAAATAAAATGACAAACAAAAATTTCAAAGATTACACTCCTTGACATCCAAACAACTGGAGATTACTCACCACTAAAAGTTAGATTACCTTGTACTACATTAGAACACCACTGGCATACAAAAATCAAAATCCTCATGAAAAACTAAAAATTATAATATGTCTGTCACATTAGAAAAAGAAATAAACTACTCTGCCTAGCACTAAAATTTCCTAGAATATATGGCATAACAGTTCTCACTCCAGTTATATGACACAAACCATTAAAATAAAATCGGTCTTTAGTAACTGTCACCATCTCTCGGGTAGAACACAGAGCAGTGGAGCAGACCCGAAATATATCAATCACAATAAATCCCTCATGAAAATAATGGGAAGACCTTATGCAATGTAACAACCACATTCCAGACAGCAAGATGGCTTGGCAAGTAAAGTGCTGCTGTGCAGGGAAAACCCAGGCTGGAAACTGGAGAGGTGCTCTGACCTCCACGCATGCGCCATGGAACACACACTGCTCAGGTCCTCTGACCTCCACGCATGCGCCATGGAACACACGATGCTCAGGACCTCTGACCACCACACGTGTACAACGGAACACACGCTGCTCACACCCATCACACATCACACATACAATGATACATACAAAACAAAGACTGTTTCGCTGAAGGCTGTTAAATCTAGAATACAAATGTGGAATGAGCATCTAAAAACTCAAAAGCCCACCTCAATAGTAAGAATTAAAAAAAGACTAATAATTTAAGAGATTCTAGCACGGTCGTTTATTTTACACAAAATTACATGAATTAATAAATCTTAACACAAACTTTACTTATTTAGCAAAACCACTAATTTGATTTTTTTCCTTTTTTAAGTAACTTTTTAAATTTCTGCATTGGTGTTCTGCCTGCATGTATGTATGTGTGAGGGTGTCAGATTCCCTGGAACACACAGTTGTGAGCTCCCATTTGAGTGCTATGGATTGAACCTGGGTCCTCTGGAAGAGCAGCCCGTACTCCTAACCTCTGAGCCATCTCCCCAGCCCTTTCCCTTTTTTTCCTTCTTCCTCTTAAAGAGGCCAGTTCTCAAGATTCAGAGCTGAGAAAAAGCAACAAATGAAACATCTAACCAACAGGGTTTTAGGGAATGTTACTAAGTCCCACAGCCCAGAGAATGGCCCTGAAACCGTCCACGTGCTGCTCCGTGACCTGAGGGGGGCAGTAGAGTTGTAACAACTGTACCTGTAAAACTCGCCCTCTGCCTCAAGACCCTGGCCTCCTTGTATGACACACACTGACCGGAGTACAACATGCCAACTGGGGCTGCCAAGGGGCTGCCAAGCTTCCATGCTTCCTACCTAAGAGCGGCACTGTGTGGAGAGTAACACTACCTATCATTTCTTAATCACAAAGGGAAATAACAGTAATTTTCAACTAAGATTATGGTTGTCGGAAAAGGAAACACTGGCTGCTGTCAATTTTCAGGTTTAAAAAAACCCAGCTCTATGTTAACTGCCTAAAGGACAACTATTAAAGCAGATGCTCTCCCAAAGAAAACAACTTTGCTTAGATACATGAACCAACATAAAAGTCAAAAAGGAAAATCAAGAGCTACAGCTTCAGAATGGACAAATTCTAAAATTCAACTCTTCTTTGGGGATTTTCTACACCACAGTGTCACTGCTCACAGATGCTGGGGCAATGAAGCTGAGGAAGAAAGAAAAGGAATACCGGGAAATCAGTAAAGCAGTCACTCCTAATGGGCAGCAGCTCATTCCAGGGCAATGTCTAGGTAAAAAAATTTTTAGTAAAAAAATGTCAATCCCACCTAATCCTATGTAAAGCATTAGGGTAAACTAACCAAGCAAGAAGGGTGAGCTGAATCTGGTTCTGAAAGGGCTCGGCCGGCCGCACCGCGCTGCAGGCATTTGCTGCAGGCAGCGTTGCTCTAAACACACCGTGAGCTGTGCTGATGACTGCACTGCTACGGCACAGACTGCCGATCCTGAAATGCCTTCATTCAGGTTGAAGACTACTGTACACTATGAACTACAGGGTTTTACTATGCATATAAATACATACAAAGTTTTTGGCTCTTACAGATAATGGTTTAGCGAAAGCAAAGACTTTTCATATTTTCTACCGTCATTCCTGGATGTATAACAAATTACATATCTCTAAATTGTATTATATTAAAATGTTTTATTTTTAAAATTGCTGTTGGAGCTGGAGAGATGGCTCAGCAGTTTAGAGCAATTGTTGCTCTTTCAGAGGACCAGAGTTTAAGTCCCAGAACCCAGACGGTAGACTTACAGTTATCAACTTTAACTCCAGTTCTAAGGGCTCCACACCCACACTCTACATATGTCATGACATACATGCATGCAGGAAAACACACACACACACACACACACACACACACACACACACACACACACAATGAAGTAAATATCTTAAAACTAGGTGGTTTTAGAAAGACACGACTCAGAACCCCACAACAGTATGCAAAGCTCCCAGCGGAGGCTACAGTCTACTGCAACAGAAGAGTCCCTGCATGGGAGCTTGAGCAGAGACATGCACAAGTGTTTGTGCCCAGGTATGTGTTCTAGGATTCCACGTTTGGGGAACGAGGCTATCTGCAGTGGGTGGGCCAGATCACCTCACTCAACAATCCCCACAGACTTATCCAAAGGCTCACCTCTCAGACAGTACTAACATCTGTCACGTTGTTAACACCGTGTCAACACACTTCTACCATGCTACCCTGAGTAGTGGTATTCTCAGCATTGATCAGTCTACTTGAAGATATTCATCAACTATGAAACCTCTGAAGCAGGGATCAACGGCAGTGTGTTTACCTCACATAGAATTCTGAAGATACTCTTCATCATGCAGTATCAAATATTTACCGATTTAATTATTTATGTAAAAATAAACATCTACATTATTAGTATGCAAACTTGATTTTGTCTTTAGTAAGTGGGATTATTATACCTATAATGAATTTTCTGAAATATATTTGACTTATTAGCAGTAAATGTACACTGTATTATATATATTTGTTTTAGAATTTTAAAATGACACTATGTTCTGTGTGTGTGCGCACGTGTGTGTGTGTGTGTGTGTGTGTGTGTGTGTAGTTTGTCTCACACCGGGATGAACTCGCATCATAAGGCTTTGACAGTGGGTGTCCCTACCCACTCAGCGATCTTGCTAGCGTTGTGCACCTATTTTAGATATCGATGCACCTGGTGTTGCCTAGATTTGTTTCAAACAAAAAGAGGGGTCACAAGAAGAAAAAGTTTACGAAGCCCTGAGACACTTCAGTCATTACCCCCAGGTCAGACTGGGAGTGCACTTTCACTGGTGGCCTAGCAGGACCGCTGTGACAGACCCAGAAAGGACAATAGCATGACTGGCATAAACCCTCATGTGTATGAAGGAGGACCACTTTTTGAGCCAACTAATTAACACTCCTGTGTTGCCTCCCCTAATGCTACAACATTAGGTGTAGCATTAAATTAATAAAAAGATTTTCCCAGGTGGGTTTTTCTTGCCTGCTTCTAGTGGAGCAGATTGCACAGGCAGCGTCGCAGGACAGTGGCCATAGAGTGGGGCAACGATGGATGCCGCAGTTCAACACACTACAGAGGTGTGGAGTTTCCAGCTGTTTTGAAAGCTGCAGAGGACATGGATCTTCTAACTGAACTGCAAAACCAAGGGAATTCTGCACTTGCAGCAGAGGCATGGAGTTGCACAACTGCCCAGAGTGATCAGACAGTAGAGGGCGAGCTAAGCAGGAGACAAGCAGAGCTTCCAGTGCACTGAAGCGGCCAGGTGCCCTTAGTTACAGAAACAGGTTAAGGCCAACAGAAGCAACAACTGGGGGTGGGGAGTGGAGAATGGGGCGGGTGTGTGTGTGTGTGTGTGTGTGTGTGTGTGTGTGTGTGGGAGGGAGGGAGGGAGGGAGAGAGAGAGAGAGAGAGAGAGAGAGAGAGAGAGAGAGAGAGAGAGAGAGAGCGCACATGTGGGAGAGCGAGCATGGGAGAGCCATAACACTGTTACAAAGCTGTAACAGTAGCTGCTGTGAAGAGCTGAGAAACCCAAAACTGAGGTACATAAGCTGCAAGGCCAACTGCCTATGATCTGTTAACTGTTCTGGTAAACGGGCCTACACAAGAGCTACAAAACAAAAGGTGTTACCCACTTGTCTTAGTCAGGGTTTGAATTCCTGCACAAACATCATGACCAAGAAGCAAGTTGGGGAGGAAAGGGTTTATTCACCTTACACTTCCACACTGCTGTTCATCACCAAAGGAAGTCAGGACTGGAACTCAAGCAGGTCAGGAAGCAGGAGCTGATGCAGAGGCCGTGGGGAGATATTACTTACTGGCTTGCTTCCCTGGCTTGCTCAGCTTGCTCTCTTATAGAACCCAAGACCACCAGCCCAGGGATGGCACCACCCACAACAGGCCCCACTGGATCACTAATTGAGAAAATGCCTTACAACTGGGTCTCATGGAGGAATTTCCTCAAGGGAGGCTCCTTTCTCCGTGATAACTCCAGCTTGTGTCAAGTTGACACACAAAACCAGCCAGTTCATCACTTGTTATGCTTGCCTGCTGCCACTGTTACCACTCACTCACACTAGAAACAGAAAAAATTCAAAAGAGAGAAGGGGGGAGGGAGGGAGGGAGAAAGGGAGGGAGGGAGGGAGGGAGGGAGGGAGGGAGGGAGGGAGGAAGAAAGAAAGAAAGAAAGAAAGAAAGAAAGAAAGAAAGAGAAAGTCAGTCAAGACCAGTCCTTGAAGAGTTTCTCCTTGCCTGCCCACTTTCCAAATAAAACCAAAGGACTCCACCCCGCTGCTGGGTAACGGACCCCATGTTTTGAAGCGTCCAGCCTACTGCTGTGTATCTGTAATATAGGAGTGCCAGTCACTTTGGAGGATTCTCTGAGGAATGCTAACCACTCACTAGGTAGTTTGACTTATTTAATGATGCACTATATACTGGGTGCTCAATAAATTACACTCTTGGAATTCTGACTTACTGAGCAGAAACAACAACATCCTCCCTGTCTCCAGGGCTCTCGTACCTCTGACTGTGGCCTACTGTGGTGCTTATCGCAATGTTCTATACTTAGTAAAAGCACTGGCCCCTCACTTAGCTAAGAACTCTTAGAAAAACAGAGGTTATCTTGACCATTTCCCTCCTGCTTATTATTAGCACAGGATTTAACACAATCAAAGCGCTCAGCAAATGCTGTCTCGGGATTAGCGGAGACTGCTCTCGCAGCAGCACTGCTCCGCTGAGGGCTGACTGATTCTGCACCTCTGCTTCCACTTCTTTCTATGCTTGCCGCTGATCGGATCCAAATCCCGGGGTGAAAGCACATAAACGCCTTTAGAACAGCAAAATATGATTCAGAACTTACTGAAAATAGGGTGGTGTTTGCCACACGTGGGTTTACCAGAGTCCAGAATTGTTGCTCGCTCTCCAACAATATACTATGGGCTTGGCTATTAAGAGGACACATTGCTGTCCAGGTCCAAAACCTAACTGTGTTCAGCAAAACTAAACTTCAAATACTTCACAGAAAAGTCTGGTAACAGACCCTAGTAGCTACCCAAAATTTTACTTGGAAATAGCTATACTTGTTTTGAACTAGCTTTAATGAACATATTTCTATCTTCTCTTAACTATAACTGTACTTTAAACCAAGCAAAAATGTCAAAATAAAAATGAACTGCACTAATTTAACTCTGAACTGATATTATTTTACTAAAATTCATAGAATCAAGCACATTTCCTATTTTTTTAGCTTCCATGAACTAGAAGAGACTCAAACCAAACCAAAAATGAATAAATATTTGACTTGATCTAATACCACACTTGAAATAATTACCACAGGTTTTAGAAACAAGTATCTGATATCTAAAGGATATGCAGTATGCCCAAGCTGCTTTGACTTTAGAACTTTGACATTTAAAATTTTCATGTGCCTACCAAACTGCACACCTGAGAAACAAAGGGAGATAGACAGGCATTTTCCCTTTAAAAAGCTAATTTACCAGATTACCAATGTAGTAATACACCATACCCAGAAGGAAAGAATTCATTAAAAGTACTTACAGTAAAAAAGCAAATAATTACTTTAAGATCTATGATTCTGAATGAGGGCTTCCTGCCCAGCCACAAATCCAAAAGAAAGCCAGAAAAATCATCTTACAAAACTGGTGAATCGAGTTCTAGCCCATCCTGAGTGCAGCATCAGAACTAACACTCTACACATTTTAGGTCTGTTAGGACTTACCACTCAACCCTTTCATGGAAAATATGGCCTGCCTTCTGACAACCCAGTACACATTGTAGCAGCTCGTTCAATTTTGCTTTCCACTGAAATAGGCACCAAAAAAAAAAAAAAAAAAAAACAAAAACAAAAACAAAAAACAAAAACCTTGCTTCTTTCCCATAGCACATCACACAAGTTCATCTTTACATACTTTAAAGTGTAAAATTATTAATCTAAAAACTGCAGAGAAGTATCTGACACAGAGTCTGTGTTCTCTAGAACCACTGTTTACTACAGGTGGACCCATGTTTTACTAATCACTACTTAACAACCAAACTCCATTAATTGAAGGCATCAACCATGTTCACCAGTCTTTCTAGAAACGACCCCATTTCACACCCACACACAGCAGAACGTAAAGTAACTGCTCGTTTGAGTTTTTTTTTTTTTTAAATCTGCAGCTGCCAGTATCCTTTAGAAACTACAGAGATGAGAGTGACTGAAATAAACACAGCAGACTTCAAAAGAGGTGGCAAACACACAACCAGACTGTCTGACGAGCTTCCCTGCGCCCAGCCAAGATCACCACACAACGCTGACGGAGCACTTCAGAGTTTACAAGGTGTGTTATCTGTATCCATCATAAGCCAACCACTATAAAAGGGAGAGAAAAATGATTTGAAACCAGGGAGAAGGGGGTGAAAACTCAGAAACTAACTGGATTATATAGTAAGATCAGAAACTAAACCCTGGTCATCCGATCCACAAGTTCTGTACACTGTTCAATGCACCTAAAAGTGGAAGTAAACTGAGTCATGCATATTCCAAATAAATCCAAGAAAACTCAGTCCAACAGAAGCTCACACTTTGAGTAAAGTCTTCACACCTTTTAATATAAAGTGTTAAGAACACCTTTTAAAATACAACAGTTTAATTTTGCCTGATAAAAACCAACTTTTTAGATTCATAACTCATCTAAAATGAGTAAAAGGAGACTTGAGAGCACACATTTAAGAAAATGTATCATCATACAAAGGAATAATCAACTGCTTACTACCAGCTATTGCTCTTGCAAGACCAGAAGGAACAGAAATGGAAAACAGGGGAGCATGATTTTCTACAAGCAAAGAGAAGTGTGAAGAACAGATCTCACTAGATCACCCAACAGTTTTGATGTAAATTTAATACTATAATTTTTATAAATCCAAAAGCACAAACTTGCTTTAAAATAGGTATTAAATAAAAGTGCCTTTAGTTTATAAACTACTACCGTTGATGTGAGACTCTTCAAATAAAAATGGCAAAGAGATGCACTGTCCCCACTTCCCATCTGACCAGACTCCAGACACTCAGTTACTGAGCAGCACCGGGACGGCCAGCCTGACTCTTAACATTGCCACGTTCCTACATCTGCAATCAGTCACACAAAACCGTCCCTTTCCCGTAAGCTTGCAACAGTTTTACGTCAGTAAAATCAATCCCAGACAAATTTATCCCACATCTCGCATCTTAGTTGTTACTGGGGCAGGGGGAGTCTTCCTTTCTTCTCCCTACAGATTTCATTCTAAACCCCAAGATCTAAAACCAAGCTTAACCACAGGTAGTAAGCGAAGGCACAGGACTTGGCTTATTTGGCTTATTTGTCACTGTGAATACACACATATTTATATTAACCATTACGCAGTCCTTTATAGGACAACTTAGGAAAATACACCTAAGAAACAAACCCTGAAATTTTAAAATTTCAACAAAGAATACTACTTAATAGCTTCATAGGAACCCATGTAACTATGAAAAGTAACCAGATAAGAGCATGGTCATTTACGTCAGGTCTGCAAGAGACATCATACATAAATAAAATTACCTTTCTAACCATTTCCCCAAATATCCAAATCTTTCTAATGCATATTAAATGCCTAAATTATGCTTAGGTCTACCAAAGTCCATTGATCCAGGAAGGAAGAGTATAGCCAACTACGTCCGATCACAGAGCTAAGCCACTTTGTGTCTCTCCTCACAAAGCTGCATTAGAAACAATGCTCCCTGGGTAAAGAAAAAAGACACAGCCCTGAATGACACCGCCCTACACACACTGGTCAGAAATGCGGCTGACCTTGCTGGGGGTCAGCCTTCCAGAGCACCTCCCACATTGGTTAGGCCAGCCTTCCAGAGCACCTCCCACATTGGGTAGGACAGCCTTCAGAGCACCTCCCACACTGGTTAGGACAGCCTTCAGAGCACCTCCCACACTGGTTAGGACAGCCTTCAGAGCACCTCCCACATTGGGTAGGCCAGCCTTTAGAGCACCTCCCACATTGGGTAGGCCAGCCTTCAGAGCACCTCCCACACTGGTTAGGACAGCCTTCAGAGCACCTCCCACATTGGGTAGGACAGCCTTCAGAGCACCTCCCACACTGGTTAGGACAGCCTTCAGAGCACCTCCCACACTGGTTAGGACAGCCTTCAGAGCACCTCCCACATTGCTGATATTGTGAAATGTCAGAAACTGAGGACAAAGGTAGGAAACAATTTCATCCTTGGATGGCCTGAATGTCTCTAATTCTTCCCTTTTCAGATATTTTTGTCATCTCCAGTCAGATATTTCAATTGGACTTCAAGTCGATGAGAAGTGAAAAGCTCCTAATTAAACAAATCATTTGTAAAAAATCAGACAGTTTACCAAGCTACATTTAGAAAACAATGATAGTGAGTGAAATCAAAACACATATGCTGTTTTAGTTTTAAAAACCATCCAGGCTGAGAAAGTAAAGCCCATTTGTTTCATGGCTCTGTTTCCTCCCGCAGCACCGTGTTCCTGTCTGTGACAGTCCTCAATCCGCAGCTACTCGTGAGGAAGGAAAGGGAAGTGGAAGAGCTTCCTACACTTCATTTCTCACCTCCGGTCCCCAGCACCCTACTCATCATCTGTAACATCACCAGGTTTCCAGGTTAGTGAACCAGGCTGAGGGAAGGAACGAAATCAACAAAGGACCTACCCAGTACCCAACACTGAAGCCTCCCTGAAGCCTGTTCTCCACCTCACTACTACACCTGGAGGTGCACAGAGTGAACTAAAACAAGCCACATTCATAAAGGACAAAGACCCGGAATAAGGAAATAAGGAACCAGGAAGAAGTCACAGACAACTAAAGACATGGGGGAAACAGCTCAGTGTAAACCATGTGGAAGGTCTGGGGGTTGTTTAAGACACAAACATACTATAGGAAAAAAGATGTGAACAGCAAACTAAAAACCGTCATTGACCTCAGGGGATGGCCGGGGCACACCTGTTCTTTTCTGACTCCTTGGCAGTTCAATGCTAGCTTGGATTACTTGGTGAGACTCTGTCTTAAACAAACAAACAAACAAACAAAAACCTACAAGATCATACAAGTAGAAAAAAAATCCTATAGATTTAGAAGCTACAGGAGAACATAAGAGCATGAAGTAAAGCAAGAATCCAAGATAAATGTGATAAAATAATAAGTAAAAACAGGAAATCATTTCTAGTCTCTACATTAGAGTTTTTTGTTACAAAAATAATTCTCTCTCATGGGTGGAAACCAGAAATTAAAACTCGCAACACCAGCAAGGCTGTGCCTCTCAGAGGCCCTGAGAATCCCTCCTGTTTCTCCTAGTTAGGAACAAAACCTGCCCTGCACCCTGACAGCTCTGCCAGTCTACTCTGCCTCCTTGGTTAAATCTCTCCTGTCTCTCTCTTTCCTAAGGATATCTGTCCCAATGGATCATTTACAATGGCCTTATTTCAAGATTCTTAAATTAACTGCAATCTACAAAAACTCATCTCACAGGCAAAGTACCACCCTAAGCCGCAGAACTCGATATGAATACCATTCTTGACTAAATATCTGAGCTCCCCTTAGGGTGCACAGGTTGAAGCTCTAAGTCATGACAAGTTGATGTCAGGCTGTGGGGCCACTGGTGGGTAATTAAATTTAGATGAAGTCATGAGATCTCTCTCTCTCTCTCTCTCTCTCTCTCTCTCTCTCCCCCCCCCCCCCTCTCTCCCCCTCTCCCTCTCCCTCTCCCTCTCTCTCTCTCTGCCATGTGAGAATACAGTGAGAAGCTGTCAAGAAAGTCAAAGAACCAAATCTAGGAGTAAGACTTCCCAGCCTCAGGACAGGAGAAACGCCACCCTTCAGAGAAACGCCACCCTTCGCCAGCCATCCAACCCTCAGTGCTTTGCTTAAGCACTTGACAGAGCTTCCTTTCCAAAGGGCCATTTTCACACGCCCAGTTCTCAGCTATTCTTTACCTAACAAAACACTCACAGAGCTAATATGCGGGAAACAGCAAAGAACAGAAGAGACATGATCAATGGAGGCAGAATGGACGGGAGAAAGGGAATCACAGAAGGGAAGAGTCGGTTTTGTTTGTTTTAATGAATGAATTAAAACTTAAAAAGAGAGAGGGGGGGTGGTTGGGGATTTAGCTCAGTGGTAGAGCGCTTGCCTAGCAAGCGCAAAGCCCTGGGTTCGGTCCTCAGCTCAGAGAGAGAGAGAGAGAGAGAGAGAGAGAGAGAGAGAGAGAGAGAGAGAGAGAGAGAGAGAGAGAGAGAGAGATATAAAGTGGTGTCCTAGACCAAAAGGTAATCTACCGGATAGACAACACCCAAATACACAAACCATCACTAAGCGATACCTGGAGGCCAGGCAGTAAAGTCCAGCTTTCTAAGCATAGCCCAATACACTGTATGGTTTTGCTTTGTTTTATTAGGGGCAAAGGATCTGGGCTTTAGAAAGTTTAAGCAGAAGAGACGAGCAGCGTGAACTTTAAATACTCTGTGACTCCACAGAAGCTACACGATGGGGGCTGTATTAGTTTTCTCTCTGCTGTGAATTAACGCCATGACCACGGCAACTTACAGAAGCCAGGGTGCACTCGTGTTTGTGGCAGTTGGATTGTGGCAGCAATGGCAAGCATGGCAGAGGGGCAATAAGCTGAGGGAGCACATCTTTTACCACAAGCATGATTTAGAGAGAGCTACCTGGGGCAGGATAAGGCTACGTAATCTCACAGGGGACCTTCAGTGACAAACTTTCTCCAGCACAGACTGCATCCTCTAAACCCCTGCAACCAGCACCACAAACTACAATCAAGTCACAGGGACACTTCATACTCAAACCACCACAATGACAATTTCAAACACTCGATTTTTCAGTTTCTTTCACTTTCCAGTTGTTAATAAGTTACAGGTCAAAAGAGAAAATAAATAGTTTCAGTCATTCCTCTCATCCCCAAATTGCCTACGATATTAAATCTTGCAAATTGGCAAATGCACTTAGTTTCCAATTGTCTTGGCTAGTTTTATGTCAACATGACACAAGTTAGGGTAATCTGAAATGAGGGAAGCTCAATTAAGAAAATGCCTCACTAGGTCCAGCTGTAGAGCTTTAGCTCAGTGACTGATGAGGGAGGGTACAGCACACTGTGGGTGGGGCCATCCCTGAGCCGGTGGTCCTGGGTTTAGTAAGAACACAGAGTGAACAAGCCATGAGGAGGAGGCCAGTACTTAGTACTCCTCCATGGCCTCTACATCAGCTCCTGCCTTCAACCTCCTGTCCTAACTTTCTTCTATGAAGAACCATGGTGTGGAAGTGTAAGCCAAATAAATCTCTCACACTCACAAGTTATTTTGGTCATGGCCAAATCACTAAATTAAGAGGGAAGAAACGAGTTAATGGCAAGGGCTAAAGTTGCCATTTTAGTGAAACTAAACGAAAGAGAAACTTTTTGAAAACTACCCAAAGACAAACTAAAGTCAGATGATCCTCTCCAGTAGAGTCTGCCTATCTTTCAGGACTACCTTACAAGGATCTGCAGTTACAAGAGTGAAAATCCTCATACAAATTAACCACTGTTAGAATAGATGAATAAATGTCATATCCCAGTACATATGTTCACATTAACTTTAAATTCCAGCTTCTCTTTCACAGGGTAGAAGAACTAGTAACAGCCAAGTCACATTCTTTGAGCCAATATTTCATTTCTAGGCATGTAGCAAAAGAAAATTGTGTGTATGTGTGTGTGTGTAATTTTAATTTGTGCATATATATGTATATATATATACGAATAGCAGTAAACTAGAGGCAATCTAGAACAATACTTTAAAAATCATTAGGTAAACTATGATATGCTCACAGTGAACAGAATACTAACCAGCCATTAAAATTACAAACAGTGGGGGGCAGGGATCGAGATATAAGGTAAATTAATGGGAAAAAACTACAAATGCTATTTGGTATAAAAGATTGTTTTTTGCAATACAAGATCACATGAAAAAGTAGGTTATAAAGTGCTATTTACTATGTGGTCTCCATCAAAAAGCAAACAGAAATTGGCTCTGAATCATGAAAATATAGGCAGTTTCTCTTTTTATAATTTCTATATCTCCTATAACTGAGCAGGTACATTTTAAAAATTAAATTTGTTTCAAGTTCTATAAGGACATTTCTTATACAGTTTTGTTTTGTTTGGTTTTGCTTTTTAGATTTATTTATGTGTATGAATGCTTTGCCAACATACATGTATGTATGTGCACTGCATGTGTGTCTGGTGCCCACCAAGGTTAGAAGAGGTAGTTGGATCCCCTACAACAGGAGTTAGATGGTTGTGAGACACCATGTGGATCCTTAGAATGAAACTCAGGTCCTCTGCAAGAGCAGCACGTGTACTAAGCACTGAGCCATCTCTCCATCCTCCAAACATTTTTTTTGCTTGCTTCTTGTTTGCAGGAAGACAGGGGATGGAGGTTGGGGGCATGGGAGAACAGGGACAGACACCACAGAACAGGATGAGGAACAGGACACAACGGGACACAAGGAAACAGGGTCCCTCTACATAGTCTGTCTTTGAACTTACTATGTAGATCAGGTTGGCCTACTAAGTACTGGATTAAAGGTGTGCATCGTCATGCCAACCAGAGGTAGTCTTGATATTACCTAACTTCTATTTTAACTACAACATTACAGTAGCTATTTCCCTTCCCCAACCCCAGTCAGTCTGTCTGTCTGTCTTCCATTTGGGGGACAGGGTTTTACTATGTAGCTCTGGCTGTCCTGGAACTACTATGTCATGGACCAGGCTGGCCTCATACTCATGCAATCTATCTGGGATTAAATCCATGCACAACTACAAAGAGCTACTTCTTAACTAATGCAGTCTTAGTTCTAAAATATTATAGAGCATTACAAGGAGCTGGATTAAACGGCACACTCAGAGTCAAGGTTTATTATTTAAACATTGGGTGTTTGTAGTCAGTAAAGAAAGAGTCGATACACTAGTTAAATTCTGTCAACTTGACATAAACCTAGACATGCCCAGAAAGAGGAGGATCTTAATTGAGTTGTCTCCCTCAGACACTGTGGGCATTTTCTTATTTGCTGACTGAACAGAAGGCACAGCCCCCTGTGGACCATGGGCAGGTGGACCTGAGCTGCATAAGCAAGTAGGTAAGGAAGGCAGAGAAGCAAGTCAAGCAGCAGCACTCCTGCACAGTCTCTGCTCCAGTTCCTGCCTCCAGGTTCCTGCTCTGGTTCCCCTTGACTGTACGCTACAACCTGCAGGAAGCTATAATGAACCCTTCCTTTCCTCAGGTAAGGCTCTCCTGTGTAAACCCAGTAAACCTGGTTCCTTCCCTGGAACCTGTGAACTGGTGGAAGGAGAGGACTCAAACCCAAAATTATCTTCTGCTCCTGCTGAATTGCTTTTGTCTTGTTTTTTGTTTTTTCATGAGGGATTAATCTATACAGTATGCACCTTAACGAGTTAAAGATCTGAAAAGAGCAGTGGCTACAGCCTACCAAAGGTCTGATGAGGAGTAAAGGGGCATAAGACAGCTTGGAGGTAAGGCACTTGCTGCAAACATGACCACCTAAACCCAATCCCTTGCACCCATGTGAAAGAGCTTCTCCTGTTACCTCCTGACTTCCCTGTGTGTGCACGCATGCGCTCGTGTGCCCACACATACACAGGCAGTAATTCTTAAACCTCATGGCATTATTTAGCAGAAAAAGAAATGCCAGCTTACTGTAATAACTAAGAAGACAGCCACATTAGGAAAACCTGTTTGTGCCTGATCACTAATTGCTGTTGCTGTAGGTGCTTGATTTATTTAATCATTACATAATTCTGAGGAAAATGATTTGTGTTAAAATAAATCTATGCCATGAAGTAGGTTTCAGAAAGGACCAAGTATCCAAGAGACCAAAACCACAGCATACTACAATGAATACCCCAAAGTCACTATCAGACACCCAAGTTCTTAAATTCAGAAATACAATCAACCCAAAAACCAAACTTGCTAAAATGAAAACTCAAAAATTTTGCTGACCCAGCAAGTGGTTTCTATGAGGGCACTGAACAATGAGCACCTCAAAATCCTGATTCCTATGGATCTGCTTTAGGTACTAATCAACTCCATGAACCAAACAGCTTTTACTCGGGGTATCACGCCAAACACTTCATCTGTCCAGTCCTAACCTGAAATACAGGTACTAGGAAGTGCTCCTCCATTGACTCAGGGATTAAAGAGCTATCGAGTGGTAACAGTGATAAAACAGTAGGGAATATATTACACACAACTGTCAGTGGTTCCTTACAGAAAGTGCCAAACATGTTGAATACAGTAACCCCAGTTTCTCACTTTATATTCTTTAAATTTATTCCCCTCCTCCCTTCTTTTTAGTTTTTAAGACTTATTTAGTTAGCTCACCTTATATGTGTATGTGTTTTGACTGCATGTATACAGTGCATGTGAGTGCTGGTGTGTATGACAAGCAAAGTGGGGAGCTTATTCACTGGATCTGGAGTTCTGGGCTACCATATGGTTGCTAGGAATCAAACTCAGGTCTTCTGCAGCAGTGGTCTTAACTGCCGAGCCATCTCTCAATCCCCTACTAAGCAACTTTAGGGTATACTATGCCACAGTCAAAATATTAATTGTGGTAACTTCAGTTTTCCATTTGATTTTAATTATCATAATGCATGCTTAAAGGGTATTCTACTGAGAGAACATTAAAAAGGGATGGCAAGGGATATGGATATACCCAGCATTTGCAAGGCCCTAGACTTGGTCCCCAGTATTGCAAAATGGAAAAATAAAGGGCCAAAAAGATGGCTCAGTGGTTAAGAGTGTGTGCTGTTTTCCAAAGACCCATGCTCAATTCCCAACATCTATGTCAAGTGGCTCACAGCTCCTGCAACTCCAGGCCCACGGCATCTCATCTCTGCATTCACCTACTATGCGCCTGCATGCATGTCCCACAAAGACACATGTAAATTAGGATGAATCTTTAAAAAGAAAAGTTAAAAGGCATAATAATCATTTTGAAAAATGATTTGAACTAGATAACCATGTAAAAAAATGAACTTAAAATAACTATGCAAAAATTAAGTCAAAAGCACAAAACTCACAAAAATTAATTCAGGATTCATTACCTAAAAATGTAAATCTATAGAACTTCTAAAGAGAACAAGAATCTAAATGACCTTGAAAAAATTTATTTAACACACACACTTAAATAGGTTATCTAGGTAAAACTGTGCTTTATTAAAATTAAAAATACCTGTTTTACCAAAAAAAGAAAAAAAAAAGACTGAGGGGAAAATACTTGTAAAACTAATTATCTGATAAGAAACTTGTACGCAAATTGTAAAAAGGATTCTTAATACTCAACAATGAGAACACAATGGTGGACTGGAAAGATGGCTTGGTGGTTAGAAGCACTAGTTGTTCTTCCAGAGGATCTGGGTTCAATTCCCAGCACCACACACCACACTTGCAAATGTTGCACGGTCCATTCAGAATCTAACATAATCAGTCACTAAAGCATCCCTTCTACAGTCAGTCTGATTTAAATTCTGCCCGGAACTCCTACTAGCTATACCATGGCCAAATTTACGTATTTCAATTCACGGTGCCTCAAGTCCCTCATCTGTACAAGGATGATAGGCTCTTATCTCAGAGGATTGTTACAGATTAAATAAGTGAACTTGTGCACTGTGCTTAGAAGAGAAGGTGCACTGTGCTTAGAAGAGAAGTTGGCACATGAGGAGCAGGAGATAAGGTACCTGCTACCACTGCTGTTGCTGCTACTATGTATCTTACTACCAGAGGTAGTAAGTACCTAAATGCCACAAAACAAAACAAAAACCAGGCAATATTAGCTATTACCTATATAATACCTATACAAATAGCATAGATAGCTGTGACAGCAGCAGCAGTCTATTTCTGCTTCAGATTTAACAAAAGCAATCCATACTTTTGGAATAACAATGCTACAGTAATGTATCAATTTTGTACAGTCCATCTTAACTGTTCCTTACATATGCACTACGCAGAATAGATCTTTGAATGCCTAGCTAAAACCACACAGTATTTAATGGAAGTCAATGAATTCTAAAATAGAAGAGGAGGAAAATGTCTATATGGACAAGTAGGGTACTTAGTGGGCAAACAGTTAAGGATGTCCACTTCTTCTGTGCTGGTTCATCATCTTGATGTCAATCTGACAAGATTTAGAAGCAACCTAAGATCCTGTCTGGGTCCCATCTATGGGGGCATTTCCAAAAAGGTTTAACCTTCCTGAATATGGACAGCATCAAAATTCAAAATTCTGCTTCCTGACTTCAGACACAGTGTGACCAGTCACCTCACACACTGGCTGCTATACCCCCTCCACCATGACGGACTGTTTTCTCTCAACCCTTAAATTGCTTTTTTATAGTCAAGAGTGGAGATGCACACCTTTAGTCCCAGCACTCAGAAGGCAGAGGTAGGTAGATCTTTTGAGTTCTTGGCCAGCCTGGTTCCAAGACAGCCAAGGCTGCATACAGAGAAACTCTAAGGAGGTGGAGAGTGGGGGAGTGGTAAGGGATCTAATCATAGCAATGAGAAAAGTAACTAACTTACCCTCCAAAATGGAACCATGGTTCTTATCTATATGACTATTGAAATCAACAATTCAACTAGTATCATGGATTTAACATCTAGTAACTAGTATCAACTAGTAACATGGATTTAACATCTCCCTTTAGTGCATGCCCCATGTGGCATTTAGTTTACTAGGAGAATACTATCTAATGAGGAAAACTACACAATGGGTTAATAAATACAACGAAAGCTGTAATCTGTGTGAGAAAGCAAGGAAGGGGACACAATCGAGAATGTGAGAAGATCCACCAGCTGTTGTCACTGTGACAAAATGCTGGTAATGTTTGGGCTCACTCATTGTTTCTCATGTAATACTCTACAGTGTCTCCATGTCATGGTGGAGCAGAACATCCAGGCAACCAGAACGTGATGAAAAGCTGCACAACTTACTTGTGGCAGATAGAAGGCAAAGACTGAGAAACAGGAAGTTCTGGAGACAAAGATGGATACTTCAGAGCCCAGCTTCAACTAAGACTCACCTCATAACAGTTTACTCTGCATTCTCATGAAGCTACTTCCCCAGGAGCACTACCTTCTGGGGACCAAGCATTCAATACATGGCGGTGTGTGTGTGTGTGTGTGTGTGTGTGTGTGTGTGTGTGTGTGTGTGTGTGTGTGTGTGTGTGAGAGAGAGAGAGAGAGAGAAAGAGAGAGAGAGAGAAAAAGAGAGAGAGAGAGAGAGAGAGAGAGAGGGGGGAACAGACAGACAGACAGACAGATATCAGGAAAGAACAGCTCAGGAAAGGTCAAGAAAAAAAAATTCCCAGGACACCTCTGAACAAAAAAACACAAAGACAGGCAGGCAGATGGGGATCTTATGCCACGATAAAGGTCTTCCATTTTACTCTGTAAGGAATGACTTTTTACATAAAGGTGCGCACAAGAGGATGTATCTGGATCTTCTGGATCTTTACCTGGAAAGAAAAGAAAAGTAGACAAGAGCTAGAAACAGAAAACTAGTTAACAGTTCAAGAGTAGGGAAAGTTGATCGTTAAAGGGCCAAGAAGAAAATAGTTTAGGTTCTGGAGACCACCGGGTAATGTAATGAACATACAAATTAATGAGCAAGGCAGTATTTAATTACAGCTTGATTCTCACAATTATTAACTACCCATATTTAGCCTTAAAAGCTAGAGTTTGCATAACACTGGTCTAAGCAAAGGGTATTAGCATCCAAAACTTAAAAGTTACTA
Organism: Rattus norvegicus; assembly: GCF_021556685.1. Taxonomy (NCBI): domain Eukaryota; kingdom Metazoa; phylum Chordata; class Mammalia; order Rodentia; family Muridae; genus Rattus; species Rattus norvegicus. Next base: position 76,367,613 of record NC_141544.1, read on the forward strand.
TTGGGAAATAGCTCTTGATTCAAGAGTAGGCCTGCAGAATGGTGATGGTGACAACACTGACTCCTGGGACCAAAGGCAAGGAAGCCTAGGAAGTACAGTGCTATTTACTCAAGAAGAGGGCGACAGACAAGCAGAGGTGTTTTGCCTTGGTTAAAGGACAGAGAGCAAGAAAATAGTTTAGGTTCTGTGATGGTGTCTGTTTCAACTGGATGGGTTTTAGGTGGTTACATTTAGGAATACATATAACAGGTCTGAAAGTCTAAGGGACAGAGTCTTAAGTCTAAATTTGGCCACAGAAGTAGCAAAGGCCAGCCAAGGAGGAATGTGGGAACAGCAAAGGCTAACATAAAAATCTAAGCCCTCAAGTGAAAAGGAAAGGGGAGGAAGAGTCTGCAGGGAAGACTGGGGAAACGGTGAGGATATCGTCAGCCAAGTGGAAACTAACTGACAGAATCTTCCAGGGATGACTTTGAGTGAGCCACACTGATCAAGTCTACAATCCTCTGGTTGTAAGGAACATAAACCAATTGGCCCAGTGAGTAAAATGCAAATGAGGGCTGACAAGGACTCAGCAGAGAGTCTGGCACACAAGCAACGAGAACCTGAGTTTGGCTGTTTTGACACCCCGCTCCCACCAAAAAGCCAGGCATGGAAGTGCGCCTATAATCCCAGACCCAAGGAGAAAGAGACACAAGGATCCCTGGGGCTTGATAGTCAGCCAGTCTAGGCCAATTGGTGATTTCCAGGTTCAGTGAGAGGCCTTTCCTCAAAAACTAGGGTGAAGAACAATGAGTAATGCAGCTGAAATCAACCTCTAGCCTCCACACACTTCCACAAACTTGAACAAAGGCATGCACACACAGACACACCAGACTAACTGATGGCACTGAAAGATTGATGGTTACCAGGCTAGAGGGAAGAGGCAATGGAGACTGGCTGCGTAATGGGTGGCTTCTTTGTGGGGTACTGAAAATGTTTCAGAACGTCATAAAGGTAGTGGATGTACACGGTGAATGTACTAAATAACACAGAATCAGGATAAAGTTTTATGACCTTTCACCTCAAATTTACAAAGGCAGGGGGTGGGGGGAGAGATAAGGCAAGCCAAAGAACTATGACGAAACAGGATTTATCCAACTGACTGACTTTAGGCATCACTTTCCCCGATGTCATGGGTCCAAAAGCACTCAATTATCTCTTTTTATCACCTCTACTAATTAGAGATATTTAATGAGGGACCCTAGTGTGTACTATGAAGTTTTAAAAGAGCTACTCAGTAGATGTGTTTTATCATTAACAAGGGTTTTTAAGTATATATATATATATATATATATATATATATATATACACACACACATATATATATGTTACATAAATGAGTAATTATAAAAGCGCTACATTAAATGCAGGAGATTAATTCTAAAACTTTCCCAATTGCTGCTGCCTTCCGCATGTAAGTCCATGTGTCTTTACAGACTGGGTTTGGTTAAGACAGCAGACATGTGTGCTGCACTCGATCTGAAGCTAGACCATCAGAACCACGCCTTGCACGCTCGAATTCTTCTCTCCTGGGAATCTGTCCAGCTATGCAGAACACAAGGCCAAGCCAAACAGAACAAACAGATAAGAATTCATGGGTTCTGCCATCTGGGCAACACATAGCCAACCACTAGGTATTTAAGTGCGGTCCTCCAGCTCAGCTACCCTCAGTTTACCAGTTAAGTGACCACGCCACAGGGGGATCAGCTAGCTCTGTGTGGTCCACAGCAACAGAGTCCAGCCTACCTATACAAACACTTACAACTAGTGAATGTTTTAAGCCAAGTTTCAGACTGATATTTTCATTTAACAGTTTGTAACTTAATATTTAAACAATAAAGGACAAACATTAGAATTCTCTCTGGTTTCCTAAAATTATAAAAGCTTAAAACCGTTAAAAATGTAAAAGCAAATTTCTATAGCATGGTTTCTTTCAAAATCAATTTTAACAGTGAATGTTTTAGGACTTGCTTTCTTTTGTAACTATGTATCTACAAGGAAGTGTGCATACACGAATGAGTGCGGAAGAGTCCTCACAGGCCAGAGGCCCTGGATCCCTCTGTAGCCAGAGGGACAGCAGTGGAGAGTCACCTAACCTGGACATGGTTCTGCACTCCTAACTACTCCAGCATTATAGATAATTATTTTTACCACTCACCAAATACAAGTTTGGGGTGGTTTGTTTATTCCTCTAGTTTAAATAACAGGAGTCTACAGTAGAGTTACTAAAGTTTCCATATCTTACTGTGACTACTGGTTTTTTTTTTAAAGATTTATTTATTATGTATACAGCGTTCCACCTGCATGTACATCTGCAGGCCATTACAGATGGTTGTGAGCCACCATGTGGTTGCTGGGAATTGAACTCATGACCTCTGGAAGAGCAGACAGTGCTCTTAACCTCTGAGCCATCTCTCCAGCCCCAACTACTGGTTTTTAAAAGCACTAAACCATAATAACATAATTGTACATTTTTTATTTGTTTTTATATGTATGGGTGTTTTTGCCCACATGTATATCTATGTACCATGTGAAGTGACGGGTGCCTGAGGAAGCAGATGACAACATCAAATCCCCTGAGACGGGAGCTACAGATAAATGTTAGCTGCCAGGGTGCTGAGAATCAAACCCAGGTCCTCGGAAAAGCAGCCAATGCTATTTGCTATGGCTAACTGCAGTCATCGCTCCAGCCCTGACATCAACTTCTTAACATGAGACAATCAAAGCTTATCAAGTCACAAATACTAAATGATATTGGTTCAGCACTTCTCTAACAGTACAACAGTTCCCCCACTGATAAGGACACAATGCTACCTGAACGATCTGCAGAGGTTATCTCTCTGTTCCCTTCTGGGGAGACAGCACCTGCAATGGTCCAGGTGCTGACCCTGCACTGTGAAACACGTCACTGAGTTGTGCCTACTGCTGACAATGACTTTGTTTGTAGGGCAGGAACCAGGGCATCTCTGAGTCACCTGGTGTCACTTCAGACACGGGAGTGTAAATAGGAAACATTTTTATGAAAGGAAATAAAACTCTTACTGTCTGAATTTAACAACATCATCTTTTTCTTTTCTTCCAGTTATCCATACAAGTAAAACCTGGCCAGGCAGTGCTGGCCCACGCCTTTAACCCCAGCACTTGGGAGGCTGAGGAAGATGAACCTCTGAGTTCAAGGCCAGCCTGGTTCACAAAGTGAATTCTAGGTCAATTTTTTTAAAAAAATGGATGGGGAGTGGGGGTGGGGGTGGTACTGTACCATATAAAACAGATATAAAATTCTCATGTAGGTTTAGTAATATTGATGTTTAACGCACCATTAATGCATCCCAAGAAATTCTCAGAAAGAAGTTTACTATTTTTAAACAAGCCAAGTGTTCCTTGCCTTTATATAGCTATAGAGGGGCAGGTGTTACAGAACTTCAAAAAGAGGAGGCGACCCACTAAACAGTTTCCATCCGCTAATGTTTTCTTATCAAAAAGTACATTTTCTCCAGACTCTTTAAACAAAGCACAACATCCTACAGATGGGAGGAGGAATGACCAAGCTCTTGGTTCCCTCTCTGGCTCTCTTGAGAGCACATGTCTTATATATAAAAGTACACACATGCTTTCTCAGACCGTGGCACAAATCCTAACTTCCTGTCTTCTAAGTAGTACTCCAGCTCTGAATTACAGGTCACCCAGTGGTTCTTCTACTGAACCTGCAATATTCATGAACCCCATCAGGTAACATGAGTTCCTGTCTTAAAATAGCCAGCTCACAAACCCCCAGGAAGCAAACACCTCCTACATCATTGCTTCACCTCCCCCTTGTTCTTAAATACTTTATACTGTTCAATTAGAAAGAAACGGGTTACAGGATCCCTGCAGGAAACACTGCTTCCAATGAGTCTGAGAAACCGTAACAACCAACTTAACCTACTTGCTGCAGACTCTCCCTGCCCGCCTAGACCTTAAGTCTGTCACCTGACTGCTTCACTCTTCCTTTTGTCAAACGCATCACACCCGAAATTACAGTTCAGATCTGCAACACCCTTCTTATCAAGACTTCCAGAAACAGTGCACTTGAAAAGCCAAAAATTTGAAGATGGAAAAATAATTATTAACTAACAACACTGAGTATATTCTCGATGCTAATACCAAACTGTTTTCTGTGCATTACATATTTAACCTCTACAGCATTTGCATGGGGTATGCGATATTTTTTATTATTTTAAAGATAAAGGACGTTTTCGTAGAAATTTGGTTCAAAGTTAGAGCTAAGTGTTTAGGGCTAGAATTCTAAACCAATCTACGGATAGAACCCTGCATTGAAGAAAACGGTTTAAAAGGCACAACTTAATGGCGTGAACTTTAAACAAATTACTTAACTTTTCTAAACTCAATTCTGTTTTTGCAAACTACAGGTAGCAAAAGATATAGTAAACACCCAGAAGATGCTAATTCCTTCAAAAAGACCCATACCCAGAAACAATTACTCACTGGAAAATAAGCAATAAAATTATACAAGTTGTATATATCGTTTAGCTCTCACTGTTTCTACTAAATCAAATCGACCTCTGGGCCAGGAAATGGGCTTAGCTGTGTAAGGTACAAACCACCAACCCAGACAACCCGAGTGATGCCAGAACCCACACCATGGACAGAACAAACCTATTCCCGCAAGTTGTCCTCTAAAATCCACACACAAGTAATAAACATATTCTTAAAATGTTTTTAATTAAACCAGGGACTAGAAAATGTCTCAGTGGTTAAGAATATGTATTGCTCTTGCAAAGGACCTGGTTCCAGTTCCCAGTACCCATATCAGATGGCTCCTAACTGCCTATCACACTTCAATTCCAAGGAATCTGACACCCTCTGCTGAACCCTTGGGGCTAATGCAGGCACATGCATACATTTAGGTACACACATACACTAGACAAACAAACAAACAAATAATCTTTTTTTTAAATTAAACCAACTTCGGAGCTGGAGAGATGGCTCAGCGGTTAAGAGCACCCGACTGCTCTTCCAGAGGTCATGAGTTCAATTCCCAGCAACCACATGGTGGCTCACAACCATCTGTAAGGAGATCTGATGCCCTCTTCTGGTGTATCTGAAGACAGCTATAGTATATATAATAAATAAATTTATTAAAAAAAAAAATTAAACCAACTTCAAAAAAGGTCCAAGAAAATAAAATTCTTCTGCTGTTTGGGAAGCAGCAAGCTGGAAGTAGTGCGGTGGCACAAACCACTTTTACCTTTCTTCATCCTCAAACTCCTCACCTGGCTGCTGGGTGCCTTACTTGACCTTTCAGGGTCGACAGTGCACCTGCTGCAGCTGACCCTGAATGCTGAATGATAAATGTGGGGTGCCTTAAAGTGCACAGTCCAACCATACCCTTAACCCGAAAACCCTCCCACAACGCTTCAGTGCTGAGTGAAGCTCAACGAACGACTGCAGATCGGCACATCCTGAGTGGCTCTGCCCACTTCACCCCACTACATTCTATTTCTCCGAGGAAGCTTCTGTAAATTTTACTGAGAAGAAGAAAGCCTGAAATTGCAATTGCATCCCCTGACTAAAAAGCCACCTGTTGTGTAGAACAATGAAAACCCTCCATCTTTCAAATGGTGGCTGCAGTGCCTACCTCACAAGAATGCTGTACCGGTTAACACAGAACTCCCAGCAAGCTAGGAGGATATTCTCTGCAATATACTCTTTCTTTAGCTTTCTAGCTACCTGTTTTTTCCCTTTCTATAATTTATCTAAGACTAGTTAATAAGCTACCATGTGTCAAAGAGCACGGTTCTGAAACTCTAACTAGCCTACAATTATCTCATTCCATCGCTAACTTAGAAAAAACAGCCACCCTAAAACACAAATGATCCTTACCTGTACACACTGAAACGTCATCTCTACCACCAAACAGAGCACCAATCTACCAATACCAAAGGCCTACCTACTATTCACTTAAAAAAGCAAACAGGTTGAAATCTCCTGTGCCCACAAGCATCATTCTAAACTTTGGGAAAATACAATCAAAATCAAAATTCTGCATTTAAAAACCAGGTGGTGGTGCAGGCCTTTAATCCCAGCACTAGGGAGACAGAGGCAGGTGGATCTCTGAGTTTGAGGCCAGCCTGGTCTACAGAGTGAGTTCCAGGACAGCCAGGGCTACACGGGGAAAGACTATCTTGAAAAAATAAAAGGGGCAAAGACAGACAGTAGACACACTAATTATACAGGTAAAATGTTAAGTGTTAGCAAGAAAGTAGAAAAACAGGGCCAGGAAATGCAGGTTTTTAAGAACTTCAAGGATGACCTTTAAAATGACATAACCAGATTTTAAAGATAATCATACCTAAAATGAGCGCAGATTTTAACCATGGATAGAACAGATTCACAACCAGCAAACTGTTGGGCTAATTTTTCACTTTAAAATAAAAAGGCTTTTATTTTATTTTCTGGGGTTGGAGAAATGGCTCAGTCGTTAAGAGTACTCACTGTTCCTACCAAGGATCCAGGTTCACCTAAATGGCGGCTAGTAACCGTCTGTAAGTCCAATCCCTCTTATGGCCTCTTCGGGCACTGCTGCACACGGTGCACAGATACGCATTCAGGCAAACACCCAAATGAGTACAGTAATGTGTGTTGGAGGCAGAGCATACAAGACAACAGCTTAGGGGAGCCTGTTTTCTCCTCATCACACGGGGCCAGGGGACTGAATTCATGTCACTGGCCTTGAAGCTGTGCTCTGACATGCTGACCCATCTTGCAAGCTCTACCTTTTTTACTTCTTGATAAAAGTGTAAGATTCAGAAGAGTTATGAAAAACCAGATTTAGCCGGGTGGTGGTGGCACACACTTTTATTCCCAACGCTCGGGAAGCAGAGGCGGGCAGACCTCTGAGTTTGAGGTTAGCCTGGTCTACAGACTGAGTTCCAGGACAGCCAGGGCTGAAAGAGGAGAGAGGAAAAGGGAAGCTGCCCTATAATCCCGTAGGAGGGACGCTAAGGCAAGCTAGGCTTCACAGGAGACTGCCATAAGGGAACACTAATTGCAACAGCTAACTGAGTTCCTACTGGGGTGAAAGCCGACTGCACTGCACTGCACTGTCATGAAAAGGCAGCGAGGCTACCCACTCATCCATTTTGAAAGGCTTTACTCACAGCAACGGCAATGCTACTGCTGGCTTCCAGCTTCAGATGCTCCGCATTCTCATTACAGAAAGCCAGAATGCTGGTGAGAATTGAGGGTGTGGCTTCTGACGGTACCAGGAGACCCAGTCTCACGACACAGCCCCTGTCCCTCTGGCTCTTATAGTCTTTCTGCCCCCCTTCACAGTGAGCCTCAGATGTGGGGGTGTTGCTGATGCATCTACTGGGCCTGGGCCCCACAGCTCTGCATCTCGAGTAGTCGTGGTCCCCTGCAGTAGTCTGTCTGTTGCAGAAAGGGTCCCTGATGAGGAGTGAAGACTACACTTTTCCGTGGGTGTAAGGACAAGCGTTTACGGAGTATTGCTGGGGATTACGCTGGTTTAGCAATTAGTAGTTATAGTCTCTTCCAACGGCATGACATCACTCGCTAGCACTGAGTAGTTCTCTGGGTCTCCAGTCCTAGGCAGCTGATAAAGCTGGAAGCAGGCGAGGTGGTCCTCCCAGGGAGGAGCACACCAGTTAGCTTTCCTGGGCCAAAAGATCAGCCCTGAAAACATACATACAAGGAATATCACATGAACTCATAGGCTATACACTAGGAGCTTTTATGTATATACAAACATATATTATATAATAACAATTCAGTGAAAAAAGAAGCTATGGATTTGAAGGAGAGCAGAAGTGTACGGGGAGGGTTTGGAGGGAGGAAAGGGAATGGACAAATGTGATGAGATTGTGGTCTCAAATATAAACAAAAGACGGACACAGCAGAGAGCAAGGAATATACAAATCAGCTTTAATTCCTATTTTATATACTCGCCAACTTTCCTTATAGATTTAAATCGTTTTGGAGTTCTATTTTAAGGGTTCTTTGAGATTTACAGGAATCCTTAAGTGAATCATTTCTACAAAAAAGGGAAGTGAAGACACTTTTTAGCAGGCTTCTTAAGACAATAAATGTTCACTGTACCAAAAAAAAAAAAAAAAAGGAAAATAAAGATAGCAAAGAGAAAAAAGTAAGACTACTTGTTCTAGTTTCCTTTCTGCTGCTTTAAAAAAACAAAATGAACAAAAAAAAAATTGTGGAAGAATGGTTTATGTGGCTTACTTACTTCCAGGTCCCAGTCCATCTGTGAGGGAAGTCAGGGCACGAACTTTAGGAAGCCATGGAGGAACAGTACTGTGCGTTCCACTTTCTCACACTGCCAAGGCCACCTGCCCTAAGATCCCACCCTCCCGGAGTGGGCTAGTACTCTACAGCTCCTGTCCAGTTACCAATCAAGACAATCCCCCACAGACAGGCCCACTGGCCAACATGCTCGGGACAGTTCCTTAACCAAGCTTTTCCTTGATTACTCTAGGCAAGTTGACAATTAGAACTAACTAGGACATGACCTATAAATAAAGCTAGACGATGGTCTAATGGGTTCTCTTGTAGATTGTGTTGCAGTCAGTGAAACCCTTGATACATATTCCTTAGTAATACTGTTTTCACTCACCATTAGGAACCTCTCTCCTACACTATCGTCTTTCTCATGTGAAAATGTGTCATAGGATTGTTGAAAGGACGGAATGACCATAACATATGCAACAGAGATACTCAAGTATCTGTGCTAGGACTACAGTTTTAGTGGGCATCTAAGTCTGAGAACACATTTAACTTTTCTCCTTAAAATGAGACTGGCTACACATTCATTTCTGAAACTGCAAAACTGTCCTCCAGGGGAAAAAAATAAGAATTTATTCTACTTTAGCAACATATTTCTAGAAAGCCTCTGTCAGAAAGTGACAATTTGAGGAACATAAACTGTTCATTTTATTTCACTTTATCTTTATTCTGTTTCTATACTAAATACTGTTTCACACACTGACTGGTTAACCTCCTTGTATAAACTGCCTTCAGAAAGTATTTAGTTGTTCTAATATTCAGCCTTAAGTACATAAATTTAAAAATATATTACATAGTAACATTCTACAAAAACATATTTCCTTCAAAAATCACATAGAACCACTCTCGGTTCATCAACTCTTAAGTTTACTATCTTCCACTAACACATGAAAACAAATTAAACATACCAATGCCAGAGGCAAAAGGTAAATAAAGTCCAAGCAAAAGTACTGCAAAGACTTTTCTCTATTTTCAGAAATTTTTGTCAATTTTCATGGTAGAAACGCATCCCGCTTTATCAAATCTACTTTTGTTATTAATCAGTGAAATTTGTGCCAATTTATTTTGAAAATTAAGTTTAAATCTATAGAAAAATAAAGAGGAATGCAGCAATATATACAATTTTATGGATTTTGGAACAAGTATAGGAAATTTAGGCAGTATATATAATATTAATGACAAAAAAGATATCAAAACCAGTATTAAAAGCCTCATTGTATTCAACAACCTAATAGTAACGGATGTCACCTGAAACAAATTCAACCAAGGATAATGGCTCCTGGCTGGAGTTACAGAATAATTACAATATGATATTTTGTTTAAAATCACTTTGAGTTAAGAAGATGTCTTGAACTAACTGTGTCAAGTTTCAAAGGTGCATGTCCAGGGACACAAACCAGAGTCAAGACAATTTAAACATTTTACTGTGTACACCTCTAAGTCCATCTGCTAAAACACAAAAATACTCCAACGTTTCTAAAATATCTTTACACAAAAATCCCAATATCAATAAATATAAAACTATGTGCTGAAAAAAAAATCAAGAGTTGGTACAGACACAAAAAGATGGTCATCAAGAGACGGTAAAGGCATTTGCCACCACACCTAATGACCAGCTACACACTCCCACAGCCACAAGGTAGGAGAGAGTGACTTCAGGAAGTTGATGACCTCACACTGCAACACAGTATGTGCCCACACATGAGGGCGTGCCCGAGGGCGTGCGGCCGTGCACACATGAGTGAGTGAATGAAAAATAAATTTTAAAGAAAAGTGTGCCAAGTACTGCTATGAATGACCTTGAACAATTTTTCAAGTAAAATAAAACTGTGAGATACAAACAGTGAGCTAGCTTTCTTCTAAGAAAACATGACTATGTGTACCTATGCTTATTTTTAACCAAAGCCTAGTAAACATGGTTCTTTACTCAGTGGAAGGCTGTAAGATTTTCCTTTCCCTCACACATTCAGGTTGGGGTTTGGAATTGTGTAGATACTTTACAATTATAAAAACAAAACTCAAAACGGGAGTGAGGAAGCACCCCTAAAACCTGACAGCAACACCAGCAGAGAAGCTGCTTAGCAACCAAAGGACACGAGGGGTGCAGTCGCTCTCCTGCTGCCTGGCCTTGGCAGTTTGCCCATGCCCCAGTGCATGTGCGTGTGCCCCAGTGCCCCAGGGAGGAACTAACTGAACTCAGGGATGAACAACAACAAAGTAGGGATGAAGCGGGGAGGAGAGAGGGCAGAGGCATTAAGGGAGGTGCAGGGAGGGGGGGGATAGGTATAGTCAAAACGCATTGTCTAAACGTATGGATATTTAAAGGATAAATTTAATGGGCTGAAGTGATGGCTCAGCAGGTAAGAGTTCTTACAGAGGCCCTGAGTTAGACCCCTAGAAAGCACATCACCCATGACTTCATTCCAGAGGGCCTGACACCCAACCTCCTCAGGTGAAGGCATGCGCACAGTACACATACATGTATGCACGCAAAACTCTCATGTACAGAAAATAAAACAAATCTTAAAAATTTAAAATATTATTTTGAAAACACTGACAATCTGGTGTGGTAGCACACACATCCCAGAACTCAGCAGGCAGAAGCAGGTGGATCTCTGTGAGTTCAAGGCCAGCAAGGTGTATATAGTGAGTTCAGGCCAGCTAGAGCCTACACAGTCAGACCGTGTCCAAAAAAAAAACATTGACAGCAAGATTTAAAGAAAAAAAAAAAAAAAGCCTATCCACATGTGATGGCTATTCTTGCTAGCTGCTTGACTAAATCTGGAATTAACTAAAACTCAAGTGGCTGGGTATACTTGTGAGGATTTTTTTTTTCCCTCAATTAAATCATTTGAAGTGGGAAGATCCACTTTTAACCTGAATCTTCTAAGGTGGGAAAATCCACCTTAACCTGGCCTACACCTGCTGGCAGACATATAAAGTACACAGAAAAAGCAAGGTGGCTTTCTTTGCCTGCCTGCGCTCTCCCTGGTTCGCAAGAACATTCCTTCACTGGCATTAGAGTCTACTTCAGGATTCCAGTGTATACTGAAGACCAGCCTCGTGGACTGAACAACTAGATTCTTAACAGCCATTGTTAGACTAGACTAGCTGGACCACACCCTGTAATTCACTCTAATAAAGCCCATATATATGTATGTGTGTGCATATGTATGTATATGTATGCATGTATGTGTGTATATATATATATATATATACATTCATTCTGTAAGTTGTTTCTCTATATTTCCCTAACTAATAACACTATATATTTATCAAATATGCAGCTTAATCCACGAGATCTTTTCAAATGATTTTAAAACAGTAATCCCCCTATACATTCTTAGCAATTATTAATTACAAATGAGTCTTACATTACTATTACTTTTCATAACCTTGAAATAATAGTAATTAGATTATATGTGTACAAATATAGTCATTTACTACTTAAGATTTCCTCATAGAAGAACAGAACGCTAAGTTTAAAACTTAAAGTCTGAAAGGGAATTTTTATAATCCAAACTTGTCACCCTGAAATAGTTCGTGAAACATGAAGTCATGATGTATTTCTGACTTAAAAAGTACGAGTCAGACATGGTGGCATACACTCAAGATGCTGAGGCAGAAGAATTTCAAGTTCCCGACCAACTGGGATTATACAGTGAAACCCTGACCTTAAATAAACAGATCTCGATGGAGCTGTAGATGGCTCAGCAGTTAAGACCACTGGCTGCTCTTCCACAGAACCAGGGTTTAATTCCCAGCTCCCACACAGAGGCTCACAACCATCTGTAACTCCGGTTACAGGGAACCCACCTCTCTCTTCTGGCCTCCACCAGGCATGCATTTATTGCTCAAGCATATAGACAGGCAAAACACCATATACATAAAAGAAGGTTTGTTTTGTTTTTTAAGTAAGGGCTAGATAGAGCTGGTTACAGAGCAGATAGGAGGTCCTCCGTTCAATGCTAGCACTACAGAAAAACAAACACTTCAAGTTGGCCCTGCATTTTTATAAAAGCACAAGCAAGAGAAGAAAAAATATTGAATACATTCACCTTAATCAAAACTTAACTTCTCTGAATCAAAGGGCACTATCAAGGGATTGAAAAGGAAAACCACAAAAAGTGAATTTTTAAATGTACCTACAATAAAGGTAAAATACCTTCATAATAAAAATGAAGGTAAACTATTCCAAAGTTCCTATACAATTCAATAACAAATTTAAACAGTACACTTTTAAAGGCAAAAGATTTTCATACACACTTCTCCAAAGGAGAAAAGCCACAACCAGGAACAAATGGATGGAAGTGTTATGTCATTTCACTACAGAATAGACAGCCACAATCAAAGAGCAGAAAAGACAGAGCTGGAGAGACAGCTCAGCAATGAAGTGTTTGCTGCTGTTGCAATAAACCAGTTTTGTTCTCAACACCCACTCGAGTGGCTGAAATCCACCAATCCTCTTTTCTGATCTCCACAGGCACCCATACTTCCAGGCACACATCACATAAATAAAAGAAAATAAATCCTTTATAATAGAAAATAAGTACTAGAAGGTGCAGAAAAATTGGAACCCAAAAATTGGAAAAATTGGTGGTAATGCCAAATGGTACAACCCCTATGAAAAACATATTGACTCTCCCATAGTATATTAAATACTGAAAAGCCACATAACCAAGCAATATCACTGGGGATATAGCCTAAAGAAATACCTGTTGCTCAAACAAAATCTTCTACACAGGGCTTTAGAGAAACTCTATACAGAATGTTCAGAACAGACCCAAAAAAGGTAGAAATAACTGAATAAATAACATGAGGGAAATGGAAACGCTCGCGCACGCGCATACACACATACACACACACACACATACACACATGCACACACACACACACACACACATGCACGACACACAATATCTAGCCATTAAAATAAAACATGGCACAAACAAAAATGAACCCTAAAAATATACTGAATGAAATAGGCCAAACACAAAAGGCCCCATGATCACAGTGTACAATTACCTTTATATAAAACATCAAGAACAAGGGGGCTGGGGATTTAGCTCAGTGGTAGAGCGCTTACCTAGGAAGCGCAAGGCCCTGGGTTCGGTCCCCAGCTCCGGAAAAAAAGAACCAAAAAAAAAAAAAAAAAAAAAAACACATCAAGAACAAGGAAATTCATAGAATTTGCAGGTTCATGCCAGAATCTATGGTGAGGAGAAATGGCACAACCACTCAATGAACCGCCCCTGCCCCTGCGCCTGCCCCTGCCCCGCCCCTGTCCCTGCCCTGCCCCTGCCCCTGCCCCTGCCCCTGCCCCTGCCCGAGTGCAGGGATTAAAGGCACGCAGCACTAAGGCAGGCCAAATGAAGAACCATTGTGGGCCAGCAGGAAAAGGTGCTTGCCTCTAAGCCAGACAACCTGAACTCAATCCCAGGGAACCACAAGCTGGAAAAAGAGAACCAATCCCCTCAAATGGTCATCTGACCTCCACAAGGTCACCACGGCACCACTCCAGTTTTGGAAGGATGTTCCTTTAATATTTAAGAGGCACGAACCACGGTGCTGCCACTGTGTTTGTTCACTGTCTTAAGCGTATGTAACAAATTTTAGAAAGGCAGTTGGCGCATAAAAATATTCTAGTCTACTATTTGATATAAGTGGGGATATCCAGCATCTATTTACAAGTACCAAGTTAACAAAAGTCTGAAGAAAATAATTCTATGCAAAGCTGAATTCAGCACCCAGAAAGAGCCAAGTGGGGAGAGGGGAGACAAAGGTGGAAACAGAAAGGAGCTCATGATTCCTTCTTCCGACTGCTCTCTCTACTTATATCTGCTGGCTGACTCTTTAAAAATGTCCTGGCAAGGACAAAGTAGCTTACTCAAAGGCCTCCTATAAAAACCTCTCAGCCACAAGTAGTCAACGCTGGCTGATGTTCCTAGAGCTCTGGATGACGTCAGCTACCTCAGAGTCGACAGCCTTTAGCATGGAGAAAAGGCTTCTGGGCAGCATTGCTGCAAACCGGGACTAAAACTGAGTGGGGGAAATAAAACATTCCGCTTAATGCTTAACTAACAACCTCAGTAGTTCTCAATGAGCCAATAGCTATCCATACTTCTGAAGGGCATCTCAGAGTGATGGCTCCTACTAACACATTACATAGCTCAGGAGAGGGAACGGATTTTATACTCCATTGTATCTGATGTTGCTATCATATTACACACAAACTACAAAGAGTTTTCAAAAACAATACAGTCTAAAAGAATGTCTATACAAATATCTGATCTACACAAAATACGAAGGCATCTGCTTACAACTGATACTTAAAACACTAGATCCTAAGAAGTGCACCTTCCTTAAAGTCCTCTAGAACACCTCAGAGGTGGATTCCACCACTTGCAGAAGGAAATGTGGCCACTTTTTCTCAGGTAAATAACAGAGGTCTACTCCATCTCTTCCGAGTGGAGCCCAGAATGATCTTACACAGGTAAACTGATTCTAAAGAACTAATAAAGATACCTGAAGAGTATAGCAAGCCTTATTCAAAAAAGCAGCGTAACTTATCATATGCCCCGCAAACTTCCCATGGTAACGCGGTTCATCTGTACCTCCTATTAAATGAAGGAGTGCTCTTCCTTATACTGCTGCTGAGCTGCTGCTGTCTTAAGGGGCAAACCCAAGAACCATCAGTTGGCAGCAATCAAGCTGTGGTATACACAGTAAGGTGGGAAAGTGAACTCCAGGAGCCACAGCCACTGTGACTCGCTGCCCGCTCTGCCTTGTTTCCAGTTTCCCAACCCCTGCTTCGCTGTGAGGTGACAGGTTCAGTGTATGGCTGTGGATCTTGCTAAATGTCAGGTCCCCTAAGCCTCAGTTTCCTCTTTTATAAATCATGTGTCTTCTAGGACTGTGGTAAAGATAAAATTACCTTCCTTGGTGTTGTATAGCCATGCAATAAATACTCCGAACCTGGAGAGGCTAGATCAACACCACACCTGGACTTTTCTCTACCAGCTCTAAGATTCTGAATATATCAATTAAAACAGCAAATAAAGCATTTCTGAATACATCAATAAAGTTACCTTCCTTCCTCATCTAGTAAATACTGACAATAATGTCTCAAGTGTTTTGGACTTAAAAATGACAGAGTTTGTTAAACAGTAGGCACTCCACAAGTGAAGTCTGGATTAGACTGCTAAGATTGGCCGTCACCTAGATCCAGGGAGACTCACTGCCATTACCACCCAACCATTTTAGTTTCTATCCCACCCACACTCTTTTGTCCACATCAGCAGCTGCAACTCTTCTCCTAAACTTTAGGACATGCACGGGCTTTCTAAAATATGAGACAAGCATATAACAACAAAACGCTGTGGCTTCATTACACATAACACACAACTACATTTTCAAATATTCTCTCACTTCTAAACTAATCCTGAAAGGGAACCAGGTGTGCCATTTGCCCTGAGACCATCTCAAACGCAGCGCAGTCCCTGACGGTTCTACTGGAAACCATTCTTCTAAGGACTGAGGAAGCTGACCTACTCAATCCCATTTAGTTTTGTAATAAGTTCTTATCATCCTCGACATAGAGAAAAAAAATTTAAAACTAGGACATCTTCTTCCAAGGTGCACGGCCACTCCTTGTTTTTTGAAAACTCGGGAATTCTCAGAGATTATTTTAAAGTTCTCAAAACTGTCTGAGTAAAGTGGCCCTAATGCATAATTGAACACATGTCATCTAGTTCTTTACCCCTTGGTTCAAGAAAAGCTTACTTCCTATTCACTGAGGAAACAAATCTCTCCCATGTTCCAGAACTGTACCTGAGGGCAGCTACCTCACTATGCACACAAATACAGAAATAGACCGTGCTGGTTAGTCAAAACTACTTTGCATACTCAAATATAAACAGTCACTGCTTACACATATTTTGAAACCACACTATTTAGCAGAAATTATTAATGATATTCTCCACTCTATCTCTGGGAAACTCAAGTGATAGACCAATATACACTAGTTTATCAAAAGCCTTAAAGACCCATGGCTATCATGACACCCTCAAAAGACTACAGGTGTGTGTCAAAGATGAAAGAACTATTCATATCTGAGCTTCGTCTGTTCGCTTACTCTCTATTCTTTTAGAGAACCAACTTCTTGGTAAAAGGAAACTTATGTCAGGATTCCCTGTTCTGAATCTCTCTTCCATCCTTACCCGCTCCAAATGAAGTCCTTGAAGGCTTGAAGCCACTGTGGCACTGCACATGCTCAATGTTTCGAAGTATGTTCCATGCTCGCTTTGTACAGCCTAGCAGCTCTGTTCTAGTCGTTGGATCACTTCATTCACGCAGCCGTCATCCCAAGAGTTCAAAGACCATAAACACTAAGCTCACAGTATAACTGGTCTCTGTCTAGCTTCCCTTCTTTCCCTTTCTCCTTTAAGTAACAAAGAAGTGAAGAGGTAGCTTAGTATTTATGAGCCCTTGTGGCTCTTTCCAAAAGACCTGAGTTCGGTTTCTAAATATACCAGTGCCATGTATCATCACACCATGACACAGCACATGCCTTCAACTCAGTATGTATAAATGACACATACAGAAAGCTGCTCTGTGTACTTCAGGAAACCAAGGTAAATAAGATGCTTTTCTGTCACGCTGTAGCTTATCACCTTCTAGAAAGAAACAAGACAAGCAGACTAGAATGTAAGGAAGCATGTATAAAAGGTCACTAGGAGTGTCAAAAAAATCACACACAAGTGAACCTCTCAACCATGGGTAAGAAATGGATGACTAAGTGGTTAAGGACAAGGGTATCTGGGACTAAACGCTGAGAAAGTCTTTATAACATCAAGGCAGAGAATACATAACAAAGACCGTCCAGACCAGTACAATTTCATTGAGATCAGGGCAATCATAGCAAGGATACATCTAACAAGCAAAGCAATAAACATTAGCATATTGCCAGGCAAGGTGGTGTACTTGGCAGGCAGAGGCAGGAAGATCTCTGTGAGTTCAAGGCCAGCTTGGTCTACAGAGTAAATTCCAGGACAGCCAGGGCTACACAGAGAAACCCTCTCCAAAAAAAAAAAGGAGAAAGGGGAGGGGGAGGGGAGGGGGAGGGGAGAAAAACCATATTGGCAGTTATGTTAATACAGAAGGAAATATTACCCTAGCAGTCAACACCCTTTGAAGAACATAAAATTCTCTTAACCTTTGCCAATATAAAATTTTAAAAGAAGTGGAAAATACAACTGAGAAAAGCATGAATCAATGAAGTGTTCTTAACCCATATACATTTTTCCTACTACTTGAAAATAACTAAAATACATAAATAGCAAATTGAACTAATTCTTGAATAAAATTCTAACCTGCACTGTCAGTACCATGGCCACTGTGGCCACTCAGAATCCGAAATTAAGTGGGAAAAACTAGGCAATGAAGATTTAATATGAAAAAATAGTAGGAAACAATAATTTTCATAATACATGTTGAAATAGTTTAATATACAGGGTTAAAAATATGTAAATACATAAATTTCATTTAACCTGTCACTTTTACTTTATGTGACCAAAAATGTTAAGATGCAGGGTCTTGCACCTGGGGTTTACGTGTCTCTCAATGACTTTGATCTTGTACCTTTCATTCATAGGCAGTCATCTGGATTAGCTGAACCGCAGCCTGTAAGTCACTTTTTAAAAATCACTTTTCTATATATAGAGAAAGATGCATTCTCTAAGTTCTGTCCCTCTAGAGAACTCTGCCAATACAGATTTTGGAAACAGAAGTGGTTCTCGAGCAACCTAAGTGTAAGAAGGGGTCTTTTAAGTATCTGAAACAG
Source organism: Rattus norvegicus (assembly GCF_021556685.1). NCBI lineage: Eukaryota > Metazoa > Chordata > Mammalia > Rodentia > Muridae > Rattus > Rattus norvegicus. Next base: position 76,385,809 of record NC_141544.1, read on the forward strand.
TCTTCCCAACTTGCCAACCCTAACAGTTACTGAAGCCTTTGGGGAGTAAGTACTGAAAGCCCATGGCGTGAGCCATTTTACGAACATAAGGAGACAAATGCATTTGGTCACCCTGACTCACGAATTATGAAAGGCTATGGCTTTGGCAATTCTTCATGTAAAATGCTTGACAACTGGTTGAACATAAGGAAAACGACGCTGCTGGCAGGCTGTTCCTAGCACATCTGGATAAACTGACCAAGGAAAATACAAGCAACTTGCAGCATCTCAGCAACTTCTATGAACTCGAGTGATAAAAATGATGGGCTCCAGATGCCCATAAAGTCTAGAGCTTTCTACGTGCACCGTGGAAGAGAATCTTCTCTCCTGCACCCAGAGCTCAAGTTGTGGAAAATCAAACTGAGTAAGGTTGGCTGAATTATAGCAAAAATGTGTTTGAACCAAACCAAAATTGTTTGACGGGTTGGCTGAAGCATTTGTCAAAAGAGGGCCTACTGAAAAGGAGCTGGAGATGGCTGATACCCCTTTGCTTCGTGTCAATTAGGGGGTGTCGGTGGCTAATAAGGGCATTAATTGGCAAAGAGTAAGATCCTGAAACTTGGGATGGGGATTGAGGGAAGACCCTACTGGAGCCAGGAACTCTGAACCTCGGGTTCTCAAGAGTGTCTCACCTGAGAAAGCAGTCTCTCTGCCCTCAGCAGATATGCGCCCAGCCGCACTGCCTGAAATCCTGTCTTCTTCACCTCTAAGTAAATTAATCCTCCACTGTCTGCTAAACCAGAAGTGACTTTCTCTGAAGGTGATGCCAGGCAAGACCATAATACCGATGTCCCTCAGGGTCTACCAATAGTTGCCTCTACACCTATATTCAAAGTTAATAAAGCAGGCTCCTAGAGGGGAGGCAGGAAGTGTAGTCCATGAGGAAAGGTACTACACTACTAACTACCTTAATGAGTTTTCTAATTCATTCAGCCAAAAGTCTGGGGAATCTGTGTGGAATGGATTTTAAGTGGGATAATAATGGTAAGAACATTAAAACTGGATCATGCTAAGTTTATTGATAGGGGCCCACTGAGTGGAGATTCTAGGTTTAATACGGAAGCTTACACAATTTAAAAAGGTGACTGAAGTTTGTTTGAATTGGCTTAAGTATTTGTCAAAAGGGAGCCTACTGAAAAGGAGCTGAGATGCCTGGTATCCCTTTGCTTAGCTGATGAAGGGATTTTAAGGCAAGGAAAGGGGGCAATGCTAGAGTGAGTATGCTGTGTAAAACCTAATCCTCCACAATAGGAAGATCCATAAGACATGCCTTTTACTAATCCTCTGTACTGGCTGGTTCTGTGTGTCAACTTGACACAAGCTGGAGTTATCACAGAGAAAGGAGCCTCTCTTAAGGAAATGCCTCCATGAGATCCAGCTTTAAGACATTTTCTCAATTAGTGATTAAGGGTGGGAGGGCCCATTGTGGGTGGTGCCATCCCTGGGCTGGTGCTCCTGGGTTCTATAAGAAAGCAAGCTGAGCAAGCCAGAGGAAGCAAGCCAGTAAACAACATTCCTCCATGGCCTCTGCATCAGCTCCTGCTTCCTGACCTGCTTGAGTTCCAGTCCTGACTTCCTTTGGTGATGAACAGCAATGTGGAAGTGTAAGCTGAATAAACCCTTTCCTCCCCAACTTGCTAATTTGTCATGATGTTTGTGCAGGAATAGAAACCCTAAGCCATCCTATAAGATGCAAAATGGTGAAAGGGGCACCAGCACATTTGAAGAGCTTTGCTGTTGTCCTTTCCCTTGTGCCAGACCTTAGAGCTGGAGATACTCCTGCTTAGTTGGACAAAATGAAATGCAATGGTTTAACTGGGCTCCAAAGAAGCAGGGGCCAGTGGAAGAACTAAATCACCAACGGCCAAGTGATCAAAGCTATTGCAGTGGGTAGGATAGACAAAGCAATGTCAAATGGCCTGGCCTGTAAAAGTCAGTACAGGCAAAATGAATTTAATGGGGGAATAACTCATTTGGACCTTTAGTACTGGTTAATCAATCATGCTGTTTCCAGGCATGAAATAGATAAAGATGACTACTGAACTCCTGATCTGTCTACTCAAAAAATTTCTCAAACAAATTAAAGAATGGCTACATTGTATCTTACGATGAGAATCTTGGCCCATGAACCTATTTCCAGACTTGAGCCAGTCTGCAGAACCAGAACCCCTTGAATGAAGAAGAGATGGCCAGGCTCTCCTGAGGAAAGACCTTGATAAAATACTGTGGTAGTTTGAGAAAAAATGGCCCCCTAGTGGCTCATGTATCTGAATGCTTAGTCACCCGGTAGTGGCATTACTTGAGAAGGATTAGGAGATGTGACCTCATTGGTGTAGATATGGCCTTCTCAGTGGAAGTGTGTCACTGGTAGTGGGATTAGAGATTTCAAAAACCCAAGCCGGGCCAGGCCCAATAGCTCTCTTCTTCCTCCTGCCTGTGGATCCAGATGTAGCACTCTTAGCTCCTGTCTTCTCTAGCATCGAGTCTGCCTGCATGCTCCCTTACTCCACCCCAGGATGCTAACTGACTAAACCTCTGCAACTATAAGCTAAGCCCAACTAAGTGCCCCCTCTTCTATGAGCTATGTGTCTCTTCACAGCAACAGAACACTGACTAAAATAAATATCTACAAGTCTTACTGTTAGCCTTTCCCCACTCCTTCCCCAGAGAGATATATACCTCTTTACAAGGGTAACTGTACCTTTTTTTTTTGGGGGGGGGGGGTGGTAATCAAACTTTCCAGGATCTACTAGATACTGCTTCTGAATTGGACTGATTCCAGGAGACCCCAAGAAACACCGCAACCCTCCAGTTAAAGCAGGGACTTAGGGATGTCAGGTCATTAATATTTTTGGCTGAAATCCAACTTATATTAGGTCCAGTGGGTCTCTGAATTCATCCTATAGTTATTTCCCTAGTCCTAGAACGTATAATTGATATACATACACTTAGAAGTTGGCAGAATTCTTAGTCATCAACTGATCATAAAATCTTAAAAAGAAACATCCAATCACTGTGTCTAATGCAGAAGAGGTAAAGATATTTGCCAAAACCCTGTCCTATTTCCCTTTGGAACAAATACAGAAAAATCACTGACAGAAGTATAGTGGCACACACCCAACCCCTACTCAGGAAGCTGACCAGGAAAATAGCAAATTTAAGGCCATCCCATGCTACATAGTGAAATTCTGCCTCAAAAATAAATAAAGGCATTATATAAATACATACAAACTAAGAACATTTCCAGATATATTTACCAAATCATAACTTTGAGCACTAGTGGCTGATGTCACAAGATAATATGAGATAATAACCCTGCAACGATATACAAACACATGATCCAAGTAACAGGAGAATGAAGTCAGCCGCTCAAAAGGTCCTGGAGACCCAGCAGCTCCGGAACCAGCAGTCACATTAGGGCTCTATGAACAAGGATGCTGCGGGGAGAGAAAAGGAGTCGCAGCAGGTAGAAATCCAAAAGGTAGAGCCTGAAAAAACGGTACTCTGTAGAGGAAAATCAAGCCTGTATCACCACGAACAATACAAGAAATGGTAACAATAAAGATATTTAAAAAAAAAACTGCAAAAAAAAAAGATATTTAAAAACAAAATAACGAAAATATATTGGCTGTGCATTTAGAACAGGCTTCACAGTTCTTTAAAATGATCAGCAAGTTACCATATGATCCAGCAGTTCTATTTCTAGGTACATATTCAGAAGACTTAAAATATATCCACATCAAAACTTGCTCATGAATGTCCAAAGCAGTGCAGCCAAAGCCCAGAAAACCCACATGCTAATGGACTGATGCACATGACACTTCCATTGAATGCAATTATTACCCAGCGATAAAAAGGAAGGAGGCCTTTTTAATCGTGCATTCTTTAGCATGAAAGACTGTAAGCTGTGTCAAGGAAAAGAAGCTGGTCCTAAAGGAAAGGCAGGGACAGATGTGGTAAACATCACGTCTGCAATTTCAGGCTACCAGACCCTGGGGAAGCAAGGGCATGAAGATCCTGTCATCCCACTCAAGAGGACAGAGAACGGTAGATCTCCAGATTGAGGGCAACCAACCTAGTCTACACAACAAGTTCCAGGCCAGCAAGGAAGAGACAGTGAGACCCTGGCTCAAAAACAAAAACAAAGAAATAAGGAGGGAGGGCGGAGATCTTACTATAGATCCATTTATATGAAATCTAGACTAGATATACACAGATTAATGCTTGCCTATAGCTAGCCAATAGATGATAGAAAGAGACCAGTAATGAACCGGTTTGTGTGTGTGTGTGTGTGTGTGTGTGTGTGTGTGTGTGTGTGTGTAGAGCGGGCGTTGAGAAAAACATTCTAAAATTGAGTCATGGTGATGGCTACACAATTCTATGAAAATACTAATAACCACTAAATGTTCAGTGGATAAACATTATGATATGTGAATTATATTCCAATATAGCTCTTCTCAAAAGGAAGTGTGGGCGTTTTCACAACCTGTTTTGGCTCTGACTACTGTTCAATGTCTAGATAGTGGGAATGATTCAATAATTTGACTAAAAATAGTAGTTTAATTATACCATAACAGGAGGTGGATGGACATGACAATGACATATACTACAAGCAGGGAGAAACAATATCTAAGGTTAATTTCATTCTGCTTTAGATTTGCCTTGAATTTATTTCTCCTAGTGCTGGAGAATGAACCATGGCCTCACAATGTTAGACAAACACCCACGGCTCAGTGTTATCCCCAGCGCTTTCTCTGCGTATCCTGACAGAATGTCAGCTGCCCAAGCAGCCCTTGGACTTGTTTCCTGCCTCAGTCTCTGAGCAGCTGGGATCACAGGACTTGCTCTCGTGTTATTTTTAAAGATAAACTAAAATTATACTAATCAATGAAAGGACAAAGACTACTGGAGAGAACAGCAGTCAGTGTTAAGGCTGTACCTGAGAAGTAAGGGTCTGGAAGGTAGATGACCAAGTAAGTGTATGTATTTGACTCAACTCAGTCTCTTCAGCGTGCCAAGAAGGAGACGGTGAATTCATTGAAAGACATTACCTGATCTTATAGAAGAGGGGAAGTAGAGAATGTCACATGCAAAGAGAGGCTTGGTCTTTGTGAAGCTCCAACAAACTTCTCAGACATTCAAAATAAAGAGTTCTTTGGCACAATTGAGATACCCACCTTCTCAATTCTCACGACATAGACCATGGCTTCATACAATTACTCTCTACACAGCTAGTCATAACATTTTAAAAAACAGAACAAAAAAATGAAAAGAAAAAAAACACTTAAATGAGGACCAGCAAAATGGATCAGTGGATAAAAAGTTGAAAAAGCAGACTAGAAAGTGTTAAATAATAACTCTTAAAAACAGCTTTGAGACACCTACAAACCAGGACACAAAGCTACGAATCTGTCAACCTGATGCCAGGTCTAACAGCAGCATAGCTAATGCTTCAGTTTTTTAATTGATTTTTTTGGTTTATTTTGTCAATCACTAACCAATTCTAAAAGGGTCAGATTCCAAAGAATCTACTGCATATTGATTAACTTCTATTCTTGGGAGAGACGAGGACCAGAAGGAAGGAGGCTCCAATTACAGGCACTAACGAATACATAATACATACCTGAATAACTGGTTGAAAACACAATTTAAAAAGTACTTCCGGAAAAATAACTACTGTTTGAAGTTAGCATCAAATTCTGTAAAAAGGGATAAGTATCTTTTCATGAACGATTGAAAGGGACATCAGACATGTATGGCACAAGCCTTTAATTTCAACACTAGGGAGGCAGAGACTGGCAGATCTGAGTTTGGGGACAGTCTGGTCTACAGAGTGAGTTCAGCCAAAGCTACACGGAAAAACCCTGGAGAGAGAGGGGAGGATGTGGGGGAGAGAGAGTGAGCGAGAGCTCTTATTAATGACTAATTTGGAGAAGCACTTCCTGATATTATACAGGGATAAAAATATGTAGCAGAAGATTTATTCACAGATTGCCAATGCTCTCCCAAAGCAACCAGTGCTAACTTAACATTACACAACAACAAAGGAAAGTCACATGTTATTTTCCCTTTTGTGCTGGCATAAATCCTAATATTTTTTCAAGGAACTATACTGTATTTACTAATAGGCATACCTGAAACTAACTTCAAAACCACTATGGTGAAAAGTCACAGAGTCATTGCTAAATTATCCTTTAAAGGGCTTGGACATCCTTTAAGAGTTGTTGGACATGGTAGCCAGCTTGACTTCCCAACTCCTGATCTGGGATTAAACTGAGACCATCACTGAGAGCCTTTACCCGCTGAGCCACGCCAACCGCCCTCAGCTGTAAACTTAACTGTAAGGTCATCTCGAGAAAACTGTTTCTCGATCAATGGTCACTTTGTCTTCTGTGCACAGAAGCTTTGACCCACACACATTTCCACATCATATTCAAAAGTTCCAAAGGCAATTTTTGTGATAATTAAAAAAGCATTTAGATAACCAAAGTTAGGTACCAAGACTGCAACAACCAGGCCGAGGTTCCTGCACCATGAAACTTTTTCTTCTGAAAATTACGCATGGTTTTCCTTTTACCAGCTCTAAAACACCCCGGAAAGATCAGACAGAGAACGATGTTAACCGTTTCAACAACTTCACCGCCTCAGAGTGACTATGTGCTCGGTGGAACAGTGCCTGGGGAATCAGGTTGGTCCTGTCTTGGGAGCAGGCTTTACTGCTGCCCCGCCCATGCACCTCTGCTCCCCACTCACACTGTAGGGCACTAATCTCACCCTGCCTGCCCTCATCCCTGTACCTCAAGCCCCTAAACCTTATTTTAAAATACTAAAAAAGACAGCTCAGTGCTAAAAAGCTGCTAAAAGCCCTGGCCACCAAACCAGACGATCTGAGTTCAAACCTCAGCACCCACATAATGGAAGGAGAGAGCCGATTCCTCCAACCTCCACATGCACATACAGACATTAACAAATGTAAAAACTTTAATGGAAAGTACAGAAAAAAAGGAACTGTGGCACCAGGGTCAGCATGTTTCTTAGCCTGCTCTATACACAAAGCTCGCACAAAGTTTCCTGGGCCTGGAGACATGGCTCAGTGGTGAAGAGCACTGACTGTTCTTCCAGAGATCCTGAGTTCAATTCCAGCCTCTACATGGTGGCTCACAACCATCTATAATGGGATCTGAAACCCTCTTCTGGTGTGTGTGAGGACAAAGCACTCATAAATACTGAATAAATAAATAGTTTCTCATCACAGTATACTGCTAAGTACTTGATAACTTGGCCTTTCCCAGACTTGTCTGCCCAAAACAACTGCAATTCAGGTCCAGAGTAAGATTCTGATGAAACTGGGCACAAGAACCATCTGAAGGGGTGGTAATATGAGAAGACACCTCATTTTCTAAATGCAGTTTCTAGTCAGCCATGATAAACTGCTCAATCTCTAGGTCCCTAAAGTTTTGGAATAGTGCTTGCCACTTGATACTTAGCATCCTCAAGGTGTATGCACCAGAGGTCCACGCGACGCTGACCGAAATATCCTAAGTCTTAACAGCTGTGAGTCAGTCTAGCTAATAGGAGTGAAAAGCAAGGTCCTGGTTTTCAATCTCACTCACAAACAGGGTTGTTTTTATTCCATTAAATAGGAAAATCAAGAAATTAGCTAGTGAGATGGGTGTGGTGGGGCATACTTAAATCCTAGCATTTGGGAGGCAGAGGAAGGCAGATCTCTGTCTCTCCAAAGCTAGTTCCACGACAGCCAGGGCTACACAGGGAAACCCTGTCTCAAAAAAAAAAAAAAAGGGGGGGGGGTGAGGAATAGTTCCTAATAACCTATTTCTTCCATATCACAAGGAAATGAACCTTCCTTGGAAATTAGGGCGCCTCCAAGTTGCTAACTAGTCTTTGATTATAAGACAGTATAATTTGATATTGCAGAATACTATGCAACTTATAAATTGGTCTATTTTCACTGATGATTTTTTTTTTGTTGTTGTTGTCTTTCTATGCAGTCCTGGCTGACCTGGAACTACTTCACTTGCCATGTCGACAGGGCAACCAGTGACCGGCCTGCCTCCTCAGAACTGGGATTAAAGATGTGTGCCACAGCTGCTAATGAAAATGTTATGTGTTGAAACAACCTAAGTGATAGTATTTCCCTCTTTCCATACCTTATATACAAGCACTATATCTGAGCAACCAGCCAAGTTGTCTTCCAATGGTTCGCCATAAGCCTTGGCCAAGCTGGCCTCAAACTTACAGAGATCCAAGTCCCTCTGCCTCCAGAGTGCTGATCAAAAGCCGTGTGCCACCACTGCCCAGCCTCACCATAAGCATCTGACAAAATGTTAACCAAAATCACCGTGCACTCACTCTATTTTGAGTAAAAGGTGTTATTCAACAGTAGAATCTGTGTATATGTTAATATTCATTTAATCTCCATAAATCTGGATGTGAATAAAAATTGATTTCATTACAGCAAGGAAAAAGTGTTTGAGAGGCTAGAGAGATGGCTCAGTGGTTAACAGCATGGACTACAATTCCCAGCAACCACATGGCAGTTCACAGTTGTCTGTAACTCCAAGATCCAGCACCCACACAGAGAGAAATACAGGTAACACATTAATGCACACAAAATAAAAATAAATTAAAATAAAAAATATTTGAAATATACTTATTTAATAATGCCTCAACAGAAAAAAATGTTAACAATCAACTTTTAATTAAATCTTAAAGGTATTATTTTACAGGCAAATTTTACCTAAGAAGCATTACTTATGAAAAATACATTTAAGAATGACCCAAAGATTAAGACTATATAAAATGACTAGTGGTGGAAGGCACTTTCATCCCAGCATTTGGGAGGCAGAAGCAAGTGGGTATCTGTTAATTCAAGGCTAGGCAGGTCTACATAGCAAGTAAGTACCAGAACAGCCAGGGCTACACAGAGAAAAACCCTGTCTCAAAACAAAACAAAATATGTGTTTAAGTATAACCTCTAGTTACTGTCCTCAAATACAACCTGGCATTTCTAGGTGAGGATTAGAAATTAACAGACTAGAAAGTTAAGCTCTGCTAGTAACCGACCGCCAGACACTTATTGTATGCCATTTTTAAAAACTGAACTCATCCGCCCTCTCGTCTCAGCATTTTCTCAATTTCCCATTACAATGAACAATGTAACCCAGCGGTCAAGTCTTCCAGACCAATAACCTCAGACTTTATTTTTAACTCCTGACTCCACAAATATTCTCCTTCAGTCCAATCCAAAGCCCTGCCAGCTTTTCCCTCATGAGTCCTCAAATCTCTTCCTTTCATCCCATGTTCACATTTCACTGTGATCTCTAACATAGTCTACTATCTCCCAAAAGGCTTCTAATGTCTCTCCCTTCAGCTATCCAAATCCCTTCAGAACGTCTTGTTCAGCAATGCACAGTTAGTGCAGACAGATAGCTCCTAGATCCCCACCCGAACCTACAGGCCTTTTCTGCCCTTTATTAACTTACTTTCCTCTAAGCCTCAGCTCCCACGTCCCGGTTCTCCCGTGTAGGCTGGGGTAATTGAGATATACCACCTTACCTCCCATACAGAACAGACTGGCTGGGCCTGCCTTCTACCCAGTGCACTGCTTGTGTCTCCACAGGCTCATGGACTTAGCCAGCACCTGTTTTAAGAAGCACCTCTGCGGAAACCTCCCTGCTCCTTCCTCATCACCCTTTTCCTGTGTCCCTCTGAACAAATGGTTCACTTGGCGTTTTATAATACTGCGGTTATCAGGCTTATCGCCTTCGCCCTTTTCTGAATGTGTATGCCTTTACATCAGAGGCTCTGGGAACAAGGACTTAATGTCATACATGCCTTTTTGAACACCAGCACCCTAACAAATTCCTCTTTCATCTATGTGTCCTTAATATCAAGGTTATTTTTAAAAAAAAAATAGTAATAATTAGCATCTTTTTAATGTTGACTGATATGGTAAATATAAAATTAAAACACTTTAAACTATATTCCTCTGGGATTTCCTCCACCCTAAAGAAACTCTATCAAGGCTAAGTTGTTTTCAAAGAAAATCCTGGAAACAAGAAGAGAAATTCCCAACTTTGGTATTTTAGTCTGGCATTACAGATCTCTGAAATAAACCTCATAAATGGTCTAAAATTGACTGGGTTTTTTTTTTTTTTAAACTAGTCAAAGCACAAATACTGAAGTACCATGAAAGGCTCTTCAGTAGTTACCATGAAGTCTACTTCATCATCACTGAAAATGACCCTAGCATTTTTTAAAATTCCTTTCAAATGACTCCATAAAGTGCTTAGAAAGCATGACCCTTCCCTGAAAGATGTGAAATCAGCTTCCCTCTTAACATGCCCTGCGTTCTAAATTGGCTAGTCACTCACTGAAGGAAAGAAAAAAGTTAACTTGCAAAAATCTCTCCCACTCAGCTATCGCTCTGGATACAACTTTGGACTTCTCTGTTCCAGACAAGGTCCAAAAGCCTACAGAACTGCAATCCTGCATGCAGCTGGAGGATTCCTCACTCCCAGTTGCTTAATCAATTGCACATAACAATCCTGCGTGCAACTGGAGGATTCCTCACTCCCAGTTGCTTAATCAATTGCACATAACAGCACATGCATTTTAACTTTTTAAAAATCTTAGTTCTTCAGTTACAGCAGCTCCTCTCAGCCACAAAACAGTTTTATCTATCTCCTCCCTCTTCTTTCTCAAGGAATAAGGAAAATACCATAGATATTTTGGCCAGAATCTGCAACTATGTTCTAATAAGCTGTCATGAAATACCACATAAACATCTCCACAAATAGATACATTTGAACACTGGATACTCGGTATACCAAACACTTCAAGAACACAGACTTTTTTTTTTTTTCAGCACAGATTCCCCAGCAAAAGACTGACAGATACTCATAGATACATTTTAAATCAGCCTAAAAAGGTATCCACTTGTACTCTTTAAAAAAAAAATTAACAAGTAATAAATGCAACACCACTTCAAAATTAAACTTAAATGACAGTCAGTGACAACACTTAACTTAGTATTTGGCAATATGGCAATACAACCTCAATCAAAAGTTGAATCTCCAAGTTACCTTTTGATTACACAAATTATATGGTGGCAGATTGGTAATGTCAAAACAGGAAGGTTAAGAGATAACACATTAAACCACTTAAAAATTAAAAACAATGCACTCAGAGATGCATCTGCTGCGGGATATTTCTCAGCTCCCACCAGCCCGGAGAAGAGTGAGGGATGGATACTAGCTCGCCTCCAACGGGAATGTGGGTTACCAAGCAAGTTCCTCCCCAGATTCAAAAATACTTTGTGTAGTCACACAGGCAAAAAGGAAATATTAGGAGGCTGGGGCATTTAGTATCTCTATTTAGAATGCAGACCCGTGATAACCTGAGCTAACTAAAATAAACCCCCTCATTCCAGAAGACACGGACTCGGCAAATGTACATCATGGTTTATTAATCAAGCGTTGTCCTCTTTATTCAAAGGGATGGGCAAGCGAAAGCTTCCACCGCTTAACCCGGAGGCACTGGGGCACTTGAAAAGACTGACTACCAACAGCACGGAGAACGTAAGAAAATAAGTTTCGAATCCAATCAGCCAAATAAAACTAATATTCTCTCAATTCAAGGTTAATGAGGCTGGGGGAGGGGGGTATGGGTATGGGAGGAGAAAAAGGAGCTGCCTCATCTTGAGTCAAGACAGGTTTTGCCCTTTTCCACTACCACTGGCTGACTGACTGTTCTATCAGGTCTGTTAGTTTAGATCCTGGTATTTCGAGGTTTCTTATCTTAATGGTGAGGTGGAGAAAGGGTGTAAAATAAAATCGATACTCACTGCTAACTTTCATGCTACCAAAAGCTGAAGGCTGCTGCACTGGCTTGCAGCTCTCCGCAAAGGAGGTGGTTCTCGGTCGCCCCGACATGATGGCTCTTCTCGATTCACCTTTTCCTTCCTTAATCCTTTTCTTCCTTTTGTTTTATGTTAGGGTACTAGGTTAATAATAAATGCAGCATTAAGTTCTCCCGCAAGAAAAAAAAAAAAAAGACTTCGTTCTCTTGGCCTTTCACTCCTTTTGTATAGCTATTTAAGAAGAAAAAAAAAAGGAGCTATGTATTTCTTCAAGACAGATCGGTACGGATATTTAACACATAGATGATTTAGAGCTGGGGGGAAAATATAATTCTTTCACCTCCCTTTCCTGGGAGAGGAGAAAAAGGGTGGAGTGGAATCCTTAAAAAATATATATATATCACGTGAACGAGGGCAAATACTTGATTGAAAATAAGTACTCTGAGTATTATATTTTCCTCGGGGATTTTTTTCCGAGTCAATGAAGAAGGGAAGCGGCGGAAGGATCACGAGCCTCACGCTTGAAGAGAAGGGGGATGGGAAGGAGGGAGGAGATGGCTCGGAGATGCGACGGCAAACGCTGCGGCTCCGGCAGCAGAGGGATCCGGCGGTCTGACGGCGGCGGCGGCCGGGTGAATCGGAGGGCAGCGCAGTCGCGAGTCAGTGGCGGGCGGTGGCGGCGGCGGCTCCTCTCCTCATTGCGCCAGGAGCAGCTGCAGGCGGTGGCTGGATCCAGCGGCCATGGCGGCAGCGGCGGCGGAGGCAGCTCCCTTCAGACCCCAGGCAGCGGCTCCCTGACTGCTCCCCATACGCCGGGGACATGGGAACCAGGCAACCGCTTCCGTCCCTCGGGGTCCCCTCCCCCGTCCGCGGCCCCGGCACGGCCGGCCTCCGCCCCTCGCCTCTGCTGAGCGGCTGCTCGGGAAGTGTCCGCGCTGTGCCCCGAGCCCGAAGCCCTGTCAGCGGCTGCAGGGACGGCTCCTCCTCGCTGCCTTCCTTCCTTTGTCACTCGGCCCAGGCGGCGGCGACGGCGGCGACACAAGCCCGCATTCGGCCGGGTCGGGGGCTGCTCTGTGCGAGGCGCGCCGTCTGCGCAGTCGCCTAGCCCTTCCCCACTCCCCCCTCCCCCTTCCTACTCGTCCTCCGCCTCCTTCCTCCCCCACCCAGCCTTACACCGCCCAGCGCCCCGCCGCCCGCGTAACAGGCGTCTGGGAATCGCTCGCCGAGCCCGCGCCCGCCAGCTTCGGCTGTGGAGCCGAAACCTAAGCTGGAACCAATCAAAGACGTCGTTTGCTTGCAGCTCCGGCCGGAAAAAGCCGAGCGGCCTAAATAACCAATGAGGAGACGCCGCTGGGAGACCACGCCCCGGCAACGAGGAATGCCGAAGGTAGCCGAAAAGAGGGAAAGAGGGTTCGCCTTGTTCTGTGGCTGGCTGGAGAAAAGATTCGACAATAGCGACAGTGGCCAATCGGAGCTCTAGGCCCGCAGGGGGAAGCCTGAAGAGTTAAGGACAGCGAAACTCCCGAGTCGCGGGAGGAACTACTCGGCTGGGCACCGCGCCCGTTTCCTCATTGGCTGGACAACTCCACCGGGCGTGTTCTTTTCTCAGTGATTGGTGAAGGGAAGGGGGCTTCCGAGGACATCTGGCCAGTCAGAGCCTCCCCTCCCTCTTTGAGGCGGGGAGAAGACGAAAGCGGAGGGAGTGCATCTATAAAGTGCCATCTCATTGGTCTGCAGCATCGGAGCTGTAGCGCGGGGGAGGGGAGCCGCAAAAGGGAGAAGGAGGGTGTAGGAGCCCGTGGCGGCGGCCAATGGGCGACCACTGCTGTGTAATCGCAAGACCTAGCTGCAGTGGGATTGGCCTCGGGTGGTCCCTAGAGCGGGCGGACCGGCTGAGTGGTCGGCCTGCGTCTGCTCTCCGACCCGACGCTCGTGCTGGCTGTGCAGCCGGTCTGAAAATGCTGGCGGTCGGAGGGCCGAGCCGCGAGCGCTCTAGTGGGACGAGAGGTTGTCCCCATTCCCGGGAGCTCCGCGGGGCGCAGCTTACCGAGTGCGCCCGAGGCTCCCCACCGCGCGAGCTAAGGATATGGGAACGTCTTCCCTGAAAGACGTAGGCACTCAAATGGAAACAAAGCTTCCAGAGAGGGAGCGCCTCTGGGCAGCCGCGCCCGCCCGTCGCGGGGGGCCGCTGATATCGTGGGGGTGGGGGGAGCCCTTTGCAGCAGGCGCACACTGCCAGGTCTGGCCTTCTGGAAACGCCCCCGAAAGATGAGCTCATGCTAGATGCGCGCGTTCTTTGGGCGCGACTGTACAGCGCAAAAGCAACCCCGAAAACAGGTGAGGGGAAATGTGGTCAGGCCGATACCCTGAAGCCTACAAGGAAGCTCAAGTCAGAATTGCTCGTAGCAGTTTTTAGTGTTTCGGGTGATATGCACACTGCTGCTCAAGTAGGTTTCACGTGTAGTCAAGCGTCCATTGTTCTACAAAGGAGACCATTGCCTTGGTCCGTCCATCCGAGAGCTGGGTAGCGTGGCTACTATGACGAGAGTAAATTAGAGTGGACACTGGCAATCCTGTCTGTAATCCCGTGATACTTGTAGTATCCACCCGCATAGTCATCTCTTTCTGTTGAGATGCTATCTCCAGAAAGCACATGTAAAAGTACACGTACTTGATCAGATTACCTAGCTATTGCTTTAAAATCTGATGAGAGGCTTGGGGCAGAACAAAGTAAGCTTTGAAGGGAGACAGTAAAGGTCTGGATAGTGTTTGCAGACTCAGATGTCTATAGAGGCCTGGCAAAGCGAATGAATGACACTGGCCTGGTGGAAGACAATAGGAATGTTAGGCGATGTGGAAATGGGAGTATCCATCCATGCCCTTAAGGGGGTCCACATTAAGATAGCCCTATTCCCTTTTTTGTTCCCAAAACCATAACGTTGAAGTTTTATGTGAAATTTTTAAATCTTAAGTGTTGGCTATCGATACGCCGAAACCACGTAGACCAACAAAGTAAAATCCCAGGAAAATATGCCCAACAGGCAACCAATTTGTAATCTCATCCCTTAGCACAGATTTTATGCCCCAGGTCCAGAAGAGGCTCTTGCCCTTCACAATTAAAATAGTATATAAGGTAGCTGGATGCCATGGGGGAGGGTAAAGAATGTTAAAAAGCAAACGCCTTGCTTGGCAACTTTGTCATTTGAATGGTGCCTCTCCATGCTATTATGAAAGACCTTTGCCACTGTTCTAAAATGCTGTGGTGCAAAACTTTAAATCCTTCCTACCTAATTATACCAGCAGGAAAGTAAATAACAAGGGTTTAGTTTGTAGAAACTGGCAACGTGGCTATTCTTGTACATAAAACTGGTACAGAAATAGTCTACCTTAGGGTTATGATTAGTAACTTTTCTGTTGCCTTCAGATATTTTTAACTCAATTGAAAAAAAATCTAGCTAAGGTTTCCCTTTTCATAGGAAAAATACATATTTCAGTCCACAAATAGGACTTGAAGAAGGAAATGTTTATTTAATAAAACACAGAACAGCCAGGTATGGTGGCACACACCTTTAATACTAGTACTGCCAAGGCAGATAAATCTCTGAGTTCAAGACCAGCCTGATCCACATGAGTTTGGGTGGGGGTGGTGGACACGGACTACCATTCAGTAGTGGTTTTCTGACGTTTAAAACCTCTTACTTTGCCTCCCTACATGGTGGGAACTACTGGAAAAGGTGTTAGTGTGCCTTGAAAGTTAACTAATTTTTGCAAGACCCACAAAGTTAAGGTAGCAGAACCAGGGTTCATGCCCCTTGTTCTTAGCCTCTACTGCACAACTCTCTCTTGGTCCAGTCCCCACAGCCCTCAGGTTCTGCTAAAGGTGTTATGAAAGCCTGATTACCTAAACTCAATCTGCAGAATCCACCAATGCTGAGGGAGGGGACCAAATCCATTAACTTGCTTCTGGCCTCTAAATCTGAACACCATGGCACATACCAGTGCCACTAGTAATAATAAAAGACAGATATCTTACTCAACCAGGAGCTCACCAATTTGGCTAGACTGTCTGGCCAGTGAACTCAGAATCTACCTGTCTCTGTCCCCCAGTTTTGGGGTGGTAAGCACCCCAGCTTTTATGTAGGTTCTAGAAATCTTAACCTAGCTCTTCATGGTTATACTTCAACCACTGAAGCATATCCCCAATCCTAGAATAACTAATTTTAGTTATACTTTTTTAATTGAATGTATATAGGGTGTTACCTCTATAAGTATGTCTCTGCTTGGAACCCACAGGGACTTCTGGAACTATAGTTGCTGACAGTTGTGAGCTGTCATGGCTATGCTGGAATTGAACCTGGGTCCTCTGAAAGAACCACTGAGCTATCTCTCCGGGCCCCAAAATATAAACCTTGCAGTTTGAGAGCTGGCAAGATGGCCTAGCAGGTAAAGGTATCTGGTGCCAAGCCTGATAACATGCTTTCAGTGCTCAGGACCAACATGGTAAAAGGACAGATCCAATCCCATGCAAACTCAAGAACAAGCCTACACATGGAGACAAACATGCACACACAACAAAGCTTGTGAATGTAATTTTTAAAATTTGCCATTTGAGTTGCTGGCTTGATTTTCATTTTTAAAAAAAAAAAAAACTGTTAATAAGTTTTGGCTTGGGGTTAGGGAAGGCTTCCTAACAAGTTTCTGAAATGACCTTAAACGTATTTTTGTGATTTCGTACTATACATTTATTCATAGTTTGAGTCATATATTCGAATGCTCAATCATCAGGGAGTAGCCCTACCTAGAAGGATTAGGAAGCGTGGCCTTGTTGGAGGAAGTGTGTTACTGGAGGTAGTCCCTAAGGTTTCAGAAGCCCAAGCCAGGCCCGTGGGTCTCATCCTACTACCTACGGATAAGGATGTAGAACTCTCAGTTACCTCTCCAGCACCAGGTCTGCCTATATGCTGCCATGCTCCCCGCCTTGATGAGAATGCACCAAACCTCTGAAGCTGTAAGCCAGCTCCAATTAAATGCTTCCCTTTATAAGAATTGTCATGTCATGTTTTCTCTTCACAACAATAGAACAGTGCCTAAGACACTGACATTCTCCACACTGATGATCATAAAATCAATATGTCCTTCAACTGGAAAATGTTGAAGACGTTCTACATCACGCAGCATCAAATACTCCACCAAGATATAGTTCTTGATACTCGTTTATTTAATTGTACAATGAGGAATGCACTATTGAATGACAGGACAACTTGCAGGAATTTGTCCTTCTCTGCCCTTGGCAGTAAACAACTTTACCCTGAGCCTCTACCTCACCAGCCTTAAACTTCAATTCTTTATGTAAAAATAAACAAGCCCATCCATGTCATTCAGATGCAAATTTTCTTTTTTAATGAAGGATAAAGTCATCTGCAACAAACTGCAAATAAATTTCGTTACCATCAGCAAATGTTTGATTGGTGTGTCTATATTATATAAGCATATATGTCGAAATTTCCTAGTCAAAGAAGGATTGCAAGTAGAGCGAGCTTAAGCAGCCCTGCTCAAATTAACACGACTGAAAAGACTGGCCAGCTCTCATCATCTCGGCGGCACACTAAGTACCAAAGTATAGAGATGACTGAAAGCCATCCAGACATGACTCCTGTCCCAGCCTGAGGGAGCTCTCCTGCAGTGATAGCAAGCACAGAGGACTGGAAGGGTCCCAAGGGTTTGTCTGCACCTTATATTTAAGACTAGTAGTTACTATTAGTGCTCTCTCTCTCTCTCTCTCTCTCTCTCTCTCTGTCTGTCTGTCTGTCTGTCTGTCTCTCTCCTCACTCACTCAACAGGGTCTCACATCACTACATAGCCCTGGCTATCCTGGAACTTGACATGAGACCAAGCTGACTGGCCTCAGAGTCTCAGAGATCTGCTGCCTCTGCTTCCTCACTGCTAAAAGTAAAGGTATACACCACCATACCAGCCTATGTTTGCCTTAAGAAGTGACAGGGAAAAGGAAAAAAAAATATATATATATATACACACATACATATACATATACACACATACACACACACACAATATTTCTAGTTATTAACTGGTAGATACTAGTACCTTCATTCCTTAGTCTAAAGAACATGTGTTATTGATCCGTAATATAACTATTCCCAGATTAGAACAAATCCACCATCTCAGAGGAATTTTATAGCCAGTGTCTTGGGTTTTGTTTTGCTTTTTATTTTCAGTAGCCTGTTGCTTATGCATTACAAGGTTGGTTTTTCTTTTTAACCTGACTTTCACAGCTTGTTAAACTGATTTCTATGAGTCACATATGAGGCACAGATTTTACCAGTGGAGCAAGAGCACATGATAGCAACAAAGACACCAACTTGTGGTAAGAAGCACTTTGTTGGTTAGTAGCAGAACATAATGATCAGCAAATAGGCTTGAAACTTTTAAAACTCTTAACCTTACGAGATACAGTCCATATGTTCATGGGGAGCAAAATGACAATTTTATTATGATACGGGGTGACAAATTAAGCTGTTTAAATTATCATCTCTCTGTCTACCCTCTTTGGGTTTTGGGGTTTTTGAGACGGGATTGTTTCTCTGTAGCCCTTTCTGTCCTGGAACTGTAGGGCAATAGTCATCATTTTTATTTATGTCATTAGAACTCCCCCTCGTGATCCCAAGACGTACAATCTTCTGTACTTTGCCACATTTCAAAATCTTTGCAATAAACCTTTAAAAAATCAGGGCTGGAGAGATGGCTAAGAATATTAAGAGCACTTGTTTTTTCAGAGGATCTGGATTCAATTTCCAGCACCCACGTGGCAGCCCACAGGCATCTATAACTCCAGTTCTAAGGGATCTCATACCCTCTTGTGACCCCTGAGGACTCCTGCATGCACGTGGTGCACACATACTCTGAGGTACATGCAAATACACAAATATTTCTTTTAAATACACCCAATAAAGCGTTTAACTGCTTATCATCTCATATCCCTCTTTAAAAAGGGGGTTCTATTGTTCGTTTTGAGGTAGGGTTTCATGTAGCCAAGGCTAGCCCTCAACTAGCCATGTAGCCAAGGCTGGCCTTGAATTCCCATTCTTCTGCATCTACTTCCCAAGTGCCAGTATGAGAGGCATGTGCCGCCATGCCAGGCTAAGAAGAGCTTTTGAAATATGAAATTACCATCCACTGTTATTAAAGTCGAAGCACACCCTGAGCTGAGATAAGATAGAGACAGAGATAGGCTAGGAGGGAACTTTTGTAGGCACCGAAACATTTGAAGGCACCACCTAAGACTTAAGATTTTAGGGGCTGGTGGTGGAATAAAAAAAATGTGGGGCTTTAAAAAAAATTCCGGGGCTGGGGATTTAGCTCAGTGGTAGAGCGCTTACCTAGGAAGCGCAAGGCCCTGGGTTCGGTCCCCAGCTCCGAAAAAAAGAACCAAAAAAAAAAAAAAAAATTCCTACATGTATTCCTGGTGGGAGGTTGAAGGGGGACATACATGCCGTGGCATGTGGCAGTTAGAGGTCGTTTGTTTGACAGTAAGTGTTAAGAATAACTGTGCCCACGTGTGTATGGTTTCTACTCCCTTGTTACTGTCCACCCTTTGATGTGAGTTTTGGGTCGTCTTCACCAGCTAAGTCTGGTTCTTGCAGACAGTAGAGTTGGGTCTTGTTCTTTCAGTCTGAGTCTTTTTGGTGGAACTGAGGCCATTTGCATTCAAGGTTATGAAAGGGGGTTCTATTTCCTATCACTTTACTCGGTGACATTCTGTGTTTTGTTAGGTTGCGAGCATTTCTTTCCCTTCTATATTAGTTGTTTGGGGTTTGCAGGTTTGCTGTGCTATGTGTGGTTATTTGCTTCCTGGAATTACTTAGCTTTTTGTATCTTTCCATTTTGGGGGTTGAGGCAGTCAAAACAAGGTTTCTGTGTAGCCCTGGCTGTCCTAGAACTCACTCTGTAGACCAGGCTGGCCTCGAACTCGGAGATCCTTCTGCCTCTGCTACCCACACGCTGGGATTAATGGCATTCACCGTCACTGCCCAGCCTTGGTTCCGGTCTTGAGAATACACTTTAATGTATCTTGCTTCTTCCTCCCTCTGTAATATTCTTCTAAGAATTTTCTGTAGAGTACAAAACAAGGTACATATCCAATGTGTTTGTTATAAAGTGCTCTTTAATTCCCTGTAAATGTTCAATTCATTGTACATGGGTAAGATGCACAGGAAACATTTAAAACACATTATTGAAAAGCAAAAGAAAGAAGAGAATATTCTGAAGTGCTAGCTTTGTAGGCATATATTGCGTTCATCTTTGGTTGTCTTAAAATACCCTTATTTCTGCATCAATTTTGTGAGATGGCTTCACATGGTATAGCATTCTTGATTCACAATTGTTTCCAATCCGAGCTTTTATGATTGCTGATGGGAAATAACTGGGGTGAATTCATATCAAAGGATGGACAGTAACAAGTGAAGAACTAAATGTTTCAAATCTGCCTTTGTATGTGAGTTAACATTTTCCTCATGGGCTTTGTATTTTTTACATCCTAACAATGATGTATCAGAAAGAACTTTTTCTGTCCTGTCTACATGGGCAGACAATGTCTAAATGCCCTTGTGTTTGGATGTCTATTTAATCCTCTAAATTTGGGAAGTTTTATATAATTATGTTAAATAGTCTGTTACCTTTGATTTTAGCTCTGCTCCTCCTGTGCCATGAATGTTTAGATTTGGCCTCTTGAATGTGCCCCAGACTTCTTGAAAATATTGTTCACCACATGTCTTTTTCTACTACCCTGTGTGTGTGTATGTATGTGTGTGTGTCTGTGTCTGTGTGTGTGTGTCTGTCTGTCTGTGTGTGTGTCTGTGTGTGTGTCTGTGTCTGTGTGTGTGTCTGTGTGTGTGTCTGTGTCTGTGTGTGTGTCTGTGTGTGTGTCTGTCTGCGTGTGTGTCTGTGTATGTGTGTCTGTGTGTGTGTCTGTGTCTGTGTGTGTGTCTGTGTGTGTCTGTGTGTGTCTGTCTGTGTGTGTGTCTGTGTCTGTGTGTGTGTCTGTGTGTGTGTGTCTGTGTCTGTGTCTGTGTGTGTGTCTCTGTGTGTGTCTGTATGTGTGTGTTGTTTGTGGAATCATTATCACTTTTTCCTCTATTCCTGAAATCTGTTCTTCAGCCTGATGCTTTTTGGTGTCTTTCTGTTTCATTGACCATCTCTTTCATTTCTACTATGTCTGTATGTTTCTTTTGTTCAGTGTTATAATTTCCTTGATGAAATCCTCACCCACTGTGGTGGTTTGAATATGCTTGGCCCAGGAAGTGGCTCTATTTGGAGGTGTGGCCTTGGTGGAGAAAGTGTGTCACTGTAGGGGTGAGCCTTGAGAACTTCCTCCTAGCTGCCTGGGGATGCCAGTCTTCTCCTGTTTGCCTTTCGAACAAGATGTAGAACTCTCAGCTCCTTCTGCACAATGGCTAGATGCTGCCATGTCCCTACTGTGATGATAATGGACTGAACCTCAGAACCAGTAAGCCAGCCCCAATTAAATGCTGCCCTTTTATAAGAGTTGCCTTGGTCATGGTGTCTCTTTACTGCAATGGAAACCCTAACTAACACATTCACCACCCATAATTTAGACCTTCTCCATTTTAAGGTTTCATTCATTTCAGAGACTGTCTAGTTAAGGTTTTAGATACCTTTCCTTCATGTATGCATCTGTTTGAGCTTTCCGTGTGGTCATTAATTCCTTTTAAAAGTAAAACTCTAAATCCTTTCTCCAAGATTTCAGCTATCTCTATTAACTCATAGGAAGTGACCCAGTCAACTCCTTGTACTTCTTTGTCGTGCTTTGCTCATATGCTAGAGTCAATTTGTCCTGTAGTTTTGACTCCCATCTTGTTGTTGTTGTTGTTGTTGTTGTTGTTGTTGTTGTTGTTGAAGACAAAGACGACGATGATGATGGTGGTGATGATGATGATGGTGGTGGTAGTGATGGTGATGATGATGATGACGACGATGACGATGATGATTTCTGTTAACTCTACTTAGAGTGGTATCTACATGATTATCTACTACTGTAGGGAATAGTGGAACTTTGTGTTGATTGCTAAATGGGGTCACTGAGGTGATCCTATCTTGCCTATGTGCCAATAGGACCAAGGATGGGACATGGGACTGTACACTGAACACCAGGGCAACCAAATGAAATCAAAACCCTGATTCCCTCTTTGAATTCTATGAACTTGCTTGAGGCAGAAGTTGAGACACCAGATGAGGCTGTAGTTAGAATCATGGGTCCAAGTTACCTCTGGGACCACAGAAGAATAGACTTTCTGCCAGCCCTTCAGTGACCATTGGGACCTCAGAAGTCAAGACCAGGTCCCATGCTGACCTTTGAAACCAGTAGAACCAAAGCCCAATCTCTCAAGAGACACTGAGAGTACGAAAGCTGAAGTTTCCACTCTGCCCTGACCTCTAGGGCCACTGTAGATGAAGGCTTGGCTCCATGGTGTTCTTTATTCTTTAGTCTCTACAGGGTAAGAGGAAAACTTGTGAGGAGCAATTCTCTCTTTCCACCAAATGGGTCCAGAGGATCGAACTCAGCATGTGAGGCTTAACAGCAAGCACCTTTGCCTCATGAGCCATATAGCTGACCCATGTGTGGGGATTTAGATAATTATGTTTTAAGCTTCCTATAGTATACCTTTCATCTTTTTGTATTTGAGGCCATCTTCTAGTATATTAATCTAAGGACTAAAGGGTCATAAACCAATAACTTAAAGATTATTTTCTGGGTCAGTATAGGAAGAAAGAGCTTTCATAGAAAAAAAGTAAGTTACAGAAGTACAGTAGAAAAAGTAGCTGCAGAAATATGTGTACCAGAAAAACAGGAATCTGGGGGTCGTTTGAGTGTGTGAAGTCAGGTCCAATAGAAAATCAAGCTGCATTCATTAGATGTTACTTCACTAAGTCAAGTGCACTGCATTAGCTCTGTATTTAGCATCTGTTAGAAATAAACGCAACATCACATCACTCCATGGGCTAGCCTGTTCTTCACGGTGAGCTCCAGGCCAACCAGTACCAGACCCTGCCTCAAAGATAAACAAACAAACAAGTGAAAAAGTAGCTCAAAAGTATCTTTAGGAAGCAGTGCTGATCAAAATAAAATGTCACAGGCTAAAGAAATGGCTCCGTGCTTAAGAGTACTTACTGTCCTTCCAGAAGACCCAAGTTCAGTTCCCAGCACTCACAAGCCACACAAAACCATCTCCATCTCCAGTTCCAGGAGATTTGACAGCCTCTCTGAGACACCCGTATGCATCAACACACATACACAGACTCGTGCACACACACGCACACACATAAATAAATAATAAATATTTTAAAATGGTGTAAATCGGGCTAATTTTGTTAGTAAATCATAGAAATATTCTTTTTAAATGTGATAATATTCTACAAAAATTTCTTTTTTGGTTGGTTTTTTTAAAGAAAATTGGCATTCATTCACCGTGATTTATATTTTCCCCAAAAGCTACTAATTCAACTGAAATGAATTCTTACATCTGCTCATTTACGATGCCAGGGTAGGGAGCTACATTCTTGTGTATGTGGATGAAGGAAGACAGCCTGTAGGAGTTGATTTTTCTCTACCATATTAGTTTTGAGAATCAAACTCAGGTGATCCAGTTTGGCGGCAAGCCTCTTTATCCAATCAGCCATCTTGGGAACCCAGAGTGAAACTCTTAAAGTCCCCAGATTCCTCAACAAACAAAGATACTACACATAATCCTTTGTTAGATAAGTCAAATTAATGGAAGTAGCCAATATTCACAGACAGCATGCTAGCCTCAGGCCTCTGCCAAGCATCTTGACTGCAGAAGTACCGGGATAGAAGTGGCAGTCTCCTGAGATGCTTACCTTCTGGAGAGAACCCTACAGGAAACAGTTCATATGAGAACCATAGTTTGAACCTAGTTTAAAGAAGAAAAAAAAAAAAAGTCAAGTGGTGGCACATGTCTTTAATCCCAGCACTCAGGAGATAGAGGCAAATCAAATCTCTGTGAGTTCAAGGCCCACCTGGTCAACAGAATGAGTTCCAGGACAGCCAAGGCTGTGACACAGAGAAACCCTGTCTCCAAAAAAAACAAACAAATGAACAAAATTTGTGATGTACTAATAGGGTTATAACTTGTGCTCAAATCAATTGCCTGAGTGGAGGACTTCAATCTGAAGTGGGGCTAAGGATTTGGGGCTGAAGAAAGGAGAGGGACATAAGTCACGCTTCAGTTCCACCCCTTTCTTACTAAACCTCTAGAGGCTGGAGCTGTCAGAGGACAGCATGTGTGTTCATGTGATCTCAGAAAAACCAGTTTTGCTGAAACAGAAAGTTGATAGAGGAGACTAATGGGAGATAAGGTGTAAAGGGTGATTTAGGGTCAGATCTGAGGGAGCTTTGAATGTTACAGCAAGGAATCTGGGCTTTGCACTGTAGACCAGAGAATGACAGACGGTATGTTACAGAGACAAGCATCGTTGTGACACAGCCTCTGAAACAACACGTATTGGGAGGTTCTCCTTGTTGTTGGTGAAAATGTCCCTTGAGCTAATACAACAGCCTGTTTGCTCCTGTGTCTTAGAGCCAAGGAAGTGTGCCCAAATGGGACCGCAACGGATGGCTACCCCAGCAGAAGACAGTCTTTGAAACATTGCACTGTGAAGAAACAGTTTCCTATCAAGCCTTTGACAGACCCTATAAGTAATTTTTAATGTCCAAAGGAATGAGGAACCCTTAGCAAATGCTTTTTATTTTTTTAAGCTTGTTACATTTTTGTTCTTAGGGGTATAATCATGTGTTTTACGGTATTACTAGTGGCTAGATTATTTTGAAGTAATTTGAATTTATCTTACCCTATTTCCATTCATATTTTTAAAAATGAGAGTGCAAATATTTTCACCTTGAATTAAAACAATGAATACACATGAATTGAAAATAACAAATAAGTGTTCACTGAATACTAAAAGCACTTTTAAAGCAAATTCTAGGCAATTCTGCTTTATTTTTATGTGTATTCAGATATAATAATAATAAATGCGGGCCTGAGACATTCTCAAAGCAAATACTTCAGACCAGAAGTAGAGGCTCATGCTTTCAATCCTAGCACTGAAGAGACAGAGAGAGGCAGGCGGATCTCTGCAAGTTGGTCTATATAATGAGTTCCGGGACAGCTAGGACTGTGTAGAAAGACCCTGTCTCAAAACACCAATACACAATAGCAAATCAGAAATCTTCACATGGGGCTAGCTCCCCCAATCTCCCAGAGTATTTGGTTCATGTAAAAGCTTCAAGAAAATTCCCAACACTTCCAGTCTGTTTCATATCTTGAATGACAAGATGGAAAGAATTAAGCAGATACAGTGACTCACCTCTATAATACCAGCTCTTCAGGGGACTGAGACAAAAGAAAATTCAAGGCTAGCCTCAGCTATATATCAAGTTCCAGGACATCGTGGGTTGCATGACGAGATCTTGTCTCAGACAACAAAATTGTGTATTTTTTTGTTTGTTTTTAATGTAGTCCTGTGGATTAAATAGGTAAGAATTTCAAGATTCAAACAGAGCTGGTCCTCTCATTCAGACCCGTCTCATTTAGATTATGGTCATGAAGATGGCTCTTGGCTCTCCTTTTCTTTCGCTGTGTAGAATGGAATTCTGAAAGAGAAGGAAAGGGAATGCATGAGTCCTTGAGGAATATATACCATCCAAATTCAACATTAGTCAGCTGTGCCAGATATCACACCAGAAAGGGTAGCAGCTCAGTTATATAAACTGTATTGTGTTACATGTGTTGTTGGTGACCTTGTGCTGCATCTGTGTTGGTAGTGTGTAGTACTTGAGGGTGAAAGTGTGGTCAAGCATGTTGGGACACAGATATAATCCCAGTCTGTGGGAGGCTGAGGCAGTGAGATTACTATGACTTTAGGCTTACCATGGGTTACACAGTGAGTTCCAAGCCAGCCTGCTGTACAGAGTGAAACTCTGCCCCACAAACACACGAAAAAATAGTAATAATTTGACCATGAGTAAGGCCCCGGATTTAAGCCCAACCCCACAAAATTAATAAATAAATTAACTAATAAGTGTAATAAAGCATTATTCCTCTAAATAGCTGTTTCTACTGTGGCATCTCAGAAAGATCCCCAGTTCAGGTCTCTTTAGTTTGTTGCTGTTTTGAGGAAATCAACCTGTCTAAGGTTATTGAACACATCATGAACTTGCACTTCCTGACAATTTGCATGAATGAATTTTATGGTCTTATGAAGAATATCTCAAGTAGGGGCTGGAAAGATGGCTCAGTGGTTAAGAGCACTTACGGATCTTTCAGAGAATGCAGCAGGTTCAAATGCCAGAGCATGTCTTTAATCCCAACACTCAGAGGCAGAGGCAGACCACCAAGTGTTCAAGCCAACCTGGTCTACATAGTGAGTCCCAGGCCATACAGGGGAGAGAAAGAGAGAGAGAGAGAGAGAGAGAGAGAGAGAGAGAGAGAGAGAGAGAGAGAGAGAGAGAGGGAGAGATTGTCTCAAAAAACAAAAAATAAAATAAGTTTTAAATATTTTTAACATTAAGCATTTTGTATAAAAGTTGCTGCCTTGTGTCAATAACACAAAAGATCCAGGACAATTGCCAAGAAGTACTTATTGTCCTGTCTGCTGGGTGCCTAGACTGTGCCAGACATGGTGTGGGAACACAGTTGCATACAGGAGTGGAGAAAACTTCTCTATATGTTTTTAAAGCCAATCTTTGTCTATTCCTTTAGTGTTTTTTTTGTTTGTGTTTGTTTGTTTTTTTAAGAATATTTCCAAAACCAAAGGATCGGGATTAAAATCAGATCTCATGCAGAGCCACAGAAGCAGTAGACTGTTGTCAAGCTTTTAATCTCACATGAGGGGAGTTAAAGTGAAGTTTCTAAGCCTCAGGAGAAACATCAAAGGGGGAAAAAATATCAAAACATTTGACAAAAAGCGGTACATATGTAGCTTGATTCCTGCTTAAATGCATTATATTTAAAGTGTCCTGAACCTCACTGATGCTGGGCACATACATGCTCAATAAATATCGTCAATATGAGTGGTATGGTGGACACTGAAAGTATGACACTTAGTAATATCATTGAAATTATAATTTTATAAAACATTTGCATATGGATCAGGTGTTGGAGGAACATGTCCAAATTAAAAAAAAAGTTTTAAAAGCTGTTACTTTTCTGAACTTTTTTTTTTTTTTACATTTTATACTATTGTTGCTACAATGTAATCTGAAAGCAGGGACACCTCCCCCCACTTAAATTAGAAGCATTCAAATATAACAATCGCAGCACAGGACAGACTCTGTCCACCACTGGGCTTCAAGCATGTCTTAGCATATCTGGCAAATTGCTGGGTTCTTGCTGCCAAGAGGTGATTTACATAAGAGGTTTAGCAGAAAGTCTGCAAAGAAGTGTGGGTGCTGGGGAGGAGGAGGAGGGTTTGGCCCGACTGTTTTTCAATTGCACTACTACAATAGCCCAGTCTGAATTCCAGAATTCCAGTTGGTCCGTGTGCATGCCATGCTAGCTATTAACCTATTTTGGGTGCCACCCTTGTCTCCAGACAATGCCTACCTAACTTGAAAATTTATACTCCAGGAAGCTTCATAGACTCAGACTGTAGATCATCAAAAACAGAAATAAAATATGTATTAAAAATCTCAGTTTTTATAGCAGAACATATATAAAAGGGAGATGTTGAGACTTAGCTCCACTTGTGTAGAAAATATGACATTATTTCTGCTGTGTCAGAGGCTCCAGGAAACACAAACATTTTGATTGCTTGAGGGCGAAGTGTTACACATAAATATGCCTAGCATAAGGTTATGGTGACCTAGCTTAATGATGCCAGTTCAGTGATGAGTGCCAGAGACACAGAAACCTTAGCAACAGATAGTTGGATAGCCAAATAAAACGTGTTTGCTTTTTCTCTTTAATTAATATTTATTTATTAATATATTACAGCATGAATTTGAAACATTTAGTGTAATATGCAAAGATAAAATCAGGCTAATTATAATTTCCATTCTTTCTAGTATTTTTTTTTTGTGGTGAAACCTTTAAATTCTATTTTGGTTATTTTGAAATGTAAAATTAATTGTTATAAACTGTAGTTTCCTCCTGGTGCTATTCAACATTCGAACTATATATGTTAGATGCTCTTCTATTACTGTGATAAAACATCATAACCAAGGGGACTTATAGAAGAAAGGGTTTATTGGGGCTTACAGTTCCAAGGACTTGGAGTCTATCACTATCAAGACAGAGAAGCATGGCAGCAAGCGAACATGGTGTCTGGAGCAGCAAGCTAAGACCACAAGCACAAAACAGAAAGAACAAAAGGTCTATGATATAAGTCTTTAAGTTCTCAAAGCCTGCCCCAAGTGACATACCTTCCTCCAGAAAGGCCATAGCCCCTAGACCTCTTCAAACAGTGCCACCAACTGGTGACCAAGTGTTCAAATATATGAGCCTATGGGGGACATTTTCATTCAAGCCAGCACAAACAACTTCCCCTTTTCTAACTGTTTTGGTACCCACCATCTATCTCCTTATTATGTCACCTCCTCCCTCCCTTTCCTAGTCTCTCCTGCCCTCTATTCTACTCTCTGCATGTGTGCATGCTAAACTTTTTGAGCTTCCAAAAACAGGTGAAACACAGGCTATCTCTGTTCCTGATACATTTCATTTAACATAATATCCCATTCCATTATAACATAAATGATAGGATTTCACCTTTTTATAGCTAAAGACTATTGTGTGTATCATATTTTTAATCTTTAAAATTTGCTTATTCTTTGATAATTTTTATGTCTATACAATGTATTCTGTTTTATTTAACCATATCCATTAGACTCTCCTCCCCATCCCCACTGAACCCATTCTTCTTTCCAACAAATCTCCAGTACTTTCTTATCTTTTGGTTGTTTTTCTGTGACCCACTGAGTTTAACTAGGATGGCTTATGTGAGCAGGGTTATTTACTGTAGCTTGCACAACTATGACCAGACCACAATCCCCAACTATTATTATCTATTAATAGCCAGCCACTCAGAGAGAAGTGAGACCTCAAGAGCCTCCCACCAGTCCATGACTGCTCCAGCATACCACAGTTTTAGCCAGTCATACATGGATACACATCTTAGTTAATCCCTTATCTCTGGTGTGGTTAAATAGTTCTGCAGTAAACCTGAGAGTATACGTGTATGGTGGCTATAATAAAACACCTGACAAAAGCAACCTAACAAAGGAAGAATTTCGTTTTAGCTCGAGCTTAGAGAGTGC
This sequence comes from Rattus norvegicus, assembly GCF_021556685.1. Lineage (NCBI taxonomy): Eukaryota > Metazoa > Chordata > Mammalia > Rodentia > Muridae > Rattus > Rattus norvegicus. The sequence goes on from NC_141544.1 coordinate 76,415,094, forward strand.
AAGCAACATGATAGAGTGAAAGTTTCCTGGTCATATTGAACCTGCGTCTCAAGGCAGAGACTAGTGCTGGTGATGGTCTCTTCTTTCCTAGCCTATAGAATCCTGCCTCCCCCATCTAAAGAGGGTCCTCTCACCTATCCTCAATCTAAAAACTCCCTTGCAAACACTTACCTAGATATTTGTCTCCTAGTAATTCCAGAGCTGGTGTTCTTGATCAAAGTTGACCATCACAATGGTCTTTGGCATTGCTGATTCTACTGTCTCTATATACATACCCAGTAGTGGATTTGTCATATGGTAAATCTATTTTCAGTTTTTAAAGAAACTTCCATAGGTGTTGTGGGTCTTTAATCCTAGCACTTGAGGGACAGATACAGGCAGATCTCTGTGAGCTTCAGGATAGCCTCAATCTCTAAAAGGAAGGAAGGAAGGAAGGAAGGAAGGAAGGAAGGAAGGGAGGGAGGGAGGGAGGGAGGGAGGAAGGAAGGAAGGAAGGAACAGTGGGCTTTCATAGTTCTATACAATGATTGTACTAATTTCAACAGCTTATAAGGCTTGTCTGTGGAACTTCTGAGGAAAAATGTCCGATTAGAAATTGCCTCTGTGGGCCTGGAGAGATGGTTCAGGGGTTAAGAACACTGGCTGTTCTTCCAAAGTGCACAGGTTCAATTTCTATCATCCACATGGCAGCAAATAACTATCTATAATTCCAGTTGCAGGGGAAGATGACACCCTCATACAAATATACATGACGGCAGAACACCAATGTACATAAAATATAAATAACTTATTTTTAAAAAGAAAGAGATCGCTTCTTTGTAACTTGATACATAAATGAAAAGAGTCAGGATACAGGACTATTTCAATGAAAGATTGGAAGATCTTTTCAAATTAAAAGGAAGCAATAGAACAAGTGAGTGCCAAAGGGGTCCAGAGGGGTGATCCACCAGTCCTGTCTTCCTGTTGACTGGAGGGAAGTCAGAAAGCCCACCCAAAAGACCACGTATCCTTGGTAGGGTATGGTCACAGAAAAAGCCCATAGTTCTTCCACACCTAGTGATTAATTATAGAATTTGGGCAGACATTAACTTTAAAGACTTGTTTTTTACATTTACTTATTGATTGAATGATGTGTGTGTGTGTGTGTGTGTGTGTGTGTGTGTGTGTGTGTTTGTATGCATGCGTGTGCCTATGCACACACATGTTTCATGTTTTCTCCTTTCGTTGTATGGGTTCCAGGGATTGAACTCAGATAATCAAGCTTATCATGCCATCACCACTGAGGTGGGATGACTCGTGTGTGATGTGTCATCAGTGAAGAGTTCTTTATATCCATTTTGTCTCCACTCAGAAACTGGGCCATGACCATTTGCTATCTGTCCTGGGTGTAAGGTACTTTGCTTCTGCAGCTGATCTGTATGTCTGAGTTGCTCTGAGCCTGGAGGCTGCAGTCTCTGGTTTAGCACCTCGTAGTGAGAACAGCAGGAGGCTAAGTAAAGAAGCCTTTTGTTCTGTCTCTGAAGGAGTTATGTAGCTCTGGGTTAGTCTCAGGAGGAAAGGGGAGGGAGGGAGGTCTGTTTCTCTTCTCAACACTTGTATGACTTTCAGAGTGTGTGATTACATGGTAAAAAGTTCACTATGAGTTTCCACATAAATTCAGGTCGTAAATTGAATAAGAGGTTTATAACAAAGAATGTCTATATGCATATCCACTAGGAGCAATTATCTGGCTAATTATTCACCATTTGTTACTAGCTTACAGGTTCATAGAAAGTTAAAGACCGTAACTAAGCTGTCCTTGAAGTTTTGTATAGATGAACCCAGTCAATATCTTATCCCCTGTTTTTGCACCTCTGGTCCTGTGGTGTATATCATCTTTATGACCTTCAGTTAATGTTTTGTTTTGTTTGTAACCCCTTGGAATGTGCCCTGGGTTTTAGAAGTCTGTTGTTATCTCAGAAGCAATTAAGCAATTCTGTTATAAAAGGGGCTCAAATGTCTTTGTCTCTGTTGCTATTCCGAATGACAGTGACCCTAGCATGCTAGATGCTTCTGCAGAATAAATGCTCTTTGTTTTTGCAACTATCTGAGTCTGAGGTCTTTCTTCAGTGTATCTTGGACCCTTACAATCAGCAGTGGAAAAAGGATCTATTTTGTCACCCTTATGTCTTGGAGAACTATGGCCAGATTTGTGATATGAAGAGGGACTGGGTTACCCTGGGGAGCTCATAACAAGGAGGAGTCACAAGTTGAGTCTAATCAACCAACCCAGCAGAGATTCCTGGTCAGCAAAGAAGGGGGCTATGGGGTGAAGACAGCTGTCCCTCACATCTGGCATCTGTCCAGCCCGAATCAGCAGCAGCCTAAATGATAGAAAGTCAGTTCTTCAAATCAGTTGAACCATTAACACTCACCATCTACACTGGGCAGACTCCAATTTTAGAGGACCTAGGGGGAAAAAAATACATTTCATCTTCTCTTGTTTCATTACACTTTGTGTTTTGTCTCCCTTTTTTTTAACTGCATTTTTAGTCATATTTAAGTTTTATTTTGTTGTTTACAAATCTGTTATGTTTTAATTCTTTTTCTAAAAGATTTATTTATTTTATGTATGTGACTACACTGTAGCTGTCTTCAGACACACCAGAAGAGAGCATCAGATCCCATTACAGATGGTTGTGAGCCACCATGTGGTTGCTGAGAACTAAACTCAGGAACTCTGAAAGAACAGTCAGTGCTCTTAACTGCTGAGCCATCTCTCCAGCCTGTTTTAATTCTTTATACATCTTCTTATGTTTATCTTACTTTTTTTGAATTATTTCTTTATTGGCAATCATTTTTTACCTCCTGGTTTTTTTATCTCTCCCATCTATCTCATAACATTTTCCTCCCCCCTCCTCTCTCCCTTCTTCCCTCCCTTCCTCCCTCCCTCCCTCCCTCCCTTCCTCCCTCCCTCCCTCCCTCCCTCCCTCCATGTGCAGCCCTGGCTATCCTGGAACTCAGTATGTATACAAGGCTGCCTCCCAAGTGTTGAGACTAAAGGCATGTCCCTCATTTTTAAAAATTAAAATAGAATCACAACACTTTCTTCTTCCCTTCCCTGCCTGCAGCCCCTCTAAGCTACCCTCACTCAAATTCCCTCCATGTCACCCCTGTGAATTTGAGAGCCTCTTTTTCTTGATTATTGTTGGTGTGTGTGCATGTGTTTAGTTACTGTTCTGTTGCTCTGAAGAGATACCATGACCAAAGCAATTTCTCAAAGGAAACATTTAATTGAGGGTTTGGCTTGCTTACCCTTTCAGAAGGTTTGTCTCTGACCATCATGGCAGGGAGCATGGTGCCAGGCAGGAATGGGGCTGGAGCAGTAGCTGAGAGCTTGCGTCCTGATCTGTGGGTAGAGTAAAACAGTCAAATACCTGAGTCTATGAAGTCCATCCTCACTCAGACATTCCATTCCACTCACATTCCACTCCCTGGCCCCCATCGTAGCTATATCATAATAATACAAAATGCATTCGGTCTAACTTCAAAATTCCCCAAAGTTTTTCCATCTCAACACTGATTAAGAATCCAAAGTCTTGACAGGCATGGTGGCACATACCTTTAATCCCAGTACTTGGGAGGTGGAAGCAGGTGAATCTCTGAGTTTGAGCCCATCCTAGCCTATAGAGCAAGTCCCAGGACTACACAAAGAAACATTGTCTTGGAAAAAAAATAAATGAAAATTTAGAGGCTGATTGAAGTCTTACTAAATAATCTAAAACAACCCTTTCTCCCAGAGTGTGGCTTAGAACCCGGTGACTCTCAGAAGATCAGGAAAAGCTGAAATACTTTTACTAGGTTCCAACCTAAAAGAATGACTTGGACTCTTGGTCTTAAACATTGAGTCTACGAATCCATCAGCATCCCAAATCTTTCGGAAGAGGATAATTACCGTCCTGGCAGCCAGATGCTGATTTGCCCAAGGATGCAGGAATCAACCTTGCTAGTGAATGGCAAAGGCACCTGATGTAACACAGAAGGTAAGAAGTCAGTATGTATTCCTTCTGTCCTACAGTCCACTGAGGAGGGACTTCCTGCCAATGGCGATAAAAGCAGAATTCACATCTCATAATTGTAATGACCTTGATAAAGATCCATCTTGGGGTTTCACAGATTTAAGGGTTTGTTTGTTTATTGAGACGGGGTCTCACTATGAAGCTCAGGCTGCCCTGGAACTCAGGTTGCAAACCAGTCTGGCCTCAACAAAACTCAAGAGATCTTCCTCCCTCTGTGCATGGCCCCCCACCCCTGGCAGAATTAAACATTAAGGAATGGGACAAGTAGAGCAAACATGAGGACCCTTGTAACCATCTTTCACTTGTGTGCCGGTGCACACATGGATAATAGAGAACTCAGCCTCAGGATGCTTCTCAAGTTGTTCAGTGCGTTGGGGGGCGGGGGGTAAATCATGATCCAGCAACAGGAATCCTTGGATTATTTTAGACCTTTTTCCTTGCCTATAGGTAAGTTCCATGTGACCATGTGACATACGAGTCAACTACTCCTAGATAAAAGGATATATGCCAGGGCTGGGGATTTAGCTCAGTGGTAGAGCGCTTACCTAGGAAGCGCAAGGCCCTGGGTTCAGTCCCCAGCTCCGGAAAAAAAAAAAAAAAAAAAAGGATATATGCCCTGAAAAGCTCTTGGCCCCAAGGAAGACTCTCATCTTGTAGAGATTGGGTGACATAGCTGAATTTATGGGCACAGGGGTGGGCTTCTGTGCCTCATCTCTCACTGTCTGGCTCCTAGGAGTATGTGCTCCGAGTAGCCATCAGCTGTGTGAAACGTCCCCCAGGGAAGTGAGATCAGGCTGCCTGAATCAGGCTGCCCTCGGTTGCGTCTTGGCTCTGGGATTGTTTCCATTGTTAAAGATACCTGGTAGTTGAGAAGACGATACAAAGCGGTACTTGTAAAAGTTGTTTGAAAACTTTAAGGACTGTAGTAGTCAGTAATGGTGTTTACTGATAAAGGTAATGTAAGTCCCTTAGGAACTAAGGAGGTGGTGGCTCAGTGCCTTCTCAACTCTTCCAAAGGACCCAAGTTTGCTTCCCAGCACCTACGTCAAGTGGCGTACAACTCTGTGCGGCTCCTGCTCTGGAGAATCAGATGCCTCTGGCCTCTACAGGCATGATACACACATCTACATTTATTCTTTTTATCAACATTGTTTTATTTTATACATATACATCATATACATCATATACATCATATACATATACATATACATCATATACATATACATATACATATACATATACATATACATATACATCATATACATATACATATACATCATATACATATACATATACATATACATATACATATACATATACATATACATATACATATACATATACATATACATATACATATACGTTGTCACTGTCTTCAGACACACCAGAAGAGGGCATCAGATCCCATTACGGACGTTTGTGAGCCACCAAGTGGTTGCTGGGAATTGAACTCAGGACCTCTAGAAGAGCAGTCAGTGCTCTTAACTGCTGAACCAGTTCTCCAGCCTCTTCATCTACCTATAATTGAAACTAATTAAAAAAAATGTTTCTCAAGTTAAGCCAGTTCAGTATTTAGGAAGACTAGAATGAAATAGTTTTTCTTCCCGGGAGCCAAAACCACCGAGGGCACAGTTTCCTTCCATTTGCTATCACAGCCTGTCACATCTGCGAGTCTATTCCAGCAGTTCTAACACCCTTGTCATATTGATCTGACTCTAAACACCACTTCACTCACCTCAACCCACCTCACAAGGGTCTGCAGACTCCTCTGTCTTATAGAGAAGCTAAACTCTTCACTCGTGAATTCCAAGCCCTCCATCACAGCTCAGACCCGTGGCACCCCTGACCAGCTTCTAGGTGAGGGCTTTATTTGTTTGGACCCGATGAGCATCAGAAACATGGTGGCCATCCAGCCTTTGCATTGTGCAGCTGAGGGACCTGAAACCCTCAGAGGGGATGTGATAGTCCCCATACCTACACACAGATCTTCCACTTGGAGTAAGATGCTGTACTTTCCATTCTGTGCTCTAGTCCTAAGCATGGGACATGTAGAACTGGTACCCGGGAGACAAGATGGCATGGTATAAATGACATGTGAGGCAATACAGAGAATTTAAAACTCCTCCGAGCTTGTAATACTGAGAGTTTGCAGTAAATGATCTAAAAGATTTTTTTCGTTTGGTTTGGTTTGGTTTGGCTGTTGTTGTTGTTGTTGTTATTGTTGTTGTCTTTAAGATTTACTTTATTCATATGAGTACACACTGTCGCTCCCTTCAGACACACCAGAAGAGGGCATCGGATCTCATTACTGATGGCTGTGAGCCACCATGTGGTTGCTGGGAATTGAACTCAGGACCTCTGGAAGAGCAGTCAGTGCTCTTAACTGCTGAGCCATCTCTCCAGCCATTGTTTTGTTTGTTTGTTTGTTTGTTTGTTTGTTTTTTAAAGATAGGATCTCACTATGTAACTCTGGCTGGTCTAGAACTCTCTATGTAGACCAGGCTATCCTGGAACTTACAGATATCCCCCTGTCTTAGAGCAACAAATGGAATCTAGGTAGATTGGTACATACCTTTAATCCCAGCTCACTGGAGACCTAGTCAGGCTGATCTGTCGCTAAGTTTGAGGCCAGCTGGTCTACAGAATGAGTTCAAGAGCAGCCAGGCTATACACTGAGACATGCTCCCCTCCAAAACAGCAACAAACAACCAATCAAGAGGGAGTCTGCTTTCCTCTAGGGAGGTTACTAAAGCTGGGGGCAGAGCAGTCCTCAGTTCAGTCTGCTTTGAAATGAAAATCATGCAAATTGTCTTCCAAATTGAATGATTTAGGAACAATAATAATTAACAGACTTGTTAAGGTTTCCCTGGGGACCGACCTATTGAATTATTAGTGTCCACAAAGGCTTGCCTTTTGACTTGAAGCTAACAAGGATCATTATGTTGGGAAACCTCACCAGAATGACACTGTTACAGTTTGCCCAGTTAGAAGTTGGAAAAACCTCATTTTCTGCCAAAGGTTTATTACTGCTTCTGCTGAGTGTGGGATAATTTACAACCTCCCTAACTTCAGCTACAGGAGATCCTTTTGAATTCGGTGGGCACCCGCACTACTGTGTACACACACACTCACACATACACAAAAGAGAGAGACACACACACACAAGTACACATAATTAAAAATGAAATATTTTTAAAAAATAGTTAAATCGGGGTTGGGGATTTAGCTCAGTGGTAGAGCGCTTGCCTAGCAAGCGCAAGGCCCTGGGTTCGGACCTCAGCTCTCCCCACCCCAAAAATAGTTAAGTGTGTGTGTGTGTGTGTGTGTGTGTGTGTGTGTTACACAAAATGAGTCTTATCAACTTCTACCTCTGCTTCAATGAGTAGATGATGCTTGAAATTCATGTATTATTTATTCGAATGTCAAGTATTGCTTATATATTTTTATGTTTTCTAGTAAATCATGACATGGAATGAGAAAAATGAAACATATTTGATAACATTAAGATTAATAAATGGAATTTTAATTAAAGAGGTTTCCATATGCCAAGCTGAGTGAAGGTGGTGTGTGCTTTAATCCCAGCACTCGGGAGGCTGAGGCAGGCAGATCTCTGTGAGTTCAAGGCCAGCCTGGTCTACAGAGTAAGTTCCAGGACAGCCAGGGCTAAACAAACAGAGAAACCTTGTCTTGAAAAGCAAAACAAAACAAACAAAAAAGAGTACATACATTTCCTGTCTTGGGGCTGGGGATATAGCTGTAATAGAGTGCTTAGCATGCCTGAAACCATGGGCTCTGTCCCCAGGACCCCAAAACCTATGTCAATTTTAAAATTTTTTTTATATTTTTGAAATATGCTGTGCTAGTCACTGTTCTATTGCTGTGAGGAGACACCATGACCATGCCAACTCATATATATATATATATATATATATATGTATGTATGTATATATGTATATATATATGTATATATATGTATATATATATATATATTCTATAGCTGTCTTCAGACACACCAGAAGAGGGCATCAGATACCATTACAGATGGCTGTGAGCCACCATGTGGTGGCTGGAAATTGGACTCAGGACCTCTGGAAGAGCAGCCAGTGCTCCTAACAGATGAGCCATCTCTCCAGCCCCCCAGGGCCAGCTCTTTAAAAGGAAAACATTTCATTGGAGGTTGACTTAGTTTCATGGCTTAATCCATTATTGTCATGATGGGGAACAGTGTGTAGGCAGATATGGTGCTGGAAAAGGAGCTGAGAACTCTACATCTTGATCCTCAGGAACCAGAAAAAAAAAAAAAAAGACCAAAACACACTTCCTTCAACAAGGCCATACCTCCTAATAGTGCCACACCCCTTGTACCTATGGAGGCCATTTTTATCCAAACCATTGTATATACGCTTAGGGACTGGAGGCTTGGGACTGAGGGATCGCTCAGCATTAAGAATAAGTGCTGTGAGCTGCTAAACTGCACACCTTTAATCCCAGCGCTGGGGAGGCAGGTGGATCGCTGAGTTCGAGACCAGCCTGGTCTATAGAGCAAGTTCTAGGACAGCCAGGGCTGTACAGATAAACTCTGTCTCAAAAACAAAAACAAACAAAAAAAACTAACAAAAGCAAAAATCAAAAACAACAACAACAAAAATCAACCAATTAAAATAAAAGAAGAATTGCTGCCCTTGCAGAGGGTGGGAAGTTGGTACCCAGCGCCCACATGGCCATTCACAAATATCTGTGACTCCGGTATTAGATCTGACACTGCAGTGAGCACATACATGTGCATGAAGGCAAACAGCAAACATACATACAAAATTTCAAAAAAATATATTTTTTTAATTTTTGAAAAGCAAAACATTAGGGAATCAAACTTTTGGGCATACAGCTATTGGAGAACAATAGTTGTGGGGCCGTGGACGGTGCCAGCAAACTTAGTAAGGTTGAGTGGGTTGGAAGACCCAGAGCTTTGAGAGGACGGTAGGAGCTTCACCTGCTTCTGACCAGTCCCCAGTCACGTGACCACACACCTATATCGGATGTGACCTGTGGTCCCATAGATCAGAACAGAGTTCTTCATGCTGATGAGGTACCTAGAGGCCCTGAGGGTTTAGCTAATAAGCTTCCCTGCAAAAGGTCCACCCTGAAGAGGAAGTGGGTGTGCAGCCATTTTCCAAGATGAATGATCAATAAACAGGAACCAAAGCCTGTCTGCATGGAGAAGGCCTTCATCTACAGAGCTGTGCTGCTTAAGTCTCCTGCAGAAGGCCCCTCCACGCTAAGGACAATCTCCAATGAGTTAGGCCGGAACTCCCCGCCTGAAGACCCAATTCAGTTCCTAACTCCCTGTGACCCAACAGTGTCCGGGTGTTCAGGGTAGGAACCCACGGCCCCAGACTCCCACAGGTCCACTGGTTCCCTCTGTTCCCAACTCTTCAGTGTGGTTCCCAGTGGCATCTGGATGACCAGGAGTCAGGAACTCCAGCTTTGACCTCAGCCTGTGCCACTTCTCACTCAGCCTGAGACCCCCACCCAAGGCCATTCTCCCACGCCCTGAGCTACGGTACATCAGTGCTTCCCTCAAGCCCACCAGCGACAGCAGCATAGGGTAATTATGGTCTAGCCCCCTGCATTTCATCGGCCCGGTGGAGGTCCTATACCTCAGCGGTGAGACAGAATGCGGAACCACAAATAATGAATCATAATAGTAATCGTAACTGTTAATATTTGGTGAGGACTAATTATGTGGCAGGTACTATACTTAGTGCTTGATGTGGATTATGGTACTTAATCTGTATTTCACGTGTAGATACAGTGAGGCAGGTGTGAGACGTGGCTTTCAGGGGTTCAGCCTTCCTAAGGCCACAGCTTCTCATGCTGTGGTGACTCCCCCTAATCATAAATTATTTCCTTGCTACTTTATAACTAATTTTGCTACTGTCATGAGTCATAATGTAAATATCTGATGTGTGTAAATATGTGACCCCTGTGAAAGGGTTGCTTAACCCGCCCCCAAAGGGGTCGTGACCTACAGGTTGAGAACCACTGGCTTAGCTGAAACCGCTGGGGCATGAAGATGTTGGGTAGTTCATCCAGGGTGACAGAGTTAGTGCGTAGAGAGAGATACAGCATGGAAAGGGAAAGAAAGTTCCTAATTAAACCAATAGATTATTCTCTTTCTCCAAGCGGTGGGCCCGTCTAAGTCACTGTAAATAATATCGAGTGAGTTTATCCCCTGCAGTCACATTTATTTGTTTGTTGAATCTGTCATAATGCAAAGAAAACCCTTTGGAGGGAGATCTGCACTAAGCGTGATAAGGAGAAGAGAAAGATACAGTCTTCACCACCTCCCCCTCCCCGAAGTAAAAATCAAAACAAACAACAAACCTATAACCAGAGCCCCGTAGGGAGGCAGAGTGAGAAATGGTTATTACAAGTGAAATCCAGTAAGTGCCTTCATGGGACCAAGGGCCAGAGTAGGGGACAAAGCGTTTCAGCAGTGTCTGGCCGCCGGACTGAAAAGCTTGTGTTAAACCTTTATCGACCAGTAGGATCCTGAACACAGATTCGTAAGGGAGGGGTATTGAGGCAAGGGGACCACCCAGGCAAATGCTCACTCTGACTCACTGTGGATTCATGATCCTACCCTGGCACGACCTTTGGAGGAGTCCCCAAGCCTTAGGACATCTGTAGGCAAGTCCTCATTTGTAGATAATAATAGGGGAAAAATAATAAACCTTGGGAATTGGAGATCCCCTTAGGTTAACTCGGCCCATCCAAGTACACAGAGCTCTTGTAAACCCTCAGCCAGGCTCAAATACTCCTGACATCAGGTCCATGGTGACCTCTTCCATCAGCAGATTCCAGCAGTTTCTGACATGTCCCTTATTCGCCTGCTTACCTGCCTGCCATCCGTACGTTAGACTGGAACTTAAGCTCTGTAAGGATGGGGGCTCCGGCTTGGGTTGGATCCCCAGTGACTAAAGATAAGTGGGCAGATGATGGATATCTGTTGAGATTCATGCATTCCCTCTCCGGCAGCAGCTAACCATGGGAACCTGGGAAGACTGCGGCTTGCTTGTGGCATCCCATGAGGGTGGCGAGACCACCGTTGCCAGCACATAGCCGGATATAGCATGGGTTTGTTTTCTTTTTTTTTCTTTTCTTTTCTTTTTTTTTTTTTTTTTTTTTGGTTCTTTTTTTTCCTGAGCTGGGGACCGAACCCAGGGTCTTGCGCTTCCCAGGCAAGCAATCTACCCCTGAGCTAAATCCCCAACCCCAGGTTTGTTTTCTTAATAATCACGTGCTACAATAAGTGGGCAGATGATGGCTTTTCGCTGAGATTCATGCATTCCCTCTCTAGGTAACTGACATTGACGAAGATCTCAAGTGATTTCTACAAGACCATCATTTAGAGATGTGCAGGTCACTTTCCCACCCACTTTGTGTCTCCACCAAGATATCAATCTCTGTGGAGAAGCCAGGAATGCTCATGAGATCTTGCAGTCTGGAGGGAGAGGCACCGGTTAGAAGATACCCGCAGCTACTTCATCAGCAAATCGCAAGCTCCATTGATTAACGCTTCAGGTATATTTTTCTTTTTATCTCCCTGATGACTATCAATCCCTGAGGAGAAAGTGAATGGGCTTCCTCATTCACTTGATTGCTCTCTCAAATAAACTTTATTTGGGGGTGGCTCTGCTTTTTTGTGTTGTGTCTGGAACATCGCCTCACTTTGCAGCACCCTCCAGTCGGGCATGGGTGTCCTTTCACCTTACTCACACGGGGTTTTAGAGCAACCCAAGCTTGCACTAACCATTCATGTCCACTACCCATCACTGCCTCCTGCCTCTCTAACAGACAGCTAACCGTCCTCCTGCCTACTCTTACCTTCCACCCCTTGCGTTATTGTCTTGACTTGTACAGGGAAATTTATACAATAAAGCTCCCGACCTTCCGTTTAAGAAGCTAATAACAATAACCTTGAACAAAATAAAAGGCCCTGCATACAGTACAGTAAGGTTTCCCGAAAGAAGAGGAGGAGAAGAATATACCTGAGGCGTTCAGTGGCACTTGGGATTTACTGATAAGGAACCTACTGGTGTCCTGTCCCAGTGGATGCCTCTCCCTCCAGGCCACAGTGAAGAGCCCTCCCAGCTTCTCCGTTCCACACTGTACTTGAAGTAAGCATGTAGCTCTTTCTTACTCGTAGCCATTTTATTATCTAGAAAGTCAGACACGGCAAGGTCTAGCCTGGTGTCCAAAAGGACGGCTGTCCTGTTACCAAGGTAGGACATTCAGGAGAAGGAGCAGACTTCAAAGTGACAGAGAAGCATTTGGCTTAAGACTTGCTGAACCCGTAGGCCTGAGGGTATCCAGCAAGCAATTATATTTTAGTGCTTAGGCTCTGGAACACAAAGCTGAAACAGATCTGTGAGTCACCAACAGTGATATTTGACACCTCCCCGGGGGATGGGAATATTGAATATCATCAGGATTGGGGATGGGAGGGGAGAGAAAAAGACAAGGCAAAGGCAAAATAAATAAATAAAAAATAAAAAACCTTTCACAGTGGCCACACAATGACCGTCTACAGAAGCCTCCTTCAGAGAGAAAAAGGAATCCTCAGGGACCATAAGGAAAGCCCGGTGAATTTAATGTCAGATATGCCAAAGTTGGCACTGATGTAGAGGGAAGGTTAATCGTTTATATCAAACACAGCAGAAAGTAGGTGGAGAACAAAAACGCAGGCATTGCTACTGAGTTCGTCAGTAAAGAGAGAGAATGACAGTCTTGGAGAAAATCATTCCGGCGGACGTGTTAGAGCCAAACTGGAAGCAGTCAAGTGAAAGAATGAATTGTACGGATGACGTCAAAGCTGAACCTACAGCCTGTTTTGAGATGCGGGGTCCACGCAAATGTTTCGAATACATGTGATCCCTGTGCTCTAAATGTAACTGTCTCACTTTCATTACTAACTGACTCCAGAATTGGGCATTTTATGGGTCCTACAGTGTATCTGATATTCAACTGGTCCCACTGTATATATAAAATGAGACTTCATTTTATGGGTAGATTTAGTACACCAGCATGGCACTACATATATATTCTTTTAATTTACGCACTGCTTCCATTTTAGACGTCGTGTTGTTAGACGTCCAATCATTTTCCTCGAGGTCAGTCTTACCAAATTCTTCCTGGACGTAAGATAAGACTCTTTAGATTTTTTTTTTTTTTAAGCACAACCTAAATTCTGCTGGAATCACCACAGGTCTGGTGAATGTCTGTATCTTTTCCTCATCATCTCCTAATGCCTTGAGGAGGCAAGCCTCTGGGAAACTTTACCTTCCTGCCCCAGCCTCTACCACTCAAAGGCTGGTAGGATGCCAATCTCAAAGTGAGTTCAAGGTTCATGTAGCTCATTACTCTCTTTTTACAGGCAAATAAACGGAGGATTCTTGGGAGAAAATGACTTATTTAAAGGAGCACTGTTGCAACGTAAGCGCAGAGATAGGGCTTGGGTTCAACGCTGGATCTGTAGTTTCCCACACGTATGACACCAGGTTAGTAGCCGCTGGACCTCTGTTCCTCAGCTTCCTCATTTAGAAGCGGAACTAACGACCACCACAGCCTTGTGTGGTTACCGCCTGGTGGAAGGAATGCAATGAGAAAACATCTGGCTGGTGCCTGCTACGTGGTAGAAAGTTGACAACTGACTTCACTCACCTGTCACACAGGACGGAGGCAAACTGACTGACATCTCCCGACTCCTAGGTCAGAGCTATTCATACTCGGGACTTCACGTCCAAACATTCCTGGGGCCACATGCTGGCTCTTAAAGGGCTGCAGAAGCTGAAGTAGTTTTAAGGGGATAGATTTCCAGATTCTCAGATTCCACGTGGGCTTAGACCCTCAGGCTCTGTGGCAAACACATTTACCTGCCGAACCATCTCATTGGCCTCCATTAAAACCTTTTTTTAATAAATTAGTCATTTGTAAGTTAGGCAGTGGTGACACATGTCTTTAATCCCAGGACTGGCAAGGCTATTTAGAGAAACCCTGACTCTCTCTGTCTCAGAAAAAAGTAAAAGTAGATAGACAGACAGACAGACAGACAGACAGACAGACAGACAGACAGATAGATAGATAAACAGACAAGCAGATCAATAACTTGGCATTTGTGGTAGTCCATAATCTCAGTACTCTGAAGGCAAAAGTAGAAAGATCTTCCCGTGTCTGAAAATATCCAAGGTTACACAGAGAGGCTGTGTCTCGATAAATTTTAGTGACTACATTATTTATTGACTCAGTGCATTTGTATAGAAATCAGAGGACAACTTGTTGGAGTCAGTCAGGTTCTCCTCCACTATGTATGTTCCAAGGATGAAACTTGGGGTGTCAGGCTTGGCAGCAAGCACCTTTACGCACTCAGCATCCCACCACACCTTTTTCTAAAGGGCTGCTGGTGGCTTAAGGTTCTGGGTTCAACGCCCAGTACCACACAAACTGGGTGGAACGGTGCACACCTGTGATACTAGCACTGGGGAGATGGACATAGGAGGATAACCTGAGCTACCAAAGACACAGGAGACCCCGTCTCCAAACTGCTTAAACACTTCAAGCCTGGAAATATACTGTATTTGGTTAAAATATGTGGGCAAGGGAGACAGAAATAAAGACTCTAGAGGAGGGAAAACCCTAAAATTTCAACCATGCAAGCAGAGATCATATAGACTTATACGGCAGATGAGGTTTACATTCACCAGTAAGCAGTTAGCAGGGTGATGAAATAGGTTTACTTATACAATCCTGGAAACAATATCCTTTGTAACTCTTAAAACATCTGATGAAAAAAAAATGTCAACCTAAAATGTATTAAGAAAAGCATAGTTTTTGAAGAAGAGGTTCTGCCTACACTTCCCATAGTCTCACCACTGTCTGTCTCTGGTTACAGATGATCTCTTTTTGGTTCTGTTTTTTTTTTTTTTTTCTTTTTTTTTCTTTTTTTTTTTTTTTTTTCGGAGCTGGGGACCGAACCCAGGGCCTTGCGCTTGCTAGGCAAGCACTCTACCACTGAGCTAAATTCCCACCCCGCTCTTTTTGGTTCTTTTTGGTACGCATGTGCACACACACACACACACACACACACACACACACACACCTGCCATTTTCTTCTGGACTTTGCATTGCTCCTGTGTCATAAGTGTTAGCCTTCTCTGAAGAGCCTTCGGCCATTAAAGGAGAGTTGGCTTCCTATTTATCTATGGTCCCAGCACCCTCGAGCTTTAGTATGTACCGTAGTCTCCTGTAGGGCTTGCCAACTAACACAGATTTCTGGGTCCCTTCCTTACCTTTTTAGATCTGGAATTTCAGGAGTAGGACCCCCAAAGGTGATTTGCAACAAGTCCTCAGGTGACAGTCATGCTGCTGACCTGACCCCCCACCCCTATTTGAGAGATACTAACACCTGTCTGGCCTGTGGGTGTCATGTATGGAACTATAAACAATAACACAAGAAATGTGCCAGGTATAAAGACTTAATCAAATCAACCTTCTCAAACACACTTCTGCAGTGTTAAGAATCCTTCAAGGTCGGGGCTGGGGATTTAGCTCAGTGGTAGAGCGCTTACCTATGAAGTGCAAGGCCCTGGGTTCGGTCCCTAGCTCCGAAAAAAAGAACCAAAAAAAAAAAAAAAAAAAGAAAAAAAAAGAATCCTTCAAGGTTAGATTGACTTGGAACGTAGCTCAGAGGAAAGGAGAAAATGGAGCTAAGAAAGCATTGGCTGAACCAAGGTAAATGACTCATGCCTGGAATCTCAGAACTTTGGTTGTTGGAGCAGGTGGGCCACCACAAAGTCAAGGCTGCCTTCGACCATGTATTGAGTTCCAGGATAACCTGGTCTACGGATATTTAAAAACAAAACAAAACAAAACAAAAGAATATGAAGTTAGAGAAGATGAGTGTGGCCAAAACAATGATGTCCCATACAATTAAGGAAGGGAGGGAGCAAAAAGAGAAAACACTGCCTCCAAGTCTCCTGGGGTCCATATGCTCATTGAAAGGACTCCTATTCACCACAGAACTTCTTCTGGGCATTCTGGAACATTCCATATACTATCTCCTTTAGTCCTCAAGTCATTCTTGGTAGCTCATCTTTCTTAGTCTTTCCACAAGAAAACTGAAGAATAGAAAGGTCAAGACCTCAAAGTTTGTTCTCTAGAGCTGAGTGGTGGTGCATACCTACAGTCCCGGTAGCTTGACAAGCTGAGGCAGGAGAAGGATATCCTTAAGCCTGGGAGTTTAAGGCCAATTTGGGCAACTTGGTGGGGTTTTTGTCTCAACAGCAAACAGCAGGCCCCATCGATCCGCTCACTGATTGAAGTAGACTCACAGAAGGGCAAAGAAAAAAGCATCAGTGTGTTAGCACTGGCTATACGGAAACCACGTGAAGAGCCAGGACACCAGTGGAATCAGCAAAAAGATTAACAGTTGGACGTGTTCATCATTCATCAGCCGACACAGAACAGAAGGACATCTACAATAGGATCCTACTTACTGCTCTTAACTGATGTTTTAAAGCGGTGCTTCTGAGCTCTGGGGGTCGAACCACCCTTTCACAGGGCTCACGTAAGACCGTCGGAGCCATCAGATATTTACAATAGTAGATAATTCCTAACAGTAGCACAATTACAGTTGTGAAGCAGTGAACATAATTTTATGGTTGGGGTCATCAAAACATGAGGAACCGTATTAAGGGGTCACAGCATCGGGAGGGCTGAGAACCACTGTGAAGAGACATTTGAGGTCTGGGGACGTAGCTCCGTGGGTAGGGCATTTATTTGCCTGCCATGTTTGAGGCCCTAAGGAGATCCCTAGAACAACTCAACATGGTAGCCCATGGCTGTAATCTCAACCCTGGGGGAGATGGAGGGAGGAGAATGCTCAGAGTCCTCAGTGCATAGCAAGGGCAAGCCCAGCACATGCTATATGAAAGCCTGTGAGAGAGCAATTTTACCAACCATGTCTCAGATATTGCAGCACTATTGGGAAAAGAAGAATAAAACATGGTCGATAATCTTAAAATTAAACATATATAATCTCCAAACATTCCCACATTGTAGAATTTTCAAAACCAAGAGCTTATAGAAATGAATAATTAATATGTTTCCTGTTATGTGAGGCTATTGCATTTGCATTTGGTTGTGGACACATGTCTTAATGTATAGAGTCCCATAACAAATATGAAGCTTAAAAAAAAAATCAGGTTATTATAGTCTATTGTGAGAAGGTAATTGAAACCAGTTCAGAAATGAAGCTGCCTTTAAACTTTTTGAATGAAGATATTAAAGTGATAATGCAAAGGTCAAGCTTAAGATGAGATATGGGAGTTTTTTAAAAACCACAAATAGCACAAGACTTTAATCCCAGCTCTTGGAAGGCAGAGGCAGGCAGATCTTAGAATCCAAGGTCAGCCTGGTCTACAGAGCAAGTTCCAGGACCTAGCTAAGGTTACATAGAGAATCCTGTCATCAAACACACACGCATACACACACACACACACACACACACACACACACACACACACACACACATACACACACACACATACTTCTTTCAAAATAGAAAGTATGCTGTGTGAGATAATACATATATATATGTATATGTATGTGTGTGTTTGTATATATACATATACATATATACATACACACACACACACATATAAATATGATGTGCTTATTAGCAGGTTAGACATTCCAGAAGAAGAGACTAGTAACCTTAAGGTCATACCAACAAAAGTTATTTAAAATTAAACAAAGAGTGAAAAGAGACTTGGTAAGACTCTGGCAGTATCAGTTACCTGTGCATAAGAACCTAATATGCAAACAGAATTTATAAAGGAGATAAAGAGCATGGACAGAAAACAATCTGAGGAACCTCTGGCCAAGATTTTTCTGTAAGTTTAATGAAATCTATAAACCAACAAATTCAGGAATCTCTAGAAAACTCTAGGTCTCAACCTTCTTAATACCGTGACCCTTTAGTACAGTTCTTCACGTGGGTGACCTCCCAATCACAAAATTATTTTGTTGCTGCTTCATAACTGTAATTTTGCTACTGTTCTGAATCATAATGTAAATATCTGTGTTTTCTTATGACCTTTGGCCACCCCTGTGAAAGGGTCATTTGATCCCCAAAGGACCCACAGGTTGAGACAAAAATCTAGTGGGGTGTGTGTGTGTGTGTGTGTGTGTGTAGAAGAAAAAGGCCAAAGGAATACAATAAATTGCTCAAAACCAGTGGCAAAGGGAAAATCTTAAACATATTCAGACATGGGGCTGGAAAGGTTGCTCAGAGGTCAAGTACATCTGTTGCTTTGGCTTAGGACCCAAGTTCAATTCCCAGCATCCACATGGCCGTTCACAACCATTAGTAATTCCGATTCCATCGGAATCTGTTGTCCTCTTCTGACCCCTGTGGGCACCAGCAGGCACCTGGTGCACAAACACACACAGAGGCAAAACACACATAAGATTTAAAAAAAAAATGAATAAGTCTAAAAGTAGTCAGATGCTGTAGAGACAGAGGAATGAAGAGAACACGATGGAAATGTTCTTGTCTGAACCAACAGAGGTGACAGGTGGATGAACAGCTTTCAAGGCTGGAAGACCATACTGACCCATGATCCTAGATCAAGAAAAAGACGTCAAGACAAGATCAAGGGGACATTTCAGACATGTACACAAGCCGAAAGTTGAAAAATATCAATAGCACATTCTATCTTAGAAATACAGATACCTTCACATTGGGCTCCAAGACAGCCAGGGCTACCCAGAAAAACCCTTCTAGAAAACAAAACAAAACAAACAAACAAACAAAAAACCCAAAAAGGTTGGGCTGGAAAGATGTATCAGCAGATAAGAGCCCCAGCTGCTCTTCCAAAAGACCTGGGTTCAATTTCCAGCACCCACGTGACAGCTCACAACTGTCTGTAATTCCAGGGGGTCTGACATTGACACCCTCTCATAAACACACATGTAGGCAAAACACCAGCGCACATAAAATAGATAGATAAATCACTAAACCAACGATTTCTAAGTTACTTAATTAATTAATTGTGTGTGAGTGCTCATGCTTGGGGAGGTCACACGACAACTTTCAGGAGCAGTTCCGCCCTTCTGCCTCCTTGAGAAAGGGTGTGTTTTTCTGGCCTGTGTACTCCAGGCTGGCAGGCTAGAATTCTACAAATTCTGTGTGATTCTCCACCTTCGATCTCCTTGCCAGACTGCTGGAATTACAGAACCACCCCGGCATCCTGCATTTTGACATGGGCCCCAGGGATGGAGCTAAGGTCAGCAGTCTTGATCAGCGTCTTGCTGATCTGATATTTGCATATTTTTGTTCGTGTTTTTTCCAATCCAGGTGCCCAGCATTTCTTTTTTCTTGCTTAGTTACATTGGCTAAAATCTCCAAAACGGTGGTAAACGTGACGTGAAAATCCTTGGTTTGTTCCTGACACTTTTGTAAACAATCCCCTTATCAAACTCTGACATCTGTTTCCTACCAGTATTATTATCAAGGCAAACAACAACAGTCTGGGGTTAGAAATCACGGAGGACAGGACGTGGCTGGACAGGAAAGAGAATCCCAGTTTGCAGAGGTAAGAGGATTGTATATCCAAGGCCAGACTGGACAACATAATGAGATGCTACCGTGAACTAAACAAGGCAAGGAAACTTTCTGTTTAACGATGAGATCCTTAAAGAAGTCAAAATGTTTGCTTTGGGGGGAGGGGAGAGAAAGTGCCATTCTAGAAGTATCACAGGCTGTGATTTTTATCCTGTGTGTGGGAGAAAATAATTGACCCCTTCTGTTTCTTGTGAGGATGCTGTGAGGATATCAAGCAAGAGACATTGCCTTCACGAAGGAAAGCTACCGGCGAGACATGTTT
Organism: Rattus norvegicus; assembly: GCF_021556685.1. NCBI lineage: Eukaryota > Metazoa > Chordata > Mammalia > Rodentia > Muridae > Rattus > Rattus norvegicus. The sequence goes on from NC_141544.1 coordinate 76,435,099, forward strand.
TCTAAGACCTTGTCACATACAGCCAAACCCATGGAAAAACTACTTTTTAATGATTAAACTTAAATTGCATTAACCTTTTTAAGATTTCATTTATTTATGGATGTATTCACCCACTCGTTTTGTGGTGGTGGAGTCGGGTGGGGGAGGGCCAGACACACCACGGTGCCAGTGTGAAAGCCGGAGGGTGACTTGCAGGGGTCAGTTCTGTCATCCCAGCATGTGGATTTCGGGGATCAAAGTCAGGTCATCGGATTTGTGGACAACCACGTTTCCAGCTGAGGTGCTTTCACAACCCTCAAGTTGTGTTTAAAATGTTCTCTGTAATTTTTTTTCTAGAGAAGAGTTAACTGCAGATTCATTGTAACTATTTTTCTTCTCGGTGAGTGAAGGAATTCCATTGCACAGAAAAGTTTGTGCCTATTAGGACATCACAGGCCTGCTTGGAGAAATTCTGCATATTAAAAATAAACCTTAAGGAGAGAGATGCTATTAAATATAGTGATGGTATTAAACTCTCGTGGTTTTATTTACCTGGGGTAGGGAGAGAGGGGAGTTGTCTCTGACCTTTTTTAAAGATCTATTTTTATTATTTTAATTATATGTATGTGTGTGGGTATATGCACATGAATATAAGTGCCCACCAAGGTCTGAGGTGTCATATGTCCCAGGCAGTTGTCAGCCACCTGATCTGGGTGTGGGGAATTGAACTCAAGTCCTCAGGAAGGGCAGCACATGCTTTTAACCACTGAGCCATCTCTCCAGCCTGAGTCTCTCTGACTTCTTTTGGTTAGTGCAAAAAGAAAACAAAGACCTCATTGGCTTTCTGACTTTATACTACTTCCAGGTAGCTGAAGCGGGAGTCCTTCAAAATACAGGGACAGACACAGTCCCAAAGAGGAAAGAGGACGAACAACTCCTTAGGAGCTGCACACTGAAGGAAAGATTGTGGAAAAAGCAGTGACTGGAACCACTGGGCCATAGGTCAAGGCTGACAGTCCGATGATTTAGCCATAACTGATAGAGGATGAGATTTAGGCACATTGGTGTTATGGTTTGGGGGAGAGCTATGTGTTAGAGGGAGTAGAACCTTTAAGAGGTGTGGCCTGCTGAGCATGCTAGCCAGGGCCTGCAGACCCAGCCATCTGGGAGGCTTTGCAGAAGATATAAAGTTCAAAGCATGCCCGGGCTACAGAGCCCTGTGACCTAATGAAAGGAAGCTAGGTCACTGGAGGGGCTCCCTTAGGAAGGCACTGAGACTCAGGTCCCTTCATCTGAGCCTCCCAGCTGCTTTGCAGTTCAAAGGTCTTTTTAGCCTAATGCTCCTACCATGGTATACTATGCTACCCTAAGCCATAAAACCAAGTCACCAAGGACTAAAACTGCCCAAACCCTGGGTCACTTTAAACCTTTCCTCTTTCTTCATTGATGACCTCAAATATTTGTAATAGCAACAGAAAACTAACACAATAGGGATTCCATTTTATACCTAATTATTTAAGTGTTATTTTAGACATAGTATGTACAATAGTATATGCTTAAATACCAACCTGCACTTTTACCTGTTACATCAACCATCATAGTCTCATTCCCAGAGACAACAACTGTTCCCAATACAGAAATACAACTCTGACTCCTTACAGAAATGTCCACAAATATGCAAACTGGAGGTGAGGTAAGCCATGATTGCAATACAGTGGATGTCACCATGTCAACATGTGTCTTTTAACCATAAATATCTTTGAAATTGTCCTTAACAGTTAGTATAGCTTTCTATGGTGCAATTACTCATTTCAGCTTACCTGATGTGTTGGATAGCTTTATGTCAACGTGACCCAAGCTAGAGTCATTTGGGAAGAGGGAGCCTCAGTTGAGAAGAAGCTCCCACCAGGTTGGCCTATGGTCAAGCCTGGGGTACATTTTCTTGATTGATGATGGAGTGGAAGGGCCCAGCTCACTGTGGGTGGAGCCCCATGTGCAGGCTGAGCAAGCCACTAGGAGCAAGCCAGGAAGCAGCCTTCCTCCACAGTCTCAGCTTCAGTTCGGCCTCTTTACAGTCAGTCTGATGGAGGCAGTTTCTTAATTGAGGCTGCTCGTCCCAGATAATCCTAGTTTGTGTCAAGGTAACCAAAAACTAAGCAGCACAACAATTGTGCTTGATATAATGTTCTAAGAGGGGTAGGGGTGTGTGTGTGTGTGTGTGTGTGTGTGTGTGATAGAGAGAGAGAGAGAGAGAGAGAGAGAGAGAGAGAGAGAGAGAGAGAGAGAGAGAGAGAAAGCAAGACCTTCTTTCAACAAAAGGGGAAGAGGATGCTTGGGAGATGGCTTAGCAGTTAAGAGCACTAGATGTACTTGCAGGGGACCTGGATTCTAGTACCAATGCCAACAAGATAGTTCACAACAATCTGTAAGTCCAGTTTTCACCGTTCTGTTTGAAGCCATTTTCACTGGTCATCCGCATGGTACACACACACACACACACACACACACACACACACACACACACACACACACAATTTTCCACTAGCAGCCTTCAGATGAAGATGTAGAACTCTCAGCTCAGCCTGCACCATGCCTGCCTGCATGCTGCCCTGCTCCCACCTTGATGGTAATGGACTGAACCTCTGAACCTGTAAGCCAGCCCCAATTAAAGGTTGTCCTTTATAAGACTTGCCTTGGTCATGGTGTCTCTTCACAGCAGTAAATCCCTAACTAAGACACTGGGGGATTCGATTTGAAGGAGAAGAGGGAGGTGAGGATCTACAGTTAGCCTGCCAAGCTTCCCTGACAGGGGTGATGGACCCTTTAAGTGATGGTGGTAATGATGACGCGGATGAAGACTAAGTTAGTGAGGGAGTGTAATGGTTTGGGACAATGGTCTGGTACTAGGATACCTGGGTTGAAATTCTTGCTTTGACATGTAACACTCGCTGTGTGTCCTACACTGCGGTTAACGCGACAGTATTGTTACAGCCCTCAGAGGCATGTTGGGAAGTTTAAATGAGTTAAGTGCTCAGGGTTGTTCTGGGATTGCAAGCATGTAACTGCTGGCCAGCATGAATGCCTGTGCTCACAGAGAACAGTGCCAGAAGATAGAAAATGTAAACAGAACAGACATAGAAACGGTTCCTAGCCTCTCAGAGCTCACAGAGCACAGACACTACCCTCAGGCAGGCGTGGGACAAGGAAGCGTGTTCAGAAAAATGCCTGACTCGATTTTTTTTATTTTTGCCCTTGAGAAGCTTCTTAAACATCCTAAATGATGGCTTTGGGTCTGTGTTTCTTCTTGTGTAAACTAGTTGTTCCCAGCCGCTGCCTACGTGACTAGGCAGTTTAAAGATTTACTAAATATATGTCTACTTTGCTTCTCGGGGTGAAACAGTAAGGCTCCTCTTTGCAGTAACAACGGCCCGGCGTGTCCCTGAAAAAATCCGCGCATGCGCCTTCTTCAGAGCCACAGGCTTGCTCTGACTGCAAAAGTTACCTGCAGCAGCCAAGTGGCATGCTTTCTCGCTCTATTCAGGTCTCTACGCAAGCTGCGACTTCCATGGCAGCCCTCCACTGTGGCTAGACTTAACATTGTAATTCCTGTCTTACAGGACTCTCTATTCTGTGTCTGGTCCCCTTTTAGCAAGGTCTGGCATTTAGACAAAAGCCACCAGTCCCTCAGGAGCTTGAAGGAAGTTCCTGCTTGCTAAGAGGAGGGTCATTCTTAAATCTGGCAAGAGTAACCCTCAGCTCTAACCTGTGGTGTTCCTTAACTTGTCAAGGTCAGTGCTCGCCTCTAGGCTCCCTCAATCCCTGCTCACAAGCCCCACGCCGGCTCTCAAACCCCTTTTCTTCCGTTCCCATTTGTGGAAATCTTTCCCCATTAGCTTTTGCTTGCTTTCCCTGTAGACAGCCTTGGCAGTTTGGAATAAACTTCCCTTTTCACCCGCCGAGCGTCTATTTTGGTTTCTTTACTCCTCCCATTTCATTCAATCTCCTGTTCTGTCTGATTTATCACTCTCCATTGCACTTTCAATTTCTAATCTAGAAAATCTATTGATTTGTTTATTGCCACTCTTTATTAACAGAATATGAGATATATTAGACTAGGTGTGTGCTAAATGATTTTTGTATGTATGTAGTGTATGTATATATTTAGGTTTTGTTTATTTGTTTGTTTTGAGGCAGGCTTTCTCTGTAGCCCCGGTTGTCTTGGAACTCACTCTGTAGACCAGGCTGGCCTGGAATTCACAGAGATCTGCCTGCCTCTGCCTCCCAAGTGCTGACAATAAAAGCGTGCGCCACCACTGCCTGGCTTTGTGTTTATTATTTTATTTTATTTGGTTGGGGGTTTTTTGTTTTGTTTTGGTTATTTTTGAGACAGGGCCTCTTTATTTTGTAGCTCTGGTTGTCCTAGAACTCATGAGTGGACTAGGCTGGCCATAATCTCACAGAGACCCACCTGTCTCTATTTCCAGAGTGCTAGAATTACAGATGTGTGCCCCCACACCCTGCCTATATTCTTAGCACTAAGGATGTCATCAGTGTGAGTCTAGCCGGGGCTACCAGATGTTAGATATCCTGTCTCCAAAAGCCCTTTTTATATCAGAAGTTTTGTCCTTTGATTATTTCTGGATTCTCAATACTTATACTAGTGTCCAGAACTTTGTAAATTTTAAATAAATATTTGTCGAATAAATTACCATCGATAAAAGTTGACATTGTAGCACACATATTTTGAATTTATTTTTAAAATTATTAATTTTTTTAGATAAGGTCTCACTATATGCACTATGCAGCTCTGACTGTCCTGGAACTTGCTAAGTAGTCCAGGCTAGCCTCAAATTATTACATCTGTGCCTCTGTCTCCTCAGGGCAGGGATTAAGGATCTGAGCCACCATGCGGGGCTTCATTCTGGATTTTCTTGTTCAACGCTTTCTCGGTGAATGGCACATCTTGGGTGTATTTCCATGCTGGTATGTGCAGTCCTTTCTCGTTTTTAGCAGCTATAATGGATGTTCAAAGTAAGTCTATACAATAATTCTTTTCCTCATTAGTAGGCATCGTATAATTTCTGACTTGAAATCATGTGTCCTAAACAACACGTCTGTCTTCATAGACAGACGGGTTCCTGGGCTTGGGACAAGGAGGTTAGGAAGGAGAGATCTGCCATGCTGGGAGAGTGTGGAGGAGAGGAAGGACGCCATGCCTGAGAAGAGTGCAGGGCAGAGAGAGATGGTCGCCACATGAAGGAGCCGGGAAAGCGTGGCCCAGAATGTGGCTCAGTTGGGCAGCCCTAGTCCAGAGCAGCCGAGATAGAACTTAGAATTAGTAAGTAATAAATAACTTGGGCTTAACCGTGTGGAGGTTAGACCCAGCCATTGAGCTGGTTAAAGCATATCAAAATATAAAGACTGTGTAGTGTGTGTGTGTGCGTGTGTGTGTGTGTGTGTGTGTGTGTATGTCTTTCATTTGAGAACATAAAGCATTGAGGCAGGCAATGAACCTGCCACCGAGATGTATTAATTAAAAAAAATATTACATTTATCTATTTTGAACGTTAATATTTTTTTTCTATTATATCAATTGTAAGGATCTTCCGTTGCTTGCACTTTTGTTTTCTTCATAGAATAAATAAACCTCCTTCATCCTCTCCTCTCATTGTTTCTCATGTTGTGCCCATTTTGAGAGCCCCCAAAGACCACCAAGAAGCCGATTCTGATGCAATCACACAAGAGTCTTCAGGAGCTTCAGCCACCCCGTTGTCACTGATGCAGCAGGATGGGAGAGGGAAACACTGAGCTCTGTCTCAAGCAAGCATCTATAGAGGCAAGCAGACAAGCAAGGGGGTTTCCAGCTTGACACACGTCTGACTGAGAGGCTATTGCAGAATTTGTGGCCCTTCAGAATGATTGGTTGGTGCTGGGAGCCAAAGCGTAAACTTTCATAATATCTTTAGGTCCAACTATAACTTCTGCTTTCCTCGAGGTTGGTGGTTGTTAGGGAGTGACCTGGAGACCAGGGCTAGCTGCAGGCCTGGTGGTCAACTCGAGTTCAACCTTAGGTCAGGTTCTCTAAGAAAGAGCCTGAACCCAAGATGGACTTGGTGTGCTTTCTCACTCCTATTATCTTAGAAAAGGTGCCTGTGTGAGCTTGTACAGTCAAAGAAAGGGTCTCAGGAAGCATGCCTTTCCTTTCGGCTGTCAATTTACTTTGAAGATTTATCTGTCCCTGTATGAGTATGTGTGGCTGCCTACGGATTCCCCTGAGCTGGAGTTCCTGGCAGTTGTAAGCCATCTGTTAAGGATGCTGGGAACTAAATTCAGTTCTCCTGCAAGGGCAGTGTACGCTTTTAAGCACTGAGCTATCCTTTCATCCCCTTATTCAACATATCCCTTCTGTTCTATTTTATTAATTTCACTTGACTGCAAAATGTTCATAGACTCTTTAAAATGATTTCACAATCACTAGTTCATTGAGACCATAATTTTAAAAACTGGGCCGTTCTTTCTCTCGAACCAGGAGACCTCAGCCGTGAACAATGCAGCCATGTCCAAGATTAAGGCTTGAGACCTGTGCGGGAAGAAGGAGGAGTTGTTGAAATAACTGGACAATCTGAAAGTGGAACTGTCCCATCGTCACGTCGCCAGCGTGACAGGCAGCGCCAGATCCAAGTTCTCCAAGATACAAGTTGTACGAAAATCTGTCGCCCGTGTCCTCACTGTCATCAATCAGACTCATCAGGAAAACCTCAGGAAATTCTACAAGGGAAAGAGGTACAAGCCCCTGGACCTGCGACCCAAGAAGATGAGAGCCGTGCGCTGCCGGCTCACGGCACCAAGAGAGGCTGAAGATCAAGGAGCAGCAGCGGAAGGGGCGGCTGTACCCACTGCGCATGTACGCAGTCACGGTCTGAGGTGACAATGACAATAAAATGCAAGACTGACTAAAAAACAAACAAACAAACAAACAAACCAAAACAAAACCGGCCGTTTCTCTCCCCTACTCTGTTAAATCAGCCTACTGCAGAAAGCACCTACTGGTATTGTCTGACAAGTCGGTATCCTGTTAGAACTGGAGACCTCCCTTGAAGCCCAACCCAGTTGAGGTGTAGGCTCTTACCCATCTTTCCCCAAGAGGGGAAACCCATGCTCCATACTTGCCAAGAACGAGCAGATGGTCTTGAACTGAGTCTCTGCTACAGATGGTATCGCTTGACTTTGGATCCATTTGCTACGCCCCGCCCAACAGACTGATGTTAGCTCCCTGAACACTCGATATGCCTAGATAACAGGGATCGTTAGACGGCTGGCTCGTTTTCATGTATCAGCTGAGGGGACGTTAGTTAGTCTGTGGGCCGGGAGCTGTTTCCATGAAACGGTCGCATTTAAAGCCAACAAAAGTCAGGAAGAGAATTAAACGTTCTATTCATTCACATTTTGCCCACTCTGAATTTAAGAGAGCAAGGGAAATGGGGACAGCCTACTGGATTCAAGTACAGAGAAGGTACATGTTTCGGAATATAAGGCAGAACACTGGACAAGCAGACGGCCAAGTATAGATAGATAAAAGCACTGCGTCAGGACATGCTGCAGCATAAATGACCTGAGGTGGGCTAGGAAGGCAGGGAGATTATAGGCATGTGTAAAGGGAGTCTGATTGGAGCCTGTCACCCACTGCAGAGCAAGAACTCCAGTACAATGTTTGTTACAATGGCGGCAGACAGAGTTAATATTCCTTTCATAGATACATAGCTTTTTGTTAGAATAGCAATGACCCAGGCTTAAGGCCTAAATGCATGTGACCTGGAGCAGGGTCTCATTGTTTTCTCCAGACATCACCTGCAGTATCTCGGTGGGCTATGTTTGGTTACAGACCTAGGGACAAGGGGCTGAAAGGCATATTTTATATATTAAAGCTGACCTGGCCTCCAGGTTCTCCCAACATCCCTTACTCCCTACCTGGCAGATCCTGCCTCCAACTCTGAACTTTCTAGCCTTCAGACTGGGCTGCCCTTCCCCCAGAGGGTCTTCCCTATATAATCCAGTCATTTTGGTCTCCTCAAGCTCTTCTCTCCCTTCTCATGGTGACTCTCCTGGCCTCAGTCCTTGGGGCCAGTGAACTACCTGAGAGCAACTTCTCAATAAACCTGCATTTAATATAGTATAATCTGACTTGAATTGGCTCATTTCGCTGGCAGAGAAATAACTTACTAGGTAGGCTACACTTCTTTTTTCCACGATAATTTTTTATTGGTGATTGGGGAATCTAGCATCTTGCATCCCCTTCCCAGTCTTCCCAGGCCCACCCTCCCTCCCTTGTCACCACTCTCCCTCCCTTGTCACCACCCTCCCTCCCTTGTCACCACCCTCAAAAAAGAAGAAAAAAATTTTTAAAAAAAGTCTAATTTGTGTTGTCTATATAGTCACTGGAGCATGGTCACATTCTCAACAGCCAGCCCTTTCAAGAAAACTGAATCTTTCCCTACCCGCACCCCTGACAGAAACCCTCTATTGTGGAGAGCTACACTTGAACATCCTTATCACAATTTTAGAAAGGTTTCTTCCATGGTTTCCTGTCTACGCTGTTACTTTGGTGGGGGCGGGGACAGGGGTTGTCACCAAAGCCTTCTATGTACCTCTTTCTCAACTGTGAGTCTGTAGTCCTCGATGTCACTCAAAAGTAGCTTCCTTGCCCTTTACAGTCAACAGGGGGCTTGGATCATGAATTTCCACATGGTTTCTGGCAACAGCATGAATCTCAGAGGTCAACATGGCCTCACACCTATCCACATCCACATGGCCCCTGTTGGCAGCGTGGCCCTCGGACATCGTCACACCCTCAGTGGTAACACTAGTCACAGATATCAGCAAGAACCCAGGCTACAGTGGGACAGAAGACCCAGACACGGCCCTTGGCAACACGGATCTTAGACATTAACATGGCCTTGGATGGCTTGCACAGGCTGCCCACATCTGATCAGTTGCAATTTTCTCAGGTGCCTCCTAGGAACCACTTAGTGATACTTATTGATAGGACTTCAAACCCCCCCCCCCAAAATTTCACAGGTGGAAGACAAAAACCAAAAAAAAAAAAACCCAACCCCCCCCCCCACAATGAGCTGTGAAGCTCCCGTGGGGAGCACATATGAACACATATTCTGTTACTTCAGCTTGAGAGCCCCTCACCTATATTCTCCTAACACTTTCCTTTCTCCTGAGTGTGCTGCTTAAGTCTCATACTAAAATCTTTATGGCACAGCCTCCAACTCTGCTTTATAGACTGGCTAGCCCTGTATAACTCTTTTTAGCACGTGTGCCTTGAATCCCCATTTGACCCAAGTCAAGTTCTCTGAAACTCTAGGGGAACCTCTCGGGCTGCTCATTGTGGCAGTGAGGAGTTTTGTTCCTTTACCTGTACCCACAGATGCTGGCAGACACCTGCATTGCCACAGCCTCCCTGAGACTCAGCAAACATTAGCTTGGTGCCTAGGTCCTGGTAGAGATCCACAGCTTTTGTTTGTTTTTTTTTTTTCTTTTTTTCAAGATCAGCTCAAGAATAGGCTGACTACAAATATGTAGGGAAAGGACTTTCCTGCCTACAGCTTGGGCAGCCTCAAGAGAGAATCGAGATGAAACAGTCCTTGGTTCCTACACTGAAAGGAGATCATAACCTCTCTCCTTTGTACAGCATCTGTGCAATCATGTGTGATCATTTAAATATAAGTTGAAGGGGTTGGGGATTTGGCTCAGTGGTAGAGCGCTTGCCTAGCAAGCACAAGGCCCTGAGTTTGGTCCCCAGCTCCAAATATATATATATGTGTGTGTGTGTGTGTGTGTGTGTGTGTGTGTGTGTGTGTGTGTGTGTGTGTGTGTGTTGATATAGCCAAGATGTGAGAAGCAAATCTGCTCCGGGAAACAGATGCTTTTTCTCAGTTAGGAATTACAGGGCATGCTTGTCAGTTAGGACAAAGAAAGATGTAAGTTCTGTTCTTGGAAGGGGTTTTCTGAAAGTTGAGTTTGTTCTTCTCTCTGTCCACCCACCCGTTCGCACGTCTGTCTGCCCACCCCTCGTGTTGCCCTTACTAACTAATAATGCTTGCTTTCCTTCACTCCCAAGATGAGAAAAGAACATTCCTATTTTTTTTCTCTTTGAATGTCCCAGGCAGAAATTCAAGGTTCTTCTACAAGTTAAATATGCAGTTTGTAGACAACCTTGTTTGGCTGTAGTGTCAATGTGCCCCTGATGGCTAGCGCTCGGTGCTCATGCAGTGGCTTCTAAGCAGCGAGCCCTTAATTGTGTTTTCCTCCTACCACATCAATATGCAGATGGCTCCTAGGAAAGTAAAGTAGGCTACAGACGGCAATGGTACAATGCTTAGTCCCTGAAGGCTGGAGGGATGATTTTGTTCAAAAATATGTAAACATCCGGCTCCCACCCTCACCTTCTGAGGATACAGCACAGTCCTTCCTCAAGGTGGAACAGAGTGAGCAGGACACTTATATTGTCATGGTCATCGGACTTCAGCATTGCCTTCTGATCTCTTGTGTGTACTGCTTTGCAGTCCTTTCCCCCATGTTTCTATATCTTTGCCAATATGAAGTTGAACTTGTTTTCCCCTTTCCTCCTTTTCTTCCTCCCCGCTTCTCTTTTCTCAAGACAGGAGTTTTATGTGAAGCTCTAGCTGTCCTGGAACTCGGTCTGTACACAGGATTGACCTTGAAGTCAGATCTGTCTCCTCTGTGTTGGGATTAAAGGCATGCACCACCACCACCAGAATATTTTATTCCTTAAAGTAATATCCTCTTTCCCTTCCACCGCTCTTCCTGCAAGGGCATTTGAGTACACTGTAGAGTTGCTAAAAAGTTGAAGCGAGGCTGGGTGCTATGGTACACACTTGTAATCCCGACATTTGGAAAGCAGAGGCAGAAGGATCATGTGATCAAGGTCAACCTGGGCTATAGCCTCAGCTAATCTACCTAGCAGGACACTTACATAGAAGTTAGATATTGTCTGTCCTGTGCCTCTCTTCTTGGTTCCTCAACCTGAACCTGGGGTGGGGCAGTGGTTATTAAAGTCCCATGTTGCAAAAGACAGAGAGAGAGAGAGAGAGAGAGAGAGAGAGAGAGAGAGAGAAAGGAGGAAGACGAGGAAAGGGGGGAGGAGGAAAGGAAGGAAGGAAGGAAGGAAGGAAAGAAAACTGGCTACAACAAAGAGAACTGACTACTCTTTCAGAGGTCCTGAGTTCAATTCCCAGCAACCGCATAGTGGCTTACAACCATCTGTAATGGGATCCGATGCGCTCTTCTGGTGTGTCTGAAGACAGCAATAGTGTGCTCATATACATAAAATAAATAAATCTTTAAAAACAAAACCTGCAAAAAATATGTGGTGTTTTTTTTTTTTTCCTCCAAACTGTGTTTTTCATCTCAGCATTGTGGAAACAAAGGGAAGCCATCTTAGAAGTCTAGCCAAAACTGTGCAGGGAAGGAAATTTTTGCAGGCAACAATTTCTCCATCCAGGGTCAGGTGGTCTTAGGTATAGAGTTAAAGAAAGGAGGCTCTGAAAGGAAGGAATATTCGAGGGATATTCAAATCTTTTCCTGGAAACGAGATTTTTCCAGGAACTCGAGTGCCACCTCTTTTTCTCTCCTGTGTATCTCTTGAGTCATTGTCATACTAACTGTCAACGGTCATGGCACCGAGGGTGGCTATGTCACTTTGAATGCAAATAAGGCAGTATTAAAATGACTTAGAGGTTGTCTGCTTTACGTGGAAGCCATCTTAGATCTAACCAGTTTGGTTTAGTCCCCCTAAAGAGAGATTTCTGGTCTACCCACATCCTATTATTGTAGATAAACAAGCTTAGAATGGGGTAGACATGGTTTCTCTTGACTTTGAGGGTTTTGTGGGGAATTAGTTTTGTTTTATAGAATTATTTGTTTATTCACTGTAGTGCATCTGTGTATGTGTGTGCCAGCATATGCTAGTGTGCTACACTGTGACCCATGTGTGGAGGTCAGAGGACAACTGGTGAGACAAGGAGTGACAGTTGGTTCTTTTTCCAGCATGTTTGTCCCAGGAATGGAGTTTGGGCCATCGGGAGTGGCAGTGGGGGCCTTTACCCCCGGAACTATTGTGCTGGTCCCTGGATTTCTAAGGAAAAGTTCAATCACAATAGCTGCCATCTTTCCAATCTCCACTGAAGATTGTTTTTTTTTTTTTTTTAATTTTAGTCATACTTCTGCTGGCTTCAAACTCTAAGATGAGAATAATCTTGAACTCACGGTCTTCCTATTTCCACTCTCCAAGTGCTGGGATTACAGGCTCAAACCTGTAAATTTTTTGGTTTCAAATAACAAACACCAGAAAGTATTCTCTGTCTTTATTTCTTTTTTTATTAGATATATTTATTTACATTCCAAATATTATTCTCTTTCCCAGTTTCCTGTCCATTAGCCCCCTATTCCCTCCCCCTCCCCCATACCGGTGTTCCCCCCACATCCACCCCCCTTCCCACCTCGACTTTCCCCTGCATTGGGGGTCCAACCCTGGCAGGACCAAGGGCTTCCCCTTCCACTGGTGCCAAACAAGGCTATTCTCTGCTACATATGCAGTTGGAGCCCTGGGTCCATGTGTAGTCTTTAGGTAGTGGTTTAGTCCTTGGAAGCTCTGGTTGGTTGGCATTGTTCTTATGGTGTTGCAAGCTCCTTCAACTCTTTCAATCCTCTGATTCCCCCAAAGGGGGGTCCTGTCCTCAGTTCAGTGGTTTGCTGCTAGCATTTACCTCTGTATTTGACATGCTCTGGATGTGTCCCTCAGGATAAAACACCCTTTTTATAGTGCTACTTACATGTTTATAGTGCCTGGAAAATCTAGATTAACATGCTGTTCTATTCAAGCCAGGATCTGTCCAGAGTCCTAGCTGTTAGGGAGGCTGAGGCAGGAGGAACAGCTGAAACCAGGGGTTCAGGGTCTGGACAACATAAAGAGACCATGCCCCACTAAAAGTAAATATCCTCGTCCTTAGAAGAGTCCCCAACTACCTCTCAGCGAACTGCTCTGAGCTTGTCAGTCCAGCCAAGTGGGTTACAGAGCAAAGTCTGTGTTCACCTACAACAAGCTGTCACCCTTCCTCTGTATCCAATTTACTTATTTCTAAAACCCAGGGTTATATCCCAGTGTGGAGAAGACATCTCTGAGCCCAGCCTTTATCCTACAGGAATAGTACAAAGTGTTCTGTTTGCTTTTCAAGACAGGGTTTCTCTGTGTAGCCCTGACTGTCCTGGAACTCACTCCGTAGACCAGGCTTGTAACTTTAATTTTTTTTTTTCAAAATCTATTTTTTAATGATGGTGCTTAAATGCTTTAACCTTCCTTGTGACCCACCACCCACCAGGGGTAGTGGAAAAGTAAGAACGGGGGCGGGGGAAGTGGACCTCTTTGGAAAGGCTTTTTTTTGGAGCAACTCCCATCTGTGTTGTGTGGAAATCGGCAGTTCAGGTCACAGGTTAGCAGGCAGCGGCAGCTCGATCCACTCACAAACACCTCATGAATACACCAGCAGTCCGTCCAGGACAGTCAGGTTAGCAACAGTGGTGACATGACTTAGCAGAGACAACCAGGCCTCAGCCTCAGCTCTAGTCAGCAGGAGGGACCAACAGGGACACTAGGAGAAGTTCTTAGCTGTCCCTCTCTCAGGGAACTGAAGATCAGCGAAGACTCGAGACCCACAAGGGTTGCGCAGCTAGCTGTAACAGCAAGCCAAGCTCTGTCTCCGTCACTCCGTGGAGTCCTATTTATACCCTCCAAACACCATGTGTCCTCCACATGCCTCGCCTCAGCACGGACGGCTCTTGCCTCAGCGCTCTCATCCAATCAGCCTGAGTCTTTGGAAGCGGCAACAAACTGCCGCTCGCCATCAGAAGAGTTTTGGTGCGTTTCTCTCTATGGCGTCCCGAAAATGCAGCCAAACTACACATGTAAGGTGGACCAATACACGCCTGTCATTGGAACCTTTCATCACCTGTTCTTTCACATGCTTGCTTTAGCAGAACATCCTGTCCGCTTCAGGGAAACGTCCTTTCACGGGTCTGCCTTAGCCTTTCACGCCTGTGTCCACTTTTACGCCATGTTCTCTCACGTGCTCGCTCCAGCAAAAACACCATCTAAACAACTTTCCGAAGAATGCTTACGTCTCTACTGCACAGGCTGGCCTCAGACTCACAGAGATTCATCTGCCTCTGCCTCTCAAGTGCTGAGATTAAAGGTTTACACCACCACCGCCCCACATCCACCACTCCAGCTTCTTTTCTTTCTTCAGGATTTATTTATTTATTGTGTACGCTGGCATGTATGCCTGCACACCAGAAGAAATCGTCAGGGCCCATTGCAGATGGTTGTGAACCACCATGTGGTTGTCGGGATTTGAACCTGGGTCCTCTGGAAGAGCAGCCAGTGCTCTTCACCATAGAGACATCTCTCCAGTCTTTTCTTTTCTTTTCTCTTTTCTTTTCTTTTCTTCTCTTTCCTTTTCTTTTCTTTTCTTTTCTTTTCTTTTTTTCTTAAACTAAGTCTCCCTGTACAGCATTGACTGGCCAGGAACTTACTATATAGATGAGGCTGGTTTTGAACTCACAAAGCTCCCCTTGCCTCCATCTCCTGAACCTGGGATTAAAGGTGTGTGCCAACATTCCTGGTAGTATGATAAGATTCTGAATTTAAAAGAGATTAATTCGTATTCACCCACAGGAACACAACTATTGATCTTCTAAGTCTGGACAGTGGCTCCACACCCCTGGTGGCTAAGAATCAAGAAACTTTCACAGAGAAGGGATTAACCATGTTTATAGTCAAAACATGCCTTGATGTCCTTGTGACCAAAGGATGATAAGAATTCCTTTGATTTTCTTTAGTCTGTTCTTACCTAATCATCCTGTATATGACACAACATAATCTACCTTATCTTGGGCACTAAATAAAGGGTTTTCTGAGATAAGTATTTTTTACTGTTTTGTTTTTTTTTCTTTTTTTCGGAGCTGGGGACCGAACCCAGGGCCTTGCGCTTCCTAGGCAAGCGCTCTACCACTGAGCTAAACCCCCAACCCCTTTTTACTGTATTTTTAATAAACCTGTTGAATTTGTGATTTCAAAAACTATGTAAATAGATATAGGCCTGGAGGCAGAGGTTTGTAATTCCAGTAACTAGAGGGTGGGGCAGGAAGTTCCTCGCATCAGCCTGGGCTACGTCAAATCTAGTCTCAAAAGATAAAAAGTAATAAAATAAGACTTTAAAATGTGGGCTAGGCTTGGCGGCACACACCTTTCATCCCAGCACTCAGGAGGCAGAAGCTGAGGTAGATGGATCTCTGTAAGTTTGAGGTCCGCTTGGTCTACATAGAAAGTTCCAGACCAGCCGGGGTTTACATAGTGATTTTCTCCCCCTCGAAATATATTTAAATCTAAAAACATTTATGTATACAAATGTTTTGTCTGTACAATATAAGCACACATGTGCGTGCCTGGTTCCCATAGAGATCGGAAGAGAAGCTGAATCCACTGGAACTGGAGATGACTGTGAGATACCATGAGGGTACCACTGGGTATTGAACCTAAGGTGAGACTCGATAGATAGATAGATAGATAGATAGACAGACAGACAGACAGACAGACAGACAGACAGATAGATAGATAGATAGATAGATAGATAGATAGATGGAAGAGGGCCTGGGGATGTTGCTCAGTGATAGAGAACTTTCCTCATGTGTGAGACCCAATCTCTAGTAAAACAAAGAGACATATTCTTGAGAAGCCCATGCCCACACTTGGATCTATTCAACTTTTCCCTAAGCTTACCCCCATCACGCTTAAATCTAAAATCTACTCAACTTTTTCCTAAGCTTACCCCATCATGCTTAAATCTATATTAAATTTTTTCTTTTTTTTCCTTTGTGGGTGTGTGTGTGTGTGCACTGTCACTGTCACTGTCCTCAGACACACCAGAAGAGGGCATCGGATCCCATTACAGATGGTTGTGAGCCACCATGTGGTTGCTGGGAATTGAACTCAGGACCTCTGGAAGAGCAGTCAGTGCTCTTAACCACTGAGCCATCTCTCCAGCACGCCCCCTCCCCCCCTTTTTTTTGTTTTTCAAGACAAGGTTTCTCTGTATAGCCCTGACTGTCCTGGAACTCCCTCTGTAGCCCAAGCTGGCCTCGAACTCACAGAGTTCCTGTGTGCTTCCTGTGTATTGGGATTAAGGACATCCTTTTTATTATTTTACACACGGTTCGTGAGCTTCTGGGAATGGCCCCTCTGCAAGAGCAGACCGCAAGCTTAATCACCAAAGCTTCTCTCCAGCCCCTAAGGCCTTTCTTAATAAACTCCAGGTTTGCTTCATCCTGACTCATCCTGGAAGTTTTCTTTGTGGTGTAAAGTCAAAGATTTTGGCTTCATTTGAGTACAGTTCCCTGAAGACAACTAAAATTGCCCTCTGCTGATGCTGATGGGAGTCATAGACTGGGTGGAGAGCTGTGCAAGGTGAACCGGACAGCTGTCGGGTACAGTTCTGCAGGGCCCAGGGATAGGTGGGCTCATTCTGTGGCTGAATAAACTTCATTTGGGAAAACACAGGAGACCACGCTCATCCCTACCCCACACTAAAAACTCCCAGAAATAGTGGTGAAGGATTTGAGTGTGGTCAGATTTCCCAGAACTGAAGATATCAACAGTCAGAGATGCCATTTTTATCGTCACCATGACCCTGTTTTACTCCACAGAGGTATGAACCAAGACAACACGGGTTATATTCAGCCCTGCTTGCTAATTTAAGACACTACGTTAATTGTAAATATTTGCGTTTGAAGAGAATTTGTATTTGGGTAAAAGGTTATGACTAATTTTGGTGGTGACAGTTTTTATAACAAATATGTGGCTTTTATATGATAGAACAGTTACTACAAATTTGAAATGTTACTGAGTTCTTAATCCCAAAACTCATATATTAGTTACATATTACATATTTGACACATATTTACATGTTTATATGCGTAAATTACTGGCGGTTTAGGAAAAATTTCTGACAGGACACTTCACAGACCAATGGTGACTTCTATGTGACTAAGTGCTGGACTTCTAATATTCTGGCAGTAAGGATCAGTGTACCCGGAGACAGAGGCAGGGGAGGGGCTATTAGGACCTGTTGAGAGAAAAGGGAGATGAAGTGCCACTTCCTGTATGCCAAGAAAAGATAGAAGAGAGGATGGTGAGATACCCCAAGGGCTGTGCACTTTCGACTATTCTAGAAGACCCGAATTTGGTTCCCAACACCTACTGTGTGGGACAGCTTACAATGGTCAGTAACTCCAGCTGCAGATCTGATACCCTCCTCTGGCCTCTGTGGGCACCCGTATACACAGCATACAGTCACACAGACATATGCATATACACATACATTCAATAAAAATAAGCTGGGTGGTGGTGGCGCACACCTTTAATCCCAGCACTCGGGAGGCAGCGGCAGATGGATCTCTGAGTTCGGGGCCAGCATGGTCTACACAGTGAGTACTAGGACAGCCAGAGTTGCATACAGAAATGGTCTTGGGGGGGAAAAAAAACTAAATAAAACTGGAGGGTTGGGGTGGGGTGATGGTGGCTCACTCTTTTAATCCCAGCACTTAGGCAGAAGCAAATGGAACTCTGAGTTGGAGATCAAGCCAAGGGCAGCCTGATCTACATGAGGGAGTTTCAGGACAGCCTGGGCTATACAGAAGAACCCTGCCTTAGAAAAGAAAGAAATAAAAACATATCTAATATAATATAATTAATATTATATATATTTCCTTTTCTTATAAAGAAAGGAAATGGTAGAGGAACAAAGTATTCCAAGTTCGATAGACACCAAGTCCTCAGAATAAAAGGAGCTGGGAAACAGGTCTTCCTCTCCAACCCTTTCTTTCGTGTCCTTAGACCTCATCTCCCTCCCATTTCGCCTTCATGCTTTCATAAATATTTGCCAAAAATGTCTCATCTCTCTGTTTCTATCTCTTCGTTCAGGCACTCGTTCTCTGCCTCTGCATTCTCCGATCCAGATTTCTCTTCTGTTTTACTTGTTTGGTTTTGTTTTTGTTTGAGACAGGGAGCTCACCGAACCCCTGACTGACCTCTAGTTCCTAGAGATGCCCTGGCCTCTGGTTCCCCAGCAGCACCCCCAAGCTAGGCAGCTTCATTGCAAGGGTTACCTGAAGGATCCTGAACCCCATGCAATGCTCTTTCAGTCTTAGAAAGTCCTCCATGTTAAGATGGCCTAAAACAGACAGAGAGCTCAACTCTCAGGCTGCCACCAGCTGACTGACTGACTCTGTGGCTGTTCACCGGCCAGGGGTAAGCTTTGCTCGGGACCCTGGCAATCTATTCACAGATGGATTGGCCTGCTTTCCCAGAAGCTCCCCGCCCTTATTAGTCCTAAGAATAGTCTCTGTTTTGACCCATATCGTCTCTGGTCTTAGGAATACTTGGGAACAGTGCCCTATCTCATGTAAAGAACTCATTCTTTGGTCAACAGCAGCATCAGGCAACCTTGCTGGACTCCAGCTGTGAGGGTTTCCGAGGTTTATCATGGTAGCCGCAGAGGTCCCTTCCTCCACGATGAGGGGCTGGCTAAGTCTAGGGCTTATCTGATGTGCATTGTTGTACATTGGTTCGTAGCACAAGCTGTCTTTGAACTTGTGCCAATCATTCTGCCTCAGCCCCTAGAGTACTGGGGATTAGAAGTGCAAGCCACCACACCCAGTTTTGTCTGAAGCTTTTAGAAAGCAAACCACACCCAGAGTGCGGCAAGTGTGCAGACTGAGAGATCTTTAATTTGGTTACACGGACATTACATTTCTCCCTGTGACTTTGTGTTTCCACAGCTGGCAAAAGTACAGAACAAGCTCGTACCACAGAGGCCCTAATCTAAATGTCTAAGTTTCTGCTAATTAAGGCTTAATGATTAACTCTCAAAAGCTCGAAGAACTGACTGAGCTACTTAATACCCCAGCATCACCATCCAAGCTCTTCCCAACGAACACCTAAAGTATAGCAGTCGACTAATTAGCACGATCAGACCACACACCGCAGAGTTTACAGTAATGCTACCACGCCCATTGTGAAGTGCTCTGGCCTAAAGTTACACTGAAGTTTACACTTCAGCGAACATGCATGAGAGTCACCTGGGAATTTGGGGGAAACATAGATTTGTATTCAGTAGCTTTGAACGGAACTTGAGAACACAGTTCTAGCAAGATACGAAGTGCTGCTAATCCCATGGGCCCACGGATTGTACTCTGAGTAGCGTGATGCTGAAGAAAGGGCAGTAGATGGAGAATGTGGAAGAGCTTCGATACCATTCTGTCTACACAACTTTCTTACATCAAGCAAAAAGGAAATGCCATTTATCAGCCAAACAGTGGTGGTGCACACCTTTAATTCCAGCACTCGAGTGGCAGGGAGATCTCGGTGAGTTCAAGGCCAGCTTGGTCTACGGACTGAGTTCCAGGATAGCCGGGGCTACACAGAGAGAAGCCCTGTCTCGAAAAAACAAGAACAAAACAAATGAAAAGAAACTCCATTCAGTCATTTGACCTTGGTCACAAAGCTGCTGCTGGGAAAATGACATTTTTAAAAACTAAGACATCAGAAGAAAAGTATCCCTCCCTTGGCGCCCTCTTTACTCCTAGGAATTATTTTCTTACATTCTCTCTGGGAGGAAACAAAGAAAAGGAGCCAATCAGTGCTCAAGAGGAATTTAGACATCTGTAGGTATTTCATGCACACACACACACACACACACAATATTTCTCAGGAGGCAGAGGTAGGTGGATCTCTGAGTTCAAGACCAACCTGGTCAGAGTGAGGTCCAGGACAGCCAGGGCTACGTAGGGAAACCCTGTCTTGGAAAAACAAAACAAAAACAAACAAACAAACAACAAAACCCCACCCAAACAACAACAACAAAAAGAACTGAAACCATGAAATGTTTAAGTTTATGAGCTTCTCTAAGGCCTTTGCACTGGGAAGAGACCAATGTCAGGTCTTGGTGCTCCACAGATAAGCCTGCTGCTGTATGGAAACAACTTTAAGAGGAGAAAGGGACATAAATGCCACCTAGTAATCCAAACCTCCAGTGTCAGTGCAATTCTTGACGTATACAGTTGAAAAGAACGGGGTTGATACAGGTCACTTGGTATAGCCTCTTTCGTTCTCTCCCAGTCCCTCAGTCAATTAATTGGGAACGTTGATCTAACTCTGGAAGATATCAGATAGGTACTGTTACATAAGAAGTCAACTCACACTAATGTGTGAAGAATCAGTTTAAAAAAAAAAAAAAAGAGTCAGAGGCTAACGTCGCCTTGGTGTGTAGAAGTGATGGAGGACCCACAGAGAGCAGGAAGTCCCGGGGTGGGGTGGGTGAGTGTGTTGTCCCTAAGAGAAGAAACAAATACAGGAAGAGCAGACGGCCCAACAGTCTTTGATTTTGCTTATTTCCTTTCTCCTAGGAAGGGGCGCGCAGAAGTTGCTTGTGACGTTATTTTTAGAACTATTTTCTTTTCAGAATGTTATAATTCAATCTCAGGATGAAGATACCTTTAGGCAGAGTGGCAGAACCCTCACAAGGCAGGTGCGGGTCAGGATTACAAGGAGGCCAGGCCCAATATGACAGAGGGCCAAGCCAGGACTTTCATAACCAGGGAGACCTGGTTCTCATCCTCGCTGCTTGCAAGCAGTAAGACAAGTTAGGAATGGCAGCCAATCTTCCCAGACCAGGTTTCTCTCTCTCTCTCTCTCTATATATATATATATATATATATATATAGATAGATAGATAGATAGATATAGATATAGATATAGATATAGATATAGATATAGATAGATAGATAGATAGATAGAGATAGATAGATAGATAGATAGATAGATAGATAGTATAGATATATAGATATATAGATATATAGATATATAGATATATATGTCTTCATTGACCACAGCTCTTAAGTCTGGTCAGTGAACTTGGACTGTAGTTTTTATACTGTAAATACTATCATCCTTTCAAAGGCTTACATACTGTCCTCTAAGAATAATTATGAACAAAATCTTAGATGTTGTTGGGTGTCATCAAGTAAGAGGCCTACCTTAAAATGGTTCCTACAGTAAATTGAAGAGATCGCCGGAAACCTTCCAGCTGAAAACTTTGAGTTGTCACGACCATGTGACTTTAAACCAAGGACAGATAAAAGAATGAAGGGGTGAAGAATACAACTGGACCATATTTGAGAAAGGGCTATTTTTGGAAATCCTGAAACCATGTGACCTGGATGGACAGCAAAGGAATCTGATCCCTTAAATAAAAATTATTGTCTTTACAATAAAAAAGTTTATTTATTCATTTCAGATGTATTATTTTCTGCATTGGTGTTTTGCCTTCATGGATGTCCACATGAGAGTGTCAGATTTTGGAGTTACAGACAGTTGTGAACTGTTTTGTGCTTGCTGGGAATTGAACTCAGGTCCTCTGGAAGAGCAGACAGTGGTCCTAAACACTGAGCCATCTCTCCAGCCCCCTAGGTTAGGTTTCTATCCTATAAAACGGAAATGAAAGCACCTGTTGGGAAGTTCTGAAGGAGATAAGGGATTTGGGGAGGCCGAGGGTATCTGAAAGCAGAATCTGGCTGTCTCCAAAATCCCTCTAAACACCCCTTTCCTCCCTTACCAACTCGGTCTCTCACATTGCTCTGAGGTGCTCCTCCGCCAGACAGGGGTTCTCACTTGCGGTGGGAGAAAACCACAGTGAAGATGTGGTAAGGATGACAGTTCTGAGGGAGGAGAGTGGTCAGCTCTGCTTTCAGGGGAACTGCTGTCTTCCTTGCTTGAGCCCAGCACCTTTGGAATCACTCCTTTCTTCCTAGAGCAGGTCCTCTTACCAGCAGGAGTCGGGAGAGGTGGCTTGGCCTCTGAGAGAGAAATGTGTTTTTTCTGAAGTATCGGTTCTTTGCTTCCCTTTTCCCAGGGGCTTGTTTTCACCACCCCACTTACAATCTCACAGGTTAAGCAGCTAGGCACGCAGTGGTTCTCAGACTTCCCAATGCTGTGACCCTTTAATACAGTTCCTGATGCTGTGCTGACCCCCAACCATACAATTCTTTCGTTGCTACTTCATAACTGTAATTTTGCTATTGTTATGAATTGTAATGTAAATATCTGCTATGCAGATATGGGATATGTGACCCTGCAGGTTGAGAATCGCCCATGCCATAAAAACACAGTTCTAGAAGGATCCTCAGCTCCTTTGAAATAAAAGCTTTATTAGTCATATTTATGTGTAATATATATGTGTGTGTCTGTATGAGTGAAGGCTGTGTGTGTGTGTGTGTGTGTGTGTGTGTGTGTGTGTGTGTGTGTGTATATGAGTGCAGGTGTCCATGGAGACCAGAAGAGGGTGTCAGATCCCCTGGAGCCGAAGCTGGTTGTCAGTTACTTAACAGGGTGCTGGGAAATGAATTCAGGCCTCTGGAAAAGCAAGAAGTACTTGCTCTTAACCACAAGCCATTCTTGCAGCCCCACAGTCAGGATTCAACTTCTAAGCCATCTCTCTAGCCCTGCTTAGCTATTTTTTAACCTAAGTTGAGATTTCTCATATTTGGATCACTTTGATTATAATAAAATATAGAAAAAACATAGATGCCATAAAATTTTACATGTCGATTTTTTTTTAATGTGTCAATTTCAATGGTGATAAGTGGTTGCTGTAAATCTTATCACACTGTGAATCCTGGGATTATGTTATTTACAGGAAAAAAGCCTGTTTCTAGTTGGGGTGTGGCTGAGCCGTAGTATATACCTTTAATCCCTATGGCTGAAATACCGACCTGCCCTTAATACATACCTGTAATTCTAAATAATGAAGGTAAAGTTAGTTTATAGAATGAAGCGCCCATGTTTGAAAGTGATGGCTAGTTGAGGGGCAGACAAAGTGACAAATCAGAGAAAGATTTGACAGAATAGGATATGTCCAACTCTCACGAGAAGAAAGAGGAAAGGGAAGCTAATTTGGAGGGACAGTGCAGAGAGAGAAGGAAGCAGTTTTATCAGGAGAGTTTCACAGAGGCAGGCTGAAGAGAGAACAAGCTAGACACAGGTGAAGACAGAATGAACCAGATCCGGAATGAGAAGGAGCTGGAAGACTAGAACAGATTGCTACAGTTAATTTGAAGTCAAGCAGAGCCATTCAGGAGAAACTTGGATCAGTCAGCCTGGAGAGGAGTTTGCACCGGGACAACTGAGTTGAACCAGCCAGCCAGAGTTCAGAAAGAACTAGAAAGGGTGAGCAGCAAGTTTCAGAGGCTGAAAACATTCTAGGCCTAGATTAGATCATGTGGAGGCTCCAAGCTTCCGGGACTAGACCTAGGTCAGCAGAGGGAAACAGTAAGCCTCAAAGACTGCAGCTGAGAATAAAAAAATACGTTTACAAAAAGTAGACTGTGTGTTGTGTAACCATCACTGTTCATTTTCTATAAATGTTTGCTGGTCTCATACTTAACCTGTACGCCCATCTACCAATACCTCTCCATCCCTTGATCTCCCGCCATGTCGGTCTCCTCTCCAGTGTGCACTCTCTCTGTGAATTCTAGACTTATCTTTTGACCATAAGTCATATAAAAGTTGAGGTTTTCCTATGCAGGAGGCAGGAGTATTTTAAAGAAAAAGGTTATACTACTCACTGGCTGTACTAGGTATTCTCATGTTACACACACACACACACACACACACACACACACACACACACGTGTAAAAACCTGAGTTCACAGCTCTGGTCACAGCTTATACAATTAAAAAAACAATTTATCCCCATAAAACCTCATACAGTTTAACGTCAGACATGAAGCATCGCCAAGTGCAACCTCGACGTTATTTAATAATAGAAAAAGCCTTCGTTTTGGTTCTATATTTAATATGTGTTTGCGTTTTAGCCTCACTTATTTCAGTGCAGAGGGCATCTGCCTGTGTATGTTACAGAAGGTGTCACTAGTAGTAGCATCGACTCACAGCTGTGTCTGACAGCGAGGAATAATCAGCCCTGTCTCTTAACTGTAACACTGCAGGCAAGCAAATATTGAAGGGGGGGTGGGTCAAGCTTAATGAGGTGTTAGTCGCTAATAGCATAAAATGATCTTTTCTTGGCGATAGAATTAAAGCAGTAACTAACGGTGTTATCGAAGCACTGGGAGCATTTAAGCTAATTCCCCTTGGAACTGAGAACTGGAAACACCTGAGTAGTGTTAAGTCAGGACTTACAGAGACCAACCCCAAGCAACAGACCAGGAGCACGAGTTCAGCAGCGACGGCCAGTTTCTTGTGAGTTTAGCATAGCTGAAAAAGAGTTCTGATTATTCATTACTCTGAAATGAGCATCTCAAAACTTAGGGGCTGGAAGTACTATTTGGCTCACAAGTGGAAGCCAGGAGCTAGCCTTGATGGAGACACTTTACCTTTGCTCTGCTAGACCTCAGGCGAGCTTTTTCTGGAAAGGACCAGAGAGTAAATTTATCTATGTCTTTATGGTTCTCATTTCTGCCACTCTCCTGCAAAAACAGCTATAGTCAAACGAGTGACTTTATTGATTAAAAATGGACAATAGGCTGAATTTGGGCCAAAGCCTGCTGCTCTGGAGGATGGTAGAGGTAGATGCCTTTAATCCCAGCACTCAGAGGCACAGGTAAGGAACCGGCTATCCAGCCTAGTCTACACAGTGCAGTGGTTTCCAACATCCCTAATGCTACAATCCTCTAATACAGCTCCTCTTTCCGTGCTGACCCCCAACCAGAAAACTATTTCCACTGCCACGTCATTACTGTAATTTTGCTACTGTTATGAATCATAATGTAAATATCTGTGTTTTCTGATGGTCTTGGGGGGGTGGGGGTGGGGTCAAGATCCACAGGTTGAGAATCATTGACAAAGTAAGTTTTAGATTAGTCAGAGATACATAGTGAGAAATAATAGTAACAATAGCCAGATAGTGTGGGACCATGAAAGGTAGCATGGTTCTCGGGTGAACTAAGGCTAGAAACCCCGGGGACCCTGAAGGGATGGTAGGAGCTTTGCCTGCTCCCAGGCAGCAGACCCCTGTCACTAGCTGCAGCGCCGACGCCCCCTCCCCCCACACACACCGTGGATTTGTGGCTATTAATCACGTAAGGTCAACATTTCAAGCCTTCCACAGGTAGATGAGGAAAAGGATGTGACCACAGGTTACCTAGGCTCAAGATAGATCTCCATGCTAATGAGATACCTAGAGGCCTGGAAGGCATAGCCAATAAGCTTTCCTTCCCAGACACTCCTCCCTGCAAAAGATATTTAATCTCAGAGAAGTGGGATATGGTTTTACACATCCACTTTCCACCATAACAATAAATTCCCTAAAACCATGAACTGCATCGGGATCTGCCTTGGGGAGCCATGGAGAAGGCCTTCATCTACATAGTCCCCATCTAATCTCCCAAAGAAGGCCTCCCTGTGCTCCCAGCCACGACTAACACCAAGCCCAAGCCCAAGCCCACTAGCATCAAGCCAAGGATGCAGGCCCGGGGACCCCCAACCAGCTCCGGCCAACTCAGACTGCACTTTCCCACCCCTTGGTATCCTGGGGCTTCCCTACAGCCCGACACCTGCCTGGGCGATGGCATGGGGTAAGCACAACCAACTTTCCTGAGTCCCACCTCACCAAGCAACTGAGCCCTGAGGCAGACACGGGACCCACGACCCCACAAGGTAGTGGTGGCGTGCACCTTTAATCACATCACTCAGGAGACAGAGGCAGGCAGATCTGGTCTACAGAGCAAGTTCCAGGACAGCCAGGGCTACGCAGTAAAACCCGGTCTTGAAAAAAAACCACAAACAAGCAAACAGACGAACTAGCAAAAGATACTAAATTTAAAAATAAATAATAAGAAGCAGAATTAAGAAGAGAATCTGCAGCCCTGTTTTGAAGGATGGCTATTCATATTTCTGAGCATTGATGTTGTCTAGGGCTTCATTTGGACCTCTCCATCTTGTCTTGTCTAAATCTTGTCTAAAAAGTTGGCAAGTATTACTTATACTGTATTCTTCATTTTATATTTTTATTTTCATTTATTATTTAATTGGTGTGTGTACTTACCTCCTGAAGCCAGAAGACGACTTTCTGAAGTCGGGTCACTCCTCCTACCAGGTAAGACCCAGGGATTGGTTTTAGATTGTCAGGCTTGGCTACAAGCACTTTTTCCTGTCCCCATTCTTTGGTGAGGCCTTCACCAAGGCCCACTGAGGCCGTGAGGGGAGGAGATGGGGGCTCCTCTGTCTGATAGGAAGGTGGCCAAGTTCTAGGAATATTGTTGAGATCATTAATGAAAAAGACAACCACTTCTACTGACCACGTGCTGTGGGGTGATGGAGTTTCCCAGCCTCATTTTATTTTCTTTTTATATCTTTTACATCAAGTATTTCAAAGTTCTTACGTACACAGCAGCTCTCTGCAAGTAACAACCTCGTTCTGTAATCTCTGGTCTTGGATTCAGGACATAGGCGTACTCGACCTCTTTATAGTGCCTTGCAAAGCCTGATTTCCAAGAGCAAAAGATCAAAGTCATGTCATCACAGGCTGCTGTGGCTGCAAGAGCCTCCCAGGAACTCCCATGGGAAGGAGTAGCTCAAGGCTTGTCCCTGGAGGCCACGGAAAGCCCAGGATTGTTCTGGATGCCAGCATCATGGCAGCTCACAGGCCTGCTGCCTTTCTGCAGCAAGCAGTTGGGGAGGAAGGGTCTTTACTTGTCGTGTGTGACTCTAGTTGATTTGCCTTAGGCTTGGGAAGCATCTTCTAAAAGCCATTCTTGGGCATTTGCTCAGTGCCCACACTGACTCATGACTTAAGCTGCAGCTGGCAAAGAAGCACGAGGACTGCTCTTCACTCTGGGTATCAGAGCCAGGAGCTCTCACGATTGCTGCTTTCTATGACACCGTCCCTTTATGTGTCTGAGCAGGTGTGTGTATGTACATGCAGCTGCACTCATGGGGACATCCCAGAACAACTTGGGGCAGTGAGTTGTTTCTTTCTACCATGTGGAGGCCGGAAATCAAATTCAGGTCATCAGGCTTGGTGGCAAGGCCTTTACCCATCGAGTTATCCCCACTCGAGTTTGAGGAGATTTTTGTTGAGCATTCTTAGTGATGGAAGACAACATGGGAGACACACCTTCCAGGGTCTTTGAATGTCCCATGGAGAGCCTGTAGGCTGGCTAGATTAAGACACTCTATCTGTCCCTGTAGGGGACCATCCTAGCACACAGTGGAGACTCCATTTATAAATGAAAGTGAAGTCACATTGTGCTACCAGTCCCACTTACCTCTCCTACCCATGGGTGTCTTCCCTCTCGGTTGTTGGGTCCTGAGTTTTTAATTGTTGGTTCAGTGACAACCGTTAAGTAGAATGCCGGGTTGGTATAGGACTCTGGGTGCCTTTGCTGAAGGGGAATAGTGTATCTTGAAGGTGGAGAGAGACTTGGCTGAAGGTTTTCTCGTTGTTCCTACTTTATTTGGCCACTGAGAGGCTCAGCTGGTGGCTCCCCATCTGCCACTGCACCCTGAGGAAAGATCTCAGGCTAAAGATACAGTTCCCTCTTTCCTAGTAGTCCTTCCTCTCCAGCGAGCCAGGCCTTCTCCATGAGTCATGGAGCTGCTGTAGAGATAATTCTTAGGTCAGAAGCAGTGGGCCATTGATTAGGGAATAGTAGAGCAATGACTATTCAGAAACAAGTCTCCTCTCATCATGCAAATACCCTTAATTAAGAAACCCAGAGTCAGGCTCTGTGTCAGGGAAACATAATTTCCTTTGAGTCAGAGAGTTCCAGGAACTGCTGCAGGCTATAAACCCTTTTTTAGTGTCCTGGGTTAAAACAGCTTTACCCTTTGAGTTTGTTTTCTTGGACAAACTTGAATTCAGCCTAACATTTAGGAAGCCTCTCCCAAGTGTCATGCACAGCCCTAGTAATTCATTTGTGAGAGGAAAGTCGTGTGAATCAGTGTAGGGAAAAGATGGCCCGCTACAGTTCAAGGAGACAAGGAGATAGGTCTTTTCCTTGTGTCCTTCAGGAGAATCCAACTTGTTTTCTAACCCTTTGGAACCCTAAGACAATAAGGGTTGCTTGTTTAACCCACCCAGTCTTTATATACATATATAAATGTATATAATGTATATATGTGTGTGTGTGTGTGTGTGTGTGTGTGTGTGTGTGTGTTTATAATAACCATAGCACACTCATAGGATATCTAGTGGCTCTGTAAAATCTAGTTGGGGAAAATTCCAGGTGGATATAATGTAAATTTTATTTGTGTGGCTTTCATTTAATACAAATTTGATACGTTTATGGACCTGTTTATTTGATCATCTACTCTCCTCCCCTTTGACCTGCTTTATTATTATTTTATATTGCACTCGTCACTGTTGGAAATAATATTTATCTTGTGTTTACCCCTTCATTGTTACTTCGCTAGTTCGATGACAGATGTGGAGGAAGGGATGGTCCAATAAGAATTTAACCTTCCTTGTTTATCCTTCTATTCAATGTCTTCAGCACCTTTCTACTGTGTACACAGCATCCCATACTCCTTAGGTCAGGGGAGGAAAAGGTACAAGGAATGACTCTTGTCTCTGAAGAGTCTGAAATTTCATGCACGTGTAAGGGACTGTGTGTTAGACAGCATTCCCTCACTGTATCATATTCCTGAGATAGTCGAATCAGAAAGCCAGGCTTGCTGGCACACACATGCTGGCACACACATGCTGGCACACACATGCTAACACACACATGCTGGCACACACATGCTGGAATTATATACACCTGTAATCGCAGTGCTTGGGGAGTGCGGACGGGAGGATCAGGAGTGAAAAATCATCTTTGACTCTACGAGAAACTTAAGAACAGCTACATGAGACCCATATCCAACCCAAATGAACAGTCACGACCAACAAAACAATGGGCTACAGAGATGGCTCGGTGGTTAAGAGCACTGGCTGCTTTTTCAAAGAACTCCAGTTGGGTTCCTAGAATCGGGTGCTTCACAGCTGCCCGTAACTCCAGCTCCGTGAAATCCAACGGCCTCTTGTGGGTTCCACGGGTACTAGCAAATACATACAACACATGCGCGCGCACACACACACACACACACACACACACACACACACAGACACACACACACACTAAAAGGTAAAGAATAAACTTATCATAACACAAAGTTTTCTTTGTCTTGTAGCTTTGGGGTTTGGGTTCATGATTGGTCATGGATTCTTGGCATTTGGTGGGGATCCTAAGATAGAGGGAAACCTGTTGCAAACATGGTCAAGAAGCAAAAGAAAGAAAGTTGAAGAGGAAGTGACAAGGGTCCACTGTTGCCTTCAATGACATGTCACCATGGCCTACTGTCCCTCTGGGTTACCTCCTGTAGGTTCCACCAGCTTCCTACTTTGCCATGTAACACCAGTAAGGCTGCACTACAGCTCAGTAGCCATGGCAAGGCAAGAGTAAGATGGCCTCAGGCCAGGATTTGGCGAAGCCTAGAGCTGGGGATGACAGGCGGAACCCCAGAGATCAGAGGCAGGACTCAGAGGATCTCAACCCTGTCTTCTCATTAACTCGTCCTTGAAAACTTTCATTGTATAATGTCAGGACCCAGGACATCTGAGGAACTATAATCAGAGATGAGAAGTAAAAATACTTTCAGGGCATGATTGATGACTTTGACTCCGGATTAGAATCAGGTTATGAGAGTTAAGATCTGCAGTTCCACATGAAAATATAATCACAATAAAATAAACATCCAGCTGTGTTTTAGTGGTATGAACACTCTTTCCTCAGAGTAAAAGTGCCTGTTTGTAACATTACAGGATGCACTATGGGACCTGTGTCCTGTTTCTTCTAGTGTTTTCTGTATCATATGCCAGGACAACCTTTAGGATTAACCTTGTTACCCCCTCTCCCTGCCCTTTTATAATTCTGTTTTCTGTAGCTGTTCATAGATAGGAACCCATCTGGGTAGGTGTTTAGTTGTCTAAAAATATTGGAGAAATTGGTCCAGGATTTTAAGAACTGCTATGGCTGGGGCTGGGGATTTAGCTCAGTGGTAGAGCGCTTGCCTAGGAAGCACAAGGCCCTGGGTTCGGTCCCCAGCTCCGAAAAAAAGAACCAAAAAAAAAAAAAAAAAAAAAAAGAACTGCTATGGCTTAAATGTGTGTCCTCCCCCATCCCCCCCCCCCACAGAAGAACCATTAAAACTTATATCAAAGAGGCTTCCTGCTAAGCGAGATGGCTACTTTCATATAACACTGGGGGGGGGGGCGGTAAAGGAATTTCTGAGCTCAAGCTTATCCTCCGATACATAGGAAGTTGAGTCTAGCCTGAGGTACACAAGACCCTGTGAATAGAGCTGGAGAGGTGGCTCAGCAGCTAAGACTGCTTACTTGCTGTTCTTGCAGAGAATCCAGACTCAGTGCCCAGCACCTACCTATATGGTGGCTCATTGCAATTCGTAATTCTAGCTTCAGGGGATCTGATACCCTTCTTGACACTCTCTTCTGACCTCTGCAGGCACCCGGCATGCATGTTGTACACATACATTTAAGCAGGCAAAACTCTCATACACATAAAGGAAGGAAGAGGAGGAGTAGAAAAATAAAAGCAAAACCCCAGGACGGAGCCAGGGAGATGGTGCAGTACTTAAGAGTAATTACTGTTTTCCCAGAGGTCCTCAGTTTGGTTCCCAAGCACCACACTGGGTAGCTCACAGATGCCTTTAACTCCAGGGATATTAAATGCTCTCTTCTGGCCTCTATGGGCACCTGCACTCACCTTCATGTATTCACACGGGCGTAGATAATTGCACATAATTTTTAAAATCAGACTTTTCACAGATGTTTGGCTTCCTTCGGCCTTCTGCCATCTCAGGACCAGCCTTCCTCCCCTGCAGAAAAGGACAGCTCTTACCGGGCCATTTAACATGCTGGAGCCTCCACTGCTGATAGCGCAGCATCTAGAACCATGAGAAACATATTTTATAAGTCCCAGTACTGTACCCGGTCCACAGCAGACTCTTAGTAAGTGTTTGATAGCCTCCTTTTTGAGACAACAGTCAAGGGTCTCTGAAACGCTAAGTTTCGGATACAGTTTGGGAGAAAAACGCCACGGGATCCCTTTCTTTCTGTTCAGGGTGTTCTCTTTACAGACAGGTAGTAGCAAAGGGTTGGCTCATCTGCAGAATAAACCTTGAAGGTTTGATCAGGACCTACGGGGCATCCAGCATTGTAGAAGACGCTGTGGAAACGCAGGGGTTAAGCAGTGCTTGTCACCCAGCTTCTGATAACATTTGAAGAGGCAAGATATGAGAGACTGAAAAGTTAACAATGAAGGATTTATGTGATAGCCCAGGATCAACAATAGAGCTGCTTTCAGAAGCCTATCAGGAGTAGAAGATTTATTACCTAATAAGTCAAGACAGCTGGCACTCGTTGGAAGGGAAGCTACTTCAGTCTAGGGTAGTTCAATGGAGGAGAGAGGGGCAAAAGGCCTCAGCCAGGCAGGGTGGCTGTGGAAACAGCACACCCAATGGACAGGAACAAGGAGACTTAGTTGAGAATTCTGGGACTCAGTATGGAGAGCCCCAGACTCCAGGTCAGTGAACCGTTGTCCTGAGGGAAATAGAGAGTGAGGAAGGCTTCTCAGCTCCGTAGAGGTGTGAGCTAACATTCGTTTACGATTTGAGCTGCATGTGCCATAAAGTTCCCTTAGTCAGCATTTTTTTCTGCTAATCTGCTTAATGGGGGAAATCAGTAGCTTATTGGCTTTCAGTATAACCTGGGCTCAGACTTGAACTCTTGCAGGGGCTGGAGGGACCAGGCAGGTAGCTTCAGAAGGCAGCCTTCCAGCGTCAGGGACTGCTCAGTGACTCAGCACCCAGGAGGATTTTGCAACAGGCTGACTGAACCAGACCAGCCAGGTTTTTCTCAGGATACCTCAGGCACGGCCCCTGCCCTGATGTGTTGAAATTCACTCGGTTCCAGAAGCATACCTGTAGCATGTTCCCTTTAAGCAATGCTGGAGAGTCCAAGAATTGCTTAGAAATCTCCAGCGAGATTTCAGTGCACTCCGGGCTCTGTCTCTAAAGGTTACCTAACCTCTCCCCGGGAGAGTTTCTTAACCACTGAGTTGATACTTACTTTGCAGATGGTAATAAGTATTGAAGAGACAGGATTAAATGGCATGTAGTGGCTATCAGACATGTGGGAGTATCTGGATTAATATGCTGTTAATTCTGAGATTTGAGTGAGGGAAAAAAAAAAACAGCTTCACAATTTTGAGACAAACTTGAAGCAGGTTTTAATTAAATACCGACCAGTGGTCAGGACCACTCCCTCGAATTCCCAGCGGATTGGCCATCAGATATGTTTTGTAGGGACTTTTTAAAGACAAACCCCAGTAGCTACTGTATTTTTTCATGTGGTTTCGTTATTTTCCAAGAACTTTCAATATTCCAGGAAGTTACCTGGTCCTTGGGCAGGCGGGGCTTACAGGTACAACTTTGAGTCTTACAATGCCTATTTCTAGTGCAAAATGTAATGTTTCTACAGAGGAAATTGCTCATGTCTCTTGGCTAGCCTTTAAACAAAATCGCTTGCCCTGGCTTTTGTACACTTTTCCCTTGGGCCCCACCCTAGTATCTAGTCTCCGGGTGGGAAAGGCCCTGCACTGAAAAGTTGGCTGAGCCAAAGGGCCGTCTTCACAGCGCTCGCTCACTCGCTCGCTCGCTCGCTCGCTCGCTCGCTGTCTGTCACTTCCCACAGGGACAAGCTGAAGACAGTGACTGACAGGGGACTGCAGAGCACTGGAAAGAGGGCTTCTGGACATCAAGGTGTGTGTTCCGAAAACTTTTCTCAGACATTTGTGAACTGGGATGGGGGCTTGTAAGTAGAACCTGAGGAGGCCAAAGCCACCACAGTCATGTTAATGGAAGAGCCGCAAGTCCCTTTTGCCAGTAGGAATTATCTTCAAGCCCTTGAGGAAATACCAGTTCTTGTCTAAATGCCAGACTTTGGGGAAAGAAATTCCTTGGGGGACTTGATATTTGTAATGGCACAGTCGACACATTTTACACTAGCTAATCGAGCCTTCCTAAATACCTTAGAGGGTAGGTGTCGTTATTCCAGTTTACAGACTGGAAAACTGAGCTGCAGAGCACAAAGAGGTCACCGAACTCTGTGCTGAAGGCCACATGGACACATGGACAGCATTGCAGCAAGGAAATTGCTGTTGTTGTTGTAGTCTGAAAGTTGATGGAAAAAAGCCCATGCCATGTCATTTTCTCAATCTTTCTCTTTCTTCTTTTTCTTTTTTTAGGATTCCCCTGTGTAGCCCTTGCTGTCCTGAAACTCGCTCTATATAGACTACTGATTTCAAACTTATAGAAATCCACCTGCCTCTGCCACCCAGCTTCATTTTAGCATAGCAACTTTTTAAAAAAAAATTTTATTTACTTTATGTATATGAGTACATCGTCACTGTCTTCAGACACACCAGAAGAGGGCATCGGATCCCACTAGAGATGGTTGTGAGCCACCATGTGGTTGCTGGGAATTGAACTCAGGACCTACTGAAAGAGCAGTCAGTGTTCTTAACCACTGAGCCATCTCTCTAGCCCCTAGCATAGTAACTTTTATTTTTTAAAAAGATTTATTTTTATATATAAGTACACTGTAGCATAGCAACTTTTAAAAAGCAGGTTTTTTTGATTGTATAAAACAATGGGTTCCATAAACTCTCCTCTTTAAATTGTTTCCATTACATTTTGGTGTGTGTATGTGTGCATAACATGAAAACTCACAGTATAGCCTGTCAGTGATATAACAAACCTGACCTCAGTTGCTTCTCTTTGACCATGTGGATCCTAATGACTGAACTCAGGTCATCAGACTTGACCACAGTGTCTTTTTCTAGTGAGTCTTCTCCTTAGCACAATTACCTTCTTTTGATGAAGGGCATGGTCATATATCACAAGGGATAAGACTGAGGCAAGTCAGTGACGCTGTGTCCCCTGTCCCCCAGGTGACCTCTGTAAGCTAACTTGCTGGTGTATTATTCTGGCTGTGTCCCTTCCTTTCCTTGGTTTATTTCTTTTGACGAATATTTTCGGAGCAGAAACCTTGTACAAGACATGTTGCTAGACTCGGGAGCCACCAAGACAACTACAACATGCTCTGGCCTTTGTGGCACTCATAGTCTGGAGGGGAAAGTAGAGAAGTAAACAGATGATTGTATACCCCCTGGGCTGCAGGAAAACAAAACAAAACCAGACAGCCCCACCTCCCAGATCAGGTCCCCGCTGAAACTCCCCACCCACTACTCCCTACTCGCCCCCCGCCCCCACCCCCGCCCCCCCGCCCCCCGCCCCCCACTGCTTTAGAGGAAGGTGATTGGCAGGAACTATCTGCCTCGCAAGCCACGCCTAGTGCTTTTTCTTTTTTTTTTCTTTTTTCTTTTCTTTTTTTTTTGGTTCTTTTTTTTCAGAGCTGGGGACCGAACCCAAGCGCTCTACCACTGAGCTAAATCCCCAACCCCGCTGTTTCCTTTCTTTAGCCGTCTATGTTCTTAGGACTTCTCTTCTTTCTTCTTTCCCTTTGCCTTTTTCCCCCAGCCCCGTACAGTCCTCCACAGGGCCTTTTCCAAGCACTCACTGTCCGAGAGCCACAAGCCTTGGGGAACGCAGATTCAGATCTGGGAAACTCGCCGCAGGTATTTCTCCTAACACCACTGCCATCTGTATTTCCGGTCTCGCTGTCACTCCAGGAGTGAACTGATCATGTCTCAAGGTGTTTTCCTCTTCCAATGTGGTTGTCTGAGGATGCTGAGATCAGGAAAACTCCTGAGAGATCTGAGTAGGTGCCCGAGGCTAGGGAAGGCAGGCTTGTAGGCAAGGACAGTGTTGCCTTGTTCTTCTCTGGTGACGCCCCATGCAGATGCTCCTCGGTCAACAGATGTACTGAAAATACTGTCTGGTGCCCAGGACCCAGGCAAGGAAGCAAGAATCTTCAAGAGAAGACTTTGATCAAAAGAGCCTTCTCGTTTCCTTCCCAGTAACTCCATTATCCGCTTCTGCCCCTCCCTAAGAAACTTAAAAAACGCTGTCAGTTTCTGAATTCAGTTACTTCTGGGTCTGGGAGATACGTTATGTCATGCTCTGAATGCGAAGCCAGATGGCCGTCTCCCTTTCTGGTTCTGCTCTTGGCTCAGAACAAGGTCTTTGCCCTTCTGTCTGTGTTTCCCTCATCTCTGTTGTTTGCATCATTGGCCTCCTCAGAAAGCTGTCCGTCAGCCATATACGGGGTTCTTTTTGGGCAAAGCTCTCTGAGGTCTACCGTCAAATCAGGACAAACAGGAGGAAGATGTGCTCAGCTCTTTTGGGGGGAACTTGTAACCCATGGAGGAAACACATGTAAATGGGGCTGTGTATCACTTTGAAAGTGAAAGTGATACACACAGTTCTTTTAAAAATCATGCCTTGGGGCTGGAGAGATGGCTCAGTGATTAACAGCTCTTGCCTTTCTTGCAGAGAACCCGGGGCTCTATTCCCAGTACCCTCATAGTGACTTACAACTGTCTGTAACTCCAGTTCCAGGGTGTCTGATGTCCTCTTCTGACCCCCATGGGCATTGCATATATGTAGTATGTAGACATACATGCACCCAGAAACACTCAAATGCATACACATTTTTAAAAATTTCAAGTTTTAAAGAGCCACGTCTCTTACACAGGATGCTTGCTTTCTTTCTTGCACCCACTGGATCCAAACTGATCCTTTAAGGAAAGGGGGGCTTGAGACAACCCAGGAGATATGAACAGCTCTTTGTTGTGAAGAAAGACACCTCCAGTCCCAAGATTTTCAATCAGCAAAAAACATACTGTGGGGGTAGAGCTGGGCCTGGCACTGGGCCTGGCCTTAGAACCAACAGTTACATAGCCTGGTGACGGCAGCCGAGGAAATGTTTATTTCTGAAGGATTCCTCTGAACATTTTACTGACTTTTCTCAAGAATGTAATTACAAACTTGCCAAGAGCAACGACAGTGTATTCATCCCTGTAAGGATCTACTCACTGTTTGGCTTCCTTGGGTAGAAGCACCAGAAAATCTGTGGGTGAGGAGAAGAGGAGATGGACCACAGGGCGAATGGTAGGTCTGGAGGCAACGTTTTTTGAGTAGTAATGCTTTGTATGTAATATTTGGACCAAATTATAAATAGGGAGCATTGAGCATTGACATTCCCCCCTTTCAGCCAGGTCTAGAATAGTTTACAAAGTCATTGTAGACGAAATGCTTAGTTGAAGCCTCTATAACCAAGGCCAAAACACAGCCCAGAGTACATCCTGCATTTTCAAGTGGAGGGCCAGTCATTTCCGTTTGGGGATGCTTTGGGAAAGCCAAAGAAAGAGTGCATGCTTCACCTAAACCTCGAAAGGCAAACTATTCACACAGTGCATGGAGTTGTAGGAAAGTCTAGAAGGAAAAGGATGGAATTGTGGAAAGGCTGGACTTGTGGAACTGGGGGTCTGGATACAGAATGAGATGGCTGGGCACTTGGTTGTGAACCCTTAGGTTCAGCATTAAGGAACACAGGCCTGCTAGTGGTAGCATTTTGGGAGGAAGGAAACTAAGGGAAGCCTGGCCAGAGGACCTCACTGATTGGAAGGAGTCTCTGGGGGTCTTCACTATTTCTTCCAACCACTAAAGGGGCTGTTTTTGGGAGAAGAGCCTGTACAAAGACAGAGAGACCATCAGAGAGTCTATTACAAATGGAAGCTTGCTAAGGAAATGGATAGAACTACAAAGTATCATCCTGAGTGAGGTAACTCAGTCATAAAAGAACACATGGTAAGCACTCACTAATAAGTACATACGCCCAACCCAGACACTATTGCAGAAGTCAAGAAGTGCTTGCTGACAGGATCCTGATATAGCTGCCTCCTGAGGGGCTCTGCCAGAGCCTGACAAATACAGAGGTAGATGCTTGCAGTCAACCATTGGACTGAGCACAAGGTCCCCAATGGAAGAGTTAGAGAAGGGACTGAAGGAGCTGAAGGGGTTTGCAGTCCTATAGGAAGAACAACAATACCAACCAACCAGACTCCTCAGAGCTCCTAGGAACTAAACCACCACCAAAGAGTACACATGGAGAGACTGGAGAGACCCACGGCTCCAGCTGCATATGTAGCAGAGGATGGCCTTATCAGGCATCAATGGGAAGAGAGGCCCTTGGTCCTGTGAAGGCTCGGTGCCCCAGTGTAGGGGAATGCCAGGGTGGTGAGGTAGGAGTGGGTGGGTAGAGCACCCTCATAGAACCAGGGGAAGGGGAGAGGATGGATTAGGGGGCTTGAGGAGGGGAAATTGGGAAAGGGAATAACACTGAAATGTAAATAAATAAAATATGCAATAAAAAAGAATAATTGAATAAACTATTTGATGCCTGGGGGTGGGGGTAGGGGATGGAAGCTTGCCAAAAGATGTGCTTGGAACTGTCAGTTCTGTATTTTAACCCCTTCTAGGGGCTCCGTCTTCTCCAGGTTCCTCCTTTCCAGCCCAAGACTATGATTTTAGAAGAGACTTATTTTGACAATCATTTCTCTTTTATTAAGATACTTGTGGTCATCATACAAACAACACACACTGAAACTACACTCCCCAGCGCATACACACAGAATAAATTATGAAATTCGTATTGAACAGTAGACGGCAGAAGATGCTGTCCTACCAGCAGGGCCACCATGGCTAAGCACCTGACCCAGGAGGTGTCAGCAGACCTGAGGGTCCATGAAATGTCTGTGAGGTGTTTAGTGCCAAATGCCTTCTCTGGAACCCAAACTCCTTCGCAAAATCTACACACAGTGCAGATGCGATGTGGGCAGCAGGTGACAAGTTAGGCAATAATTGAAGTGAACCTAAATGTCTGTCCTGCAGCCTTAGTGAGTGTAGGAGGTTTAGTGAGTGAGTTCCTGGAGCTCACACTTCACCAACTCCATGGCTCCCCCTGGAACTGCAGGCATGCCCCAGCTGTGGGAAAAGAGGGGTTTTCTCCTCTAGGGACATCTTACCAGCTTGCTCTGCCTTGGTTCAGTTGTCCTATCTCTTTGATCTTGATTGCCACTTCCAGAAGAATGAATAAAGAGATATATTGAAACCAACCTGTTTCAGCAGCATATGCAAATTCTCCACTGGTCACTTTGCAGCAGTATGGTATTGGGGAATTGGGTACCTCATTTCTTTCTTTCTTTCTTTCTTTCTTTCTTTCTTTCTTTCTTTCTTCCTTCCTTCCTTCCTTTCTTCCTTCCTTTCTCTTTTTAAAAATTTATTCATTTATTTCTTTTTCTTTTTTAAAGATTTATTCATTTATTTAATGTACATGAGCACTCTATCTGCATGTACTATGATCGAGGGCATCAGATCTCATTACAGATGGTCGTGAGCCACCATGTGGTTGCTGGGATTTGAACTCAGGACTTCTGGAAGAGCAGACAGTGTTCTTAACCACTGAGCCATCTCTCCAGCCCATCACCTCATTTCTCCAAGCCCCAAGGTCTCTAGCTGTAGAGATAAGAGTATCTATTTCAAAGGATTATCATTAGGAACTACTGAAATTTGGTATTGCCAAGTACCAAGCCAGACTCTGGTGAAATGCCCACAACCTGTTTGTTCCTGTTTTCTTTCTTGCTTGATTTTTTTTTTTTTTTGAGACAGGATCTCTCTACATAGTATCCCTGGTTGTCTGGAACTCTATGTAGACCAGGTTGGTCTCAAACTCAGAGAGATCTGCCTGCCTCTGCTCCTGAGTGCTGGGATAGAAGGTGTGTACCACCATGCCTGGCCCTTTATTTCTTCCCATTTCCCTATTTTTTTTCTAGGTTTAGGGATCTTTAGTGGTCACGTAACCTCAGTAGCACTAAAACTACCTTTTGACCAGTAAGTCTCCCAGCACAGACTTAGAACATTGTGTCGCTGGGAGAGAGCAGGGTGGGCAGGCTCCAGTTACTACTGAGCCCAGGAGAACGATCTGAGAGGCTTGTGGGAACGTTAGGAAATTATGTTGAGGCTCACGGTGTGTGAGGTGCTATGACGGTCTGTGGAGAAGAAACGGGGTGGGGAATGCTGGGCCAACTTGAGCCAGAAGCTGAAACTCTGACATAGTGAGGCTTACAGCCTTCAGCAGAAAGCAAGTCACCCTTCCTATGAGGGACAAAGGCGTAGGCTCATCTACCTGAAGGTCTGTTCGCTGACAGGCTGGTTTGGTGGGTCATAGTGGTTCTGCAGAAATTTATCTCTCTATCTTTCAGTTCATCTCTCCAGCTAGCACTTGGTACACATCGGAGGTTCGTAAAGAACAGGCTAAGCTGAATGGATAAGCCTATCCGCTCATTTAGAACCCTCAGCTGAAGGAGTTGTTCTTAGCCCTTGCTAGAGTTGTTCACAGTAGTGCTGAGGTAGTAGCAGGGTGGGGAACGCCCTTCCTTTCATAGATTAAGAGGTCTTCAAAGTAAGTAAGAACACAGCCGAAACACAGTGGAGGCTGGTCAAGGCACAGTGCTGATCTGGTCCCTAAAGACTAAACTCTAGCTCCCCTCCCATGATCCCTGGTTCTGTGGGGACCCAGACTGACCTCTGTGGTCAGCCCACCTTTGCTGCTTTTCACACTAGTGTGGGCTTCAAGTCATCTTTGAAGTTCACAACAGGCTTGGAGCGGGCCAACAGCTTTTCCCAGGAGGCCAATCCTGAAGTCTGCTCAAGGTCACTGTCTGAAGTGTCACTGTCATTGGAGTCCAAAGAGCTCTGGAAGCAAATTTCACAGTAGGGCCTGTGGCAGCGGCAGAAGAACTCATCTGAGCTGCTAGACTCACTGTCAAGGTTGTAGCACCCAGAAGACAAGGAAGGACAGCCAGGGGACAGTAGGGGTAGAGGCTGACGCTGCCTGGGCAGCGCTGGTGAAGAGGATAGGCATGGGGCAGTGGAACTTTGTGCCGGGGCAGAAGCAGAAGGTTGTCGAGGAAAAGCTACACTGTATCCCCTGGCCTCCTGAGGCTCTGTCTCACACTGTTTGCTGCCCTCCAGGCTACCCCGTCTCTGGTGAGGTGCTGAGATTGGAGATGGTTTTACAGAAGAGGACCTTGGTTCCTTGGACCTTGCATTGTGGTGGTCCAGCCTGGGGCTGTCTCTGTTCTGTACAATAAGCCCATTTTGTGAACCAGAAACAGTATTATTTGCTTGATGCCCCATCTTGAGGCCCACAGAGCCAGGGATGCGTGAGCGAGCCCGCTGGGCTGCCCGTCTCCTTCTCACCACATACGGGCTGAAACCCAGTTTAGATGGGGACAGCTTCTGGGGGCTGCCGGAAGTGTTACTCTTCCAGGGCTGCTGGGGACAAGGCAGTGGGGAAAGGGGAGCCTCGGTGCCCAGGTCCAGCTCTTGTAGAACTTCCTGAAGCTTCTCTCTGACCACTGAACTAACCCGGGGTAGCCTCTCCGGGAGTACCTCTGAGTTCTGCCTGGGCCTATGGGGTTCACAAGCCACTCCATCTGTCATTAGACTCTGACCGGGGGCCATGGGTTCCTGGTTTCCTCTTTCAGGACCCTCGCTTTGTTCAGCCTTTGGCTTTTGGCTGCAGCCCATGTCCAAATGATCACAAAACTGTTTCAAAGGCATGTCGTACTTTTGGTCTGGAGAGGGACTGGCGTCCCTTCTCGATGCCCCGGGGCCTTGCATGTGCTGGGAGGCCGCTGAGGCAGGTAGGGAGTCCTCAGCAGCTGCTCCGCTCTCTTTCTCAGAAGTAGCGGGGCATTCTGCGGGTCCACCGGCAGAGGCTGCAGCTGGGACGGCCCACTCTGGGGAGTCCAGGGCGCACTCCGCAGACATCAACTTCACCAGCTTCTCCTTGGCATTGCTCACTTGCTCTTGCAGGCTTTCGATTACTGCGTTTTTCTGTGGAAGAAAAGCAGGTCCATTAACAAAAGATGCCGCTAAGGGTCGCCTAAAGCCTTCCACGGTGGGGAGGTGTGGCATTGGAGAACCTGGCTTAAATCCCAGCTCTTCCAATGTGCTAGTTGGTGGCTTCAGGCTTGGAAGTGGGACTTCTGCCAAGGGAAGTGATGAATTCCACGTGTTTAGCACTGATATGCGGTGCCCGGGAAAGGCCCTAGGATGTCCGTACCGTCACTGTGGGCTTCCTCTCCCCTTCCCCATCCTTGACCCTGTACTGCTCTCTGAGAGGACGAAGGTGGTCTAGCCTCAAGGCTTGCTGGTACCAATACCGTATCTCACCTTCCCCAGCCCCAGAAGGGCCAGGTTCTTCTGTGGGACATCAGTCTGAATAGTGTTTGGAATCATCCAACTCTTGTTTCTCACCCGTGGGCAAACCATAAACGAATTGGAAGCACATCTTCCAGGGAGGATAAACAAGAAAACAAACGTTTTGCCTCTTATGAAACAGCTTGGACCGTGGAAAGGGTAGGGAGAAGAAAGGTGGGAATTCCTGGGACAACCATTCATTCTGGACCTAAGAAGAGCTCAGGAGAATCCCAAGTTGATTTCAACACTTCCTTGGAAGTGGCAGGGCCTCCTGGTGTGACAGGCCCAAGAGACCAACTGGCTATCAGTTGCTCTTAAAGAAGTGCGTGCCAGGATTATTGTAGCTTAACAGGAAATAAAAGCAAGAACGGAAAGTGGTGTTCTATCAACGCACAGTTCTACCGAACAGCATAGAAGACAGTCGGCACAGCAGAGTGACCAACAGAATCAGAGATGTTTGTTATCGATTCATCTACATAGGATCAATGTGCAGGATATATATATAAAAAAAACTCAACAATATGGAGTTAAGGAATCCAACGTTAGACTGTGCAGGTCATCTAAATAGGGACTTCTCAAAGAAGACATGCAAGTGGGTGGGAAATGTATGCAAAGATACTTGACATCTTTAGCCATGAGGGAAATGCGAAAGTCAAAATCGCGTGGGAATCTACCTTATCTAGTTAGGACGACTATAACTATAAGTGCTGGTGAGGATGTGGAGAGAGAGCACAGAGCCATTCTCCGACGTTGGTGGGGATAGAGTTAGTATAGAGATCAGCATGGAGGACTTTAAAAACGGAACCTCCATGAGATCCAGCTATTTCCGTCCTGAGTGGACAGATATCCAACGGAAATGCCATCGGCGTGAAGAGCTATCCCTCAGCCCATGCTTGTTACAGCACTGTCTATGGGACACAAAAGACAGAGCCAGCCCGCATGCCCATCAATAGATGACCTATTAAAGAAAATGCACTGTATATCGATCAAAGATTATTCATCTATGAAGAATGAAATCCTGCCATTTGCAGAAAAATGGGTAGAAGTTTTGGACAGCATGTTAAGTGAAATAAGCCAGTCAAAGATTACATTTTGGGGTTGGGGATTTAGCTCAGTGGTAGAGCGCTTGCCTAGGAAGCGCAAGGCCCTGGGTTCGGTCCCCAGCTCCAAAAAAAAAAAAAAAGATTACATTTTTTCCCCTCATGTGTAGATTAAAAAAAAAAAAACAAAACTAGCAATGACCTAAAAGCAGAAAGATGACCGTTAGGAAGTGGGGGATAGTGGGGAGAGACAGAGGTGGAAGAGAGGGTATGGAGAGCTAAGACGGATGCATGCTTTATGCATGTGTGGAAATATCAGTGAGTCCTGTTAACTCCCAAATAGGTGATAATATGAAAAAATGATTTTTATAGAAGCTTAAAGCAGATAGTTTGATTAAGTAGCTCTCGAGGGCAGTCCAGAAGATGAAGGAGGCTGAGGCAGTTCTGCTACCGAGACGCTGTCCTTCTGTGCAGAAGTTAGTGGATACACAGGCTGTGCCCCAGAGGGCAGACAGGTGACAGCTGCAGAAGTGCCTGCCCCAGCTGTGGGGCAGGAAGCAGATGTGGGTGTGAGCTGGCCGTGGGTGTCTGGGCATGCCTGCACTCTTGCCTTTGCGGAGTGCAGCAGTGAGCTGCCTAGCCCAGCCTGTGTGTCTTCCTTTGGAGAGTTCTATGCTCAACTCAGAGGGGCAGTGATAAGAGTCCCACGAGGAATGGATGGTCTGGCGTGGATGGAGTGAACTGTGAAGAAAGTGGTAAGCACTGAGCTCCAGCAAAGGCTTGTCTGGATAGCACAGTGCTGCCCTTGTGGCTGCCTTTCTCTTTTAGGAGGCAATGACCCGTGCTGGGACATCCCTTTATCATGCCGTAGGAAACAGAGGAATGGATGCTGTCTTATAATACTAAACAATCCAGTCCGCCCATGGGCTGAGCCCCTGCTTACCTGTCAACTTACATATAAAACTTGGCCAGAAATTCTTTCTGGTTTTGAGACAGGGTCTCGCATGGTACCCCAGCCAGCCAAAAACTCCCTATGTAGCACAGGCTGTCCTCGGATTCATGGCAATTCTTCTGCTTCGATATCTCAAGCGTTAACATTATAGACATGTGCTACTATACCTGGTCAGAAACATTTACGTAAGGGGTATTGAGTAAAACCTTCCAGTAAACTTGCAGTGACCCTGTGAGTCCCCTGTCCCTGTGTAGAGTCAGGAGGTGGTGTCTACTGGTGCTGGCTCTCCTGCTTTCCCAGATGGTTTAGTCATCTTCATTATCACCAGAAGATGGGCCAAACCCTGTGAGAGACTAGGGGAGCAGACAGAAGGGACTTTCAGGGGAGTTCCCACCTTTCCAGGTCTCCCTCTTCCAACCTGAGGCATGGTAGGCCTGGCTGTGGTTGGGTGAGTGGTGCCTTGAACAGAGTCTGGAGTAACAGGGGCATTCAGGTTCCTTTTGCCATGAGGGATGTGTCAGATGTCTTTAGGGACCTCACAGGGTAACTAACTGTGATGGCTGCTCAGTAGGAATTTGGCCCCTTCTTCCCTTGATACCCACTCTGGAAACCCAC
Organism: Rattus norvegicus; assembly: GCF_021556685.1. Lineage (NCBI taxonomy): Eukaryota > Metazoa > Chordata > Mammalia > Rodentia > Muridae > Rattus > Rattus norvegicus. The sequence goes on from NC_141544.1 coordinate 76,479,128, forward strand.
CCTGTGTGTCTTTATGCCAGCCTCAGGAAGCAGAGGGGGGAAAGCCTTAGAGATGACCATGCTTTAGGGCAGTCAGTGTCTCTCAAACCTCTGAGACCCTTTAGTACAGTTCCTCATGTTGTGCTGACCCCCCCCCCACAAATATTTTGCTACCTCATAACTGTAATTTTGCTACTGTTACAAATCATAGTGTAAATATGTGACCCTGTGGGGGTTGCAACCCACAGCTGCTCTAAGGGTAAAACAGGACTTCTGTTTCCTTATGCCTTGTCTACAAAGGGCTTTGAGTATAGGAGAATCTTATGAACTTCCACATGGGACGGATACCTTTCAAGCTAGGCAAACACCTGACGCTGGCTGACTACAGATTTAGAAACATCAACATAAACAGTCAATTTCCCTTCTTCCACAAAAGGAAGCAAGACTCTTTTCACCATGGCTCCGTGTTAATTAGAGGCATGGCGTGAGGTCCTGCCATGGTAGTCTGACCTCCTGGGGCAGCAGCTTTTAAATGAATTTTTTAAAGTCATTATTTTGGTCCCTGGCGGGCAGCAAAATGTCAAAGGTATATTGAAGAGGGCACAGGCCCTGGGCATGCACACCTCCCTTCTCTAGCGCCAGGAGGAAAGAGAGAAGGCAGAACTGTTGCGGACCATCAAAGGAAGAGTCGTCGACATGAGGGACAGTCAGTCCACCCACTCTCCTGCACAGTGGGAGGTCAATGGCAGATCTGTTCTTACCACGGCCATAGCAAGAGGTCAAGAGCCAGAAAAAGCTGGTTGTGAAGGTGCATGGCTGTTATCCTAGTACTCGGGGAACTGAGACTGGAGGATCACAGTTTGACGGCAGCCTGGGCTACATAGATATGGTCTCGAAAACAAGAAGAGAAAGAACCACCCACAAAAGCAATGAGAAACTTGGCTGTGCTGTCAGATCTTGGGAATTGCAAAGGGGGTCCAGTGAGCTCAGCCCACACCCTGGCTGGACAGAGGCTGTCCTATGTAAGGAAGAGCAGGGCTGGCTCCCAGGATGCAGAGCAAACCGGGACCAGCAGCTGCTCTCAGGCCTGCTCTAAGGCACAGCCCGGGCGGCAGAGGCACCTTTTTGCTTCTTATGTACTTCAGCCTGCTAAGGGCTTTCGCCACGCAGGCTCAAGGTTTCTTTTGGAAAGAGCACATTCAGCCGAAGCGTGGGAAACAGGGTCGCATGGCACAAGTACAATAAGGTGCTCAGATAATTAGCATAAGGCTAAAGAGTCCGTTCCAGTCTGTTCCGCTGTCCCAGTGCTCGCCGATTGTAAGTGAAAACCATCCTGCTGGTTCTAGCCAAGTTTCGGGCCTTCTGTTTGTTAGGGAAAAACGTTTCTCTAAAGATTTTACAGAGCACTAGAGGCAGGGCTACTCCCCTGCCAGGTGCGGAGAAATCTGGCTTTGAAACAATGTCCAGAACGTTTAATAAATGGTGAGGAAAAGGAGAGTTTGTTTTTCTTTTTCCTCTGATGGATAAAGAAGACCCAGAGTAGAGAGTGTATTGTGGGGTGTAGGGTGAGCTGGGGAGGGGAGGGCAGGTAGAAAAGCAAGGTCCAGGGGTGCTGGACAGGCTTTGGCCCTTCATCTGGGTACTTCTAAAGTTTCCTCTCACTGTTCTCTCATAGGGTCATTTGTGTACAGGACACAGTCACTCGATCATAAAAGTAAAATTAAATAAAATAAATTGGTTTTTCTAATAGCACACACTCAGGTATGTTCTCTCTCTCTCTCTGTATGTGTATACATATGTGAATATATATATATTTATATGTATATATTGATTTAATTCGTGTCAAAACACTTATTAATTCATTCACCTGGGCCCTGTGCTGCCTTCTTGTGGTCCTCAAGTCGAAAAACTTGACTCAAGCCCACATTATGCTTGTCTGGGAGAGGGTCAGTTCTGGTTCAAGTACAGAACAAAGAGGGGCTGGGGCACCTAGGGTGCCTTGATACCGTGGCGACCGTGGCGACATAGAGGCCCTTGGTTTACCCCACATCGGTAGCACATCTGGAAGTTCTGAGCAATGAGAAGGTTGAGGTCTCTGGTTAGTACCCAGGGACGTCAGAGAGGCCCCTCAGATCTTGAATACAATGGCAAGGCTGTCTGTAAGTAAGGAATGCTTTCCCAGATCCTAATGTCCTTCCCATCCTCCCTTTGCAGGGATCTTTTTTTTTTTTTTAAGCTCCTCATCTGGCCGATTGTTCATCATTTATTACCCTTCATTCAGAGTCTTGTCTCCCTAGTCTGCTACGTTCCCCACCTCCTTCCCTGACCATTATTCTCAGCCACCATCCCGATTGCTTCTTTCCTGATTCCCATCACAATCACATTTCTTCTTTCTAGTTTTTGAGCTAAAGCCCCCATGGACCCGAGACTGGCTTTGAACTCTGTGTAACCAAGGTGACCTTGAACTTCTGATTCTCTCACTTTCTACTTTCTGCATGCCAGAAGCCTCGGCAGGTGCCACCACTCCCAGTTGCATCCTGTGGGTTGACCTGCGTCGCCAGCCCTTCCTATCCATCACGGCTTAAATTGAATGTTTACTCAGTCAATAGCCGTTTGTTCCCCTCGACTGTGAACTCCGTAAGGGAGCAAGTCTGTCTTGTTCATCAGCATGTAGTGCTGTGACAAGTCTTCGCCTGTCTGCTGCAGGAATGGGGTGGGCAAGGGTCACTGGGGTGTTGGCAAAGTCTGGCTTGCTGTTGGGGAAAGTAGAAGGATGGCTGGGCAGAGAATGTTGGCAAAAGGAACATGTGGGGTCATGAGAACATGAGGGGCCATGAGGGAAGGCTGGGCCTTGAGAGCATGTGGGATTGCTCCCACACGGCCGGAGATCCTCGCAGGGAGCCTGCTAGGCAAGGTGTGGCTTACTTCCGTGAGGAGCCTCTCCATGCAGCTCTTCTCATCTCTCAAGTGGCAGCTCTGGTCCTCGTCGAACTTGCTGCGGAAGGTTTTGCTGGGAGTGCTGAAGTATTTGGCCATGTGTCTGATTGTTTGGTTTTCTCCTTCAAATGCCTTCCGCTGCCTCAGCTGTTAGTAAAGAAGAACACGCGCCATTTATTTAATTACACACCCAGAAACACTTCCCTTGCTCATCCTCACAAATACCAAGGAACGACACATCGGTGCCGGCTGTTTACCCCTCGGAAATGCCATTCGCTCTGCAGCGTTCATCGGTCGCAGTGACAGAAAAACTCGGAGAGCGCTCAGGTTTCGTGCCTTAAGTGTGCCCGAGAATAAGACGCAGTATGATATAGAACAGCCTCTCTGTGCCAACGTGTCGAAGGGAACCAGAGGAAGGGACACGTCCGGAATGGGATCCTAAAGCTCTAGGTTGGGAGTCGGCTAAACATGCGTCTGTGAAGCTGTTTCTGGTTGTAAATAGGTCATCCCAGTCATCTTCTAGTCGTTGAGGAGTGATGTGTTTTTTTTTTTTTATATCAGGAGCCTACTTCGTCATTAGAAGCTTTTCTAAGCCAGACTAATGACCAAATCGCAAATAGAGACCAACTGATGACAATAGGAACAGAACGTCACCTCTGGCACTCGGCCATATTTCCGGACAAGGAAAAGGATAGGAGTGTGACTTCTGCAAGGTCACACATCACTTTTGACAGACCCACAGCTGTAACCAGGACGACCACAGCTTGGATTCTCATATAGCTGGGAAGAGATTGTTGGGGGTCCAGAAACTGTCTTTGGGGAGAAATTCGGGAAGACATGATTTGGCCCACTTTTATAATAACAGAGGTGATCGAGAACATTCTCAGACAGGAAGCTGCTGCAGAGTTGCTGGGACACTGTGCCTACCTAGTGAGTACCAAGGATGTGAAGAACAGGCACCCAAGTGGTAGAGGTAGAGACCTTCTACCCTCTGTCTCAGCACCCCTTGGGGAACCATCTTTGCAGGGATGCCAAGGACTGGCTCAACACGGGCATACAGCCTTATCAAGCCTTTGGGTTCAGCACCCCTAAGTTGATGCCACGGTGCTCTTTGACCAAAGGTCTCCATTCCCTTTTGGTCCCTCCTTTCTGAAGGTCCAGGTCCTTGAGACTTGACTGTATTTTCTGGGATATCCATTAATCCATCCTCAAGGATCAAAGTAGCTCCTCCAAGGGACCAACACATTTTTGTTTCTGGGCTCTGGGTGATGTGGATGCTATCTGCTGGGCTGTGTGTCTTCACAGCTGTTCCTTACCTCTGGGTCCTTGGAACTGGCTGACTGTTACCTACGATGGCAAATTGACTTTAGTGATGGTGATGTTAAGGCTTGGGGAATGGAAGGATTTTTCTGGAGCCAATGTCATCACACGAGTTCATATAAGAGAGGAGGAGGAGCCGGGTGGTGGTGGCATACGCCTTTAATCCCAGCACTTGGGAGGCAGAGGCGGGCAGGTCTCTGTGAGTTCCAGGACAGCCAGGGCTACACAGAGAAACCCTGTCTCACGAAATGAGAGGAGCTGGGGTGGAGAGAGGGAGGAGGGCCAGAGAAGAGGGTAAAGAAAGAGAAGGAGGCACAGCCATTAGGATGCTCCATCGATGGGTCAGAGAGTGAAGGAAGGGCCTTAAAGAGGGCAAGCGGCCCTTAGAAGCTGAAATAGCCAAGAAATGGAGTCCCACCCCCATCCCCACCCCTTGTCTGAAAAAAAAATTGCAGATCTGTTGATACCTTGGTTTTCGTCAGAAAAGTTAACTTTCGCAAAGAGTGGGCCGGCAGGATGGCACAGTGGGTAAGGATGCTTGCCACTAGGCCTGGTGACCTGGGTTCGATCCCAGAGACACCCATAGTGGAAGGAGAGAACCAACTCCTCCTCTGATTTGTCCTGTGATCTCCGTGGCATGCACACACACATATGCACATGCACACACACATATGCACATGCACACACATATGCACATGCACACGCATATGCACATGCACACATATATATGCATATGCACTTGCACGCAAATAAAATAAATTTTAAAATAATAAAATGAAAAGAGGAAAGTCTGGAGATTCCTCCCTTGGAGCTCCTCCCACACTTGGGAGTTCCTTCTCATTTTTTTATCTTATCCCTTCCCATCTGCTTGCTGCTTTTCTCTCAAGACTGTCCTCTGACGCTCATTTGGTGCAAAGGTGCCACGAGTTTTAGGTAAGTCTGGGGTGGCTTCCAAAGCATTCAAAACACATTATAATTCTTCTTGTGAATGCTCCCTATGAGACTTAAGGAGGAAAAGGACTCTGTGCTTCCCCACCTGCCCATAGTGGCTAAGATGTGACCAAAGAATACCTGTACGGAAGGAAGCTGTCTCCAGTCTTGTGGACACTAGATAAAGGGGACAAGTCCTAAGTGTGTCATGGACGTCAGGCAGGAAGAGAAAATGTCCTTGGAATTTTGCCTTTCGGAATGGAATGGAAGGGTGGGGGTGGGAGTGGGAGTGGGGGGATGGGTGACACTCAGGTCACAGAAGCAGGGGTTGGCTGGTGGCTGGCGATGACCTCAGCGCTTGGCATCAGACACACCCAGGCATTTCCTGACAGCCTGTGTGCAAGCTTCTTGGATCCCTTGTCTTACACTCATTTCACTCTGCTCTCTAGCGCCGCCTAGAGACCCTTCTGGGTCCCAGCAGATCTGATGGCTCTGGCCAGCCTGGGACTCATCTCCCGGAGGCTACAATCCGTTCCTTTCCCAGGTCCCCTTGGACGCTCCCCTAATGTGTTCAGCTGTCTCAGGGCCCTGGGGATACAGAGTCTCAAGAGAAAAGCCATGCGTCTGCCAAACATCTTTGAGCCAGAGGAGAAATCAATTTAGGGACAGAACTCGGTCTTTTTTCTCTGATGAAAAGAACTTAGACCCTAAATACTATAAGATATGGTTTAGTCTCATACATGGTCAGTTCAAGAGGAAAGAAAAACTAGAGGGGAAGGAGGGGGGATGGGGGAGAGAGAGAGAGAAAAAATCAAGAGGTAAAAAGAAAAGCCCAAGAAAACCAGGAAGGGGTGAGGCAGGGGAGAGACAGGTCGCCCACTCATCCACCACGTGTCACCCACCCACCACATTCCAGGACTCAAAGCAGTTCCCTCCCCACGCCCTTTTCTGCACAGTTGGCAACGTAGGTAAGTTCTGAGAGTCAGAAGTCAATCTGCGACCACCGCAGCTGCAGGGATTCAAATGCTGCAGAGGAAGCAGAAGGCTTGTGTCTGAGGCTCAGGACTAAGGGGTTAGAGTGAGGAGCAGAAGTCCAAACTAGGACCGTCCGGGGAGATTGTGGGTTCCCCCCACTTTCACAGAGTGTGTTGCTCAAATCAGAAAGCCTTTCCTTTAAATTTTCTTGGTGATAAATTCTCTCTCCCCTTCTCCCATTCTCTTTCCCGCCCCCTCCCTCAGAGAATGCTATTCCCTATGAACTCCACCCCAGTTTCTTATTTTTATCTGTCTTTTGTTTCCTTAATTTGTTAGCTCAGTGGTTTTGTTTTTTTGTTTTTTTGTTTTTGTTTTTTGTAGCATCCAAATCGCCTATTCAATGCTTCATTTCAACCTAACATCATTTTTTTTTTTAATCCTTGTTCAATATTTCATCATCTAAGACTAGATTCTTGGCCTTGTGGTTTGCTTTTGTTGAAAAGAGGCAATGTCCTTGGAATCCTATTGACCAAGTGAAATAAATATCTCGGAACATTTTCTACTTTGGAAGAAAGCATCGTCACCAGATCTTCAGATGCTTGTTCTCTTTGGTACCTGTGGGTTTTCCTTAAGAGTCCCCTCCTCGTGAAGGAGCTACAGTCTCCTAGAGTAATAAATAGAGTTTATTGATCATAAGCTGACCGCCATCATACCAGACATACATATATTCCAGCCAGAGGGAAGATAAAAGGGACATGCCGACAGTGTTTATCTTTTTTTTTTTTTTTTTTTTTTTTTGCCAGTACAGTACAAAGTCTGTCTCTCAGAAGCCTTCCAGGCAACCTCTAGTGTTCCAAATGACGTTCTGGGGACACCTCTAGCTATAAGGGAGGCTGACAGAGCAAATGCTTAGTTCTTTTCTAGGCAAACAAGAGAGGAAAGGATGGGGGCGGGAGAAGGCTAGGCATCCCAAAAGTTTCTCTTTGCCTCCCATCTCCCAGGAAGGCCCCCCACCCCCACCCCCATCCCCGTTCTTCCGGCATCTCAGACAATGAGCCTCTAGTCTCAGGGGTGGGGGATGGGAGGTGGGAGGGGGGTAAGAGGGGGTGGGGGAGGAGGGCTCCTTCAGCCCAGTTCCTACCCTGACAAGATGCTGCAGACGTTTCTCTGGTTTGTGACTCAAAGGCTGCAGGGACGGTGTAGATGCTCAAACTGCCCCCCTCCCACTATGTGTATATTTGGTCGAATGTTTTGTTGAGAATTAGTGAGCAGAAAGGAGCCGGAAGTGCCTAGGTGGCCCTAAGTTGACTGTAACCTTCTATCGGTCAGCTGTGGAATGAGTCATTAGTTTTTACCCCAGGAAGGGGACCAGAATGGGGGAACCTTCAGGGGGAAGAAAAGAAGAGCAGGAGGGAAAAAGAAAGCATCCAGTGGCTAGATCATTAACATGATGGATGAGGGCCTGCAGCCCATCAGCTCAGATAAACACGGAGCTTTCCCTTGGGCGTAAGGGTCCCTTCCACCTCTCTAGCCCAGACAGTCGTCCCTTCCACCTCTCTAGTTAGCCCAGACAGTCGTCTCCACTTCTCTCTCCTTTATTAAGATCTTATTCTTAACCTCTGCAATAGGAAATACATTAAAGTCACTCCCTTTCATAAAGAGAGAGAGAGAGAGAGAGAGAGAGAGAGAGAGAGACTATGTTTCTCTCCAAAGGAAAAGCTTACTGTGTAGCCAAGGATGGCCCTGTCTCCTGTCTCTATCTCCCAGGCATTGAGATTACAGGGACATAGGAAAAACATTTCATGTCCAGGAAGTAGACATTTTCCTATGAACCTGAAATCCCAAATTAGAAAGTGAAGAGGCTATTCTCTTTGAAACTAGCCTGGGCTACACAGTAAGTTCCAGAGCTATGTAGCGAGTCGTTAAAAAAGAAAGTCTTTTCTCTTAGACTAGTGGGGGGGGGGGAACTATCCCAAGGACTGAAAGGACACAGAAGAGGGGGGAGCAGAGTGGGAGCCGGGTGGGTAACAGGGGTGAGGTTACTTCAAAAAACAGGTCCCACCATGGTGGCCCTCTTTGGCCTAACTGGGGAGCAGAAGTGTCCTCACCTAGGCACTGAGGAGGTACAGAGGTGGCCCCAGCCCCTTCTTCTGACCACCATAATCACAAGGAAAGGTATCAGCAGAGGGTAAAAACACCCATCACTCCCACCAAGAGCCCTTTCCAGCACTCCGAACTTACCTGGGGAAGGAAGACACAGCAGTTCACGGTGGTGGTGCAAACGAAGATACCTCCAGATGTGAGTCCAAAGACCAGATTGGGCCAGGAGTGCAAGTATCTGGTGACCACAAAAAGCAGGCCAGCAGTGAGGAGCAGGAGGTTGACTCCGACCATGATGGTCAAAGACTGGTTCACTGGAGGAGAGCTGACATGGTTGGTCAGGCCAGCCAGGTAAGCGCCATACAGCAGCAGCAGCCCCTGCAGGAGGAGCAGGGACCAGAGGCACAGAAAAGGGGGGACCACAGGTCAAAGCGGTACCACGGGGACCAGTGTCCTCATCAGAAACACTGGCTGCGAGCTTTCGCTGACATGTGAACAAGAAACCAGGAGCTAACTCCTTACACCTATGGCTTCTGAATAATGTCACTTTCCGTCCTTTACTGAGGATGGTTTATGAGAGGTTGGCAAGGAGACATCAGATAACGCTAACATTCTCCTGGGCGAAGGTACAGGGTGTTGTGTATGTGAACAGGAGGAGCTCCACAGCAGGGGCAGTGGGCACTAGGAGGTCAGCAGAACCAGCTCCTGCTGATGTATGTGTGTGTAGGGGGTGGGCTACAGATCCATTGTGGCTTGGCTGTGAGTATGGCTGAGTGGCATGTGAGAACTGAAAGTGACCCGTGAGCTGCTTGTCCAGCCCTGTGCTGCACTAGGGCAGCGCCAGAGGGAGGGGACTTATTTGTTTTCCTGGGTGCTCAAAGGCACCATCTGCTTGCCAGGTTCTGCACCTGCAAGACTGGATGCATCTGCGTGGAAGGATGGACTCTGCTTTCTATTCCACACAAAGAACTCCATAGGCTGCCCGTGGCTCTGTGCAATGGGGGAAGGGAAGTGTGTTTCTGGGAGATGAAAGAAGGAAAAAGAGGAGAACAAAGGCAGGCTGGGACTCCAGCAACAGTGCGGGGAGGCACCGGCAACGGCCCTCCATCTGAACTGATTTGTGACATCCCCCGCCTCTACCACAAGGAGCTGGAGCCCAGCTCTTTCCTCTCCTCACAAACATAAACCCGCCTTCCGGGTTCTATATTAGGGAGAAAACAACATAGTAGCCAAACAGTGTTGCTTTCCCCAGGGGCAGCTGCGTGCATATGGAGGTCAGAGCTTTCATCTGCAACACTCAGTAAACACATGACGCCACACACACTAGCCTTTCTAATTTGCTCAAAGCACTAAGCTGCAAATCATAGCTACCAAGGACATTCACAGCGGGGCATGACGGGCGACCAGGCATCCCACAGTGGTGAGGTTAAGGCAGAAGCGTTGCTGTGAGTTTGGAGCCAATTTGGGCTACACAGTGAGACCTTGTGCTGGCTGGCTAGTCTTACGTGAACCTGACACAGGAGCTAGAATTATCTGAGAAGGAACCTCAATTGATAAGATTCCATCTGGTTTCATAAGAATCAGCTGTCGGGCATTTTCTTAGTGATGACTGGGTTAGGGCCCAGCCCATTGTGGATGGTGCTGGAGGTCCTGGGTTCTATGAGAAAGCAGGTTGAGCAAGCTATGGGAAGTAGGCTTCTCGTCCACGGCTTCTGCATCAGCTCCTGCCTCCAGGTTCCTACCCTGTTTGAGTTCCTGTCCTGACTGACTTCCATCATGAACAGCAATATGGAAGTGTAAACCAAATAAACCCTTTCCTTCCCAACCTGCTTTTTGGTCATGGTGTTTCGTCACTGTCTTAGAAACCCTAAGACAAACCCTGACTCAAAACACCACCACCACAGAGCAGGAGGCCTGGCTGACCTGGAGGGTAGAGGAAGGCAAGCCACACCCTGTTTATAACTGGAGTGTGGAGATGCCATTGGGTATGAGGTAAGGCTGGGAGCCAGGGGGATTCCAGAGAACAAGGGAAGTCGGGCCAGGTGTCCTGTTGATTCTGAGATCACATGACCTGGCCAGCACCACCCGCAGGCAGGGGTGACTTTTGAAGCTTTGGCTGTGCTGGACGGTAAGCAGCCAGTGTGGCAGAGGTGTTTCTGACATCCAGTGTTGCAGAGTGGGGTGGAGGGTCAAACCCAGTCACCTCAGGATCTTTGCTGAGCAGAAGGACACAAGGAGAGGCCAGTGGGGCCTGACTCCAGGGAAATTGATACCATTAAGCATGTTTGGTAATTGGATCGTTATTAGTTTTATCAAAGGTGAATAAAGTTAATTCTGTGATTCTGAGAATGTTAAATAATGATTATAATAAAATTTTAATCGAATTAGAATTCTTGCCAGAGAGGGAAAGGGAAGTGAGGAAAGCCACGGTGCCCGTCTCCGAGTGTCATCGAGGTCAGGGGTGGGGCTCAGTCCTACTCAGGAGCTCCTTGTTGGCAGGGACCTCGAGGTTGGTTCAGCTAGTTTTCTGATGCTCAACAACTTGTTCTCTTGTCTCCATATCACTGTAATGGTGGGAAAGGGGGCAATGAGAATGTACAGAAGGCAGCGGAGGAAAAGGCAGAAGGCTGGGCGCAGGCTGGGGTGGTGAGGTGCACCATGTGCTCTGGGATCTAAGAACTGAGATGACAACCTGATGCTTCAGAACCGTCCAGGGCTAGAGGCAGAACATGGATCCTAATTTTGAGCCGTTAGTAGGGGCAGGAGTGGCTGGGAAACTCTCATGTGTGAGTTCTGAGCAGCTGAGAAGAGCGGCTCTAAGAGGCTGTCATCACTGTCTCTAGTTGAGAGGGTTATGTGTCTGAGAGGTTAGATGAGGTTGGGGGTTCAGCTAGGAAGGGGCCAGGGCAGTGTTCAGTGCCATTCTGTAGCATTCAGAGGCTTCTAACTATTTCTGGAATACACGTGAATAGCGGCTATTTGCTTCCTGGATTATCCTTTTTAAAAATAATACTCCCAAGCTAGTTACAGTGGCCCATGGTGTGAGTTCCAGGCTAGCCTCGCTTACTCTGGCAATGAGACCAAGGAAGGTTACATAACAAGACCCTCAGAAAACAAACACCCTCTGCATACACACACCCACTCCCCAAACAGAAAGACAGACCATAATATGAGAGAAACTGAATTCCCAGTGAATTGTGGGCAGGCTAAACGCAAGCACATGGGGAGCTGTACATCTAAGCTCTTCGAATATAAACAGTAGAGAAACACAAGGTTCACAGCTTTGGGACTTCTGCAGGAGCCCAGGTTGGCTCTGAGTTCCCCATTCTCTATCGTCACCTCATTAATTCCCCAATTCTCTTTCCAAACCCATTTTGTTGGAGACAGAGTATAACCCAAGGAGGTGTGTATAGTTACCAACCTTGCATCCCAAAACCAGGGCAATCCAGACATCAGAGTACCGTGAAGCACAGAAATGTGTGTTGGTCAAAGAGCAGGATACATCTCTCCCTGTCACCTGCGAGGGACACAGGGTCAGAACCGCGGGCATTCAAATTCCTGGGGCCACACAGCAGAGCTCTGTGAACTTCCCTGGAGTGGGAACTCCCCCACAGCATAGAGTTTCCCTCTTTAGTATGTCAGAACGGAAATGTGTGGGCAACTCTGTTAGAACCTAAAACCAGAGCGCCTGAGCAGGAGAGAAGGGAGCGAGAAGTGGGTGGCTAGCAGATGCTGGGCCGCTTCGGGACTTACTCGAGGGCACGTGCCTTATCACCACGGTGGTTTCAAAAAAGCTGTGCAGCAAAGTTAGCTACAGGAGTTTTCCACACCAGGAACCATTATTAGCAAACACCCAAAGCCTTATTCACTGCCTCTTCTGATGTGGACTCCACTGCACTCCTTGGCCTGTCTGAATGGATTATTTCTCTTGTTTCACCTCCAGTGAAAGGGGCAGGGTTGTTATCTCTAACTTACTCCTCTGTCTGAAAAGGAGGCTTAGAGTTGATGTGCGGCCTTCCCCAGAGACATGGCTGATACAGACTGGGATTTGAACCACGGTCGAGTGACCACTAAGGCAACCTCAGAGCATCGCCTCCCAACAGGGAGGGAAGGGCAACTCCCTAGAGCCGAACGTTCCCCTCCGTGACTGCAAGCAGAGAGAGCTGCCACTCAGATTCCCTGTGCACTGACATCTGGGGACGCCCACAGAGCGATCGATCGGGAGGGGCACAAGGAGCATTGTGGTAACAGCACAGTTTCCAGACAAGGGGCAGGGTCTTAGGAACTTCTCTTAGGAACAGCCGCTCAGTGGGTTCTACTGAGAGGACAACCCTGTGTATCACGGAAGCCAGCCTAGGTAAGGGATCAGACGGCCGAGAGATAGGCAGCCTCTCACCTTCATGCTGACACCAAGGATCTGGAGGCACTGGATGGGATCCGTCAGCACCCACGTCACGAGCAGGATTACATCAGCCACCACCAGGGCTGCCACCAACCCCAGCAACTGCAGGTCTTTGATAATCTGCAAAACAGCCAAGGTCAAAATGTCTTTTTGCACGCTGGCTGTGTAACACAGACGCTAGAGCGTCCTCAGTGTGCGGAGGTACGTAGGAGCCTCGAATGCAGCCATCAAAGGTGAAACGCACACCCTCACACTGACCTACCAAGTCCATGCTTAGGATCACAAGATGGAGAGCCTTTTCTGTAAGTCTGTTGAGTTACTGTTACTGTTATCATGAAATGTTTCCACTCGTTTAACTGTTTTGGCTTTTTTATTTGTTTGTTTTGTTTTTATTTTTTTGTTTTGTTTTGTTTTGTTTTTGGTTTGTTTGTTTTTTCAAGACAAGGCTTCTCTGTGTAGCCCTGGCTGTCCTGGAACTATCTCTGTAGACCAGGCTGGCCTCAAACTACCTGCCTCTGTCTCTGAGTGCCACTGCCTGGCTTGCTTAATGGTTTGATACTCTACCCTTCTGGCAAATGTCTTTTTTTTTTTTTTTTTTTGGTTCTTTTTTTCGGAGCTGGGGACCGAACCCAGGGCCTTGTGCTTCCTAGGCAAGCGCTCTACCGCTGAGCTAAATCCCCCACCCCCAAATATCTTATAATAAAGGAAATTCGCTTTTATTTCTAGAGGTGTCTCTGTGAGCTCATTAAGAAGTGTAGAGGTTTTTGAGGTTGGAGAGATGGCTCAGTGGTTAAGAGCACTGACTGCTCTTCCAGAGGTCCTGAGTTCAATTCCCAGCAACCACATGGTGGCTCACAACCATCTGTAATGGGATCTGATGCCCTCTTCCGGTGTGTCTGAGGACAGCTACAGTATATTCATAAACATTAAATAAATAATATTTTTTAAAATAAGGAAGTGTAGAGGTTTTAACGCCAGGTTTAGCCGTTAACTCAGAGATGGGATTGGCAGATGGAGGAATTATTAATATTTTCTCTATAGTTTGACTGGTGTGAAGAAAATGTTATTTTAGTGACAATCTTAAATTGATTGTGAGAATTAGTAAAAAAATGTATAAGACCTTGGCAACAAAAACAAACATACTGTCGGACTCGAGGGAGGGATGATCAAAGGATTCTCCCCACCAGCTTTTTTATTTTATTAAAGATTTTTTTCATACGATATATTTTGATCATATCCATTCCCCTCCCCAAGTCCTCCCAGATCATCCCTACCTATTCAATGGAGAGGCCAGACCTACTCCATCTTGGGACCGGCCTCCAGCCTCCGTCGTAAGAGAAACTTGACCTATAGCTGAACCCAGGCTGCACCCAAGTGCCAGGAAGGACCCCATGGCTTGTCCTTGGCCCATACCTCAGAGTTACTCCCTAGCTACTTCCTAGCAACAGTCAATCAAAGATAAGTCTGATTGTCTCAGATGTACTTTCAGGCCTGTAGTGATTGCTCATGGCTTTGCTTCAGAGCACCCACCTGTCATCTCACAGTATTCATACAATTAGATGCTTGCCAGGCTGACGTGCCTTGGCTTGCTCGACATTTCCTGTAAAGCCTTGTCCTGCTGAGAGCTCTGGGCTTCACCCTCCTGTTCTGCTGCGTCAGAGATGGTGGTGCTGCCCAAGCTCGAGCTTTAAAGACCCTAGTGTGATTGCATCAGAGTTGGCTCCTTGGTGGCCTTTTGGGGTTCACACACCCTTCCCGGCACAACACAACCTGATGTCTTTTCTTGAAAACAAAACAAAAGCAAAAAACGAAAAACCAAAACAGATGAAAACAGAGGCAGAAGGTGATACACGCCTTTAGCATCAGCACTCGGAGAGCTCTCTGAGTTCAAGGCCGGCCTGGTTTACAGAGCGGTTTCTAGGACAGCCAGGGCTACACAGAACAACCCTATCCTGGGAAAACAGAACAATACAATAACCCTCCCTGAACCCCCCCCCAAATCCTGACAAGTCAAAAAACAAAAACAAAAACAAAACAAAACCAAGAAAAGTGTAAACAATAACATGGAGTCCATTTTGTTGGTCTGCCCAGGAGTGTAGCTGATATACCCAGTGATACTCCATTCGTTCAAAAAAAAAAAAAAAAAAACAAACACTGATTTTTCCCTTTCCCAGCAGGTATCTGCTGCAAAGGGGCGGGGACCCTTGATCAATGTTCTCTTCTCTGCGCTGGTATCCTGTCTGCCTTGAACCTGCATGGGTCCTGTGTGCACTAACACGGTCTCTTTGCGTTCCTCCGTGTAGCTGTCCTTTTGTGTCTGGATAACACTCTTTCTGCCTCCTCTGGTTCTTACAATCTTTCTACCTCCTTTTCTGAATAGATCCCTGAGCCTTGAGGGGAGGGATTTTATAAAAAGAACGCATTTGGGCTTAAGCGCTCCAAGGTCTCTGACTTTCTGCATCGCCCTGGGGTCTCTGTGTCAATTACAATTCACTGTAGGAAGAGGCTGCTTTGGTGAGAGCTGAGCGGTGCTCTGGCCTCTGGATATAGCAGCAACCGCTGGACACCGTTTTACCTTGATGTTCCGTTAGCAGGGTAATAGCAGCAGGCCCATGACTGATCTAGGCAACCTCAGCGGCATCAGGGATGGACTGCATCTTACAGAGTAGGCCTTCGATCCAAGTAAAAAGCCTTTGGTTGCCCGTAATATCTGTGTCTCTACAGCCTGAGTACATCTCGTAGGCCGCTCTGTCGGAGGTCACAGAATTTGCAGATAGGTGATAACTGATGCTGACTTTGCTTCTCTGGTAGCATGGGGAGCCCCCCAGCATCACAAACACCGGTCAATAGGAGTGAAACTTCCAGTGGGGCACCAGCCCTGCTTTCTTCATGTTCAATGACATAAGTAAGTTGTGTCTTTGGCAATTTCAAGGACTTGCTACAACGTTATGGAGAAGAGCCTTGGTAACAGCCTGTGATTTTCAGGGTGGTAGTGTTCTATAGGACTCCCTAGACATATAATGTAACAATAAATAACCCATTCTTGGCATTCGAGGGTTTACCTGCTAGCATAAGACATCTTATGGGCATTGTCTCCCCGTTATATGGTGACTTTATTTAGCTTCCGTATATATGTATGGAAGATATATATATATATATATATATATATGAAAGCTTCTATAGTAATAAGTTTCCACATGGCTCTTCAAAGGCCTTTAGTGCTTCCAGGTTAGTTGTCCCTTCCTATGTTTCTTCTTCTTCTTCTTCTTCTTTTTTTTCTTTTTTCTTTTTTTTCGGAGCTGGGGACCGAACCCAGGGCCTTGCGCTTGCTAGGCAAGCGCTCTATCACTGAGCTAAATCCCCAACCCCCCTATGTTTCTTCTTTTCACTGATTTTCCACCCTCCTCCTCATTTAATTCTCCTCGGTCTTCCCCCTCATTTTGATTTTCTTTTTCTTGGGGGGGGGGGAGGGGGAGTGGCAGGATCTCACTAGTTCTGGCTATCCTGGAACTCACTGTGGAGACAAGGTTGGCCTCCAAGTCCCAGAGATCTGCCTGTTTCTGCCTCCCGAGTGCTGAGATTACAGGCGTGTGACACCATACCTGGTTTCTAGTTTTCTCTTTATATCTCCATAAGTCCATACTCTATTCCCCTTTCTTTGGAAGATTCCCTCTTTCCTGTTCCCTCAAGAGCTGCCCAGCTTCTGAAGTTATATCGAAACGCATATGTCTAAAACTTAAAAGCACGATAAAAGAAAACATGCAATGTTTGTCCTTTTGTGTCTGGGTCACCTCACTCAGGATTTTTTGTTCTAGCTGCATCCCTTTACCTGCAAACTCCATTTTCCTTACCAGCTGAATAATATCCCGTGGGGGAAGGCAAGTCACTTCATTATTCGCTCATCACTGATGGACATCAAGGCTGTTTCCAGGCTCTTATGAATAGAGCAGCACTGAGCACATATGAGCCAGGTCTCTGTAGTAAGATGCACAGTCCTTTGGTACATGCCCAAGAGTGGAAAAGCTGGATCTTGTGGGAGCTCTGTTGTCAGCTTTTGAGGAACCCCCACACTGGTTTCCACAGTGGTGGTACCGGTTTGCACTCCCACCAGCAGTGAATAAGTGTCCCTCCTTCCCCACACCTTTGCCAGTAGGTGCTGTCATTTGTTTTTTATTAATGTTGGCCATTCTTTCTGGGACAAGGTGAAATCTCTAAGTATTTTTAATTTGAATTACCCTGGCAGCTAAGGATGTTGAATACTTTTTGAAGTGCTTGCGAGCCATTTTTTTTGTTTTATCTTTTGAGAGCTCTATTAAGTTCTATACCCCACTTTGAAATTGAGTTATTGTTTTGATACTCATTTTATAGTTCTTTATATACTCTAGATAACTAACTCTTATCAGATGTATAATTTTTAAAGACTTTTCCATTCTGTACGCTTCTGTTTTGTCCAAGTGATGGTGCCATTTGCTGTACAAAAGCTTTTTAGCTTCATGAAATCCCATTTATTAATTGGCATCAGTGTCTTGTTCAGAAAATCCTTTCCTGTGCCAAGGAGTTCAAGCCCAAGTCATATTTCCTTTCTCTTTTTTCTTTTTCTTTTCTTTCCTTCCTTCTTTCTTTGTTACTTTCTTTTTTCCTTTTCTTTTTCTTTTCTTTCTTTCTTTCTCTTTTCTTTCTTTCATACTTACTTACTTTATTTTTTTTTGTTTTTTTTTTTTTTTTGTTTTTTCCAGACAGGGTTTCTCTGTGTAGCCCTGGAGGTGCTGGAACTCACTCTGTAGACCAGGATGGCCTCAGACTCAGAGATCCACCTGCCTCTGTCTCCTGAGTGCTGGGATTGCCCATTTCCTACTTTCTCTTTACAGATTCATAATATCTGGTCCTATGTTGAGGTCCTTGATTCATCAGGAGTTGAGTTTTGAACAGGGTGATGGATATGGTAGATTCATGCTCTTGACAACCACCGAAAGAAAGAAGCAAGCCAGTTAGAACCCATGGTGTTTACGGGAGCGAGATAAACCCATTGCTTAATTAAACTGCTCACACAAGAAACTGCTACTGCTAGCAATCAGGGAGAAGACACGCTCTGTACTGAGGAGCAAAGATAAAGACAGCGCCAGACCATTTAAGGCCAAGTGAGAAGACAGCTGGGGAGGGGCATCAAACATGGAAACAAAGGGGAAACTTTCTGAGACTGGAATACAGCTCAGTGGTAGATCCTTCGACCAGCATGAGACAAGCTCTACACACCATCTCCAACCCCACACAACAACCAAATGGCAATATATCTCTTCAAAACACAGTCAAAATAAAGGCTTTTCCAGCTCCACAAAGTTGAAAGAGTTCAGTGCTTGCACACCCATTCTAGAATGTACATAGACTTCAGATAAAAAGGGAATGATACCAAATAAAAATAAGGATGTAAGGCTGGTTGAGGCTACCCAAGGCTTTAATCCCAGCACTTGGGAGGTAGGAGGAGGTACCTCTCTGTGAGTTCTAGGCCAATCAGGGCTACACAGTGAGACCCTGTCTCAAAAACAAACAAACAAAACAAAACACAAAAAGTGTGTACAGGAGATTGAGACCATTGGAAAGGGAAATTACTCAGGAAAATATGTGGTTTAGTTTTACTAAATACCTTTAGAAGTTAATTGTTTAATGAAACCACGACAACTGAATGGGGTTTGTGTATATACAAAAATGGAAGTGATAACAGAAAGATTGGGGGCGGGAAGGAGTGGACGTAGTTGCTTCAGAGTGGCTATGCAATGGCTGTGAGAAGCACGTCATGGTTTTACAATCACACTCAACGCAATCCAGACGCTGAAGAGGAAGGACAGGTCCCAACTCACTCTACAAGATCAGGATTATCCTGATACCCAGACTAGGTAAATATATTATAGGAAGAGAAAACTACAAAGCAATAGCCACTAAAAGTACAAATGCACAAATCCAATCAAAATTCTTATTAAAAGGAATTTAACCAAATACAAAGAGTATAACATAGCGTGAGCAATTCGGGGATATCTCAGGAATGCATGGGTTGATTGAGCATCTTACAATCATTTAGCACAGTTCACCACATAAGTAGACTAAACAAGGAAATAATATATAATTTCAATGGACGTGGGAAAAAAATTTTTTAACAAAACTCAGCACTGATATTGATAAAAATTCTCAGGAACATAAGAATAAAACAGAACCTTTTGCAACTGAAAAGCAGTTCCTATGAAACCACAGCTGAACCATTCTTTTGTTTGTTCTTTAAAATGTTTTTATTGATATACATAAGCTATACATGAGGATGCATAATGCAATTCATTATAGCTTTTTCCTATAAATCTCTCTCTCTCTCTCTCTCTCTCTCTCTCTCTCTCTCTCTCTCTCTCTTTTTCTCGGTAAGGATAATCATAGATTATCTCACAGCACCCAACTCATGCTTAGGAGAGAAGGGCTGAGTACCTTTCCCATAAGTCAACAATAATTGGAGGGGGCGGGAAAGATGCCTCATCTATGAGAGCCCTGGCAGAGGTTCAGTTCCCAGCATCCATAGTGGAGGCTAGCAAACATCTCTAACTCAAGTTCTAGGGGCTCCGATGCCCTCTTCTGGCCTCCTTGAGCACCACATACACACGGTACATAGACGTGCATGTGAACAAGACACACATATTTATATACAAATGAGAAAGAATGATGGAAGGTTATTTTGCTCTTATCACCCCAACTTGAAGTTGTACTATTTTTTGAACAAGTTCTACCAGATGAGAATTCTTTATTCATAAGTGACATCTATACAGAGAATCTAATGGAGTCTATTAAAAAAGTTGCTAGTGGCAGTGGTGCCACATGCCTTTAATCCCAGCACTTGGGAGGCAGAGGCAGGTGGATCTCTGAGTTCAAGGCCAGCCTGGTCTACAGGGTGAGTTCCAGGACATCCAGGGCTACACAGAGAAACCCTGTCTTGAAAAGTAAGCAAATAAAAAAGTTGCTAGAAAAATCTGCATACGGTAGAACAACTGTGAGTACATTTTGGAAGCTGAGACAGGAAGTTCACCATGAGGCCAGTCTAGACTCCATAGGTCAGCCTGGACTAGATTGTGAGATTGCTTTAAAAAAATAAAGCTACCAGAACCAACAGACAATTTAGCAAAGTTGCAATATACAAGATCAGCTCCAAACTCCACCGTTTGCCTGTATCTGAGTAAAGGCCAACTGTAGTGGTTTGAATAGGTTTGCCCCTCCTAGACTCATGTGTTTGAATGCTTGGCCCATGGGGAGTGGCACTATGAGGTAGAATGGCCTTGTTGGAGAATGTGTCACTGTAGGGGAAATCTTGAGGTTTCCTATGTTTAAGCTTTACCCTATGTAGAATTCTAGTCTTCTTGCTGCCTTTGGATCTAGACGTAGAACTCTCAGCTCCTTCTCCAATACCACGTCTGCCTGCAGGGCTATGCTTCCCGCCATGATGATAAGGAACAAAACCTCTGAAACTGTGAGCCAGCCCCAACTAAATGTTTGCCTTTATAAGAGTTGCCTTGGTCATGGTGTCTCTTCACAGCCATAAAACCCTAACTAAGACAGAAGTTGGTACCAGGGATTGGGGTATTGTTGTGAAAGGCCTGACCATGTTTTTGTTTGGAGGAATGTAGATTTTGGGGACCAAGAGGTATTACTATGACAGATCTAAAGGGATTTTTTTTTGTCATTGTTATTGTTGTTTTTCTAATTTGGATGAATGTGTTTAGATCTTTGGATTAGGAAAGCAGTGGTATAATTTCAGCAGAACTTAATGGGCCATACTAACAGGAACATATCAGACAGTGTTACTGAGGGTGATTTGAACTGTGGGAGCCTGGCTTAAGAGGTTCCAGAGAAGAGTTTTAGTATGTTGCCTAGAGATTGTTCTTGTGATATTTTGGTGAAGAATGTGGCTGCCTTTCACCCTTCCCTGCAGAGTCTGCCTGAGGCTAAGGTGAAGAGACTTAGGTTAATGGCATCGGCAAAGGAAATCTCCAAACAACCTGGTTTAGATGCTGCCCTGTGGTTGGGTCACTCTTATGAGGAGCATTTTGATCCAGCATAACAAGCTTAGAAAGCAAAAATACAAGATGTATGGTTCAAATATTAAAAGGGCACCAGGAAGAAGAATGGAGCTACTTCCTGTGTTCAAGGACCTTAAATGAAATTAAGGGAGTGGTGACTTTGGGGCAAGATCCCACCCAGTTAAGTTTATTGTTTATGCATTTGCAGTGGAACAAGGGATAGTTATATCCTGTTTGGTGTTATTGTGACTTGGTTATTGTTTTCATTTGGACATAAGGAAATAGGATTGCGTGTCAGGTTGATAAAGGATGGATTGTGTTGGCTATTCTCAGTTGGCTGTAATTATATCTGTAATTAACTGCAATCCAGAAAGGGAGGCCACACCTGTGATCCAGAGCTTGAGGCATTGTGGCCGGGCTCATAAAGATCTTGTGAAAAGGAATTAAAGAAAAGCTCCAAGGTGGTGGTGGTAAATGCTTTTAATCTCAGGATTCAGGAGACAGAGGCATGCAAATCTGAGTTCAAGGTCAGTCTACAGAGCAAGTTCCAGGACAGCCAAGCTTAGGCAGTGAAGGAAATCATTCAAAACAGAAAGGTGGTGATAACGTAATAGAACAAGGGGCCATGTTCTAGCCCCAGCAAGCAACGGAACTCAGCAACTTCAGCCATATGACTCTGGATTTAGAATCAAGCATAGAAGGGGTTACTGGGACAATTGATGCTGGTCAGCTGGAGCTAAGAAATTAGTAGTGATTAAGAAGAGACCAGCATTACTGAGGTGAAATCTTCTGGGAAGTATTTTCTGAGAGCACAAAGAAGCTGTGTTCCAGAGATAAATATCACGCTGGCAACCAGACTTGGTAATGTGTAAGAATCACCCAGGTGGTACTGGCTTTGAAGACATGAAGGTGTCATGGACAGCAGCTGAGGCTTGGCACTGTGGGAGACCATGGAAGGTCATTGGTGAAAATGTAGCTTCAGTGATAGCTGAAGGCCCAAGATTGAAGGGGTCATGCAAAGAAGTAGGGGCTTGGCACCATGAAGAGAGCCTGTGAGAGGCTATTGGTGAACGTACAGCCCAGGTGCAGTGGAAGATGCTATCATATTGAGATGCTAGTACCATGGGATGACCACCAAGAACAGCAGCAGCCAGAGCCTACAGGGCTACAGAGGGCAGAGCTGGACAAGTGACCCAAGCCCCTCGGAGGAGCCCAGAAGATCATGTGTGGAACCCAGATATTAGAACAAAAAGCTGTGAAATTTAAGTTGCCTTGGAGACCCCAAGATTCTAGAGATGCCAAAGCTGGGGCATACCTGCTGAAGAAAGCTGCTACCAGGGAGTGGAACCAGCACAAGAGAAAGAATTTCATTGAAATCAATAAAGCTGAAAGGAGTTGGACATCAGACATGGAGACACAGGGTTTGGAGTTTGCCCAGCGGGTTTTTGGTCTTGCTTTGGTCCAATGTTTCATAACTATGAATGATAATGGAATGATAATGTATATCCTATGATGTTGGACTATGCGATTTGCTTTTTGATTTTATAGTGGACTACAGTTAAGAGATTACATGAATCTCAGAAGAGACTTTGAACTTTGGACTTTTAAACATCGTTCAGACTATGATAGACTATGGGAACTTTTGAAGTTAGACTAAATGCATCTTGGTTACAAGACTATGGGGGCCAGGGAGTGGAATGTGGTGGTTTGAATAGGTTTGGCCCCCATAGATTCATGTATTTGAATGGTTGGCCCATAGAGAGTGGCACTATTAGGAGGTGTGGTCTTGTTGGAGTACTTGTGGACTTGTAAGAAATGTGCCACTGGAGGCTGGAAGGGAGGTGGCTTTGAGGTCTCCTATACTTAAGCTCTGTCCAGTGTAGAAGTCCAGGTTCCTCCTGGCTGCCTGCCTAAGACGGTTCCCTTCTGCTGCCTTTGGATTAAGATATAGGACTCTCAGCTTTTCCAGCATCACGTCTGCCTGGACGTTGCTGTGCTCACAATGGTGATAAAGGACTGAACTTTTGAAACTGTAACCCAGCTCGAATTAAATGTTTTCCTTTGTAAGAGTTTGCCTTGGTCATGTTATCTCTTCAGAGCAATGAAACCCTAACTAGAACACCAACTTAAAAGTGTAATTCACAAAAACAATAGAATATATAACAACTTAAAGGGTAGTACATCTGGTAAGATATGTGAAAGATCTATACCAAGATAAATTAATGAAAATCTAAATACCTGGAGAAATGTACAGTAGTCATTAGTCAACAACCAACATTGTTAACCAGCATTAAGGAATCAAATCATCATTTGATCTTAGTTTCCGTACGTCTTCAATCATAATCCCAACATGATTTTGATGCAGATTGAGAAACCAATTTAAGAACTAATTTGAGAGCTGGTGAGATGGCTTGGCAGGTAAAACTGCTTTTCCTCAAATCTGATGACCTGAGCGCTGATCCCCAGGTCCCAAATGGTGAAAGGAGAGGACCATACCCATTCTGACACACACACACACACACACACACACACACACACACACACACACACACTCACACAAGCTGTAACATTTCTAGAAGTAAATCCAGGAGAAAAAAATTGGTACCATTAATTCAGCAACCATTTCTTAGACTTAATATCCAAAGTACAATGCACAAAGAATAAGTTAGCATGGGACCTCATTATAGATGCTGGACCACACCTGTAATCCCAGTGCTCAGGATGCAGGGGCAGGAAGAGCTCTTCGAATTCAAGGCCAGCCAGGGAACACATAGTGCGTGCCAAGGCTACATACTGAGACCTTGCCTCGAAAACAAACAAAACGAAGATACACACGCTCGCCATATGAGCCACCCATTCCACACTCAGGTTTTTATCAAAGAGAAGCAGAAGCATGGCGCTTTACAAAGTTGTGTGCAGGAATGTTCACACCATCTTTCTCTGTTAGTTCCAAACTCCATCAATGGGTGAACAGATAAATGATTAATGTACACAGCAACACGAACAAGTAATTACATTCAATATAATTACACAAATAAAATAAACCAGACTAGACAAGAATATCCACTGTATGGTTCCTAGCGGGAACTATGTCCCAAGTAACAAGTTTTTTCTTTGTTGGTTTTTTTTTTTTTTTAAGACAGGCTTTCTCTGCAGAGACCTGGCTGTCCTGGAACTTACTCTGTAGACCAGGCTATCTTCAATCTCAAAGGGCCATCTGCCTCTGCCTCCAGAGTGCTAGGATTAAAGGTGTGCATAGCCACTGCTTGGGGGGAACCTTTTTTTTTTTTTTGTTTTAAGATTTATTTTTAGGAGTTGGTTAAGAGCTCAGTGGTTAAGAGCACCTGCTGCTCTTGCAGAGGACAAAGATGTGGTTCTCAGCACCCACAGGGTGGCTCACGACAATCTGTAAACTCCAATTCTGAGGGATCTGATGCCCTGTTCTTACCTCCTTGGTCCCAGGCACTCTGGGAGCACATACAAACCGCAGGCCAAACACTCAAACACATAAAAAAAAAATACATATGTCTAAAATTTGTTTTTTTTAAAGGTTTATTTTTAGTTTAAATTCTGTGTATGTGTGCGGATGCATGCACATGTCCAACACGGGTGCCACAAACCCAGCTTGAACTCAGAGATCCACCTGCCTCTGCCTCCCAAATGCTGGGATTAAAGTTGCAGGTGACTCGGCTGCTGCATGGCCCCCAGAGCCAATTCTACCCACTGAGTTCACTTTTTTTTGCTCACTGCTTTAGCTATGTCCCTCTCGGTGCAGAGGATTGTCTGAACTCTAGGGAGGGGGATGACTGTGCTTCTTGCTACAGCTTCTCTGTGCTCTTCTCTCACGGCAGCTCCCAGTCTGTGTCAAGAGTCAGTCTCTCTGGGCGTCTAGTTTTCCCTCCCACTGTGTCAGGTATTGGCCAGCTCACAGGTTCCCATGGAGCCTGGGGGTTCGAGTACCCAAAAGCAGTCCGTGTTGAAAGACTTAGGTCACAGCAGCATTCATTCTCAGCCCAGTAAGTCTGGGGCTTTACGAAGCTGTGTCCCTGGAAGGATTGAATGAAGGAGCTAGACTCTCAGGCATGCTACAGTCCACTCAGAGATCTGCACTAACTTCCCCAGTTCCCAGCCGCTGTGGAGCTCCTAGTGTGACCCGCACTGTGTTCCGGCAACCAACTTACCACTCTCTTGTCCGGGACTCTCTGGGTAAACACTTTGTAGAGTCGCCAGCTCTTCCCCAGAATAGGGCCAAACACCAGGGTCGTCCCGATGCACAGCAAGGACAGTCTCGTCTGCAAGTGGAAGAGGGCAGAAATGGGAGTCACTAGCCTCATCCATCGGCAATGTCTCAGGCCCACAGAGGACACGGGGCAGCAAGTGGCCCTCAGGGAATAGGTCCTTAACCTGGATACAGAACTATCAATCTTGGGAAGAGCTGTGAGCACGAAACATTGTCAAAATTCAACAGAGTGTCCAAAACAAAATCCCAAAATGTTACCTACCTGAATGAGAGCTTCCACTGAACTCCCCACAAGAGCGTCCTGAATCCCGAAAAGGTAAGCGCTGCTGTAGGTCAGACAACTGCCCAGCAAGGTCACAATGTTCAGATTGGGGCTGGACATCTTCACAATCCTAGGTGGGCATAGGAAGAAGGACATAGCCAGGCCACTGCGAGTGCCAGAGTAATATTTCTTTCCCAGGACAATCCCCACTGCAGTCCCGGAACCAGGAGTCAATGGGAAGAGACTCTTTGCTGTCCTCTGAAAAGCTTATGGTTCATTTATATTCATTTAAAATAACTAATTCCAGGCCAGGAGGTGGCGTTGCACGACTTTGATCCCAGCACTCGGGAGGCAGAGGCAAGGGGATTTCTGAGAGTTTGAGGCCAGCCTGACATATAGAGTGAGTTCCAGGATAGCCAAGGAGACGTAGAGAAACCCTGACTTGAAAAACCAAAATAGCATATCATACTATAACATAACTAAGTCCTGTTTTGTTTTACACCGTTTTGGCTTTTTTGAGATAGGGCCTAACGTAGCCCTGGCTGGCCTTGAACCTTTTACCTTAACCACCCCCTGTGTGGGATTGCAGACATGTGTCAACGTTGCTAATTAAAAAAGCCATTTAAGGTTGGGGATTTAGCTCAGTGGTAGAGCGCTTGCCTACCAAGCGCAAGGCCCTGGGTTTGGTCCCCAGCTCCGAAAAACAAACAAACAAACAAACAAAACAAAAACAAACAAACAAACAAAAAAACGGAGAAGAGTTGTCAGTGAACTTTAGGGCTGTTAAGGGTCACGTCCGCGTATGTAAATGTCATGTCAGTGCAATTACATCGGGCGACAGGGTGGGGCTTGCAGAATTGAGCAGTAAGGGAAACTAGTATCAGGGGAGCGGTGGGGAGTCTTCACATACACCATTTATTAGACGTGTAAATTGCTTTTCTTTCCTTGTTTGACTGAAAAGAGGATGCAGAGGTCAAGAGCAGGGGATGAAGGTAGCATCTTTCCCAGGAGGAGAGCAAAACGAAGCTAGCGGGCAGCAGAAGACTGGAGGGGAGTGTGGCTAACTGGGCTTTCAAACTGTGGGCACCAGCTAAGTTCAGGACGCGGATTATTAAACCGAACGGTTAGGTAAACCGGGGTTTCTCTGTGGCATTGCCGGTGGGTTAGCTTCTGCATATCAAGGCTCTTTTCCATTTGCCTTTCCCAGACTCCTACACAGAAGCTGGGACTATCTGATGTCCCTTCTTTACAGCGTACCAGCCAAGGCCTTACAGCCGCGCATTTGTTCTGTCTACATCACTGGTGGGTTGTAGGATGATGTCATTGGGCAGCAAGGCGGGTTCAGCCCATCATTGGATGAGAAGGAAGGGTAGGTGGACTAGGTCAATTTTATCTCGTCTAGGTGGGCGGTTTATATCTTTACTAATTGGCAGTGAATATATTGTGTGGATGTGTTGTGGGTCGAGAAATTAACACGTGAGTCTAATTGCTAAATTAAAATAAAAAGATAAAACTGACCTAGCCCACCTGGATCTAGACCATCCTGTCTCCATCTTGATTCCTCTCGCTCCTCCTCCTCCTCCTCCTTCCTAGACTTTCCCCGCCTACCCTTTCTTCTCATCCAATGATAGGCTGGACCCGCCTGGCTGCATAATGACATCATCCTACAATGGGTAGCTCTCCGGCTCCGCTCTTCACGGCACCTACTTGATTTGAACACCACAACTAGGTCTCATTTGCATGATCCCATATTGCACGAGTCCTGATTTGGAATTCTTCCCCTTTCTGATTTAGTGAAGAAGAGCCCAATATAGTTGTTTTGAGGAAACAGGCGTTTTTCTAGGTGTTCAGATCACAAGCACTGGTGTGAGCCCATTGTCCACCTAAACCGACCCAGATGCATATTTTTGGTATTTCTCTAGAGAAGTTTTACTGACAATATCTCCATAAAAAATGAATAGGAGGTGATTAGCTGTTTTGTTTGGCTGAGTGCACACCTGGGGAGGCACTTTGATGCCAATCAGCTCCAATCCAGCAGGTGAATGACTTGTCTGGGGACTGCCAGTGCCATGGTGGGAGGCATTCAGCCACTGTGTCATCTTACTTTTCTACTGAACTAAATGGTGAAACCTACAATATGGCTTTCATTCACCCACAAACACACGCAGAAGTTTTCACAAAGCCAGGAGATTTCAAATATTTCGATACTTAACTATAGTGATAAGACTTGTGTTCCAAGTATGAAGAGTTAGAAGTCCAGACTGGGTCACTGGTTTTCTTTTTAATGAAGATTATATAACAATCTCTCTCTCTCTCTCTCTCTCTCTCTCTCTCTCTCTCTCTCTCTCTCTCTCTCTCAAAGGATTATATAAGGATCTCACTTTTCTCTTCCTCTTCATTTACTGACTGGAAATGGGAGGCAAGGGCTTTCTCAATTTACTTCTTCAATTTTTCTGTTCTCCAGTACAGCATCAGTACATGTAAATAAACATCCTCGGAACTTGTTTAATCCTGTATGGTCACCCCAGGAATCCAACGCTTGTGACATCCTCCAACTCTCACATTGGCCTCTGAGCTAGGATAGGGGACTTGGAGTTACTGAATTTAGAAGCAGTTGGGGAGAGCAAGGGGTAGGGGTACATCCTGGTGACCTATGGCCAAGCTAGAAGGAAACGTTCCTTACGGTGTCATGGGACCTGCCTTATAAGACACCTCCTGAGTTGATACGATGCCAGCTAGCATGAAGTAGGTTCGTTCTGTGAGCGTTTGGCCTGCAGATACGTCTCTGCCTGCCTGCTGCCCTCAGAAGGCAGAAACAGATGTTAGATTGCCTGGAACTGGAGTTACAGATGGTTGTGAACCATATGGGTGCTGGGAATTGAACCCAGAGCCTCTGGAATGGTAGCGAGTAGTGCATGACCTTAATCACTGAGCTATCGCTCCAGCCCTGTCCCTGAGGTTTGACACACCTAAACACAGTGTAGGGGCCATTCACAGCTCTACTGGGAAACAGTAAAGGCTCCGACTTTGAGGACTGGTTGAATTTCCCATTCAGTCCACTGCTTTCGATCTATGCTATAATGGGTTTATAAACTGCAGCTTTTTCATACTGGGTGGGTGTGGGTGGATCTGATCTGTTTGCTGTTCTGGCCCGTTTCTAATGTTCCAGTTAATCAATTGGAATTCTACAGACCTTGAACTAATACTAGTGTTAGCGTCTGTGCTTCAGCTCTGCCTTCCCCTGCCTCTTCATCCCGCCCTAGCCTCCTCTGAGGACCACCCAGAGAGATCGATGACCTTTCAACTTCCTGAGCTCAAGATCCTTTAACCACAAGAATTTCACTTTATTTCACTCCAGGGTCTCTGAATCCTGTGTCTCGTCATCTGAAATAGGTCTACCTCCAGGAATCTTAAACATGAATGTGCTCTCCCCACCCCGAACCCCTGACTTTAGGTAGGTACTCACCGTGTATCCCTGACTGTTCCGGAACTTGCTATGTATTCCAGGCTGGAATCGAACTCACAGAGATTCACAGGTCTCTGCCTCTGCCTGCCCAGTGCTGGGATCAAAGGTGTTACCACCACCCCTGATTTTTTTTTTTTAAACTTTAAAGCACAGTCCATTCAAAACTTAACTCCTTGTCTTCCGAAAGCTGTTCCTCCACCATCCATCTCCAGTTCAGCATGAGAACTCCAGGACTGCAACTTTCTGTTTGCTCGAGCCGAAAACCTTGGCATCATTGTTGACTCTTACTTCCCACATTCAATCTGTCATGAAATCTCATTGGTTCTATTCTTGAAAGACAGCAGAACTGCTTCTTCTCTACCTCTACTGCCACCAACTGACCAAAGTCTTCCTTGAAATAGCCTCTCAGTTGCTCTCCCAGCGTCTGCCCTGGAACTTGCTTCTCTAAGGGGACTATAAGCCCCTTGCAGGTGATCGCCAAAGTGCCAGAGACCAGAAGGGGTCATGATCTGGCTTAATGACCCTGTGTTAGACAAGGAGATCTGCTGGGTAATAGAACTGTCTTCTGGGTGTCTCTCTGGACTTGTCTGGAATGGCTGAGACTTCCCTGAAGTTACTGCACACAGAAAGACTGGTTAATTTGGAGGCTCTGTGGGCTGTGAGTTTCTGCACACTATGGGCTTGGACGGAGCTAAGTCCTCACTGAGGAGTCTTGTTGTGTGGGTGAGCTTCTCCTGGGCTTTCCTCCTAACAGGGTGTTTGTGAAAGCTCTGTGCTCTCCCGCTCTCTGTTTCTAGGAAACCGCAGGGTCTGTGGGAGTATTCATTCACATATGATTGTGCACATACGTTCACTTGTCTCCAATGAGATCAGGTTGCTCTGAAGGCTCTTTCCCATTGATTAAATCCTTCCCAGAAAGTTCTCCCTAGGAAGTGCTTTTGTCTAACGCCTCCCAGGTCATGTGACTCAGCACTGTGAAGCAGACCTCACCTTTTGACCACACAGCTTCCTAACTCAGTGGCTGTTAGTGATGGAAGTGAACAGCACACAGTGCTCTCCCTGGCTTCAGAAAACCTGCTCGCCTTGGACTGTCCAGCTGTTTGCAGCTGGGCAGGGGATGTGTAACTTCTTTTATATCCTGAAGCCTTGAGTGCTGGGTGGGCCTGGCCTCTCTAAGCTCAACTGCTTTTCTGTAGTCCTCAGTGCTCGCACAGATTTATTTTAATCTGGAGAGAGCAAAATTTCCACCCACCAGCATGTCATTTTGGACCTAAAATCACTGGAGCTATAAAGGACCCAGAAGGACAGGGTTACAGAATAACTAAATGGTTAGCAGTGTTTAAACCCAACTAGACCTAAGATCCCCTCCAGCTCTGTCCCTTTCAAATCATTTGAGCCACGGAGTCTTTCTCCTGCTGCTGGCTTATCAGCAAGCCCGTCACGTGCATTTCTGCCTCACTTCCTTAGCCGGTAAGAACAGACTGACCTGGATTCCAGAGATGTGGATTTTATAGCCCAATCAACTGATCATCCAAACATAAGCTTTAGTTATTAAGCACAAAAGAAAACTTGCCAAATATCCTGGCCCCAGATTCTCTTTAGCTGATGGTCTCAGTGTCCTATGGCTTCACTTCTCATTAATGGTCATTTTGTGTCAAACATTAAGTCCTGAGTAGGAACCTATCGAAGCATTTAGAAGTGGAAATCGCAAAGCAAATGAGTTAAACCTCTCCCCTCAGCTCGTGAGGCCACCATGTCCCTGGGTTTTAACTTTTTCACTACAAAGATACTTTTCTGATTCCTCTTGTAAAATAGAATAAAAATTTAATTCAATCCCGACAGCTATTTTTCAGAATCTAGGGCTATTTAACACGCAGGCATATGAGAATATATGGATTTAAATTTTTTAGAATTACATTTCTGTATGTGTGTATTGGCATCCGTGTACCATGTCATACATGTAGAGTTCAGAGGACAACTCCCAGGAATTGATTCTGTCCTTCCACCCCGTGGGTCCTGGGGATTGATTGACCTCAGAGCGTCCAGCTTAGTGGCAAGTGCCATTACCCGCTGAGCTATCTAGAATATACGCTATATAAATTTAATATATGAAAATACAAATAGGTTTGAGGCATCCATATTTCAGAATTCATAGCTCTCCTGGGCTACGAACATAATGGAGTATCAATTCAGGGCTGCATCCTTGTGAGCATTTTAAAAGATGGAAACTTAGATTCCCATTCCAGAGCAAATGCCTGTTACCTCATTGTGCCGGCTCAGGCAAAGGACAGTAATGACAGGCGCACTGACAATGTGACACTAATGAGCAGAAAGGAAAAGCAGAAGGATCTCATCAAGGAAGCCTGCTTTACGGAGGAGTATTATGTCGCCTTTGATATTGATTTTTTAAAAAAATGAATCCCTGAGCGTGTATTTCCAGTCTCGCACAACTGAAAAATATTTCCAACAACGCGCTTTTAAACGGCGAGGGGGGACAATAGACACATGGGAGGGAAAAAAGTCCCCTTTTCTCTCCCAGCTGAGGGTTCCAGTTCCACACGGGTAGCAAATTGCTCAGGTAGAGATTTCAACTTCTGTTCTCCTTCCCACTGCAGCTGTAGAGACTTCTAGCAAGACTCTTGTAGCACTTCCAAAAAAAAAAAAAAAAAAAAAAAGCCAGAGCAGCCGCCCTGGCTCTAAGTAGGACAAAAAAACACAGACGGCCCAGTTGGCCATCGGAAGTGTCCAATCACAGGGCGCCAGCTCCCAGGTGGCTTGCAAATCCTCCCTTGTTTCTCTCTGTACAGTTTTGAGGTTTATTACGGCAGGAGAATGTTGGGCTGGGCTGTCTGGGAATCTTTGAGCAACGCTGAATTCATGAACACTTTCAAGAATGGCTCTGTATCAAGCCAGATTCTGGGAATTTATGACGGCAGGGCTGAGTCTGGCCTGGCTTTGTACCCATGAGCACCTTCATTTTGGCTCTTTAAGTAGTATCTTATAACCTTATTGAATGTCTGTTAAATTACTGAACCATTAGGTTTAGATGGGCATTAGGGGTTCAGGGCTTGGAAAAATGAGAAAGAAGAGAACGGTGGAGCTTGCTCCCCTCTGCTCTGCCCCCACCCGTTGTCCAGGGAAGGATTGGAGTCCCAGGGCCCTGAGACTCACACCTGGCCCTTACTCTCGTTTCAACAGGAAAAGACTTGCATGTGGACAGACTTCCACCAGCTGGGGATAATGCTGGCCCAGATTCTGACTCTGATTTATTCCCGGAAATGATCCTAGCTTCCCAGGACCCTGCTCAAACATCCCTGATTAATGAACCCTTTCTAGAGGCCTTTCTGACCCTGGTTGCTAACATGCTGTAATAGTATTAGTAGGTCACGGGTTTTCAGCCGCCTCTCCTAAGGCCCTGTTTGTCTAGCAGGGGCGGCAAGAGCAACAGAGAGGACCACTCAGCTTCCTGAGGCACACTCAGACTGTGGTGCTCTTTCCAGGGACTCCCCTGTCTTCAGAACCCATTGCTGGCTTAGATCTAGGACGATGGCTGGTTTCCCATTATACCTCCTGATTTTACTCACTGGCTTGACTCCAGGCTGAATTCCTGTTGCAGCTGGCTTTTGGTTCTCGGTTTCTGCTATTGTCTCATGTCTCTAAGCCTTGGCCCCAGTGATGGCCTTGTGGTGTTGGCTCTGCATCGTGACAGAAAGGAATTATACTTTCTGTCCTGCAAGCTGATGAAAAAGAAACAACTGATTGTGTGTGTGTGTGTGTGTGTGTGTGTGCGTATATGTGTATACATCTGTGTGTGTATGTGTGCAGTGTGTTTGTGTGTACTTATGTGTGTATATCTGTGTGTATTTGTGTGTGCATATGTGTGTATGTGTGTATATCTGTGTGTATTTGTGTGTGCATATGTGTGTATGTGTGTATTTGTGTGTATATGTGTGTATGTGTGTGTTTGTATGTGCATATGTGTGTATATCTGTGTGTGTGAGTGTTCACATGTATGGGTGTGGGTAAGCATGTGGAGAGGACAACCACAAATGTCCACTTTCTCCCTCTTCCTTGTCTGAGACAGGTAAAGTGGAAACTTCTGGTTTCTTTGGAGACTCAGTTATATCATGGGATGTTTCTCTGGACACTGTCTTCTGAGAGGATGTTTTGCAGAGAACAGACACATGGTTTTTTTCTGAGAGCTGCTCGGAAAAAGGGCACGTGATATTTTACTGGAGCAGATGCTTGAGAGGACACAGGATGTTTGGAAAGGGTATAAGTATAACCCAACAGGCAGTGGACGAGGCCCTGGCATTGGTTTGACTTGCCACTCTTTGCTGGTCTTAGTTGAACTTTGCTGATGCCGGTCTTCCCTGAGGATGCTATGGCGTTTGTTCACCTTGCCTTGTTCCCTGATTATCATTTGTTGTGAAATGCACCAAAGAATGCTCTTTGTGATAGTCCGGCAGCTTCTTGCCATTTCTATAGACTCAGGCAGATTGGCGGAGTCTCACAGCTCTGGATTGAACTGCCCCATTGCTAATTTGTGAACAGTGTTGGGTCGAGCTCCTGCTGTCGATTTGAGTGAACTGAACTGCTGATATCCTGATGACAAAGATTGGAATTGCCCCAAAATACTACTTCTAAACAGGACCACATTCCCCTTCGTCCTATTAACCTTTCCTTTCCACCACCTGTGATGGATGGTAGACTAGAAGGCAGGTTCAAGCATTTAAGAACCCTTATTAAAGTAGGTTTTGAAAAGTCGAAGTCTACAGACAGATCTTTTTTGTCACTGGCTGCTTTGGGCAGCAGGCTAGTTGACCCCCGGGCTTCTGGGGATTCTCATGACTCCATCTTCCATCTCGCCATAAGATTGTCCTAGAACTACAGCCATGAGAACTACCATGCATAGCTTAACACGGGTTCTGGAGAGTGAAAGTTCTTAAATGTGTGTAGCATGTACCCAGCAAGCACTTTAGTGACTGCACTATTTCCCCAGCCCCTAATACACTCAATTCTTACCAATCACCTTCTTAGTGCCGGGTATTACGGTAGATGTTGAGTACAAACCAGTACCAGACTCAAACATTAGCATGGGCGAGGAGGATACATAGCCTGATTCTGGATTAAAATAAGTATTGTTCAAAGGATATGAAGATTGCTGGAGGGGCTGTGACTCACTGGAGTTGTTCTTACATCAGAGAAGGACCAGAAGAATCATGGGAGAGCTTGTTAAGGCGCAGACTGCTGGTCCTCATCATGCCCAGAAGTTTGGGATTGAGTAGATTCTGGGGTTGGATCTGAGGTTGTATCTCAGACAAGTCCTAGTGATTCTGCTGATTTTGGCCTAGGACTGTGTGTGTGTGTGTGTGTGTGTGTGTGTGTGTGTGTGTGTGTGTGTGTGTGTGAAAACGTCATAAAACAAGGAAAGAATTGATACAAGCAAGTGATAAATGTACACAGAACACAGCTAGGGAAAATGTGGGAATTGGATATTACGAACAAAATACAAACATTTAAATGCAAGCTGGGCTCGCATTCAGTCCGAGCTCTCAGGAGAGAGGCAGACAGATCTCTGTGTGTTCAATGCTAGCCTGGTCTACATAGTGAGACCCTATCTCAAACACGAAAACAAGACTACCATAAACCTTGCACTTACCCGAGGAGTTGTGTAGGCAAGCCATAGTCTGTGTTGGAAAACCATGTTGTGTTTCTAAAGTTGTTCTAATGAAAGAGCAAATGCTTATAACTACTGGGGGCCATGGCAACTGCCCAACACAAAAACAAATTAAGACAATGGAGCTGGATGATGAGAGACAGATCTGGGAGACATTCTAGAGGTTAAATGGCTGAGACTTAGCAACTATCTGTATACACGGGAGATGGAGTCTAGAAGTAGGTAGGGATGAATGGCATTATTAATAAACAAAATAGAAAACACATGGCAAGGAAGAGAACAAGGCCAGTGATTAGATATGTCTGGTTTTAGTCAGTGGATCTATATTAACTATGGAAAAATCCTTATAGCAACTGTGAAGTCAGACTGTGGGATTGGAGAGCGTCCTGGCTGAGGATATGCAGAGGAAGCATTCAAGATAAAAGGTGTAGTGTATGAAGTAAACCAAGACAGGCATAGTGGTGCACGCCTTTAGTCCCGGTACTCAGGAGGTAGAAGCAGCACGACTTCTGTGAGTTCGAGGCCAACCTGGTCTACAGAGTGAGTTCCAGGACAGCCAAGCCTACACAGAGGAAACCCTGTCTCAAATCCCTCACCCCCAGGAAAAATGTAAATCGAGATGGAACGAGGGGGGGTAGCATGAAAATTAAGTGGGTAGACTGAATTCTGGAATGGTTGGAAGCAGCATAAAGGGAAAGCTGGATTTTTAAAAAATGTTTTATTTTTAGGTGTGTGGGGTGTGTGTGTGTGTGTGTGTGTGTGTGTGTGTGTGTGTGTACATGGGTGTGCTGCCTGTGACAGCCAGAAGAAGGTGTTGGATCTCCTGGAGCTGGAGCTGCAAGGAGCTGTGAATTGCTTGAGGTAGGTATTAGAAACTAAACTTTGGATCCTCTAGAAGAGCAGCTAAACCACTGAGCCATCTCTCCAGATCACTAGAGCTGGACTTCATAAAAGGTAGAAATTAAAAAGAGAGAATGTTCAGGAAAGAGAATTGTGGCAGTTGGACTATGCTTGGCCCTCGGGAAGTGGCACTATTAGGAGGTGTGGCCTTACTGGAGGAGGTCTGGCCTTGCTAGAGGAAGTGCGTCACTGTGTGGGTGGGCTTTGATGCACCTAAGCTTGAACTCTGCCCAGTGCAGAAAAGTCAGTCTCCTCCTGGCTACCTTTAGATCAAGATGTCGAACTCTTGGCTCCTCCAGCCCCATATCTCCTGGATGCTGCCATGCTTCCCACCATGGTGATAATGGACTGAACCTCTGAACCTGTAAGCCAGCCCCGATTGTCCTTTCTAAGAGTTGCCTTGGATATGGTATCTCTTCACGGCAATGGACAGCCTCCCCAAGACAAGGACGAAGCCAGGCACAGTGGCATATGCTTGTCATCTCGAGACAAGGGGGGCAGGAGCAGGGGCATTGTGAGTTCCAGGCTCTCCTGGGCTACATAGTGAGGGCCTGTTTAAAAACAAAAATCCAAAGAAAAAAGAAGGAAAGGGAGAAAAGGGAGATGGTTAATAATGTCAATTCATCTGTAAAAGCTGCAGTGCATGACAGCTAGAAGTTTCTTGACTTAGTGACCTGGGCAAGGAATCTGACTTAGTGACCTTTTGGTAGAGTCAGAGAAATGGGTTGAAGACGGAGAAGAAGATGGAGATGGCTAATGAGGATGCTCTTTTAAGAGGCTTGGGGGGCAAAAGCTTCAGAGAGAGGGACAACTAAAAGAAGCCTCTCACAGTTAACCTGTGTTTATTTTGACTCTCTACCCAGGACTGTTTAAAACCCAGAAGAATACTTGGTGACTGGTACTGGGTCTCTTCAGGGGGCTGCTTGGGTATGGTGGTGACTCTGACGTCATTCTCAGTAAGCTCAAGGGTGTAAACTTAACTTGGCCTGCTGCCATTGTAAGCTGAGCATTCCCTATGCCCACCAAAGCACCAAAAGATGCCATTGTCACTCCAGCTTCCGCCATTAATGGATTCTAAAATGATCCTTTCAAAAGTATGTCTAAATATCTCACACATACCCCTGACGCCCTCTTCCTAAGCTGACATACTTTGCAGGCCTCCGGCTTTCCTCCCCTTTTATATTCCTTGAGAAATGTCATTTTCTTCTAACAGAAACCACTGTGACTGTCACGTCTTCATGTGCTGACATTTCTGAAAGTTCTCCCTTGCTCACTTTCTATGCCTCCGATAAAGTTCTTAAAAATAGTCTTGTCTTGTCTTGTGACTTTCAAAACCACCGTTTGATTTTTTCCTAGCAAACAGTTTTTTTTTTTCCTTTAGTGGACATCAATTATTGCGATAAGCATTCTGGGTTGAGGGATTTAACTGTGCTATGCCATTCACATTCACTTCCATCCTCAAGTTCTCATGAGTACCTTGTGAAAGCATCCCCTGGAACGAACTGCAGCTAGATGCAGGAGGATCTCTATGAGCTCAAGTTCCAGGACAGCCAGGGTACATAGAGGAGGAGGAGGAGGAGGAGGAGGAGGAGGAGGAGGGGGGGGGAGGAAGAGGAGGAGGAAGAGGAGGAGGAAGAGGAAGAGGAGGAGGAAGAGGAGGAGGAGAAAGAAGAAGAGAAGGGGAGGAGGAGGAGCAGGAAGAGGAGGAAGAGGAGGAGGAGGAGGAAGAGGAAGAGGAGGAAGAAGAGGAGGAGGAAGAGGAAGAGGAGGAAGAAGGGGAGGAGGAGGAAGAGGAGGAGGAGGAAGAGGAAACAGCAGCAGCAGCAGAACCAGGTCATTTTCTCTAACTGCAGGTGGTTTGAAATTTGGTTGCTCATTCTATCAAAACCCCGTATTAAACAGCTAACCACTGCCTTTTTACCCCATATCTACTTTACAATTTTCGTTTGCGTCAACCCCCTGATTTAAAATGACTTGCAGGGGTTGGGGATTTAGCTCAGTGGTAGAGCGCTTGCCTAGCAAGCGCAAGGCCCTGGGTTCGGTCCCCAGCTCTGAAAAAAAAAAAAAAAAAAAGAAAAAAAAAAAAAAGAAAAAAGTAAAATGACTTGCAAACTTTCATGTTTCTGTGTGGTTAATGTTTCTGTGCTAGTGTCATAAGTTTGGCCAGCTAGTCTGTAGCAATGGTCTATGAAACTTTAATCACCTGGATAGTTTTGGTTGATTGGTTGGTAACCAGAGCCACCTAGGAGAAGTTAAAAGCTGGCAGGTGGTCTTCCTGAGATGGTTCTGCCATGGATTGTAAATCTATGACAGATTTCCTTTTCTAGGCAAGGCCAAGGAGGTTACATTTAAGGAAAGATTCCTCCTATTAATATACTTTATCTGTTATTATTAAATATATAACAATCACTCGGCATTGACCCGCCCTTTTGAGCAGATTTATGCAGACCTGTGAAGATGTACTGTCTTGTAGTGAAGCTATATAGACAAATAGATACAGATTCTATCGACTTCCTGATTTGACTCAAATAATTTTAGGAAGAAAGCCTTTAGAGATGGTCTTAGTTGCTAGAAAGATATAGCAAAGTTAGAATCAAGAATAGAATGTATCCATTCATATAGTATGCAAAGGCTACATGATAAGAAATACAATGAGCTTTCATATTTACACTAAAAACAGAAATAGATGTGGGACAAACTTCTCTTCAAGGAAAAACACTTAGGTCCAAGGATAAAGTCACAGGTGTGTACTATGATAAGGCAAGGCCAGGCAAAAACTGTTGCTTTGAATGTATACTGAGCTAATTAGAATGAAACACTGCTTTGAACCTAATATCAACATCCTTCTGTAACTCCCACTCTAGGTAACATTTTATCTCTGGAGGAATTTTCTAAAGAACTTTTGGTCTAGGAAGGTATAAACGACTAGAGAAAAGACAGTGGGTTGGTTGAATGGTTTGACTTGGGGAGCTTTGCCCCATCCATCCATCCATCCATCCATCCATCCATCCATCCATCCATCCAAATGTGTATGTCTGTCTATATGTTTGTGTGTGGGTATATGTGTATCATGTAAGCATGCATGAATACTTGTGGAGTTAATTCTGACAGACAGTTGGGCCTGGCCAGAGTGTGGGTGTATGAATGTTTGAAGGTATATGTGGCTGTGCATATTTGTCTGTATAAAGCATCTTAATTCTTTTCCTTTCCTTCCTCTCTTGTTCACAAAGAGTTAACCAGCTTAGCCAGAGAGGCTTCTGGCTGATCCGCCAGAGAAAGGAGCACCAGCAACAAATCCTTTTACTTAATCCCAGGCTGTTTACTCTGAGGGGCTAAACCCCAGAGACTTGGAGTTTCTGGCCTCAGAGGAACTCAGGCAGGTCAGTTATCACTGTGAAGTTACTTAGACTTAAGACAGGTAGACGTTTTATTATAGAAAAGGTAACCCTAAATATCTCACAGGACCAAGTCTTGCCCTCGACAAGGCTCTTCCCCCTTGGCTACCTTCAAGAGAGAACCTGAAGAAACAGCCAAAGCCAGCCCCCAGCAGTTTTGGTTTTTTGAGACAGAGTTTCACTATGTAGCCCTGGCTGACCTAGAACTCACTCTATAGACCAGGCTGGCCTCGAACTCAGAAATCTAACTGTCTTTGCTTCCAGAGTGCTGGGATTCAAGACATGCGCCACTGCTGCCTGGCTCGCCTGGATAGGTTTTTAATGGCTGCTTGGTATTCTGATTTAATTGGTCTGGGAGCCAAGCCTAAGCATTATATTTTTAGAAGGTATATTTATTTTATATACATAAGTGTTTTGTCTGAGTGTACATTATGTGTACCACATACATGCAGTACCAACAGAGGCCAGAAGAGGGTGTTGGATTCTCTGGAACTGGAATTCAACCGTTGTGCCACCTTGTCAGTGTTGGGAACTGAACCTAGTCTTCTACAAGAGCAATGAGTGGTATTAACACCTGAGCCATTCTCTCTAGCTCCCGGCATGAAGACTTTTTAAAAAGAGCTTTGTAGGAGAGTTTAATGTAAACCAAACGTGACAACCACTGATTTAAGTATATTCTTAAAGTAATAAAAACTTTTTAGAATTATCAAAAATATTTAGATAGGCATTTCTCCCGTGAAGATATAGAAACAACCAATAAGTATATGAAAAACTCTCGGCATCGTTGGTCATCAAGGAGAGGCAAATGAAAACCACAAGACATCACTTTATAGCCACCTGGATGGCTGAGATTGAACTGGTAGTAACATGGGCATTGGTGAGGGTGTTGACAAGTAGGGGCCCCTGTAGATTGTTGGTGGGACTGTAGAATAGGGTAGCCATTTTGATAGTTTTAAACTTAGGCCAAACGGTTATCATATGACTCTGTTCAAGGCAAGCAAAATATATGCTCAGACAAAAACGTGCTCATGGAGTTTCGGAGCAGCCTTTTATTTATAACAGCTCTGAAGTGGGTGGGGGAATCAAGTATCTATTAACTGATGAATGGATAACACAACGTGTGCCATCCATGTGATGGGATGTTACTCAGCCACTGAGAGGAATGGGATGCTTATTGATACACCTCATAGTTGTGCTTAGTAAGCATGCCAATGCTATGCTGAACTAGAGAAGCCAGACATTAAGACCTCATTTTGTTTGACTCTATTTACGTGAAGAGTCCAGAATAGATAAACCACAGAGATAGAAAGAAAAATAGGTTTCCAGGGGCTTGGTGTGCGAGAAAGAAAAAGTGCAAAGAGTACATTTTTTACATGTTCTCAAATTCATAGTTCTCGAGTCTTAGACTTACAGTCAAATGATGGCTTTCCAGCCATGTGATCATACCACACATCATTGAATTGTAAACTTTAGAAAGGCAGTGTTGACGTAATGTATGTCAACACCATCTACAAAGACGTTCAAAGAGCTTCTGCACTCTTGTGTTCTCCAGGTCCGAGGGGTTCCTGTTTATGCACGGTTAAGAACAGTACTCTTTGCTAAGCCCATTTCTGTTTCACTCGTTTTCCTATCTTAGCCTAGGCATCAGGACAGAACAGAAGGAAGTCATCTAGTTTTGCCTGATGCCTAGGCTGAGGTCTTATAGTAAACCAATGTGGGATATCTGGCATTAGTCACTTCCAGGCTAAGAGACAAATAAGAAGGAAACCTCTGAGTGACAAGGTCCCTAATAAATGAGGACACACCAGTCAGGAGCTGAGAAAGGAGAAGACCAGAGTGGTATAAAGAGATACCAAGTGAGTATGGCAGAGAAAAACTTTTTGAGTACTTGAAAGGTAAACTACCATTTAAAAGTTTAGATACAAGCCCAGTGAGATGGCTCTGTGCATGGACAAAGGTTTGCCCCTAAGCCTGATAACCTGAATTTGATTCCTGGGATAATCACAGTAGAAGGAGAGAACCAGTTCTCGAAAGCTTTCCTCTGATGACGGCCCACATGTACACTCATGCTCACCGTGCAGACATAGAGAAGTACACGCAACTAAAATAAAAAGGATTCAGATACAGAAACTTAGGATGTTACAGATAAAATGTCAACCTGTGAAACAGGTGGTAGTGTGGAGAGCTCTTGGAGCCACCTTCTGGGAATTCAGCAGGAATTTGACATTGGGCTAGGACGAGGAAGCAGGCTCAAGATGAGTACAGCTGAAGAATGTGTTCTTTGTATCTTGATGGTCTTGTCAAGACCCTAAATAGAGTAATCATGGGACCTTCGTTTATGCTTCGCTTGTTCCTTAATTACTGTTTAGGCCGTAGGACTGACCATATTCTTTGCCAGTACCTAGAATAATATCAAAGCAGGCTGGAAAAAATAATAAACCTGCTTTAGCACTGCTGGAATTGTGGTACAGTGTTGTCTAATTGTCTTTTCTTTCTTTAATCCTTCCTCCCTCCCTCCCTCAAGACCCTATTGATTGACTGAGCTGTCTTGGTCGTGGTAGTTTTTAAAACAATCATCCTCCAAGAGACAGTACAGGCAAAACCCCATAATTTTAAAGGAATGTCTCCATAGCAGACTGTCCAAAATAGAAATATTGTCAGCTTTGAGTTTTATATAGTAGCTGAAGAATTTGAATGAGAATTAGATTCCAGAGTCTGGGCAGACCCACAGCCAGAAGCTGAGAACTTAAAATCATGGGAAGTGGTGAGCAAGGACTGAATACACAAAGACGTGCATGACCAGGAGACACTGGGGGAAAGAAAAGGATAGGTGGAGTCCACCAAAATCAGACTCTGAATATGCGGAAAACCCTCAGGGTGGGGCCAGCTAGGCCCAGACTGGCTGGGACACCTTCCCCAGTTCTAAGACTCTGGGCCAGCAATGGGGCAGACTTTGGCAGGTGTGGTCTGTTCCCTTTAGCCTTTGCTCAGGGTGTACTGAACTGATTTGGTGGCTGTTGGGACACATTCTGTACCCAAGGAAGTGTTCATTTGGTCAGGCACTGGAATGAAAACAGACAAAAGCCCAGGCCCACAATGCTGCACTAGGTTTTGGGGTCAAGCGCTAACATCCCAAGGGCCATCCAGGCGGGTGCTAGTGCCACTGGGGGTTGATCTGTAGGGGCCGTGGGGGACATCTGCACAGTAGAAGTGTCTGGGGCCCAGAAAGTGGTAGTTTTAGTTTGAAGGTTGTAGATGACCCTGCTAGAAGATGAAATTTAATGTTAAGCAAACCCAGGTTGTTCATTTTCTCAGCCCCAGAGCCAAGGTAGTTTTCCAGATTCTGGGGGAGGAACTGAAGGGAACTTGGTTCCTTGCAATCCTAGGCTGGAGGCCATGTCACATCCAAAGTGAAAGTTCAGAAGGGAAAGAGTCATTGTGGTGTTCCAGAAACAGTGTGGCCAGTTGGTATTGCGTCCTGCTCTTTCTCCTCCTCTCCCATTTCTTTTAAAGGTCCAGGGTGTATATTTAAAGATGTGTAAGGGGAAAAAAGGTTTCTAGAAATCTATACTTAACAGATAAGTGACTCCAACTTGCTGGTTCTTTTCTGCTGAGGCATGATTTCCAACAAACAAAACACACTAATAAATCTATCAGGGGCAAGAAAGGCAGTGGGAGACAGCTGCAGCTGCACCATCCAGGAGTGAGAATGATTAATTCCTACATCTGCTCAGTCAGACCTAAACAAAGGTCATTGTGCATAGATTAGCATGGTGGTCACCACTCCTCCCACCACAGACAGACAGGCACACACACACACACACACAGACACATGCACAGACACACACACACACACAGAAAGAGAAAGAGAGAGTCAGAGAGAGTCAGAGAGAGAGAGGAGAGTCACTTGCTATCACACACACACACAGAAAGAGAAAGAGAAAGTCAGAGAGAGAGAGAGAGAGAGAGAGAGAGAGAGAGAGAGAGAGAGGAGAGTCACTTGCTATCACACACACACACACACACACAGAAAGAGAAAGAGAAAGTCAGAGAGAGAGAGAGAGGAGAGTCACTTGCTATCACACACACACACACACACACACACAGACACATGCACAGACACACACATACACACACACACATACACACAATACACAGAGAGAGAATCAGAGAGAGTCAGAAAGAGAGAGAGTCAGAGAGAGAGAAAGAGAGTCAAGAGAGAGAGAGAGTCAAGAGAGTCACATACCCTCGCACCCAGACATACACACAGACACACACACAGACAGACACAGACACACACACACACACACACATACACAAATGAGGTTGGGGGGGAGACACTACACACTACACAGGATGTGGGGAGGGAGGAGAGTCTCTTGCCATTGCCACTGAGAACTGCAAAATTCAAAATGTTTGAAAATATGTTTACTTATGTGGTGAGTCACACAGATAAAGCGAGCCCCAAGCCTCATGGGAAGAGGGGAGGACCACACCGGGATCAGTTGTGGATTAATGTCAGCTTGTTTTTTGAATCTAGTTAGTACTCCTGTTGAGTAAAATTTGGATATGTGGTTACATTTCCAAAAGCAAAGGAAGAGGGAAACTTTTGACGAGGTCTTGATTTGGTAGTTTGGTCAGAGGAGGGAAGGCAGCTGAGAACATGCATGTGAGTATATGCCGCACTATTCTGCGCTCACCGCATTGGCAGAACGCCACAGACGTGATTTTATTTTCTCTAACTCCAGGAGGTTGGAAGTCCAGGAAGCCCAGAGTCATGACTGGGCCAAGGCTGTTTTGTAGTAAAGCACCCCTTCCTGGCTGGCAGACAGCTGCCGGCCTATGGAGTCCTTGCAGGCCTTTCTTCTGGAGCAGTGGGCAATCTGTTCTCTCTGGACAACAGCCTTGAGGGACTAGTGCTGTGACCTAATTTAACTTTAAAACACTGTCTCCAAATACAGTCACATTGGGACATGTACATACAGTCACGCATGAATTCGGGGAGCACAGTGCTCATGGCATCTCGAATTATTTAAATGGGGTGTTTGGAAGTTGACTCTCGTCCTCGTGCTCCACAGTCCCCTGAAGGCGAAGCTACTTCCTGTTTGCTACTCCTGTAATTACAGACTCCCAACAGATTGCCTTTAAAAGGTAATGACTGTGGATAAGGAAAACCTTTTCTTTTCTTTTTCCAAGACAGGGTTTCTCGGTATAGTCCTGGCTGTCCTTGGAACTCACTCTCTAGTCCAGGCTGGCTTTAAACTCAGAGATCCGCCTGCCTTTGCCTCCCAAGTGTTGAGATTAAAGGTGTGTGCTGCCACTGCCCAGCCAATAAAGCTATTTTTTAAATGTGTGGTTCTGTGAGTTACCCTGAAGCGAACACCTATGTGACCATAACCCAAGTCCAAAACAAAAACACTATAGCTACCTCATAACCTTTCCCTCTTGCTAAAGGCAAGACACTTCACTGACTTCAGGACTATAATTAGTGAGTTCTGACTTCCAACCTTTTATTGAAGGGGAATCGTACTGTGCCTGACACTGTGGCTGGCGTGTCAACACCTGGCTTAGTTATCCCCACTTCAGAGCTGTCAAAATAATGCGGTGGACATCCATTGATAAGTTTTGATGTGGACATATCCTCAGATCTAGGGATTTAATCGCTGCCAGTCAACATTCAGGGGGGTGGGGGGGAGTCTCAAAGGACATCCATAGCAGCTGAACTGTTTTACGTTCCCACCCATAGGATGTGAGCACTGTAGCCTCAACAACACTGGTTAACCTTTTAATTACAGTCCTCCCAGTGGGTGTAAAGGGGTGTGTGACTGGGTTTCCTG
Organism: Rattus norvegicus; assembly: GCF_021556685.1. Classification (NCBI taxonomy): domain Eukaryota; kingdom Metazoa; phylum Chordata; class Mammalia; order Rodentia; family Muridae; genus Rattus; species Rattus norvegicus. Next base: position 76,523,596 of record NC_141544.1, read on the forward strand.
TGCCTCCTTCTCCCCAGTTCATGATGTGCCTGCTGCACTTCCCGGCCCACTTATACTGCCTTCCAAGATGGTTCAACCAATCTGTAATCTTTATCACAAGGGTGAGCTTATGCTCTGCTGGAGCCTGGGACTTGAAGCACAGTGGGCAGAGCTGGGTTTTGCCTTCTGTTATTGAGTTGTAAGCATTCTTCAGATATCCAGGTAGAGATCCTTTACCTGATATACGATTTTACCACGTTTTCTTTTTTATGATTTGTTTGTATTTTATGTGCATTGGTGTTTTTGCCTCTCTCTCTCTCTCTCTCTCTCTCTCTCTCTCTCTCTCTCTCTCTCTGTGTGTGTGTATGTGTGTGTGTGTGTGAGGCTGTCAGATCCCCTGGAACTGAAGTTACAGATAGCTGTGAGCCACTATGTGAGCGCCAGGAATTGAACCTGGGTCCTCTGGAACAGCAGAGGGGACTATATCTGGCTCTTAACCACTGGGCTACTCCTCCAGCCCCTTTATTCAATAAGCTTACTTCATTTTCTTACGATGCTCTTTGGAGGGCAATGCCAAAGCTATTGCTTATTCTAAGATTGCGTTTTTTAATTATGTGGATGTGCAGGGTGAGGGGGCGGGCAGGGAGTCTGAGGTGGGTGCAGTGCCTGAGAGCAAAGGCATTACATCCCCTGGAACTGGAGCTACAAGCGATCACTAGCCACCTGATCTGGGTGCTGAGAACCGAACTCTGGGCCTTTGCAAGAGCAGTGCATTCTCTTAAGCGATGAGCTGTCTCTCCATCCTCGGGGCACAGAAGTTTTAGCTTTGGTGATCTCTTTTGCTGTGGGTACTTTCATTGCTATTCAAGGGAGTCTTTTGATAAACAAGTTCTTGGGGGGCGGGATGTTGTTTCTTTTGTTCTTCTGTTTGTTCTACAGTTATTTGGTGCATGTGTGCACATAGCACGAACCATGCCGCATGTGGATGATAAAGAACAAGTGACAGGAGTTGGTGCTGTCTGTCTGTCCTCCCACGTGGGTTCTGGGGATCAAATCCAAGTACCTTTATCTACTGAGCCATCTTGCTGGACCAAGCTCTCTTCCTGCTCCTCTTTTTTTCTTTCTTTTTTTAAAAAAATCAGTGGTATATAAATAAGTCTTACAATAGTCCACTCTGTATTTACAGTATAACTAATCATTTTAGCTCTCAGTATCCCTAATGTAGACATAAATAAGAATTTTTTTTTCCGGAAAAAATATGTTTTGTTCTTATAACAAACTGACATATATCATTTTTGGAGGTTTTTGTCTTATGGAAAAACCTCACTGATACTTTTAAGAACATGGTGAAGAAAACCACATAGAGTCAGGCATGAGGTGGTCTGGAGTCTGAAACAGGAAGAGTCCCATTGATCCGAGGCCAGATTGAGCTCTACACTCAGTTCCAGGCTACCTAGGGCTACATAGTGAGACTGTCTCAAAAAACCAAACACAAATCCGGAACAGAACAGAAGAAACAAACAGATAAATTCACCCGTATAAGTATACAATTAAAACACCCACACCAAACACACCTCTTCAGCCAGCATGCAGCTCAAGAAAGGAAGCCGACTTCTTCTTGAGAAGCCTGCACCTTGCTCTGCTGGTCACCACGCCACCTCCCCTTCTCTCCCTCCTGACCTAGGTTCTGTCCTGACGTCTGAAGGTTAGCTTGTCTGTGGGGTCATGCAGGGTACAATCTCTGTGTCTGGCTTCTCCTGATCAATACGGTGTTTCTGAGAGGCTTCCGTACTGTGGTAGGAAGTTGTAGACCACGGCCATTTACTGTGTAGTGCGGAGTCATGGGATGTGTCTGAAGGTACTGAAGTGTTAGATCGTTGATGGACCTTTCAACTGCCTCCAGTTTCTCCACAGTTCTGCTAGGGCGTGAATACGGGCCGTTAAACCAAACCAATATCTCAGTATGGTTCCCAGGACAACACTGTTGAGAGATGACGGGCATCAGAAGGTGATTTGGGTCATGTAAGCACCAGCCTAGAACAATTAATGCCCACCTCATGGTGATAGGCTTGATCCTGGTTGGTTAACATGAAGGCCAACATAGTATAAAATCAAGATGACCCCCACATATTTGGCCTCTTTTGGGTATTTTTAGCTCTCTGTTCTTCTATCACGTGATACAGCCGGAGACCCCTTACCTAATAGTAGCACCGTTCTGTTTGAGCTTTCCAGTTCCCAGAGTCACGAGGCAAACAAAGCTCTTTTCTTCATCTGTAACCTAGCCTTAGATGTCCCGTTACAGCAATACAAAATGGTCTGAAATAGGTTTGTTATAAATAGCATTGCTAGGGATATTCTAGTAAGTGTATTTTTGTAGCAGCATGTGTAGTTTTGCTGGGATTTCAGACACACGGGGTATGAATATGTTCAAGGTTTATAGATGTTGCTAGACAGTTTTGCAAAGTGAACGTATCTATATTTACTCTCGGACACCACATGAATATAGCCTGCACACGCAGCGGTGGTCTCTAGAGCCTATGTCTGAGGTAGACTATGCTGTCTAGGGCTGTGCAATACGTTCTGACATTCACACAGTGCCTGAAATCATGAGGTGTCTTGTTAAGCACCTATGCTCCCATAACAATACACCAGGGTCCCTATTGCTTTTCATCTTCTCCAAACTTAATCGTGTCCATTTCTTTTTCCTACTAGACATTGAGTAAGCCTGTAGGCTATCCACTGTGACTTCAATCTGTGTGCTTCTGATCTACCTTTATTCGTGTACTGGCTAGCTAGATGTATTTGTTGGGAAGTGTTACTGTATATCTTTTATCCATTAAAAAAGTCCATCATCGTATCGTGTTTTATTTTGCCATGTTTGGTCATTATCTCGGAGAAGTCTGTTCTTTTCTGGTGAGAGACAGAAAGGGAGTGAATCCGGAGGGGGGCAGAGGAGGGAAGGAACTGGGAGGAGTAGAGGGAGGAGAAACTATAATCAGGATATTTCGTACAAGAAAAAGAACACATCTTCAATAAAAAAGACAGCGTATTTTTTCCTGTTTTTCTTATTGATTTATAGTTCTTTATTATGGATAAAAATCCCTTACTGATATATATGTTGTGAATATACTCTCTCACTCTACAGCTTGGCTACCTTTTTTTTTTTTTTTTTTGCTTCTTTTTTTTGGAGCTGGGGACCGAACCCAGGGCCTTGCGCTTCCTAGGTAAGCGCTCTACCACTGAGCTAAATCCCCAGCCCCTTGGCTACCTTTTTTAATTAGCATTTTTTTTTTTTTGGTTCTTTTTTTCGGAGCTGGGGACGGAACCCAGGGCCTTGTGCTTCCTAGGTAAGCGCTCTACCACTGAGCTAAATCCCCAGCCCCTTTAATTAGCATTTTTAACAAACAAAAACTTTCAGTATCTATCTGTCTGTCTATCTATCTATCTATCTATCTATCTATCTATCTATCTACTTATCAACAATATCTCTGTCTGTACTCCTGACTGTCCTGGAGCTTGATATGTGAGCAGGCTGGCCTCAAACTCACAGAAGTCCCCCTGCCTCTGCTTCCTGAGTGCTGGAATTAAAGGTGTGCACCAGTACACTCACCCTTTTAGTTTTAATGTAGAGAAATTTAGCAATCTTTCTCTTCCTGAATAATGGTTTTTATACTGTAGTATAAAACACTAAAGTATTTCCTATCTTGATTCAATAATGCCGGAAGCTGATTCTCTTTGTCCCTTTCATTTTTAGCTTGGAGCTCATTCTGTCTCCAAGTGTACACAATAGCACCATCGGAGGCGCTGGAAAGATGGCTTAGTGGTTAGAAGCGCGTACTGCTCTTTCAGAGGACATGAGTTCAGTTCCTAGTGCACATCTGGTGGCTCATAAGCATCTGTAACTCCAGTTCCAGAGGTATTTGACGCCACCTATGACCACTTCAATTACTGTTCTCTCTCTCTCTTTCTCTCTCTCTTTCTCTCTCTCTTTCTCTCTCTCTCTCTCTCTCTCTCTCTCTCTCTCTCTCCCTCTCCCTCTCCTTTCCCCTCTCCCTTCCCCTCTTCCCTCCACCCTCTCTCTCCCAAACAATAAAAACAAAATTTAAAAAGAATAGTACTATTGAAACTAAGCATTCAACCCTCTCAGTACCAAGCCCTCTTAGCTTAGACAATAAAGGGCCCTGTCCCTTGAGAGGCTCTTCTATGCCCTGACAACCCTCCAGTGGTGGTACAGTACACGAAGCAGAGGAAGGAGTGGATGTGCTCTGCTGGGGACCTCAGCCCAGGCAGGTACCCACTTACTACCCAAGAATAAAAGATAGCCAAGAGGCACTGTCCAAGCACCCCTAGGAATTTCTATGTTTTACTATTAGGTACCTGGATGAAGGCACCCGGAGCGATGGTTTTATTTAAGGAAGTTCTGCACAGCTCCATTAATTGTTAATAGTCTATTCATAAAACGACAGCTAGACCTCCTACCCAGTGGAAGTCAAGCAATGTTCTTTCGCAGCTCCAATTCCTATCGTGGCTGCCGTAACATTCAGGGCACATTAATTACATCGACCTACAAAGGTACCCATGGACTGCTTCTCTGACCTCCTCGGCTCCTATCTCGGCTCATTTCCTCTGCACAGACATATCCTTGCTTTGCTTTAAACACTGGGCATGTTCCTACTTCAGGGTCCTTGTACTCTGTTCCTCTGTCTGGGTTGGTCTTTCCTAATGACTCATTTCTCAAGCCAGTCTACTCTCAAGTGTTACCCCTTAGTGAGGTTTTCCCTGGCCACACTGTCTAAGTTAGCCTTGCTACCCTGAGAACTCGTGTTCACTATCTCTGTTCACCAAAATCCCATACATTTATGTTTGTTTTCTGACTCATTCTTTGAGAAAACATATTCCATGAAGAATGTGATTTTTTTGTTGTTGTTCTTTGTGTGTGTGTGTGTGTGTGTGTGTGTGTGTGTGTATGTATGTGTCTGTCTGACCATCTGTCTGTCCATCTGTCTAATTTAAAAGACAGGGTCTTTATCTAGTCCCAGCTGACCTAGAACTCCATTTGTATAGCAATCTGGCCTTGAACTCCCAGATCTGCCTGCTCAGGGAGCTGAGAGTAAAGACATGCTGGCTCCAGTAGAGAGTTTATAAGCAAAGCCACCAGTGTAAGACCCTGACTGCATGAAGGCCTTCTAAAAGTACAGCCCACCATGACCAATATTGTGCCAAGAGTGATGGGTTTCAGTGGGACGATGGGGCTTGGACGACTGGAGCTTGCCATGTCATGCCTGGGGCCTGGGGCCTGGGGCCTGGAGAGGGAGTAAGCAGTAGGCCAAAGGTTGCAATGAAAGGCAACTGCTTTGCTACACACTCTCTGTGTAGAGCCGAGACTGTCTGTCTTCCAAGAGCTTGTCATTGTACTTGATTTTATTCCAGGCCAGCTAAAGGGTTCCTTTGGGAACCAGCACAAACTGGGTTCAATGGAGAGCAAAGATGAAAACCCCAGGAGCCTGGGTGTGCCAGCGACAGACTAATTGACAAGGAATTGCAAGGTCCTCGGTTCTGCCCTCAGTACCACTAATAAACAAGTACATAAATGCTAACAATTCAGGAAGAATGGTTGGAGAGACATCTCAGTGGTTAAGGGTTAAGGGTACGAGGGTTCGATTCCCAGCATCTCCGTGGCAGCTCATATCTGCCTGTAATTCCAGTTTTAGGGACCTATGGGTCCATATCTGGCCTCGGAGGGCACTGCATGGCCCAGACATGCATACAGGCAAACCACCAATGAAAATAAAAACAAATTTTAATTTTTTAAAAAAAGTTTCAAGGATCTCATTATTTGGTAAGAGAGTTAAAACTCCCTCCTCCCAATTCAGTAAATCCCATCCACCATCAGCTGTAATGGCACAATGACAGATGTGTTCAGCTGTTCTCTCTCTCTCTCTCCCTCTCTCTCTCTCTCTCCCTCTCTCTCTCTCACACACACATCTATCTATCTATCTATCTATCTATCTTTCTTTCTTTCTTTCTTTCTTTCTTTCTTTCTTTCTATCTTGTATATATATGTGTATGTATGTATCCATCATATACATATGTATGTATGTATCATGTACATATTTATGTATCTTGTATATATATGTATGTATCTATCATGTACATATTTATGTATCTTGTATATATATGTATGTATCTATCATGTACATATGTATGTATGTATCTATCTATCTATCCATCTATCTATCTATTGTGCTTGTGTGTTTGCAAGTAGAGGTCAGAGGACAACTTGTGGGAGACAGCTCTGTCTTTCCACCATATGGGCCCCTGGAATTGAATTCAGGAGGCCAGGCTTGGTGGCAAGTGCCTTTTCTTTTTTTTTTTTTTTTTTTTTGATTTATTTATTTATTATATATATAAGTACACTGTAGCTGTCTTCAGATACACCAGAAGAGGGCATCGGATCTCTTTACTGATGGTTGTGAGCCACCATGTGGTTGCTGGGAATTGAACTCATGACCTCTGAAAGAGCAGTCGGGTGCTCTTAACTGCTGAGCCATCTCTCCAGCCCGGCAAGTGCCTTTTCTACTTAATTATCTTGCCAGCCCAGGTGTCTATCTATTTTTATGTTGCTTATTTGTTTTTGGTTTCCTCAGACAGAACTTTTACTATGTAGACCAGGTTGGTCTTGAACTCATGATCCTCCTGCTTCTGACTTCTAAGGCTTGTGCCACTATGCCTGGCTGGTTATGTGAATCCACGCACACGTACGCATGGTTCATCTAGGCTGAGTATCCATCTAGGCCTGTCTGCCACGTGGGTAAAGAGCACCAAACCACTGGGCTGACACTGCCCTTTTGGATCAACTCTACTGCATCGTTAACCTCCACATACTCACCCATATTCCACCACACACAGGACCCAAGAGAGACCTTCCTTGTGTACTCCCTTACTTTTGATTTGCACCTCTTTTCCTGCCCTGCTCCCACACCCCAGTGACACCTGACCTCATGACACTGCACCTAGTTTTAGCTCGCTGCTTTGGAAATGACAACCCGAATAACAGTTTCCTTCTACGAATCTTAGTTTCTTGTGGTGGGAGAGCCCGATCTGTTCCTGGTCCCTCCGCCTCATCCAGCCCCTGACCTTGCAGAGTCATCCTAACCTAAGCTACACGGTCAGTGTTCATCCCGGGATGGACTGCTTCTCTCTCTTCAGCAATCGCCATGCCAAGGATTACAGCAACGATCCCAGAACTCCAGCGTGCAAGCTTTCCCTCAGCCAAAAGTGATTGGTATTGCTAGCCTGTCCTTCTCCTCACCTTGCTCCTGGCTCCAATAAATCAAACCACAATGATGACAGGCCTGGGACAATCAATATGAAAAACAGCGCAGATCCTACGGGGCAGCCAGGCATTAGACTGCGGACTGGATTTTAAAATTAATTTCTTAAAAGTCACTTTACAAGGCAATGAATTTCCTTATGGCATTTTCATAATTCTTTGTTTTGTTGACCCTTCTCCAGTCTCCAACCCTTCCTGCTGGTTCTCTCCCTCCCCCACAAGCCCCTCTTCTGCTTGAAGGCTTTTTCTATTTTTCTAAAACAGAATGTATCTTAACTTGCTCATGTTTCTCTTCCCAGGGGACAGATAAATTTCAAGGTCTCAGAAGCCCATAAATCATATTTTACACAGTATCCCAGGTATCTAAGTATTCAGCTCACTAAACATCCCCTATTGATGGTAATAAGGTCAACCTCACTCAGACGATAAAACACTCAGAGAAATGGGAGGGATGAACAGAAGGTGCGTTAAAGACTTCTCCAGAAAGCATGGAGATGCTAAGGACTCCTGTGGTGAAGAGCGATGATGTGAAACCGGAAAGGCGGAGAGTCCGGGAAGGGTACAAGGCAGGGTTTGGGAGCCAGGGTGTGGATCTTCCTAAGGCAGCAATGCACGCTGGAGTGTGAGACTCAGTTCTGCCAGTGGGACGTCTGACAGGAAGCCGTAGAGGGGTGAGGAGGGCATAGGAAAGGGTACTTTCAGTCTGGACATCCGACTGTCACTCCTGCAGATATGGAAGGTGCCTTTATGCAGAGCTCTGAGGTAGATGCAGAGGTATGTGGGCCCGGGAACCACCCTGTACTCCCTTGCTGAGTACTCCAAGACATGGGTTCTCTACCCAGGCCCTCCTCAGGACTGTTTGTGTAATACATGGGCAACCTCGGAATATCGGGTTGCATCCTCTCCTCCTCTCTCCTCCCCGCCCCTCACACACCTAACTTATTTATGTCCCACACAGGCTATGCAAGCATCCACCACGCGCCTTTCTTTCCTCGTCCTCTCCAGATGTGAACTGTGTCCACAGGTCATTCATTTTCCTGGGAGCCATCGAGTCTAACAGGAAGCTGCCTACTGTTACTGTCAAGAGTGTTGACTACTTTGGCTGTGAACCAGGGGACTTTTGTCTTTTGCTAACATTCACAAAACAGCAACAGGTTAAGTTGGAGTGTTACAAGTAGAGTCAATATCCACATTCTACACAATCCTTATAACTCTTATTTCTCAGACAGCAACATTTTATTGAAGATTGTGATGGGAATTCCAGTATCAGTTATGAGATACAACAAGATGTCAATCTATCATCTATAACTATCATCTCTAGTAATAGGGAAATAAAGCCTCAGAGTAAAAGGGCTTATTGAACAAGGTTAGCTTGGTGTAGAACGTACAATGTACACCCTCTTTTGTGCATGTCAGAGTAGGCACCAGGAGAGCTTCCTGTATGGCCTGAAGTATTTAATAGTTTTAACAGTAAAGTTAGTGTGATCCTTATAGTTTAATAAGAATGCTACTAAAGGAATATTCTTATTTACACATTCATACAGAATCTAAGGGAATTTTCTTCTATATTAATTATTAATATCTAGTAAGTTAGCAGATGGTTTTAAGATACTTGACAAGCCCTTTAGAAAAACATATTACATATCATATACTTTATTCCACACGAGGGCCTCCTCAGAAACATGAGAAGGTTTGTGTAACATTTATTCTTTTTATTGGATATTTTAAAATTTACATTTCAAATGTTATCCCCTTTCCCAGTTTCCCGTCCATAAGCCCCCTATCCCATCCCTCCTCCCCCTTCTTCTATGAGGTGTTTTCCCCACCTATCCACCCACCCCTTCCTGCCTCCCTAACCTGACATTCCCCTACACTGGGGGATCCAGCCTTGGCAGGATTAAGGGCTTCTCCTCCCATTGGTGTCCAACAAGGCCTTCCTCTTCATTTTGTGTGTATGAGGGTCTGAACATATAAATCTGAGTACCATGTGTATGCAGTGCCTTTGGGGCCAGTAGAGGGCGCTGATGCCCTGAGGCTGGAAGTGCGAGAAGGCGGGTGCTGGGAATTGAACCAGTCTCTTAGAAGAGCAACCCGTGAGTTAGCCCCAATACAAGCTCCTTCTCATGTATGTGTCTCTACTAACAAGGTGGACACACAGAGCTTTCTAAGTTTCCCACATGACCTTTCATAATTCCTCTTTCCTGTCTCTTTTTGCCAACCTCACCCACTCTCAGTCAACTGCTGACCCTTCTGCTAGTACGAGCTAGCTATCAATGGATTACTTCTCTAGGATTTTGTGTAACTGGAATTATAAAAATAGTTTTTGCCTTGTCTCTTTTACTCAGTATAATTATTTCCAGACTTATCTATATTTTTCCAAGTCAGCAATTCATTCTTTTTACTACTGAATAGAATTCTATCACATGAGCGTATAGTGTTTTTTTCTGTGTTCACTTATTGATGATATAAAATAGTCTATTAAAATATAGTTGTTGGGCTGGAGAGATGGCTCAGTGGTTAAGAACACCCGACTGTTCTTCCAGAGGTCATGAGTTCAATTCCCAGCAACCACATGGTGGCTCACAACCATCTGTAAAGAGATCCGATGCCCTCTTCTGGTGTATCTGAAGACAGCTACAGTGTACTTATATATAATAAAATAAATCTTTAAAAAAAAAATGCTTGTTGTTTAAAATATAGTTGTTATGAACTTTGGTTATTAGTCTTTCTATAGACATAGAGTCATTTCTCTTAAGTAAAAACTCAGGAGTAAGTTGCTGGGAAAAGAATTTTGAAAGAAACCAGTGGGCAAGTTTTTCACAATAATTTTACCACAGTACACTCTTACCAGCAGCTTATGCCGACAACGGGAAGTATTTTATCAGATTTGTAAATGTTCCATAGCTTTTTTTAAAAAAAATACTCTCCAGATTCTCTTTGGAAGATAAGTTTTATTTCATTCTTAATATTTTATTGAAGTTGAATCTTTCAATATTTTCTTTGATAGATTGTACTTTTGCTATTTTATGTAAGGACTATTTTTCCAGGATCACAGAAATTTTCTATTGTTTCTGAGTAAACATTACAGCTTGGTATTTTAGATTTGAAATGGTACATGGTGTAGGTCAAAGGCATGTCTTTGATGTGGGTATCTAGCTTTTCCAGTGTCCTTTGTTGAAGAGAGTGAACTTTACCTTAAAATGCCTTTGCTCTTGGTCTTGTGTGGGCCACAAAAATGTGCGTTTACTTCTATGTGTTCTCTGTGTCAATGTATGTGTCTATATTTGCCAGTAAAACCTGACTTTATTACTGCATCTTTGTGGTAAGTCCTGAAATTGGGTGGGTCCTAGTGACTTTATACTTTTTGAAATCTGAGTTGGGAATTCTAGGCTCTTCAAGTGATCATATATCATATACATATATGTGTATATACACACATATATTATATACATATATTATCATATATTTGTATACATATATTATATAATATACATCTATGTATACACATATATATACATATATTATATTATATATATATATAATGGGGCATGTAACTATGATTGGGTTTGTTTTAAAAATCTATTCCTTTGGATTTGCTATATAATTAGATTATCTGAGAATAAAGACACCATAGGTTTTTATTTGGTTTTTAGAAGTAGGTCCCTTTGAAGACCCTATTGTTAAAGACATCATATACCTGAGTCATTGAACATGGAGAAATCTAACTGCTATTCAACTGGACTACCTTTACTGGCTACCTTTCAGTGTTGGAAGGTTCTGTTCATGCTACTGTGGGGAAAAGACAGTTATCAAGCTTACCTAACTCTGAACCCTGTGAGCTCCAGGATTAACCTTTCTGGCAAGACTTATTCACCTGTGCACAGCTGAGGGAATGCTATGGGAGTAACTAGTTTTTTTAAGTGGATTGAGGCCCAGTCCATGAAATGAACCTATCCCCAAGACTGTCAATGGGGCCCAGAACCTAAGGATAGCTAGGTCACAGGCCCCAGGGGGAAATCCACCACTATTATTCTGGGAAATCAACACAGCAGTAAAATGACTCCTACTGACTTATTGCTATATCCATGGATCAATACATCACTCAGCCTTCATCAGAGAAGCTTGCAGATGGCAATTAGTACAGAGTTTCGCAGCTGCTCAACCTACAGAAAAGGAGAGTGGAGAGCGCTCAGCTTTAAATGGATGTCTCATGTATCAAAGCCCTCTCCTCACGGGCCTATGAGGAAGAGGGGTCAGAAAGACTGTAAAAGCCAGGGATAGTAGATGACTTCAGGGAATGTTTCTTAGACATAACAGGGTATGCATACATGCATACACACACACACACACACACACACATACACACATACTTATGCATGAAGACACACATAGATACACACAGACAGACAGACAGACACATACACAAACAGACACACAGCCTCAGAACTGTTTGTTTATTTTTTTAAATAGTATACTGTAGCTGTCTTCAGACACACCAGAAGAGGGCGTCAGATCTCATTTACAGATGATTGTGAGCCACCACGTGGTTGCTGGGATTTGAACTCAGGACCTCTGGAAGAGCAGTCAGGGCTCTTAACCACGGAGCCATCCTTGTTTTTGAGAAAGGGTTTGTTTGTGCAACCCTGGCTGTCCTGGAATTCACTTTGTAGACTGTGGGACTGTGAGAGGTAACCTGGTCCCCGGGTGAACTAAGGCTAGAAGCCCCTGAGACCCTAAAGGGACAGTAGGAACTTTGCCTGCTCCTGGGCACCGGGCCTCTGTCATTAGCTTCAGTCTTCCACGGAAGAGCAATGCCCAAAGCCTTCCACATGAGGCTTTCCAGATGAGGAAAAGAGAGTGACCTGAGGTCATGTAGGCTCAAGACAGATCTCCAAGCTAATGAGGTACACAGAGGCCTGAAGCTTAGCCAATAAGCTTTCCTTCCCATTCATGCCTCCCTGCAAAAGGCATTTAATCCCAGGCCACCCTGAGAAGTGGGGTATGGTTTCACATCTATTTTCCACCACACCCATAAACGATTCAAAACCATAGACTGCCTCTTTTCATCGAGATCCTCAGTGGGGAGCCATAGAGAAGGCCTTTGCCTATAGCTGCCTTGTAATCTCCAGCAGAAGGCCTCTCTGCACTCCCAGCCACGACTGCCACCAAGTCCAAACTTGCTGCCTGCCATCAAGCCAAGGACTCTATGTGGGACCGGCTGGACTTCCCTCCCCCGCCCCCTCCCCGTAGATCCAGCCTGCGGGCCCAGATTCCATTCTCAGCTCTTCCACAACTTCCAGCAGCGCCTGGGTGTCCAAGAGCCCGAGAACCCCACTGCTTCAGGCCTGAGGACCCCTGTGCCAGCTCCAGCTGCCCCATGCCTCAGACTGTGCTCTCTCGACCCTGAACAACAGCATCAAGTAAGCACAGTCAAACTTTCCACATCCCACCTCACTGAGCAGCCATGCCCTGTGGTGGAGCAAATGCAGAACCCAAAACCCTACAGTAGACCAGGGCTGGCCTGGAACTCAGTGATTCGACCTCCTCCGTCTTCTGAGTGCCACCAAGCCTAGCTGAATCCTTTGATTGTAATGTTGCTTCTTTGAACAAATTTCACTGTCTACTACAGCACTTTTTAAAATGGGCTATTTTATCTTTCCTTTCATAAGCTACTTTACCGTATGATGTATTTTGATCCACAGTGTTTCTTATCATCTTGTTCCTTATAAATATTCTGACTTAATAAATTTCATATATACAGGAGTTATGTTTTTCTAGAAAACCATGACTGACAGAGTAAGTCCCAGGTATTCACACAGCTACAAGCTGGAGACATCAGATCCTCTACACATGGACCTCACTGTCGACGACACAGCAGTCTAGAGCAATCAAGTGAAGAACAAGGCCCACCCTGGAGGGTATCATTCATACCCTAACAACTAAGGGAGCACACTCCCTGGCAGTCTCAAGTTAAGGCTTCCTTTCCTTCTGTGGGAAGGGAGGTTTAAACTTTACTCTCTGGTGTGTGTGTGCGGAGGTGGGGGGGGGGGAGTCAGAGGACAACTTGTAACAGTTAGTTCTTTCTTTCTACCACGTGTCAGGGTGTCAGGGATCAAAATCAGGTCCTCGAGCTTGGCAGAAAGCTCCTTTACCCACTGAACCACCTCACTAGCTGGGAAGGGAGAGACTGTCTCAATTCCTCTATAGACAAGGATGATCTTGAACTCCTAATCTTCCCGCTTCCCCTCCTGAGCTCTGGGATTACAGACGAGCATCACCATCTGGTTATATGTGATGCTGCGGACTGAACCCAGGGCTTGGTGGATGTTAGGCAGGCACTTTTCCAACTGAGAAGCCTCTCCAGCCCAAAGTTTCTTTTGTTTCAGCAGACAAAACTTGCCCCTGAGTGCTTTCAACCACTGGTTTACTGGGAGCAAATTACAAAGGAGACAAGGATATCTTTGTATAATTTGCTGACAGGGTGCTTGTTTACATTATAGAAGTCGTGTAGGTCTCTACCCTACACACATGCTCTTTATGGTTCATTTCTTGGCAGCGCTCACCACTTGGATTTAAGCATCCTTCCTTCCAAGACCACCAAACACACTCAGTGTGCCCATTATGCGACAATCTGTTCTAAGCGTTAGAGGCCCAGTGGGGAGCATGACAGACAAGGTCCCTATGGTCACAGGCTTTGCATTGGGGGACCCTGGCTAGGCTAGCTGCTCTTGGTGCCAAGATGATGTCAGCGTTCTGGGTTTCACAGCTCTGGTTACAGGGGATGAGACTCTAGGCAGGAGGCTGCTTACCTGTTCTTCCTGCAGCGGATTGTGAAAGCCAGAAAGAAAAGCACCAGAAGTAGCCCACAGCTGAGAAAGGTCCAAATAACACCCAGGAGGGCAGGAGACAGTGGGGAGATGTCCGCACTACCATGCTGGGAGTCGGTCTGGAGGTAGACAAAAAAGAGAAGTGGTTAAGAATGAAGGATCACACCTTTACTCTAAGCACTCACACTCATGTGGCAGAGGCAGGTGGATCGCTGAGATCCAGACCAGCCTGGTCTCCAGAGTGAGTTTCAGGACAGCCAGGGCTACACAGGGGAACAAAACCAAAACCAAATAAAAGAATAAAGGCTCTACAGACAGCACCAAAGCAGGGCAATGTTTGTCCTACGTGGGCAGTTCCTCCTCCTCCCTCTTCCTCCTCCTCCTCTTCTTCCTCCTCTTCCTCCTTTTCCTCCTTCTTTTCCTCCTCCTCCTTTTCCTCCTCCTTTTCCTCCTCCTCTTCCTCCCCCCTCTTCCTCCTTTTCTTCCTCCTCCTCTTCCTCCTCCTCTTTCTCTTCCTCCTCTTCCTCTTCCTCCTCCTTCTCATCCTCCCCCTTTTCCTCCTTCTCCTCCTCCTCTTCTTCCTCCTCCTCTTCCTCCTCCTCCTCTCCCTCCTCCTCTTTCTCCTCTTCCTCCTCTTCCTCCTCCTCTTTCTCCTCTTTCTCCTCTTCCTCCTCCTCTTTCTCCTCTTTCTCCTCTTCCTCCTCCTCTTTCTCCCCCTCTTCCTCCCCCTCTTCCTCCTTTTTCTCCTCCTCCTCTTCCTCCTCCTCTTTCTCTTCCTCCTCTTCTTCCTCCTCTTTCTCCTCCTCCCCCTCTTCCTCCTCCTCTTCTTCCTCCTCTTCCTTCTCCTCCTCTTCCTCTTCCTCATCCTTCTCCTCCTCTTCCTCCTTCTCCACCACAACCGCCACCAACACCACTACCATCAAATCCACCACCACCACCACCACCACCACCACCACCACCACCACCACCACCATGCCTGCCACTGTATACATGTTTTGCACCATGGCTGCTCACTTACAATGGTTGTCTTGCAAAGATCATGAAGGGGTCTCCGATCCAGCTCTTGGCCAGGAAAACTGTCACAGAATTCAGAGCAGTTGATTTCTGGCTCCATGTCACCACATGCCCCTCTCTGGGCATCTACTCAGTCTTAGCTACTCCCGGTCAAGGATGGGACCATTCACTGAAGCTCAGAAACAACTCCAGTCTTTCTGCCAGAGGCTTCATCTCAGAGCCGCCCCCAGATTCCAAATCCTCCGGGGTTTAAAAAGAAAATGGATCCAAGTAGAAGTGAAGGGTTGTCTCATCAGTCTCCCTTGTCAGACGTACTTGAAGACCAGATGGTCTTCAGCTGGGCCCTCGCTGCCAGGGAGTACCACATGATCAAGAGTGGGTATCTCAGGTCACAGGATAGATCCTGGTTCACCACCAGAGGGCAGTCAGCGCTCCAAGTGCTCCCACACTGGGCCCTGGAGGGAAGCAATTGGACCGGCTAACAAACAGGCACGCACAGGCTTAAAATAGTTTTACTATCTTAATTTATACAGGGTTATATTCAATCATGTGTAGGTATAAGCTTTTAAATGTCACAATAGTTTAAAACAGAAAATGTCTTAACGCATACATTTAAAACCCATTGCACTAGATACTTTAGGAACAGATAAAGTACATCTCATAATTTCTAGGTAAACATCTCTGCGTTTTCTTAAATCTTCTAATGGCCAAGCTCTTTCAAAACCTTACTTTAGATTCCTAAGGCACATCATCCCCTTTTCCCAAAGGGGGAATCTCCAAAATTCACGTCCTAAGATCTCTCCACACAGTTCCTCGCTTAAGCTCTGTTTGACCCTAGGGGTTCTGTGATCAAGAGCCCATATTGTCTCTTGTCTCTCAGAATGAGGAAGAACCTTCCATGTCCAGACAGCCAGGTTTCCCAAAACGTGTACTGGTTTTTATCTAATTATTTATTTTTAAAATTTAATTGATTTTTTTCTTACTTATTCACTTTGTCTCCTGGTCACTCCCTCCCACAATCCTTCCCCCACCCCATCCTCTTCTCCTCTGACCAGGTGGGACCCCTTGGTATTCCCCCACCCTGACACTTCAAGTCTCTTTGAGTCTAGGTGCTTTCTGTACCATTGAGGCCAAACAAGACAGCCCAGCTAGAAGAACATATCCCACATACAGCTTTCGGACAGCCTCCGTTCCAGTAGTTTGGAACCCATATGAAGACCAAGTGGGCATTTGTAACATATATGTAGGAAGGCCTAGGTCCAGCCTGGGTATATTCTTTGGTTGGTGGTTCAGTCTCTGAGAGCCCCAGGGGTCCAGGTTAGTTGACTGTTGGTCTTCCAGTGGAGTTCCTATCCTCCCCTGGACCCATGTACTGGTTTTTAAATTGTCAGAGTCATGGAGCTTCGATGGGCTAGTCGGATTCAAGGGAGAGGGGCTGGGTAACTGACTGAGGAGATGTTATTCCTGTCAGAAAATATTCATAATATAAATACTGTGATCCGAAGAGAAGCCAAGGCAGACACCTGTAGTCTCGGTGCTTGGAAGGCTGAGCTGGATAGGCAGGAGTTGACCAGCCTGGCTACCAAGCAAGATGTGAGGAAGAGAGGGAGGGGAGAAAAGAGAGAAGTGGGTGGGGCCCGTGATCCATGGGTCTCAGACTGGACACGCCTGAGTCTTATCCCTACTTTTTAAAACCAATTCATCCTTTAATAGAAAAACAAAACAGATTTGGGGTTCATCGAGGGAATGTAAGGGGTTGCCATTTCTGCTTTGTGTTTTTTAAAAGCACCCAGAATAGTGTGTGTGTGTGTGTGTGTGTGTGTGTGTGTGTGTGTGTGTGTGTGTCTGTGTGTGTGTGGACAAATAGTAATTGCTACTAATCAGTAGTCACTGAACACTAAACCCACGGTTAAAACAGAGCAATTGTGACAGGTGCCGAGTGTCGTCTGGAGTCTGTACTTAGCCTGAACAATGTAGCGCCAGGTGTGGCCCAGTCACTGGCCTCTACCGTGTTCCTGAATTATTTACCAGCTTCATGACAGAGCAATCACAAGAAAATTAGAGTCCGCTGCCTCCCATCAAGCGTTTGAATTCTTGTGCTGCCTGGACAGATGACTGAATATAAAGTTAGGAAGCAAACAAGGCATGGCTCTCCGTATCCCGACTCCGTTGGAATTCCAATGGGAAGGGCTCTTTCTTTCTCTCTTCCTCTCTTTTCTTTCCAGCCACCCCCTACCTTACTACTGAGTATGCTAGCAGTGAGCCATCTCACAGACCACAGAGCAGACTACGTTATGATAGTCTGGAAGGACGCGTGTTTTCATAGTGTCTTCCCCAGCATATTGGTAAACCGAAGACCTAATTTTTGGCTTGATAACTCTTTGTCGTCTGGACCATCCTTTGAAGGGAGGATGTTTGGCAGCGGGCCTGGCACTCTCCAACCAGTTCCATCAGCTACAATCATTGCCAACTGTGCCCGGCGTGTGCCAAATCGAGACTCCCTGGCATAGCGAGAAATTTGGTTCCTTTAAAAAACAGAGAAATGCTATGGGAATATGTTTTTTGTTTTAATCCCAGGTGTGGGAATATGGGGCTGCTTTGGACTGTCTACAGCAGCTGACTATGATGTGTCTCATGCTCTGACAGGGGCGTTATGTTGCCAGCTAAGGGTAGTTTACATTTGGCATTCTGGGGTCTCTTCAGAGGGCGTACAAATGTCAGAGGCTGGAACCATGGCTGCTGCTGCTCCTCTTCCTCCTGTGGCTGGTTGGTTGATGACAAAGGTCAAACTTGCCCCAAGGACTCCCTTAATCTCCAGGAAGTAGTCTAGCAAGATCAACACCCCCTTTCCCCTCTAACCTGCTTGCTTTCCTCCTACCTAGTGTTGGAAGGTTGAGAAGGGTTCGAGGAAGAAGAACTAATCACTTAGCCAAAAGTCTGGTTACACCCTGGTAAAGACACAGGCTACCTCATGTACTCAAAGGGACCCAGAGAAGCACAGCTTTGGAAGCTAAGTTAAGAAACCCTCTGGTCCATGAATATCCAGTGTGGGAACCTATAGACTATGATATTGGGTTTCCACATGGGGCAGGTATACAGTCCCAAAGATGGCACTCGGTCACAGAAATTCACAAGTGCCAGTGTCACGGTGTTGACACACTCCTGGGCTCAAGTTCTGCAAGGGTGAAGGGCTCAGCCATTGAGAACTGCTGCAGGCCTCGGTGTTGACTGACTGGGGCAGGGGCAGTCAGAGAGGGTAATGGAGAGGCATCAGATCATCTGATAGAGTTAGAACCAAGGCTCAAGGAGTAAAGTCTGCCAAGTCTTTCATAAAGCAAACCCACTCCCACATCCCCACCCATAGACCCCCCCACCTGGGGATGCTATGCTAATGTTACACACAGGAGCAGACCCAACACCATGTGCTTACAATGTATTTAACAGACACTACAGAATTATTTTCCAATTGTTTTATGGGGCTTTTCAATAGTCTTACAGTCTATTTATTAACCTGTTTTAGTTTTTATTATAAATAATCCTATTATTTTCTGGTGGTTACATGACCACCATCTATTAGCAAGTTAAATAACTTGCAATTCATAGAACTTCTGCTACTGCCCGGGAAGAATTCACTACTATGAGAATTGCTTTACTCCTGTGAACGACTTAAAAACCAGACAAAACATATGAAGCAAATTTTTTTTTCAGACATTGGGCAATAGATCATAGGAGACATTCTGCCTGAAGGCAGATTCTGGGGTGGGGCACAAAGAGAAAGAATCAAACCAAACAGAAACTAGATATCTTGCTGAGGTGGGGGGAGGGAGGGAGTTTAGGGGTGTTGGGATGGTGTAATTTTTCTTCTTTTCTTTTTTTTTTTTTCGGAGCTGGGGACTGAACCCAGGGCCTTGCGCTTGCTAGGCAAGCGCTCTACCACTGAGCTAAATCCCAACCCCTGGGATGGTGTAATTTGTACGACAGTGTAATGGAGAAGAGAAGGTGCCGAGGAAGAAAGAGAGAGGGTTTGGGGAATCTGAAGGAAGACCCAGTCTTTCTGAGCTCAGATCTTTGCATGGGTGCAAGAACTCTCTACTTAGAGCTGAAGAAGGAGCTGCTGGCAGGCAGCAGCCAGGCAATCCCTAGAGCTGCAAGCACACAGTGTTCCAGCAGCCAGAGTAGAGAGACTCACGCTGTGCAGAACGCTGAAAGCATCTTCAGGAAAGGCACACTTTAATAGTTGAACTGAATTAACCATAGTTGTAAGGGTCCTCAGGCTGGCCCTAACAATGCTTCCGAAAACACAAAACCCATGAAGGATGGGAACAATTCACAACGAATTCATCTCTTTCAACAACACAACCCAACTCTTCTGGAGCAACACAGCAGGGTCTAACAGTCAACCACATAAAACTAGAGATGTCTATCATCCAGGAGCTGGAGACATGGCTCGGCTGGTAAAATGCTTGCTGCACAAACATAGGACCTGGGTTCAATCCCCAGCATCCACGTTTGTTTGTTTTAAAGCCAAACACGGCAATGTACACTTATTTATTTACATAATTATTTTATGTGCATTTTTTCGTGTTTGGCCTGCATGTATGTCTGTGTGACGGATCCACTAGAACTTGAGTTACAGACAGTTGTGGGCTGTTATACGGGTGCTGGGAATTGAGCCCCGGTCCTCTGGAAGAGCAGCTAAGGCTCTTAGCCACTGACCCACATGTCCAGCCCCCAGCAATGAACTCTTACAATCCCAGCACTGGGGAAGTGGACAGGAAGATCCAGCCAGTGCAGTGGGATTTGTAGGCTTAGGGTTAAGGAGAGACTCTGTCTCAAAGAGTAAAGTGAAAGAAAATTGAAGGAGACATGCTAGTCAAGCTCTGGCCTCTTCGTGTGCATGTATACACATTTATACATACGTGCCCCACATGAACACGTGTGTACAAATACACACACAAACACATGCAACATCCAATAAACATGCCAAGTATTTAACGATAAAAATAAATATGGCCCGAGGATATAAAAGTAATAAATATGCCTCACGAATATAAAAGTGTAAAATACAGTTTGATGGAAACAGATAACAGGAATGACACAGACGGCCCGAAGAGACCTTAAAGCAACCGCTATACACAGACAGGTTTTTCATCAGAACACCTGAGACGGCTCGGGAAACGATACAAAGAAGAGCTGAACAGAACCCCTCAGATAAAAATAGAATATCTGAAATAAAATATCCTAGGTTAGACACTGTAGAAGGAAATGCTGGCTAACTTAAGGACTTAGCAAGAGAAAATACACACAATGAAGCATGGCAGGGAAATGGTGAGCATCGCGATGTCTGGACATGGGTGACTGCTGTTCCAAGGGGAGAGGGTGGGGACAGTTTGAAAGAAAGAGCCCAGAAGCTATGAGAACTAGGCACTGTAAGCAATGGGCAGTTTCTGGATGAGGGAGAGACAGTTTTTTTTTTTATAAGGTGTGATCCCTGGTAGATGGTCCTGTGCCCAGGTATATATAAGCAGCTGAAATTTGACTCGCTGGGATAGATCTATCTGTCTGTCTGTCTGTCTGTCTGTCTGTTTATCTATCTATCTATCTATCTATCTATCTATCTATCTATCTATCTATCTTTCTATTCATCTATCTATCTCTATCCTTTTATCTATTTATCATCCATTTATTTATCTCTGTGTGTGCCTGCGTGTGTGTGCGCGTGCATGCGTGTGTGTGTGTGTGTGTGTGTGTGTGTGCAAGCATATGTGTATACAGAGGACATAAAGTTGGGAGTTAGGGTGGATCTGGTAGGAGTGGGAGGAAGGAAGAATTGTGAACGTAACCAAAATGCTTTGAATGCATATATGAAATTCTGAACAATTAATAAAAACATATTTTAGAAAAGAAATGCCAAGCTAGGCAGTGGTGGCTCTCCCTTTAATCCCAGCACTCAGGAAGCAGAGGCAGGTGGATCTCTATGAGTTCAAGGCAGGCCTGGTCTACAGAGTGAGTGAGGACAGCCAAGGCTACACGGAGGAACCTTTTCTTGAAAAACAAGAAGTGCCAGAGGGAAGTCTTTGTGCCAAAGTAAAATGGTACCCGATCGAAATGTGGAATCCAAAGAGATGGACAAGGTAAATTCAACTGTGTGGCTATTTCTTCCAGATTAAAACATGGAGGGGGAGGGAGACGTATAGGCTCATGAAACTCACAAGAAACCCAGAGTCAGGAGGCTTAAGAAACTTACAAGACTCACTGGAGAGAAAAGACTCTGAAGGCCTGTACCTAAGGTTCTATGTGCACAGTCATTTGATTAACTGCAGGCTGGGCAAGCAGCCCAGCAGCAGCGTTCACGAGTTGTCACCCAGGGTGAGGTGGGTTTTGCTTCAGCTCCCCAAGTTACCATGAGCCTAAGGGTGGCCCTTTACTCATGCTCTGTAAGTAATTGATAGGCTCCTTGGTTCCCACACTGGACTTGGATGGAAATATTAACTTGCACAGTCCATGCCTACCCTTTCTGGGGTAAATAGAAATAGTCTCCCCAGAAAAAAGTACCACAGTAACGGGAAAAGGTTATTTTTAAAGATATGCCTACAAGCACATATGTTAGGAAATGTGCGAGTGTTGAATTGTCCTTTACATTCAAACCACATATATTTTCTATTTCTCAAACAGTCACGTTGGATCTCATTCTCCCTTTCAGTTGAGTATGGTCCTGCCTTACTAATAATACAGTGGGATCATGACAGGCCTGGGAACTCAGTTCAGAGGGAAGGAAAGTAGTGGTCTAGTATGTCCTGGGCTGTAGGTTTCAGTGTCAGCACCACCCACTAAAGCATAACAAACAAACTTGGATGTTCTCACAGATCTCCATGACAGCGAACTCTCTCCCCCTGTCCCATTTTCTTTCTCCTTTCTCTGTCTGTCTCCTCCATCTCTGTCTCTCTGTGTCTCTCCCTTCCCCTCTCCCTCCCCGACACCCCTCAAGAGGCCTTGCTTCCAGAATGCATACAATTTTTTTGAGTTGTAACATGGCAGTCTCTGTCGGAGACATCTGGAAGACAGCGGTGACTAAAAGAAAGACCTCTTCCACCACAGAGCGTCAGTAGGGAAGTTGAACAACGACCAACAGGGGCAAGACACAAGTGAGACGTTATCTTCAAAACTATGGAGGACGATGGAGGAAAAGGCAGAGCAGGGAAAGAGCATTTGAGACGATCAGAAGGGTTATGGGGAGATCTCAAATGAGGTGGGTCGTATTTTCCTCATGAGCCTATGTCTGAGCCTAAAAAACAAAATCCAAGTCCAATCCTGCCAGGAAAACTATATTATAGCTTTCCACAATAAAAGCTTCTCTGTTGTCACGTGGAACAAGAATGGCACCGGTGAGGACAGAGTCACTGGGACTGGGTAGTGTGAGTCAACAGCAGAACACTCCCTAGTGGGCCTGGAGCCCCGCATTCCATCTCCAGCAAACGCGCACACGCACGCACACACGCACGCATGCACGGTGGCGCACACACATGCACGCACGGTCACGCACACGCACGCACGCACGGTGGCGCACACACACGCACGCACGCACGGTCACGCACACGCACGCACGCACGCACACTTGCGCACACACACATTCCACTTGACTGTAAAAAGATCAAGAACTGCTTCTTCCTAAAGTCTGCGGGAACTCTACACCCCACATTCCTGGTTCCTAAACAGTCATCCCAGGTCCTGCGGACAGAGGTTATGTGGGAATCAGAGGGGAGGGTAGTTTAACAGCAAAACGATTCCGCGGTGGGTGGGACAGGGGAGGGGCATGACTTAGCCGCTGTGGATCGTGGAGGATGCGCGCAAAGGGATGCGATCCATGACCGCATTCGTGAACTTGACCCCTACTCTTTGATCTCCGTGTTTCCAAACCTCTGTCCCTCTGTCCTGGCTGTCTGCCGAGGCTCTCCCTATAGGCTCCAGAACGTTTTTGCTGGATACCTCAGGACGCCCACTCTGTCTTTTAGTTTCACATTCACAGTAACTTTTTCCTGGACTGAACTTTACCCTTTTACTACACTGCTTAAAATGTTCAGGCTGCTTGGTAGACAGACTTACAGGGTAGCAGACTGAATGGATTGGATTCCCAAAAGTTCCAGTAAAAGTGTTTATAAACAATAGGAGTCTTGTTTTGTGTGTGTGTGTGTGTGTGTGTGTGTGTGTGTGTGTGGTCTGTTTACTTTCGTTTTGTGTATTTTACTTTATTTTATGAGTGTTTTGCCTGGATATATGTATGTTCAACACATGCATGCAGTGCCCAGAGAGACTAGAAGAGAGCATCCGATGCCCACAAGATGATTGTGAGCATTGATGTGAGTGCTGGGAACTGAACTCTGGTCCTCTGCAAGAGCATTGGGTGTTTTCGACATCTGAGTCAGCTTCCCCTCTCCTGCTGGGCTAATAAGTGACACTGTAGAAGGCAGCCTGGTCTGAATTTAAGCCCCAGCTTCATACGACTCTGATGGTGCTCACTTGGGCCAGGACTTTTCCAACTCTTAGCTGCCAGCTCAGTGACATAGGACTCTGTGCTCCAAGGGATTGTTGGTGTTAAATAATATCACATATAGTGCATGTGCAAAAGTCTTCAATAAATGTCGACCTCTCATTTCCACAGTCTAGAAGCGTCATCTATACAGAGCTTGAGGGAAGACATAACCAAGGTTATCTACCCATCCATATTGTTTCTCTAAACTTTCCTAATAGAACCCAGGTTCTGGATCGTTCACATTTCTTCTATCACGAAGAGTAATGATCTTTTCCTGCTGTATTTAAAACCAGCTTTTATAAGAATAATGGATTGCAGACCCCGGGAGCAGAGATGGCATTGTTTAATTCAATGAGCATTGATTAACATTATCTGCTAGTCGCTGTGCTAAGAAGTAAACATGCACCTGGGACCAACCAACAGTGTTGCTCAAGCATCTCACACACTACCTATTAGGCTCCTCCCAGGAACCTAGCAACAGTGACCTAGCAACAGTGACCTAGCAACAATCTGCATCATCACCTGCCTCCAGGTGCAAGGCAACCTGGCATATGAGAGAGACTGTTGGACTACCCCAGCTCTTTCTCCATCTCCTATTTTCTCTCTTTCCCCACCTCTTTGTCCTCCCCTCCCTGTTCTCTCCCTCTCCCTGTCCCTCCCCCTCCCTCCCTCTCTCTTCCCATGTGTTCCTGGCTGGGCTCTTTCTCTTCTTCTTCTCTCTCTTTCTGTCCTTCTCTGTCCCCCTTTCCTCTGCCTCTACCCCTTTCCAGGTACTCACTCTTCTCCCTTTCCCAATAAACTTTATTTATACTAGGTCTGCTACATGGCGTGATTGTTCAGCCCTCCAAGTTGTTTCCACCGCTGCTGCATTACACTGCATTATACTGCCGTTCTACAAAAACATAACCCTGCCTGTTACACACAGTAGGTAAAGCAGTACCTGCATGCTGACATGATCCAAAGATTCTTGGGTTGCAATATTGCTTGCAATACTCGGCAGATCTCCTGATTTCAGAGACCTACCCTGAAGTGCTAGCTCTCAGGTACAAGTAAGCACAATCATGGAACAGGCCTATAAGTCTCTCCTGCCTCACAGTAGGATCCGGGAGACCCTGTCCTATTCCACAAACTCGGGCTCAATGATTGAAAAGGAAAAAAGGGCACCATACAAAAGCCTACCTTGAGAAGGCTAGGCAGATTCCATGACAGACTTCAAATTGGCAGTTAAGGAGACTAGGCCTAAAAAGTGGGCAATCCCAGGCAAGTCAGTTACTAATAGAAAAAACAAAAAACAAAAAACAAAACAAAACAAAAAAACCCAAGCTCCATCCTTCGTGCCCAGGTAATGGAATGCCCCAGCCACCTGGCCTGAAGCTAGGATGGGTCAGCAGCAGTTTCCAGACTTCCTCATCTACTTCCTCAGTAACAGTTTCCAGACCCCCCAGCAAGTTTCCAGCCCCTACATTGTGGTAATGGAATGTCCGTAGAGATGGACCCAACAGATTAACATAGAGGTCACCTGCCCCGGAATTCCCTAACGTGCTTTAAATCAGGCCTGCAAGTTCACTCGGTTGTCTTTCTCTATCTTGGTAATGGAGAGACCCCAGCACATTGTATTTCTTCAGAATAAAACACTCATTGCCTTTACATGCTATCTGAGTCCAGGCTATATCATTCTTTAGTGAACATGGATCCTTACAACCCAGTAGCATTTTAGATACGATTATGCAAATTATATGTGCACGATTTCCAAAACAAAAAGTCAACAAATGTCAATTAGTGCTCATGAACATGTGATAAAATTCTCATTTGAAAACCGTTCAGGGCCACAGATAAATCACACCTGGCTGCCCTCTTTTAAGGGAAACCTGCTCTGGGGTACCGAATGCTGTTTCTCCTCAGCTGAACAGTCAGGTGTCCTAACAAACCAGGATTCTGACAGCTGCAGGACCAGAGAGAATGAATGGAGCCGAAGGCTTTGGATCTGGGTTTTGGGCAGCTCGGGTTTTGCCTGTTGCAGCAGAGACCCTGGGCCCTCAGTACTCAGATCACAGGCTGAGCGGCTTCATAAAGCTGTTGTGCTAACATAACACAGTGACCCTGGGCCCCTGGCTAAAGGACACTTGTGAGGATGCCACACAGCTGGGTGAGGGTCACCCTGTTCTGCTACATAAAGGCATGTAAATGTCAAAGCCTTTGGAACCCAGGGACTCGGCCCAGAAAGCCTTTTGGCATGAATCTTGCAAGTGAGCTCACATGCCGTCTGTGAATTCCAGTTTGGTCTGTATTTAGGTTTCCCTAAACTGCAGCTCAGTATTGCTCTGCACTACACATCCCCGGTGTGAGCTCCTTGAGGGGAAGATGAGAATATAAACCATCAACACACCGGCCCTTCTCTAGTCACATCCATAAACTACACTAAACCTAGCTAGAACGCAGGGATTTCTCCTCTTCTTTGTCCCTCTTGTCCCCTTGTCTGCCTCTTCTCAGCATCCTCCTGGTCCTCCTCATCCTCCTCGAACTCCTAGTCCTCATCCTACTCTTCCTCCTCCTCCTGGTCCTCATCAATCTCTTCAGCCTTTTCTTCCTCCTGGTCCTGGTCCTCTTCCTGGTCCTGGTCCTCTTCCTGGTCCTGGTCCTCCTCCTCCTGGTCCTGGCCTCCTCCTCCTGGTCCTGGCCCTCCTCCTCCTGGTCCTGGTCCTCCTCCTGGACCTCTTCATCCTCCTGGTCCTCCTTATCTTCCTGGTCCTCTCATTCTTTTCCTCTTCCTCCTCCTCCTGGTCCTGGTCCTCCTCCTGGACCTCTTCATCCTCCTGGTCCTCCTTATCTTCCTGGTCCTCTCATTCTTTTCCTCTTCCTCCTCCTCCTGGTCCTGGTCCTCCTCCTGGACCTCTTCATCCTCCTGGTCCCCCTCATCCCCCTTGTCCTCATCCTCCTCATCCTCCTTGTCCTCTTTCTCCTCCTGATCCTCCTCATCTTCTTGGTCCTCTTGGTCCACCTCATACCCTTCTTTTCCCTCCTCCTTCCTTTGCCTCCTCCCCCTCCCCCTTTCCTCTTGCTCTGTTGCCTTGCCTGGCCTTGCATTCCAACAAGTTCTAAGAGCTGATGGCTGTCACTGATTGAAACTGTTCTATGAGAACTGAGTTCAGCATAAAAAAATACAGGACTCCATCAGAATTTGAGCTGCACAAACCCATGTCATAACTTATTGCAGGCTACTCTGACAAAGCTCATGTACACACACACATGCATCGAGCCTCTGGAGTTATTCTCGTCAATCAATTCCAGGGAAGTTGATTTAGAAATCCGACAACTAAGCCCTGTTGGTGCACGCCTTTAATCCCAGCACTGGGGAGGCAAGCAGATCTTTGAGTTCAAGTCAGCCTGGTCTAAAGAGTGAGTAACAGGACAGCCAGGACTATGCATAGAAAATCTACCTCAAACCACAAGCCTCCATCCCACACACACACAAAGAGAGGAAGAAAGAAAAAAGCAAGCAAGAAAGAAAGCAAGAAAGAAAGAAAGGGAAAAATTAGACAATTAAGCTAGTAAGAGAGCTGGCTCAGTGGTTAAGAGCACCTGGCTGCTCTTCCAAAGGTCCTGAGTTCAATTCCCAGCAACCACATGGTGGCTCACAACCATTTGTAATGGGATTTGGTGCCCTCTTCTGGTGTATAGGCATACATGCTGGCAGAATATTGTATACATAATAAATAAATCTTAAAAGAAAAACAAATTTAAGAGAGAGACAGAGAGACAGAGATAAAGAGAGACAGATAGACAGACTCAAAGAGATTTTAAGAACCAGAGGGGATGAAGATTAAGGCACGGTACAACGGACACACATCTGAACTCACGGAGACTGTGGCAGCAGGCACAGGGCCTGAGCTGGTCTGCACCTGCCATCAGGCTAGAGACTTGTTTGTTTCTTTGTCTGTTCTTAGTATTTCTTAGATGGCTGCTTATTTCCTGTGAGAGACAGAAAGGGTGTAGGTCTGAATAGGAGAGGAAGTGGGGAGGAACGGAAACTGTAATCAGATTTTATTATGTGAGAAAAATCTATTTTCAATAAAAGAAAAAAAAATCACCAAATCCATTCATGATTCTTAAATAGTCTCAGCCATACTTAAGAAGGTTATGAACTCTCTCCTAGAGAAAGCATCACATATACAATATTAAGTGGAGACCAGCAGCCCTGAACCTAGTTATTCCAACCGGAGATCCTCATTTTAAAGCACGACTCAGATGAAGCCAGGAGTAAAAACATTTAAATTAAGCAATTTGTTCGGTGCTCTCATGATACGAGTGTATCTTTGTGGCCACCCACAAATCGTGATGCACACAGATGATAAAGCCATGTTACCGATTAGAACAATTTAATGATAATCTTGAATCTGTCTTTTAATTGGAGTATTCTATTTACGTTAGGTAATTACACACGCACACGTGCTTAACAATCCACTAAGTTATGTGTTTTCTTCGTCCAATCTCATTTATGTTCTTTTTCTTGTATTTTCAAAAATGTTCCCCATTTCCATATCAGCTTTTAGGGAAAAAAAAAAGCCCCATTAAAACTGAGCTTGTGGGTTGGGGATTTAGCTCAGTGGTAGAGCGCTTGCCTAGCGAGCGCAAGGCCCTGGGTTCGGTCCCCAGCTCCGAAAAAAAAGGAAAAAAAAAAAAACTGAGCTTGTAACGTATGCATGTAATTTCAGCTAAGGCAGGAGGGTCACACAGTTGAAGTTAGCAAGCTTTCTACCCTGAGCCTCGGTCAAGCCCCAAGGTTGTCTTTGACTGTTTGCAGTATTAGGCACTTTCACACGAACTTTTCAGGAAATCAATTACTGAAAAAGGCATCTGGAATTACCATGGGACCGAATGGTATCTATTGTCAGTTAGGGGACAAATGACATCGATTTGGTTTATAGTTCTTTGTAGGTCTCATCGAAGCTTTTGTAAAGATGTCGGGTTTATATGGAAAAACAATTTTATTGCTTCATTGCCTGACTGGATGTCTTCCCGCTTCGCTTCTTGCCTTACCCCGGTAGCCAGGACCGCCAGCCCAACACCAACATTGATACTGAGCAGAAATAATGAGACTGGACATCCTTCTCTTTCGTTCCTGGTGCTGGTGGGAAGTACTTTCCATGTTAAATAGGGTATCAGATACAGGGTTTGCATAGGTTCTCTTTACCGAGTTAGGGAAGCTCTCTTCTGTCCTCAGTTTGTCAAGACTTCATACATAATAGCCTTAGGCTTTCCCTTTGTTATTGTTGTTTACTTTTTAGAAAGGGTCTTCCTCTGTAGTGCAGGCTAGCTTGAAACTCACCATGTAGCCCAGGTTATGTTAAAACTCACAACAATCTTTTTGCTTCACATTCTTGAGTTCTGAGACTACTAGTGTATGCCTTGCCTGGAAATGCTCTCACCGACATTTCCTGCTATAAATTCCCATCTAGATACTGATGTGATGTGTGATTTTCCACATTCATTCATTGAATACAGTTTCCCTTTTGATTTATTCTTACTTTAGTTTGTTTTGTGTTTGAGACCGGGTCTCACTGTGTAGCCCTGACTGGGCTAGAACTCACATAGACTAGGCTGCCCTTGAAATCACAAAGACCTACCTGCTTCTGTCTCCCGAGTGCTGAGATCTCATCCAGCTAGTTTGTGCATATGCATGTGTGTTTGGGTGTGCATGTGTGTTTGAGTGTGAGTGTGTGTTTGAGTGTGAGTGTGTGTTTGAGTGTGCATGCGCAGGGTGAGGGTCAAGATCAAGTATCTTCCTCAATTATTCTTTGCCTTCTTTTTTGATACACAATAAACTTAGTTCCCGGCTAGAGTGTCTGGCTAGCAAGCTCCAGGGATCCAACAGCACCCCCTACCGCAGAGCTAACCTACCTAGGGTCATAGTGCACACCATCCTGCCTGACTTTCCTGTGGATCCAAAGCCAGGTCCTCATGCTTGTGTGGTAGATATATCACCCCCTGAGCAATCACCCAGCTCTTGATCAATTCTTTGACTCAGGAGTTATTCTGAAGCATGCTATTTTGTTATCAAATGCTTGTAGATTTGTTACTGATTTCTCAATAATGTCTTCAATACCATGTTCTGTATGACCTCAATCTCTTTAAATTTATTGATACTTTGTGGTATAATATAATGCAAGATACGGTCTAGCTTAATATATGTCCCATTTATACCTAAAAAGTGTGGTGGTTTAAGTGAAAATGATTTCCAGTTAATGGAACTGTTTGGGAAGGATTGCAAAGATTATTCTATTTCCAGTTAGTGCTCTCTCTCTCTCTCTCTTGACTTGTGCATATGGATATGGATCAGGACAACATTTAATTCAGACTGGCTTACAGTTTTAGAGGTTTAGTCCATTATCATATCAGGAAGCATGGCAGCAAGCAGGCAGATGTGGTCCTGGAGGAGCTGAGAGTTCTACATCTTGCTTCCAAGGCAAATATGAGAAAAACTCACTTCCACGGAGGTAGGAGGAGGGTCTCAAAGCCCACCCCCAAAGTGACGCACTTCCTCCAACAAGGCCACACCTCCTAATGGTGCCACTCCCCTGGGCCAAGCATTCAAACACATGAGGGGCCAAACCCATTCCAACCACTACACTTAGTATTAACTACGTCAATAAGATAATTAATAGAATCTTTAAGCTGTAAGAGTCACACCTGTATGTATTACTTTTATTATCATTGTGATCAAATACATCCGTGAAATTTCAAAGTTCATATGAAATGCATATTAACTTAAAAGCCCGTGTTTATTTGCAGGCTCCTATATGTGCAAACTGACTTTTAGACATTCCTCCTTAGAAATTAGTGACGATTTCTATTCTGTCTCTCTTACTTCAGTGTTCAACCTGGGATAGAAAATCCACTCAGAAGCTGCTAAGTCAAAACTGCGGCCTCCAGAAGCAGGTCAGAAACTGCCTGGGAAGGGATTGAATTCGATAGAATTTGCATTGTAAGTGCAGAATCCCGTTGGAGCTCCTGATAGGTTTAGGATCACAAATTCCCATAAAGTGTCTGCTAGCTCACAGGCCCACCCTCCCACTGCCACCATCACGGAGAATTCAAACACTTTGCTAGTTAACCGGACGTCGATTGCCTGTGCTCACCAGCGTACCTCCATGCTCCCATTGTTATACCCTCTCTAGTGTGGTGGGGAGCCCCACTTTTCCCTAGCCAGGGGGACTAAGTTTCAAAGACCAACAAGAGCAAAACTAAAACTGAGAGCCAAATACATTGAAAAGCTCATTCCTAACTCCAGGGTTCACAAAAATCGTTTGTTTAAAAGTGTTCACATCTGTTGCTTGGCGCTGATCCGTAAGCCGCAAGACCCCTACCTTTGCATGTAATTATCCTCTCGTTAAATAATGAGTTACGGTTGATTGCCTACGTACTTAGAAAGCTCCCCATGTCCTTGAAATGGAAGAAGACAGATGCAGGAATGGAATGTCCTTTCTCAATGAAACCATTTTTTTTTTTTTTTAAAAAAAAGGCACAACAAACACAGCAGATATAGCTTTGCCAGAGAGCAGAGAAACTTGCTATTGGAAGCCCAGCCCTGCTCAGAAAACTGTTCTCACACACTCTCACCCAAGAGGAAGGCTGCGTTTAATTCCACTTCACAGCGTGAAATAAATGAGCAAGGGAAATTATAAACAGTCTGGCCAACCAAACGCAAGACAGATACAATGCAACCAGATCCTGCAGACTCCCTACCCACTGAGCTGGTATAATCCCTGCTTGGCAGAGAGTCTACTCGTAGGGTAGGCTCTCCTGCTGAAACACACAGGCCTTCCTGCAGGAAGGTATGGGGAGAAAGACAAAAGGAGGGAGGGAATCACCTCGTTCATGAGGAGAATGACAATTGTGTGTATTCCCTTTGGCCCAGAAATGCCAGGCCTGGGACTCTCCCCATCAGAAATGGAAATCTAGGTGCATGGGGCATATAGCTCAGTGGGCGAGCACCTCATGGCATATATAAGGCCCTAGGTTCAACCGCTAGCCCACTGAAAAATAAATTAATAAACAGAAGCAAACCCCTCAACAGGAATGGTTAAGCAGAAAAAATGGCAACTGTAGCATAGTTTGCTGTGTTAAATAAATAAATAAATAAACAAACAAATAAATAAATAAATAGAAATCAGAGGTAAACGTGAATAGCTATCAATGGAAAAAATCATAAAAATTTTCTATTAATATTAAATTAAGTTATTTAGACTGTTACTCTAGAATAATGTATATAATATGGTGAGTAAAAGAAAACTGCATAGTTACTGACATGTCTACAAGAAAAATGAAAAATAATTCCACACCGGCTTGGGATGAATGGGAAAAAAAGCATCTGCATGGAACCTCTAATCCATTTCCCAGAATGAGCGAAACTGAGAAAGTTTAGGCTCGATAGCATTTCCTCATATACCACTTCCTTACCGGGCTCATTATAGTGTGAGGATTAATTTTGTAATTTAAGAATTCAACACGGGGGCTGGAGAGATAGCTTGGCGGTTAAAAGCACTGACCGATCTTCCAGAGGTCCTGAGTTCAATTCCCAGCAACCACATGGTGGCTCACAACCATCTGTAATGGGATCCCGCGTGTCTGAAGATGGCTACAGTGTACTCATAAATAAATCTTTAAATAGTAGATAAATAAATAAATGTATGTCAGTTTATCAAAAAAAAAAAAGAATTCACCATGATTAAAATTTTTAAAGGATTAGAAATGTTATAATTGCAAGTAAGACCATCCCCCCTCTTCCCCGAACTCGCTGGGGCCTGTGGTTTGCTGGCGTGCGCTTTTAATTGATCTTAGTGGACAAAGGTAAAGAGGAGCTTCTCCTGGAGAGCGGGCTGGCCTGGTGTCACTCAACAGAAGCCAATTAAATCAAGAATCCACAGTGCCACTGGACAAGCCGAGTGGCGGGAAATGATAATCATATCTACGTCCTCAAAGCCTCTGCTTCAGAGCCTCCCAGGAGGCTGCCAGAGGCCTGCGCAGCCGCAGACATGCACGAGAATAGCCCAGGCTTTTGTTTGTGAAAATCCTACCTCTCCAACTACTGAAGCCCTTGCTGGCACCGTTCGCTTTCTCCAGAGATGAGATACACAGAGCTGGCCCAGCCTCTGCAGGAATTCACAGGAAGCTGTGGAGAGACGCGGCTGCCTAGGTTTGAAGTGAGGTCTGTGACTGTTTTTGCGGAAGACAGTTTGAGTATCACTGGAAACCACCCGAGGGCCTTCTAATTGTCATCCCCAGAATGGCACCGGCCAGTAGCACTGGCAGAACTACGGCCCTGCCAATATTGCCAATATGATGCCTGGCTCAGGTTCTGCAACTTGGTTTCATTCTAATGAACGTTTTCAGGATCATCAGCGTGTGTGTGTGTGTGTGTGTGTGTGTGTGTGTGTGTGAGAGAGAGAGAGAGAGAGAGAGAGAGAGAGAGAGAGAGAGAGAGAGAGAGAGGTGGAATTCAAAAACATTTTTTTCCAGATTCTAGAATTCTCTTTTTAACCACCCATTTTCTATAGTCAAGGGTGTGGAAGAGGGAAAGGACGTAAGGATGTGCGGGGTAATTCTCTTCTATAGTCCTACCCCACAGAACCCAAATGAACGAGTGTTTTGTCTGAGTATATGTATACACACCATATGCATGCCTAGAGACTGTGGCGGCCAGAAGAGGGTGTTGGGTCTGATGAAACTGGAGTTACAGGTGATTGAGAACCACCAAGTGGGTACTGCAAACCAAGCTACGATCCTCTGGAAGAGCAGCCACTTTAACCATATTCCCAGCTCCCTTATGGGTGGTCACCTTCTTCTACTTCTCCTTCTCTTTCTCCTCATTCTTCTCTTCCTCATCCTCTTCCTTCTCCCTCTTCTTTTTCCTCCCCCTCCTCTTTTTCTTCCTTCCTTCCTTCCTTCCTTCCTTCCTTCCTTCCTTCCTCTCTCTCCCTCTCTTTCCTTTCTTTCTTTCTTTCTCCCTCTCTTTCCTTTCTTTCTTTCTTTCTTTCTTTCTTTCTTTCTTTCTTTCTTTCTTTCTTTCTTTCTTTCTTTCTTCTGTCTTCCACCTCTTCCTCTTCTCCCTCTTCTTCATAAGGTCTTATTGTGCAGCCCAGGCTGGCTTGAACTCACTGTGTACACCAGGCTGACCTCAAACTCACAAAGATCGGCCTGCCTCCCCAGTGCAAGGATTAAAAGCCACCACGCCTGGCCTCCAAGAAAAGTTTTATTGACTTGGCATTTCAAAAGACTATTTTCAGCCCAGGTCGCACCTTCACACTCTCGACATTTCCTAGTTAAGGTGTTTACTTCTGCTTCTTCTCTCAAGGCCTTCCCAGTTTTCCCTCAGGAATCCATGATGGAGTTCTGGCAGTGCCCCCGGACAGCCTGTTGTTCTAGCAGAGGTGGGCAGCCATAGGGGGACCCGTTCACACTTGGCCAGATGCTCCCCGTGTCACTCTGGAACCCTGACACCCATCATACCAAGGGAGGAATTATAACCAGCCAGAATGGAAATGTCTGTAGGAGACCTTCTCATGCCATTTCTGGCCCTCACTCCAGAGGACATTCTCTCTCACACTGCAGAGCTTCTGGCTAATGAACCTAGCATCTTCTACCTTTCGGCTCTGCATCTGCAGATTCCACTGAGCACACTGAAACTCCGGGGACTTGAACAGTAGAACACAGGCTGTTTACATAGTATTTACATTGCAATGGGTATCACAAATAGTCTAGAGGTACCCAGGACGAGGCATATGGGCTATATGGAAATATCGTGCTGTTTCATATGAGAGACGGTATCTGGAAATTTTGGTATGTGCAGGGGTTTCCGAACCAACCTGTCTCCGATACCAGAAGATGGCTGTGTTCAAAGATCCTAACTACCGCTCCCAAGATCGACTTCCCAGAACCATCACTTGCGCAGTGGCCTTCCCCACCAGAGCATCACACATGGAAGGCTATCATACCTAACGTCCCTCCTGCCAAATTTCATTTCGGGTTGAAGGAATTCAGCATCCCAGTGTGTTAAGAAGGGTGTTCAATTTTGGATTGGAGCCTGCAGCCTGAAAAGAAAACACGTGTATCGGAAGGTGGCCAGCAGTCCTGTCCATGGGTCTTCCATGTGCCTGACTTCAGTTCCACGCTGCTAGCTGTCTCTGAAGTCCCCATCTGGTGGTCTGGGAAGATGGTTTGGAAGCTCCATTGCTTACCGTCTTAAGGTTTTATTGCTGTGAAGAGATGCCAAGACTTCGGCAACTCTTACCAAGGAAAGCATTTAATTGGGACTGGCTTACAGAGGTTTAGACCACTGTCATCATCATGGCAGTACACAGGTAGACATGGTGCTGGAGAAGGGGCTGAGAGTTCTACGTCCATATCGTCAGACAGCAGGAAGGGAAAGACATGCTGGGCCTGGCTTGAGCATCTGAGACCACAAAGCTCATCCCAGTGATGAACTTTCTCTAACAAGGCTACACCTCCAATGATGCCACTCCCTATGATCCTATTTTTATTCAAACGGTCACACTTACTAACCCTCAGCTAAAATATGCTGACCCAGATTTGGGTCCAGGGGATGAAGGGTACTTAGACCCCAGTTACCCCACCGAAGTAAAGGAGTTCTGATAAAGAGATGAGACTCAGTACACAGCCTCTCACTTCTGTTTGACTTGGAGCATTTGAGTTTTGTCAGAGGTAGTAAGGTGGGTAGAGAAACCTATTTGTAGTCATGTCTAGGAACATAGTGAGTCTAACCTCCTGCCATGACCCCCCTTTAGACTTGATTTCACTGAGCCTCTAGACTGGACAGGACATGGTAGGATAATCTAGAAGAACTTTCTAGAACAATATCTCAAGGTTTTGCCTATGTTGGATGTACATCCCAAGAATGGCTCAATATCTGACCCAATCTCTAGCCAAAAGTTACATGGAAACCTATGGCAAACAGATTAAAGTCCAACCAATGCCCTGACCTTTAGCTTTCTAGCTGGCTTGCTGTCTGTGTATGTATGTATATGTGTATGTATGTATTATGTATGTATGTATATGTGTATGTATGTATTATGTATGTATGTATATGTGCACGTATGTATTATCTATGTATCTGTCTCTATGTATCTATTTATGTATGTATGTATATATTATATATATGTATCTATCTATCATTTATTTATATATCTATGTATCTACTTATGTATGTGTATCTATCATCTATCTATGTATCTATTTATTTATCTTTGCATCTATGCATGTATATATGTGTCTATCTATGTATCTATCTATCCATCTATCTATCCATCTATCTATTATCTATATCTATCTATCTATCTATCTATCTATCTATCTATCTATCTATCTATCTATCCATCTATCGCAGACAGAGATTCACTATGTAGTCTGGCTGTCCTGGAACTCTATGTAACTCAGGCTGGCCTTGAACTCACAGAGATCCTCCTGCCTTGTTTCTTGAGTACTGAGATTAAAGGTGTGTGCCATCCACCAGCTTTATCTCTTACCAAAAACTGGCAGCCCACCCCTCATCCTCTTTGTGCTTTGATCAAACCTTTCTGGCACTTTTGGTCTTGTTTATAGTACCTGATCTTGTTATAATTCAAATGACAAATTTGCCTCTGGAAACATCCTTCACACTGTAGCTGTCAGTCAGGGAGGCATCGATCCTTCAGAACTCAACCCCAAAGCCACTTCTTCCTTTGACTTATTCCTCTTATTAAAATCCTGCAGTCTCTACTCCTGCCTGTAGACTCTCACGGAAGGAAATAAAATTCGGTTGTAGCGTTGGGCATAGTTAGTTTGTAGGTTCGGTGCAAGACTGGTCCCTTCATTCTTCCGTTTGGAATGTAAGCGTCCCACTTTAATTAACCCTTCTTCATTCTGGCACGTTCTTTTCACTGCCCCTCTGGGCCAGGTCTGTGGATGTTCCACATTAACAAGCCTTTCTCTTCCTAAGCCATTTCAACAGCATAGGCTTGATGTGGGCACGCTGAAAGCTCGTCTTTTTCTGTGTGCTCATTATCTCCATCCCCAGAAAAGGAGGATGCTCTACGGTTGGCCTTGGTAACAGGGGGTTGTCTGAGGCAGCGTCATCTGTCCGTATAGCTTGTGATTATGACAAACAGCTCAGAAAAACGCCTTGAGAAATCTAGATGGAAAGCAAGGCCCCATGGAAACACATAAATATTTTATCAGGCTCTGAACAAGACTCTTTCTCATGAATGTTTTAACACCTCAGAAGCGTAATGTTCAGGGGCTGATTAGAGTCAACTTGTGCTGGGACGGGGAAAGCTGAGAGAAGAGGAGGGGAATATATCAGGGAGGGGAGGAAGCATTCTGCACTGTCTCTTTTAAGGACTTAAAACGCATTTATGAAATACCTGAGGGCTATCCTGATTTGCATAGGTGTTCGTTTTCCAAGTGCTATCTCCTTCACACCCCAGACTATAAGGTAGATTAGCTCCTAGCAGTGACGTCTTCAGATGGAAACACACTGCCAGTCACGGAGGCCCTGTCACTTCGCTATACCCCTGTCCACATGGGGACACAAGAGGATTTTCTATTTCAAGTGAAATACTAAGGACTAGAATTAAGCAGACTCTGTAAGCATAGTCATAGCTTGATTCAAAATAGTCCCAGACCAGAAGCAACCTGAGTGTCCATTGATACAAGCATGAATAAACACAAAGTACTCGCCATACAATGGATACCCCTCGAAGCAAAAAGAAATGACTTCCCGACACACTCAACAGTAACAATGAGTCTCGCAGATGTAGCACAGCAAAACAGAGGCAGACAAAGAGTATATGCTATGTAAATGCATTTATGCAACTGTACAGGAGCCCTTAACATCCAAGTAAGAGGAGTAAATTGCTTCTAGATGGTGGAGGTGGTTAGAAAGAGGCACGAGGAAAAAACTGAGGGAGTGAGGTTTTGTATATTTTGCTTGGAACATGTGGTCAAAACTGAGCCCACTTCCAACAGGTGCAGCTTAGAAACACCGCAGAGATAAAAGGCTCACGGATCTCCAGATCATCACGTACCTATAAAATATTGATTGCCTGAGTGGCACTTCTAGTATTTTACTGGTGGTTTCACAAGCCTGGTGGGAGAGAGATTACTCAGTTTGTGTCATTAGTTATCTAATCAATTCAATAATGTCTGTTAATTGCTTATCATTTGCCCACTAGAAACATAACCACAAATACAGCAGCAGCAGCAGCAGCATTTCTTGCCCTCATGGGGTGTCCGGTGGAGAAGGTGTCCAGTTGACAGAGACAGAGACAGGGCATCAAAAGGTGACAGATGCCCGGGACATTCTCACAAGGATGAGAGGGAGGTGTTCTCAGGCCGAGTGAAAACCATGAAGGACAGTGGGAGACAGATGTGACCAGTGAGGCCAGGCACACTCCGAAACACAGGGCTGTGGTCACCTCTGATGGAGAACTGAGTGTTATTTAAGTGTGAGGGGGTGATACCCGAGGGTTTTACACTGGGGAATGATAAATCCAAATGTTGTCTCAAAAACGAGACACTTGTAATCTCTGTATTGGGGGTTGAGGCAGGAGGATTGGGAATTGGAGGCTAGCCTGAGCTACATAAGCACAACCCAGTTGCAATGAACGAACGAATGAGTGAGTGAGTGAGTAAAAGAAAAGCATCAGGGGTTGGGGATTTAGCTCAGTGGTAGAGCGCTTGCCTAGGAAGCGCAAGGCCCTGGGTTCGGTCCCCAGCTCCGAGAAAAAAAAAAAAAAAAGAAAAGAAAAGCATCAGTCTGCCTTTCTCTCTTTTGTCTTTTTACTGAATGCCTGATGTTCTATCTTAAATTTGTAGAGACAGGCAGATAGAGACAGAGACAGACAGACAGAGACACACAGAGAGACAGAGAGAGATAGAGATTTGTTGTCTGTTATTGAAGATTTAGAAGAACAACATTCATATAATTCATAGTTTTCCCCCCAAATATTTCTCTCATATTTATTTCTTAATCAGTTTCTGATTTAGCCTCAGTCCAGGCCTGGATCACATATTTGAACTATTATTATTATTATTATTATTATTATTATTATTATTATTTTAAGTTTTTTTTATTTTATTTATTATATATGAGTACACTGTAGCTGTCTTCAGATACACCAGATCTCTTTATAGATGGTTGTGAGCCACCATGTGGTTGCTGGGAATTGAACTCATGACCTCTGGAAGAGCAGTCGGGTGCTCTTAACCGCTGAGCCATCTCTCCAGCCCTATTTTAAGTTTTAAGATAATAATTAATAGCCAGTGGTTAAGAGCACTGGCTGCTCCTGCTGATGTGTTCTGTTCACGGCACCCACATGGTGGCTCACAACTGTCTACAGCTCTGGCTCCAGAGGGATCTGATGCTGTCTTCTGTTTTCCATGGGTTCAGCATGCAGTGCACAAGCGTGCATGCAAGCCAAACCACTCATGGGCATAAAATGAAAACAAATAAATATTAAAAAATAATATAATCAAACGTTTATAAAAAGAAAGGGAGGTAACTTCTTGGCGTTTTAAAGTATCTCATAGGAAGATGGTGGTAGAAAAGTCGAGGGACTTGCATTCTTTGTGAGCATTGCTAGCAAATTCCTTAGAAACTAAACACAAGTCAGTTCTCAGTCCTTTTCGTAAAATAGGGGCTCTGTTTGTTTTCTGTTCAACTACTGAATCCAGTTTCTCTGCTCAAGGGATCTGCCCTTCACTACTTGTATGGCTTACAGGGGCCCTGGCCATTCTTTTCCTCTCTTCTCTGCCCCAAGTTATTCTCTGAAAACATTCAAGGTATGAAATGAAACATGAATTCAAGCCAGGGAGGAAGCTCATTGGGTAAATGCTCACTGTGCCAGTGTTTAGATCCCCAGACACTGTGCATTCAGTTCTGTGATCCCAGCTCTCTTATCAGGAGGTGAGAGACAGAGACAGGAGACTACTTAGATTCAGGCCAACTAACCTGGTGCACACAGCTAACAAATAAAAGACACTCTGCCTCAAACAAAGTGGAAGCAAGACCCCAAAGTGAGGCACTCTGGATGCATGTGCCTGTACACACGTACGTGCACACACACACATATAGAAAAATACTCATTCACACACACACTCTCACACACATACACACACTTAAACAGCCACACACAAACACATGCACACATGTGCACACACACATAGACATGCAAATACACACACACACATAAACACAAACACACTCACGAATACTCACACACATACACGCATGCACACACACACACTACACACTATCACACACAAACAAACATGCCTGCATGCACAAGAATATTCTTTTTAAAGGTGAATCTGGGGAGAGAGGGCACTTTTTTTTTTTTTTGGTTCTTTTTTTTTCGGAGCTGGGGACCGAACCCAGGGCCTTGCGCTTCCTAGGCAAGCGCTCTACCACTGAGCTAAATCCCCAACCGAGAGGGCACTTCTTAGAGGTCTCAGTTTCCTGAAACAAAACCTTCAGATGCCAGTATGGACAAATAGCAAGAGAGTGTAATAGAGGAGCCCTCTTCAAGAAACAATGTGTCCTTAGGCCTGGCTTTGTGGCACACACCTTTAATCCCAGCACCCGGGAAGCAGAGGTAGCTGCATCTGTGAGTTTGAGGCTATCTGGTCTACAGATCAAGTTCCAGGATAGCCAAGGCTACACAAAGAACCCTGAAACCCTTTCCTGAAAAACCAAAGCAAAACAAAATGGTGTGTCCAAGGCCTTTTCTTTCTAGTTAACCTCTTTCCTTTGTTCATTCTTCCACTCTCTAGGCTAGAAGTTGCCCTTTTCCCTCCTTGTCTCTGTGGGAAAACACTTCCCCAAGACATCTCTATTCCCATAACTGCTTTGCCTCTGACCAGACCAACCTAGACTTTTAGGGAACAGAGAGAAGGTAAAGCTGGAGGCAAGAGTCAGAGAAACAGAGGGAATACACCAGATATAGTGGTGGTCCTGCAGGGAATCAGACAGACAAAATGGGGACCAGGGAGCCCCTTCTCTTTCTGAGAGAGCCCCAATTCAAGTAGAGCCTGCCAAAGCACTTTATATCCCAGAATCAAAGCGTCATAAGCCCCCATCATTTATCTGGATACGCCTATCCTGCAGCAGTTAAAGCAATTCTACAAACTTGGAAGCCTGCCTAGTATTCCAACTGCCGGGAGAATCCAGCTATTGGTGGAGAAAAGGTGTTTTTTTGTTTTTTGTTTTTCTCCCTCTTTGGAGGCCTTGCTGCCCAGTTAACATGTCAATAAATATGGCGGTTTTAAACTACCACCTGAAAACTTCTTTTTCAATTAAGTATGTACACACTTAGCATCTCCCTCTGTATCGTGTTTAAGGGACACACGGGGAAAACAGGTTTATCAGAGGTCAGGACATAATGTACCCGTTTCCCATGCATGCATCCAGAAAACCAACAAACGGGTAAAAGCAGCCACGCCGTCCTCCCTACATAGTTTGATCTTGAAATGTTAGCAGGTAACAGGAAAGCATTAAGGAAGTAGCCCGTGATGCCTAACTTTCTAAGTGGAAGCCTCTAGAACAAGCTTGGAAACGGCTGCGGGTCAGATCCAAGGATGCTCGGGAGCCTGGGGCACTCCTGTGCCCAGAAACAAAGCCTCCACACAGAACATTCGCAAGGTAGTAAAACTTTTCTTCTCAGACATCAGAGAGGGGGTGGGGGAACGTCAGCTCACCACCCTGCCCTCTGGGTGAGCTTGCACCTGCAGTGTAGATTTGGGGTCACGCTTGGAAATCACCAGACTGTGGGAAATAGTTCTGAGATCTCCCTTTTCAGCACTTTGTTGCTTATTCAACAAAATAGAGAAGTCACACTCCGTTCACTCCCCCCCCGCCCCCCCAAATTGCCAACGCCATTCCTGATGCGTGGCCACGAGTTCTTCCCTACATTTTTGGATTTCTTAAATCGTTTCTGAACTCCCTGCTCAGGTTTTGAATAGGAGATGGGGCTCCTGTCCACTCCTTTTCTTACTGGAGAATCAGGTGCCCCGTGTTTTGTGGACACACGGTCCATAGGGAGCTCCTACAAAATCTCGGGTGTGGGGTCTTCAAGGGTTCACTGTGCTCACCTCGCGGGGTCCCCGGCCGCGGAGAAGCGCCGAGCCCGCGGCTGTGGCTGGGACGCGCGTGCTCTCCGGGTCTCTGGTGGGCTCTCGGGGTTGGACGGCGGCGGGAGGGACGCTGACCGCGCCCATCGCCGCGCGGACAGCAGGAGCGGCGGCTGTGCGAAGTGTAAGGTGCCCTACCGGTCCCCTCCTCCCCTGCCTGCCTGCCGTCCCTCCTCTGGCGCCACCCCGCGCCGGGACCCGACCCTGCGCTAGGCTGCAGGCTGCTCCACTCCGGAGTCCCTTAATCCCCGCATCCTCCACTCCTCAGAGGGTGTCCACTCCCGTCTCATCGTCTCATCTCGTGGTTCCCTGGGCAGCTTCCCACAGCTGTGCTCAAAGAGCCGCTTGCAGCGCCGGCCTGGGGAGCCCTGCGGCCGGAGGATGGTCCAGCTTTCCAGGAGCAGGTCCTGTGCCTGTTTCCTCAGGCTTAGATCCCAAACTGGTTTCTGTTGTTTTAGACGGAGGAGTTATCCATTAGCTTTCCCTTGGCCTTTTGCATTTTTTCTTTCCTTTTCTATCTTTTTCTTAATCCCCTCCTTCCCCCCACCCCATCTCTTCTTTTTTCCCCACTCTTCATTTTTATTTGGGCAGTTTTTGATTCTTTACTTAAGCTTCTGCTTAGTTTAGAAAGGCAAGAATGTTGCTTATAATAGAATTGTGTGTGTGTGTGTGTGTGTGTGTGTGTGTGTGTGTGTGTGTGTGTAGGACTCATTTAAGGCAAGGAAAGCCCGATTTGAGAGTGGGAAGAGAGAGAGAGTGGGGACTCTATTTTGAATTTCATATCATTTATTTTATTCTAAAATCACAGATCTAAGTGTCCATATACGGGATGTAGTGACGGCATAAGTAAAGGACTCAGTCAGGGAACC
The DNA here is from genome assembly GCF_021556685.1 of Rattus norvegicus. Lineage (NCBI taxonomy): Eukaryota > Metazoa > Chordata > Mammalia > Rodentia > Muridae > Rattus > Rattus norvegicus. The sequence goes on from NC_141544.1 coordinate 76,566,328, forward strand.
ACCTTCTTCTCCCTCTTCCTCTCCCTCTGCCTCTCCCTCTCCCTCCCCCCTCCCTCTCCCCCTCCCTCTATCGGTTTATATATCAGTCACCCCTCTCCTGACCCCCTCCCCGTGCGACAAGGTTTCTCTGTGTAACATCCCTGACTGTCCTGGAACTCATTATGTAGACCAGGTTGGCCTCGAACTCACAGAGGTCTGACTGCCTCTGCCTCTGGAGTGCTGAGATTAAAGGTTTGCATTTCAAACACCACGGCTTTAAATGTTTTACACCCCTCCCTCACTATTTCACTCAAAGGCTTTTTTTCTTGCCCCCACTCCCCCCAAAGGCTTCTTTTCACAGGAAAACACTTTATTGGAGAAGAAAAGTATGAGGAAAGAAATGAAGCAATGAATGCGAGAAACTCAGCAAAATGTGAGTTCCTGTTCTGCTGAGTTAGATGCTGTCGAGGGGTTGGAGAGGCCCTTTTGATTTGGAATTACTCCGTTTAAAAGGCCGGGACAGGGACGCTGCAACGATGCCTCATCTGGTAAAGCTATCGACCAGAAAGCATGTGGGGTTACCCCACTGAAGCCTGTGCCTGTAATCCCAAAGCTGGAGGTGGAGAAGGGGAGTAGGCAGATTTCTGGAGTTTGCTGGACGGCAAGTCTAAATTGGTAAGCTTCCGGTTCAGTAGGCATGCCTGTCTCCAAATTAGTGTGGAGAACAACTACCATCAACGTCTGCACTCTACATGTACGCACACGTGGGCGTACACGCATGCACACACACACACACATCACACAAACACGCAGGCGTGCAGGCAGGCACACACGCACACACATATACACACATGCGCACGCACGCACACACACATGCCTGTGCACGCATGCACACGCATGCACACACACACTCAGTGCCCACACACATGCATGTGCACACACATGTACACACATGCATGCACACATGCACATGCACACGCACACTCACGTTTCTGGGACCCTATTTCTCTGTCACTCTCACTTCAGAGTTCCATTAAGGATTGCCGCTCTGATCTCCTGCCTTGTATCTTACCTCAGACTCCTTCAAAAAGGTAACCAGCTCCTCTCACTGCCCTTCTGTATTGGACTCCTTTTTCCAGCGTGGCCCCCTTCCCCTCGCCCCACTGTCCCTTTTCTATCAGACTATTCCGCAGCCCTTCAGTTACTGCGCGCCAGTTTACATCTCCCAATCTTCATCTACCATATTTACCTCAGGGGTGTTTCTGGAGACTCTCCTCCTCTGCATTCCCACACTGCTGCCCTTGTTAAGTTTTAATTACCCTGGCTGAATCATTTTAATAGTTTCTTAACAGGTTTTCTTGCCTCCGGTCTCCCCACCATCAGCACAGACTTAAGAACGCCACTTTGATGGTAAAACAAGCAAACCTCACAGCGAGGCTCCGGCTCCCGTGCAGTGCTCCTGTGCAGTGCTCCTGTGCAGTGCTAACACCGCCTGAGCCTTCACAGCTGGGGCAAGCAGGCTGGTCCTCCAACTCAAGCGCGGTCAACTGCACGGCTCTGAAAACACCCTGGGTCGTCAGGTCAACGCATCTGTTCCTTTTGTGCCCCCCCCCGCCCCCTTCCTCATCCACATCTTTACCTGTTGAATTGCCCCTCCCCCAGTCTTCAATGGCGGAAGCAAATGCCTTGTCGTCAGCCTCATTCTTCCGATTTTTATCCATCAGATCTGTGAGATGAGTTAATGTGTCCTTCCTAGCACTCTGTGTCTGTAACAGCACTAGGTTGGTTTGTACGCGCCAATCTGCTGTATCTTCCTGTCACCCTAGTAGCTACCAAAGTATTATACATGACAAAGTATGCTTTTGCCTCGTCATAGTTCTCCCAAGGCACTGGCCACACATGTTTTTATTTTAATTTACTTTCGAAAGGTTTAAATGTATTAAATAATAAATGTATTAATGAATTAAAAATTATTAAATTAATTTATAATGTATTGTTATAAATTTAGTTTATTATTATACATTATAAATTGAAATATATCATATATAGATTCCTGAAACAGAGTTCATGTGGCATGTATCTCAGGTCGACCTCAAACCTATGGCAGTCCTCCTGCTTCAGCCTTCCAAATACGTGATCACAATCTATTTTAAAAATGGGTTTATTTTTATGTAATGTGTGTGTGTGATTGCCTGCAAGAATGCATGTATACCAAGAGCATGCATTTTTTAAAACGTCCCTTTCTTTTCTGTTTACGGGGACAGTGTATCAGTGTGCTTCCTTAAAAGTCTTACAGAATTCACCAGTGAGTCTACCTGGTCCTGGGCTTCTCACTGTTGGGACTGCTTAACTCCCTTTGCCTGTCAGTGATCTGCTTAGTGTTTATGTACTACTGGTTCTGTTTTAGTAGGTCAAATGTGTCTAGAGGTTTATCCATTTTTTTCAACATTTTCCAGTTAATGGAAGATATATTTTCAAACTGCTCTCTAGTGATCCTCTGGTTCAGTGGTATTTGCTGGAACTATTTCCCCTTTCACTGCCAATTTTGCTAACTCAGGTCTTCTCTCCTCTTCTTTTGATTACTTTGGCTGAGGGTTTGCCAGATTTTCGAAGAATCACCTCTTTGTCTCCTAGTTCCTTCCCATTATCCGTTTAGTCTGCATTTCATTAATTTCTACCCTAGTTTTATTACTCCTTTCCATCTACGTATTTCAGGTCTCATCTGCTCTTTTTATTTTAAAGACATTGACTTGATCATTAGGCAATCTGTTTGAGACTTCTCTGACTCTTCAGTATCGATTACTGTAGACCTAACCTTACCTCTCAAGCTTCTTTGGCTATATTTCAAACCTTCTGGTAATTTGTATTTTCATTCAACTCTAGGATTAAAAGTTTTTTCTTAAAGATTGCTTCGGTCTCCATTAATTTGTACAGATTTTTAAGGCTGTTTTGGTGCTAATTTATGTTTTTAATTGCATTGGATCTCATGAGATATGTGAAGGTTTTTATTTTTTTGTTAAGAAATGCTTTATGAACTATTTTTAATAAAGTCTCATGGTCTTCTAAGAAGAACATGCATCCTGTGGCCATGGATATATACTCTCAATGTCTGTTAAGTCCATTTGACCCGCAGAACAGTTCAAATCTTAAATTTGTTGAGATTTTGGGGGTATATAATTTTATATCTACTGATGGGAGCAGGGTATTGCTATTGTACCTCATTATTGTATCTCTAACAATGTCTCTTTATGTCTAAAGTGAGCACAGTAATAACTTTTCTTTTATATGTAATGACTGTTGTAATCAGTTTGTTACACAGATTAATCATTCTTAAGCATACAAGCTCCAGAATGGGTCTTTAAATATACACAAGTGTTTCCATCAAATGAATGTTCACCCTGACATCGAAATAGGCCTAAAGCAGTTTTAAAAAACATAAGAAAGCTAAGAGCTGTTAGCTATATGTTAACTGAGAAACCACATACAAAGCAAAGATTATGGAAAGGGGCTAAAAGGAGGAAGACTGAAAGGGCAGGAAGGTGTGAAATTGTTGGGAACAAAGTCCATCACACTTTATGTACTAGCAGCTCCTGTCCATTTAAATGTTGATCAGTTAAACTTAGACCTTAAAATACAGCATGCAGTTTACCCCATGTGGTCGTAACTTTCACCTAAGTTGTAGGTCCTTCAGGATGAAAGGAATACAGAAAAGGCTTCCCGTTCTTCACCTTGCGTCTTATGACTGTTTGAGATTAGATGGATTCCACTTAAGGGCCATCTCCTGTGGGCCACTGGAGAGTTTTCCCTTCCATTCAAGCCCACACTTGTTTACCCACTACCCCTCACATCTTGCCATTATCCAAAGTTAAGTCAAAAAGGAAAGCTTTTTGTCTCACACCTAGGTTACGCCCAGAGACTTGGCTTCTCTCACACACACACACTTCTCTGCTAGGAGGCAATATTGGTACAGAAGTACAGTATTTCTAGTTTGTTGTTCCAAGCATGTACAACGCGCAGCATGGCTGTGTGAGGTAAACATGTGCACAGGGGAAGATGAGGCGTGGGCTCATAGAAAGCAGTCAAATGGAAATCAAAAGGACTTTCTCTCCTTTTGCAGAGGTTATCCAATAATTTCTTTAGTTATGTTGCATACTTCTGAGTCCATTCCCAAACTGTTCTGTTGTACTTGTGTATGTCTGTTTTGTAGATCCGAGCAATCTCAGACACTAAAGGATCACCTTGATTGGGATCACACAACAGAGACCAGATGGACAGAGTACTTTTGAAATAGTTAGTGCTGGAGACCACTGTGACTGTAGACTGTCAAGACAAATGCTGCCACTACTATTAATATTTGGATGATAAATTCTTGTTGTAAATACAAACTTAGGTGGTGTGAAAGGGTAATCTGTTGGGAAATGAACTGTCAAGATAAACACTCCACTCTGATAAGGGCTGTCATGGCCCCATTATTGTAGCCTGCTAATGAAACATATCATCTCTAACAGGACCTGCTGAAGTCTGTGCTGGAGGATGTCGAGCCAGGTCATTCAATTCTTGTGGATTCTTTTCAGAGCCATGGTGGGAAATGTGGCAATGGCCCCATGGACCGTGGGGGGTGGGGGAAGGACAGGGACAGGAACGGGAATAGGGACGGGGATGGGGGAGGGATGGGGAAGGGGTAGGGGTAGGGGGCTTGAGACCGCTGGCGCAGTCATGAGTCGATTGGAGAAGACAGTAAGCTCTGGAGCACGGATCTGACGATCTGAGGGCCCAGGCCCACACAGCTTCTGTGCCTGCTTCAGCTGTCACCGCATCACCCGGTGGCAGACCCTTTATGCGCTGCTGTCACAGCTGCCGCACCAGTAATAACTTCTTAATGGATTGTTCCATTTATTAATATCTAGTGGTCATTTTGATCTCTTCTGACTGCTTTGTCTGATATGAATAAAATGACACCTGACTGATTTCTGATTCCGCGAACTTAGAATATTTTTATCTTTTCATTTCAGTTTGTGTGTCTATTTGTTACGGAGGTGAGTTTCTTGCAGACAGTGAATAGTAGGATCTTACTTTTAATTTAAAAACAGTCTACATTTTTTCATTGGAGAGTTAAGAATATTTATATGCAGGATTATTATTGAAATATGTATTTTTTTCATCTTAGATGGTCTCTATTGCTTACTGAGTTAATAGTTGTGATGATTAATCTTCACTGCCAACGTGAGTAGATTTAGAGTTACCTAGGAGATTAATGAGGCACACCACTGGAGGTATCTGGAAAGACATTTCCAGAGAGGATTATGTGAGGGGGAGGACCCATTATGGTTGGCACCCTCCAGGAACTGGATGGCCAGATGGAATAAAAAGAGAAGGAGAATGCCAGCAGAGTACTTTCCTTCCGCCTTAGTCTGTGGTGATGTGAGATCTTCATATCCTTCTGACCGTGATGAACCGAATCTTCTGAGATTGTGGAGCAAAGTAAATCCTTCCCTCTTCGTCATTCTCTCATATGTTATCTAATAAGGTCAGAACTATGCAAAAGTAACTAATATAGTGATGTTTGATTTTTCAGCTCTCCTAGTGAGATTCATTCTTTCCCAAGCTCTTCTGATATATTTGTTTTCCTTTTCTGTGTGTAGAATTCTTTTGTGTCTTTCATAACTTGGTCTAGTGATTGCTTTGGTTTATGAGTATCGTAGAAAGTCTTACTTCTGTGATTTTCAGAGGTAAATTTTCTCCATAGAATAGTCTCAGGTGGTAACCACATAGTTTTCAGCCTGAAATACAATGATCTGTCTCTTCATTCTCTAAAATTTCTGCTAAGAAATTTGCTGTGATTCTCTAGGCTAGCCATTGAAACTCAGGACTTCCTCCCTTGTAGCTTCCAGTATTCTTTATTATTTCTGTGTTCTTGATACTCTAACTATAATATAGAGAGATTGTTTCCTGTTATATTTATTTGGTTCCTAAGTTACTAGTGTACTTGGATGTCTATATCTTTCTCCAGATTTGGGGAGGAGGGTCTGTGGTAATTTCACCAGATAGTGTTTCTATGCCTGTGGTCTGCTTATTGGCTCTCCTCTACACGTGACAATACATAGATCTGTCTCTTGCACAGATAATCTCTTCAATGCTCCACAACTTAAGTCAGTAGGCATGCCTGTCTCCAAATTAGTGTGGAGAACAACTATCATCAACATCTGCACTCCACATGTACGCACACGCGCACATACACGCATGCACACACACACTCATGCACACATCACACAAACATGCAGGCGTGCATGCAGGCACACACGCACACACATATACACACATGCGCACGTGCACACACACACACTTGTTAGTTCTCACACTTGTCCTTGTTAGTTCCCAGGCAGTACAGATATCCAGAAATGAGCTCAACTTAGACTGTGGAGAGATTTCTGGTGGTTACACAAAAGCTAGCATTCCTCAAGAACGTGTGGGGGAATGGGGGTGGGGTGGGATGTGGTGTCCTGACATACTTTGATAGTCTGTCGCATCCCATCCCAGAAACCATAGAACCTGTCAACCATATATTACAACTAAGAGATCATGAGCCCAAATACATCTTTCCTTCAGTAAAGTTGTATTTCTCAGGACGCAAATCAAGTAACTTCCTACAAAATGAGCAGGGGGATCCTGATCTTATACATGTGTGTCCTGTCTTGTGTGTACCAGACTGAATCACAGTAATTCTCAGGGTTTTGTTAGGTTGCCTTTTTCACTTTGGTTACTCCTTTATCAACCAGCAAGCCTTAAAGACTCCTTTGTCAGTGCTTGCCTGGATGCACTCGAGGCCATAGATACAGAACACCACTACAGCTCTAAACAGGGACATGTCTAATAGATCTCACCTGTCAGGCCATGAGTTCCACAGGACAGGCAGGAACAAGACACAGGAGAAGACTCATGGAAAACAGAAGCAGACATCATTAATCACAGATAGGCGATCTCTGTCTTAGTGTGCTTAAAAACAATGATTTATCCAGGTGTAGTGGTGCATGCCTTTAATCCCAGCAGTCAGGAGGCAGGGGCAGGTGGATCTCTGTGAGTTCAAGGCCAGCCTGGTCTACATGGTAACTTCCAGGACAGCCAGAACTATGTAGACAGACCTTGTCTTAAATAAACAAAGATTTACCTATTTTTACTTTATGTCTATGGATGTTTTGCCTGCATGTATGTTTGTGTACTCTGTGTATGCAGTGCCCATGGAGGCCAGAGAGAGTGTTGGATCCCCTGGGACTGGAATTACAGTGGTTAAGTCACCAAGTGGGTGCTGGGAAACAAACTTGGGTCCTCTGCAAGAGCAGCCAGTACTCTTAAGTGCTGAGCCATCACTCCAGCTCCTTAATAAGGTTTCAAGTGCTGTGATAAAACACTATGCTCAAAAGCAAGTAGAGGAGGAAAGGGTTTATTTTATCTTATAGCTTATAGTTCTTCAAAAAGAGATGCCAGAGGAGGAACTCATGGATGGATCATGGAGGCAAGAACTAAAACAGAGACCATGAAGCAATGCTGCTTTCTGACTTGCTCTCTATAGCTTGCTTTCTTATATAACCCAGGACCACCTATGAAGTGCGAATTTCTGGTTTCTTTAACAACTCATTTGAGTCACGTGATATTTTTCTGGACGCTGTCTTGTGAGAGGGCTTGTGATGTTTTGCTAGAAACAGACAATGGAGAGGGCACATGATATTTAGAACGAACATAAATGGAACCACACAAACAGTTAAGGGGATACTCTTGGATTGCTTGGCCTCAAAGCTTCACTAGTCTTTGCTGGTCTTCTCTGGTCTTTGCTGGTCTTTACTTCATAGAGAGAAATGTACCAACTTCTCTTGGTATTCTGGATAATTGCCTACTTCCACTGACTTTCACTAATTGGTTGAGCCTAGCTGTTTCTGCTGGATCATGCCACTGCTACTGATTCTTGTTTGGTGTTTGCTATTGAACTGCACTGCTGGTATCCAGACAATGAAGAGTAGAATTGTCCCAGGAACTACTTCTAAACAGATCCACAGCACTCTTTTCCTATTAACATTTTCCCCCTAACTCTGATAGGTGGGTTAGAAGGAAGGTTAAAGTGTTTAAGAACCCTAACTAAAGTAACTTTAAAAAAAATCTAAGCCCACATAACTGCCCAGGGATAGCACTGTGTGAGTGTGTGTGTGTGTGTGTGTGTGTGTGTGTGTGTGTAACGCGCGTGCGCGTGCGTTCTGGGCCTTCCAATATTAATCACTAATCAAGAAAATATGGGGCTGGAGAAGATGGCTCAGCAATTAGGAGTACTAGCTTCTGTTGCAGATGGCTCTGGTTAGATTCCCAGCACCTACACAACTATTTATAACTAAAGTTCCAGAGGATCCACTGCCCAATTCTGGCCTCCATGGATCAGGTTTGCATGTGGCACCCAGATAGATATTCACACAAAACATCCATACACATAGAATAAATAAAGGAATTTAAAAGAAAAAATTTTAAAAATGCTCGCACAGACTTGGCTACAGGCCGGTCTGGTGGATACAATTTCTTGCCTGAGATTCCTTCTCCTCAGGTATGTCTAGGTTTGTGTCGAGTTGACAAAAGCTAACCAGCACTGTCTCCGCTCTGCTTTCAGGAGCAAATACTTTATGCAGGGTGGCACACTACTTTGTTTGTTTTTGTTCTTCCTTTTTTGTCTATTTTGTTTCCCCTTCTGAGTGAAAGTCAAGCATGGTCCCTTGGGGCCTCCGTGTTACTTAGTTTCTTTGGGTCTGTGGATTGTAGCACGGTTATCCTGTGCTTTATGGCTAATGTCCACTTATTAGTGAGTACACACCATGCTTGTCTTTCTGTGTCTGGGTTACCTCACGCAGGATATCTTCTAGTTCCATCTGTTTGCCTGCAGATTTCATGATGTCGTTGTTTTTAATAGCTGAGTAGTATCCCACCGTGGAAATGGACTGCATTTTCCTTATCCATTCTTCAGTTGAGGGACGTCTAGGTTGTTTCTAGTTTCTGGCTATTATAAATAAAGCTACTCTAGACATAGCTGAGCAAATGCCCTTGTGATACAGTGGGGGCATCTTTTGGGCATATGCCTAGGAGTGGTATAGCTGGTTCTTGAGGTAGAATTACTCCCAGTTTTCTGAGAAACTGCCATATTGATTTCCAATGGCTGTACAAGTTTGCACTCCCACCAGCGATGGAGGAGTGTTCCCCTTGCTCCCCATCCTCGCCAGCAAGTGCTGTCACTTGAGTTTTTGATCTTAGCCATTCTGGTGTGGGTAAGGTGGAATCTCAGAGCTGTTTTGGTTTGCATTTCCCTGATGACTAAGGCTATTGTACACGTGTGTGTGCATGTGCGTGTGTGTGTGTGTGTGTGTGCGTGCGTGTGTGTGTCTGTCTGTCTGTCTGTGTCTGTGTGTGTGTATGTGATATTACAGGTGCATGTGGAGGCCAGAGGCATTAGATTCCCTGGAACTGGAGTTATAGGTGGTTGGGTGTAGCAGCTTGTGTTCTCGTGCTAACTGTGTTACCCAAAACACCTGTTCGCAAGGAAGTCTGCCCCCCAGTTGGCTCTGATTGGGAATTAAAGTTGTCAATAGCCAAAAGCTGGGCAGGAAGACAGAGGCCGAACTTTTAGATTTCTTAGACAAGGGACAAAGGGGAAGAAGAAGGGATTTTGCCACGAGAGGACACTGGGAAGGAGCGGGAGGGTGAGACAGCTGAAATGTAGGTGCAAGGGGAAAGTGGCCCCATGGGAGGGCTGCCCAGAAGGAAACAGGGCGGCAAAGATAAAATATAGATTTCGAAAGTGTTAATTCAGGAATACCGGAGGGGAGTGTGTGCTAGCTGCAGGGAGGTTTGGAAACGCCCAGCTATTGAGGAAGCTAAGGCTTATTAAATATAAAGGTTGAGTGTACGTGTATGTGTGTGTGTGTGTGTGTGTGTGTGTGTGTGAGTGTGGGTGTATGTGTGTGTGTGTGTGAGTGTGTGTGTATGTGTGTGTGTATGTTTGAGTATGTGTATGTGTGTGAGTGTGTGTGTGCCTTTTCATTCTCGAATCTAGAGAACTCTGGCAGATGGCAAGAAGTATGATAACCCACAGGGAGCTCAGAGTGAATTAACAATTTACAGCTACAGGGAGTCACCTGACATGGGTTCTGGGAACCAAACCTGGCTCTTCTCCCATGGTAGTGCATGCTCTTAACCACTGAACCATCTCTCTAGTCCCTTAGACCAGCAAACAAAGTAATGGGCTCCATCACAGCATCTTTACACGTAGACACACTGTACTGTGCTCTCATTCATTCCCTCCCTCACTGCTCCCCTGTCCCCTCTCCAGCTGGTTCCAGTAAGTCCTCAATTCTTCTTGCCTAGTACATGTATCCTGTTATTTTCTGTTTCCTACCTCCCTTAAGTTTCTTTCTCCCCTCTCATGATTTGTTGGGAGAGTTTTAACAGGACCCCCACACTCCTGAAGGCCAGATGTCCACAGTCCAGACCCAACCAGTTCTCTGAGGCTAAGAAGAGTAGAAATTGAGAAGGGATTAGTGTTTTTATGAAAACTCACCCCCCCCTTTGTTTTAAAGCAACAGCTTCATTCATTCATTCATATACAGCTTACATATTTAAAATTTTTGAGGCAAGTACTCAGTGTGTTCATGAATATGCAATCATCATACGGTTCATGAACTCATTATATGCTATTGCAACTAAGTCTATTTTAGGACCATTTAATCCTAGCTCGTGAGAATGTAAAATGGCACAGTGTGGTGATTCCCCAAACAAACAAACAAGCATAGGGTAGCCATATTGCCATATGAGTCATTAGTTCTATTTTGGATGTTGTGATGGTTTTTGTACATGCTCTGGCCAGGGAGTGGCACTATTAGAAGGTGTGGCCCTGTTGAAGTAGGTGTGTCACTGTGGATGTGGGCTTTAAGACCCTAGTTCTAGATGCCTGGAAGTCAGTATTCTGCTAGCAGCCTTCAGATGAAGATGTAGAACTCTTAGCTTCTCCTGCACCAGGCCTGCCTGGATGCTGCCATGTTCCTGCCTTGATGATAATGGACTGAACCTCTGAACCTGTAAGCCAGCCCCAGTTAAATGTTGTCCTTATGAGAGTAAAGGACATGGTCATGGTGTCTGTTTACAGGAGTAAAACCCTAACTAAAACAAGAGTATGCTAAAAGAACTGACAGCTGGGGCTTAAAGAACATCATTCACAGGAGCTAAGATTTGTAACCAATGTAAGTGAGTAGCAATGGATCTCTGGATAAACACATTGTGATATGTATCTGCCATGGAATATGATTCAGTCTTAAAAACAATTCTGACACATGCTACAGCATGTATGAGCTCTGAAGACATGGTGCTAAGTGAAATAAGATAGTTCCTGAAGGGTAAACACTGTGTACTCTCACTTACATGGTATTCCTAGAATAGTCAAAATCATAGACAGACAGGACAATGGGGGCTGTCACAGGCTGTGGGGGGGGTGTGATAATGGGGGGTTAAAAGATATAAGACTTCATTGGAGGCAGGACAAGAAAGTGCCGGGAATGGAAAGTAGTGGTGGTTTGAACATTAATGAGAATGTACTAAACACCGTATAACGGTACACTTCAAAATGGTTCAAATGGCTGGCCATGGTGGCAAGCACATGTTGTCCTTGCACTTGGGAGGCTGATGTCAGAAGATCATCTGAACCCAGGAGCTGAAGACTAGCCTAGGCATGAATAGCTAGTCTGCAACATGATGATTAAGGGCCCAGAAGCAGTGCAGAGCTGGGGTGGACCACAGAGGAAGGCGGGCTTCCGTTTGCAGGCAATTGAGCACACTGTCTGTCTGAGCCCTCACTTGTTTTCTCATCTGAAAATGCTATTGTTGTGTGACAAAACTTTTCCTGGGGAGATACAACACACACACATACCTATTAAGGCATGATAGAGAGCCCACGACAGAGTACACATACCACCAAAGTCCAATTTGCTGGACCATAAGTTTTGTTGGGGTTCCTTAGAGAAATATGGATGAGGGGTTCTTAAAAGAGCAGAAATGACTCAAAGGCAGTTGTACCACCAAAGGCAACCTGAGCATGAGTGACAGCTCACAGAAGCTGGAAACCTGGAGCAATAGGTGGGAGGGTGTCTTTTCCAGTTGCCTCAGTTGGTCTAAAGATCTTCCAGGTACCTCTGCTGGTTTCTGCTTCATTAAGGAAGCTAGTCTGGCTTCTGTTTTCTTTACAACATGGCTTGTCAGAGAGTCTTCTTTGCAGCTTAACTCCTCTTATCTAAGAGGGACATTAGCTTTTTTTCACCTTATTCTTGAAAGTAGGGACCTAGAGGATCTGATTAGTTTCAGGGACTTCCTGAAGCTACTTGAGTTGTTTACCGACCTGTTTAAAGGAGCTTCCTGCAGGATGGAATGTTTTGATCTTAGAGGGAGCTAGCACACAACAGGGATGATGAAACTGTGTGACTCTGATAGTATGGAACGTTCTTGAAACCTAACATGCCACCAGACTACTGCAGAATCAACTCTGCATTATAAAATGGCAAGAAGCTTTAGAAGGAATATATTAAAAGGGGGAGGGGGGACCAGACATCTTGCACCGTTCCATCCCATGCCTTCTACTCTTTGGGCTCCCTAAAGTGGCTCCCAAGGGAAGATCTCCCTGTTCTACTTGTCTCCAGAGTTTCCCTAATCTGAAGTTTAGTGGCCTCAGTCTCTTATATACTATATTAATTATATATCATATATTACATACGATATATAATTTATATATAACATACTACATATGATATACTATATATTACATATGACGTACTATATCACCTATCACAGATCATATTTCTCTAACCTGCTTTTGCCTTTGAGAAGCTGCATTTTCATAGTGGAAACCTGGGCACTTCAGCTCCTTAGATATGAGAAGCAAATGGACATTTTAAATTTAAAGCAGTTAGACTGTTTCTCACAAAGGTGATCACATTTGTTATCAAAACCCCAAAGAATGTAGAGCAATGAAAGGAATAAAATAAAAATCACCTCTAATGTCTTAGCGCTTTGCTAAACTTCCTTTCAGAGTACTCGCTGCGCAGAGTATACAGATGCCCTCTCCTGTTCATCATATGATCTTTTCCCTGATAATAAGAGTCATGGATGCTTGAGGTAGGTAAAGCCATTGAGACGGCACAGAAGAGTTAGAATGTAATTCATAACACTTTGTACTTGAGAATTGCTGTGGAGTCCGGAGATGTGGCTCCATGATAGAGCATAAGTGAGGTTGTGAGTTCAGGCCTATCACACACACACACACACACACACGCGCACACACACACACACACACACACACACACCACATACACATACTACAGACATACTACATAATCATACATACCATAGACACATACACACAAATGCACATACACTACCACACACATACCATACACCCACACACTACACATATACCATACACATACAAACACATACAGAGACACATGCACACATATACACAGCACACACAGACACACATGCACATAGCACACATACAAACACACATACACAGATACATACACATAAACACACACACCACATACACACACATACCATACACACATATACACAAACACACATACCACATACAGACACAGATACATACACACACACACTCAGCACGCACACACATCATACACTAACACATCTGTGTATTATATGCATGTATTGTATATGCATGCACATATCTATACATCACATATAAAATTACATTTCTATATAGGACATACAGATACATATGTATAAGCCTTTATATGTAGGACATTTTCTACCTAAATCATACGTTGGGGTTTATTCATGAAGACTTAATTCTTTTGAATGGTTGCTGGACTCCATTTTGATTGTGCCATTATTTGATTCAGCATTCTCCATTGATAAAATTTGGGCAGCTTCTAATATTTTACAACATGACACAATATTTATACTTGGAGTTTTTTGTGTGTGTGTGTGCAAGTATTTCTTAGAACTGGAATGGCTGGGTCAAAGGGTATGAAAATACACTGTTATGCAACTTGACACTTTTAACCTATTACATAGCATATTATGAAAGCGTTTCCAGATCACTAAATATTCAGTTTAGCTGCAAAATATTACAATCTATGCATATGTTCAAATTTATTTCCTCAATTTCCTCAAGTACTAGAAACTGAGCTCCTCCTGAATGCTCACTTACAAACCGTTTTGTAATATTGTAGGTTAGTCTGTGCTATACATGCTGAAACTTAGAGATGAACCCCGGAAACATGAGAGTTTATTCAAGGAGCTTATTCAATATTAAAAATGATAACTTCTATTGTTTCTCTTTATTACAGAAATAACACACCCTTATCCTTGACCAAGAAACACAGAGATGTGCACTTATCACAGCTGTGCCCACCCTAGCCCCTAGAGGTAACTTCTGCTCGCTCTCTCTCTCTCTCTCTCTCTCTCTCTCTCTCTCTCTCTGCTTCGTACATTTTGAACATATATAAATGTAGCACATGCTACTTAGAGCCACTAATAATAACACCCTTTGATTTATACCCATCACTTAAAATATCTGCATAGTTTTGTCTTAGGCGCACAAATCTTACTTCTGTAAACCTCATCTCTGGGCATTTTGGTCATCAATGACACTTTTCTGGTGTGTGCAGTGTAAGTGGAAGCGATCTGCTCACTGCTGAGGGGCCTTTAAGAAAGGCCCCTGGGTATTCCTCCAGGGACAAAGAGGGCAGAAACGCCAAGAGTGGAAAGGTACTGGGCCGAAGTACAGAACGTGCTCCAGCAAGGCTTTCAGTAATGAGAAAGTGTGTGTGGGTGGGGCAAATGTATCAGCCAATGCCTAGAGCAGGCTGCTGAATGGACGCCCCTGAGCTTTGAAGATGAATCCATATGTGGGCGTGGCTGGCTGGTGAGGGCAGAGGGAGTCAAATCCTTCACTTCAGCTCAAGTTGCAATTAACTGTCAGTGCCTCAAGTGTGGCATGTGACTGCAGCTTCTCCAAAAGTCCTGCCAAGCAAGCCCACAGTCAGCTTTCAAAGGTCACGGACAGGGTTTTGGCCTGGAGCCAGCCTCCACAACAAAAAACATATTGCCAAGACTTGTCTGGTGTTCTTTTCTACCCGAATATGCAAGGGTGCCCATAGTATAAGTGGAAGTTTGTCAGGATTGGAACAAAACGATGTCCTTTGAGGTATGTCTGACATCCAAGGAGGAGACGAGTTCTGGCATAATTGAGCAACAGAACCTATCTGGATCCTATGCACGTTGGGCCAAGCCTAGCATGATGGGGTTCCCCCTTTAAAGAATTATTTGTTTTATGTGTATGAATACACTGTAGCTGTCTTCAGACACACCAGAAGAGGGCATTGGATCCCATTACAGATGGTTGTGAGCCACCATGTGCTTGCTGGGATTTGAACTCAGGACCTCTGGGAGAGCAGTCGGTGCTCTTCACCGCTGAGCCGTCTCTCCGACCCACAGGGTCTTTTAAAGTGAGACTGAGTTAACTCCATCTCTGCTGAGGCTCTTCTGTACCGAGTCCTTAACACGTACGGAGTGAATGGTTGCCCTGTTGCACAACTTAAGATAGTCACGGGAAAATTCCTCGAGTTTCCATTTTTCCTTTAAAAAAAAAATCTATTTTGGTCTCTGTTGAGCTTCCTTTAAATTTTTTGATATTTGCAGCTTGCTCTGCTTCATTAACTAACAGATCATTAGTCAATCATGTAATATATATGTATATGTATGTATGTATGTATATATATGTATGTGTGTATGTATATATGTATGTATGTGTATGTGTATATGTATGTATATGTATGTATGTGTGTATGTATGTATGTGTGTGTGTATGTATGTATGTGTGTATGTATGTATGTATGTATGTGTATATATATATATCTCCAGATCTGACCTTTTTCTTATTCTTTGTAACCACAGGATGAATGATTTTCAAGGCCTATGGCCTATGTAACCTGTCCCTGAGTCTGACTGTTTTGCTATCAGTCACAGGATAGCACTACTTACTGCTCTTGTGGAGTGACACAGGCTTCAGTAAATTCTGTCCCTTATAAATTTCATTTCTTCTTAGGTTCTAGAAAGAGTTCTTTAGGTCAGATCTTTAGAAGGGAGCCTTCCCTGCCTACCCATGTGCCTCTGACTTCCCTTCAATCCCCTTTGTTCTTTCTTCACAAGAGCTCACATGTGCCTCGTTGTTCCTAACCCTCTCAGGACTGGGGTCATATACGTGAAGCACTTAATGCCAGGGGTCGAGCCTGGGGCTCTGCGCACGCCTCTGCTGAGTTACACCCTTTGGTCATGCATTGATTTTAAAGATTTTTTTGTTTACGTGTGTGTGTGTGTGTGTGTGTGTGTGTGTGTGTGAGAGAGAGAGAGAGAGAGAGAGAGAGAGAGAGAGAGAGAGAGAGAGCCTGTGGTGAATTTATGTGTATCACATGAGCACAGGAGCCTGCAGGGGACAGACAAGCATATTGGAATCCCTTGACTGGAATTACAAGCAGCCATAGGCAGCCACGTGGGTACTAGGAAGCAAAGCCAGGCCTTCTGAAAGAGCAAGCGTCTTCCCTCCCTGAACCTCTGGCTCACTTACTTATTTACTTTTTAGCGTAGAATGTAAATAAGGAGGTCGCACAGCAACGTAAGGCGGGCATACTTAATGCTACCGAGCTATGTGATTAAAAATGTTAAGATGCTAAATTCCTGTTACGTCTATTTTCTGTAACAAAGTAAACATGCATGTGCTAACTCACTTTAATTAAAAAAAGAGTCTGTGCAGGAAGAGAGGCCAGCTGGGTGCGTGAGCAGCCCTCAGGTGACATTCAAAAGGAGCTTAATGCCTGGGCCTGAGACTCTCACACAAGGCAATTGAGGTTAACCTTGGCTTTTATGGGGCGCTCACAAAGGAGCCAGGACGTGCATATTTGTCTGGAGTAGGCTGAGAGGGGGAACTTAGTCATTTTAAATTCCCACTTGAGTTGGAATTAGGCTCTGCACTGTTGTGTGAAATTAAAGAGCAGGAGAATTTATTGGGCAGTGTGACCAGTTTTCTTCCTGAGTAACCAAGGGTTTGACTTGTACAGAATCCAGATAAAACCTGGGCTGGATTCTTGTGGCTCAGAATTGGTCCTAGACTCTCAGACTCCTAGCATAGTCACGGAAAGAACCCACATATACCCTACTTTCACATGAAGACCATGAGAACCAGGGAAGGGACCGCATGTGCCAGGGTGCATGATGGTAGGTGACTGAACCAAGATTATAACTTGGGTCTCCAGTGCTGTTTTTCAATGATGATGATGATAGAATTTAAATGACATCAGTACTCACAGCTTAAACATCTTCCCTCTTTCTCTCCTTGTTAAATGATCAAATACCACTTGTAATCCTGGAGGATGATGTTTTGTAATTTCTCTTTTGATATTATATGATCCTAATAACTAAAGCATTTCTATAATATTCTTGCCTGCATTCTAACAAGTGAAATTAGCCCAAAGCGCTCTCTTTGCATACTATTGTATCCCCCGATTCTGTAACACATATGGTTTTATGTTTTAATATCTCTGGAATCAGAGTGCAGCAGAAAAGCCGCCATTGGCCTGGCCAGGGCCTTAACCTGACTCATGTATCGCTCCACCTTTATGGACAGGTCTGAAACAAACGTCCCAATGACAAACTACTGGCAAGATCAAGGAAGTCACCATAATTCAGGAGCCACTATAAATCAGAAGCCACTATAAATCAAAACTCGCCAAGGGCATAGCAGTCACTGGGAGGAGAATCCCAGAAACGTCAAACCTTTATTTTGGAAAAGGTCACATTACCTGTATTTTGGTAGTATAGGGACTGACACTGTAGAGAGAGCCATTGACAGAAGCTCAGGCGTGAAAAGTCATCAGAATGGAATGGCATTGAGGACCAAGACAACTCTGTGTGTGTGTGTGTGTGTGTGTGTGTGTGCGCGCGCGCGCGCGCATGCATGAGTGTTTGTACATGTGTATGTCTATCCCCATCTCTTTGTGTCTCTCTCTGACTCTGTCTCTCCTGTCAGTCTTTGAAACTTTAAAAATAGACCCAAAGCATTGCTTTTATTAAATTTAAAACAAAAATCTGAAGTGCGTTTGTAACGGAGTATTAAATGAAGTGAGTTTTACAACCCTTGGCAGCTTCCATCAGATGAAATAAAACCACACAGTGTTGATATTAAACCACGAGAGAGACGGGAGAGAATCCTGTTTTCATTTTCTTCTAGACCGTGACTATTTGCAACGCCATCAGAATTAGTAAGAGGCCTCAGAGGCTCACGCTGCGTGGAACCCTGGGACTGCCTTCAGCACAGAGTGCAGGGTTCGAATGCACTATGCTGAGCTTTTCTATGATTAACGGATCTGTTTTTGTTTCTCAGTTTTCATTTAGGTAATTTGTGTTTCCACTAGGAAATTACCCACTGTCTTCAAAATTCCTTTGTTGACACAGAATCCTTAAGTCTGTCTGTCTGTCTCTCTCTGTGGCTGACGAATGGCTTTCAACCAGGCTCTTCCTGACTGGCCCGTCACAGCCCTTCGTAAATGTGAATGTTCACTTAGAGCTGTAAATGTTCACTTAGAGTTCCTTTTCTGATACAACCACTTGCTTTGTCTTCCCTCCTTTGCTGGTTTTTCTTAAATGTAGTTTTGAAAAATAAAATGGTTTTATTTTCTCCCATTTAACATTCAAAACACACAAGACACACATTTTTATTTTCTGAGTGTAGTTTTTACTGTGACATTTGGATTTTGGTTTTAAAAAAAGTGCTCTTTTTCTGGTTCACTTATAAGTAATTTATACTTTCAGTTTTTTTCCTCTCCATATAACTTTGATCATTTAAAAATTGTAACTTTGTGTATGTGTGCGTTTCTGCCTGTGGGTAGGTGCATGTCAGTGCAGGGTCCCCCAGAGGACACCGAGCCTTCTGGAGTTGGAGTAACACGTGTCTGTGAGTAGTCCAAGCCGCATGCTGGGAACTAAACTCCTGTCCTCTCTGAGAGCGGCGCCACGTGTGTTCTAAATGACTGAACCATCAATCTGGCCCTGATTTTGATAACTTTTATATTACCTAACTAAACTATATTTTGGCCGAGATCTGAAAACAGGTCTAAGGACATATTCCACAGAGCAGAGAAAAGCAAGGGCTGAGTGTCAGCATTGTCAAGCAACTCGACTGGAGAGTGTAGTTGTGAAAACGTGAGGATTTTTTTTTTCAGGCAGGCTCTCACTGTGTAGCCCATAACTGGCCTCAAACTCATGACCCTCTGCCTCTGGGCTTCCGAATGATAGTTATAGCCTACTCACTTCAAGGATTTATCCAGTATGAAATCTGTATCACCTTTGTAAGTATTCCACGGATAACAAAATCTTGTTTTTGTTTTTGTTGAAGAAGTACTATATTTGTACATAGGCACCCATTATACCCACTGGTTTATCTGTTTGTTGGTTAAGTCCCCTTTAATGCATTTTCTTCAAGTGAAATATATAAGCATCTGTCTCCAACTTCTGACATATCTGCAAATAGATTTCTTTCTACCTGAATGGAGTTTCGACTGGTCATGGGATTTCACAAGCTGGAGTCTGTTTCTATCAGAAGTCTCTGGATATTACTGCCTTAACTTCCAGAGGACAGATTCTGTTTGCTTTTAAATAAGATTTACTTATTTGTGTGTGTGTGTGTGTGAGAGAGAGAGAGAGAGAGAGAGAGAGAGAGAGAGAGAGAGAGAGAGAGAGAGAATCTTGCCTGAATTGCGTACACCATATGCATGCAGTACCTGAGGAGGCCAGAAGGGGGTGTCTTATCTCCTAGAACTGAGGGATAGTTATTAGTTGCTGCTTGTAGGGTGGGACCCTAACCCTTGCTCTTTGCAAGAATAGCAGGTGCTCTGATTGCTGGGCCATCTTTCCAGTCCCTGGACTTTAATTCCTTTGTGTACTTGCTTGTAACTCCTCATCCCACCTCCATGCAAAGAGTTTCGAATCTTATCAGGAACTTGCTAGCTTGTGTGTTCACAGTCTGGAATAGATTTTCCCGAATGAGCCGTTCAGCACAGTGCCTGGGATTTCTCCATCTGAGAACTTTTCTCCATTGCAAGTTTGTTTCTTTTCCTTTATCTGAGCTGTTTTTGCCTATGCAGATCCCACAACACAATCTGCTAAACCTCTTAGACTATGCTCCAGTCTCTGGCTTTAATCTTTGCTCTGGGCTTTAAAATATTTTCCACTTGACCTTTTAGCCCATTAATTTGGACCTCAGTCGTGATTATTCCCTCCTTTCATTTAGGTATAAAATTAGGTGTAAGAAAAACCCTCTCTCTGACTTAAAAAAGATCACTTCTACATTTGCTTATTTATCTGTGTGTGTGTGTGTGGGGGGGGGTACATACCGTTGTGGGAGTTGGTTCTCTCCTTCTGCCTTTGCGTTCCCAGAATCAAACTGAGGTCATCAAACTTTGTAGCAAGCGCCTTTACCCTTTGAGTCATTCAGGTAGCGGTCTTTAATTTTAGTTTATATAATCTACTTGGAATCCTTCGGGTTCTGCCGTCTAAGCCCTGGGTTACAGGCAAGCCTGGCCTCCTTGTCTCTTTAGATACAATGTAATTTCCTTTGTGGGCTCGGTGGGGTTTGAGGATTGGGGTTTTTGTGAAGTGTGTGCTCTGAGTTACACAGGCAGAGGGAGAGAATGTATTTTCCTTTGTCTAAGCTTCCTGGGAAAGGCAAGCTGTGCAGTGTTCTTCTGACACAGCAAGAATGACACCTGCTCACTGGTCTTGGCAATTCTCTCAGAGGAGGGAGGAGGGAGGAGGGAGGAGGGAGGGTATCATGCATCCTTTAATCCTTCTTGCCACTGTGGGATCCAGAAGTCATATACTCCTGTGGAGGCTGAAATCAACTTTATCCTTAGGAGTCACAAGATCTTTGGGATCCAGGTTTTCCTTGGATTTAGTAGTTCGCCCTTCCTCGGAGGAGTTCCAGTGGTGGGGGATGGGCATTCTGACACGTTTCCTCTATTCTGAGACTCCTGCAGAACCTGCATCTTTTTCACTCATGCATTCAGAGGTCTGGTGCCCACCGACTGAAGGTGGGCATCCCTAGTAGGAAAGGACACTGTTCTCAAGTTTTCATGGGATTCTAGCTCTTGACTACTGCTAAGCCCTTGGAAGTTAATACACTTAACTTCCTTCACATTAGTTGGTGACCTATACATTATTATCATAATGCCAGGGAGGGGGGGAGGGGCAGAGGCAGAGAGAAGAATAGGAAGACAATGAGAGGAAAGAAAGAGAAGGCAAGACAGCATGCCAAAATAAATAAATAAATACATAAATAAATAAATAAATACATAAATAAATACATAAAAATCTTCTGTGATGTTGCTCTTTTGACAACTGGTTCTGAGTATCAATAGATTTCTTAAATTAGTGTCTCCTCTGACATCCCCTCAACTTTCTAACTGCTCAGTTTATGGGGATATACACAAATGGGGTCCATATTTCTGAATTTGTTGGTTTTATGTCAGATCAACTGAAATGAACTGTTTTCTTCCCAGCCCCAAGCTCCTGGAATAACAACTCAGACTCTAAATATATTTACAAATACCTAGGCCATATAGCGAGGCTAGTTCCCTGACTAGCTAATAACGTAAAAATAACCCATTCATACTAATCTACATTCTGCCACATAGATGGTTACCTCTGCTCGGGTCCCACCTGTCTGTCCTCTTATCTTCCCCAGTGAGTCCTCTCATGCCTTTATCTATCCCAGAATTCTTTCTGCTTACCAGATGCCCCACCCCCTCTATTTTACCCTCTCCCATAGGCCACAGGTTTTTTAATTGACAGGTGGTGCATCCATAAAATATACAAGATATTCTCTCTACAGCCAACCACTTGTACTCTATTCCAGGATGACTTGATACCTGTATCTCTCAAGGGATAAAATAGAAAAGCTATCTTTTAATATAGCAGTCACCATAGGGCCTCCATGTTATCGTTTACCCTCTCTCTCTGAGTCTTGTGGTCCAGTGAAGGCATCACACATTCTGCTTTCTGTGTTGTCCCTAAGCCTCCATCTTCAGTGTGCATATGTATGTATTTGCATCTCTCTCTCTCTCTCTCTCTCTCTCTCTCTCTCTCTCTCTCTCTCTCTCTCTGTGTGTGTGTGTGTGTGTGTGTGTGTGTGTGTGTATGTGCATGTGCTCACACACTTGCATAAGATTTTGAGCTTGGTAGCCCAACTCAATTGTTTTGTAAACAGAATCTGAAGATACGATCTGATCCAAGAGTTCCCAAGGCTACAAAATAATGAGCAAAAGAATCTTTTCTTTGTGATTAGCATATAATTCAAATGCACATAGACTCAGCCATGAAAACAGTTTACCAATGGGGGCTGGAAAGTGGTTGGCCCCCTTTCCTCCTCCTGGATGCTTATCCCTCTATAAACATTAGTCTGATTTTTTTTTTTTTTTTAGTGCAGAGCTGAACTCTTCATAATCAAGAGTCCCTCTTCTCAGTCACAAAATGACATTCAGTGGTTGCAGCTGGACCTATGGCTTAGGTATAGAGAACTTGGGTGCTGTTGTCCATTTTCTCCTCAGCAGGTGTTTGTACAGATGCAAGACAGGGACTGGGGGAAGTGTCGTCCCTGTGTGTGTTTAGTTCACAGTGGTCAGAAGAGTTGTGGATTGGGAGAAAGTAATGGGGGTGGGTGGGCACCAGTTTTGTTCTGTTATGATAAAGACATTCTGGCCAAAAGCAACTTGGGAGTGGGGGATGGAGTTGTTTGACATATACTTCCAGGTCAAACCTGTCACAGAGGGAATTGTGGGCAGAACCTCAAAGGAGGAGCTGGATATAGAAATCATGGAAGAACACTGCTTGCTAGCCTACTCCCTGGTTCATGCTCAGCCAGCTCCTTTTTACAGGCATGGGACCACCAGTTTGAGAAATGGTGCCACCCACAATGGGCTGGGACCTCCTACATCAATCGAAGAATAGTATAACCTCTCATCGATGTATCCATCCATCAACCTAACCTAGACAGGCCCCTGAGGTTTCTTCGGATGATTTCTGGTGAATATCGTGAATTAACATACGTGTGAATAAGTACGTACGCTCTTTGGCTGGTTTTGTGTCAGCTAGGCACAAGCTAGAGTCATGAGCAGGAAAGAAGGCTCAACTGAGGAAATGTCTCCATGAGGTCCAGCTGTAGGTCATTTTTCTTAATTAGTGATCAACGGCAGAGGGCCCAGCCCATTGTGGGTGTTGTCATCTGGTAGTCCTGGACTCTATAAGAAAGCAGGTTGAGCAAGTCAGGAGGAGCAA
Source organism: Rattus norvegicus (assembly GCF_021556685.1). Taxonomy (NCBI): domain Eukaryota; kingdom Metazoa; phylum Chordata; class Mammalia; order Rodentia; family Muridae; genus Rattus; species Rattus norvegicus. The sequence continues at coordinate 76,589,722 of NC_141544.1, forward strand.
TCCTTCCATGTCCCCCGCTCCTGCCTCAAGGTTCCAGCCCTGCTTGAGTTCCTGGCCTGACTTTCTCCAATAATGAATTATGATCTGGAAGTGTAAGCCAAATAAACCTTTGCTCCCCAACTTGCTTTTTGATTATGGTGTCTCTTCAAAGCAACAGAATGGTCAAATATTTAATCTCGCTGACATATTTAACCTAGCTAGCACCCCCAGAAGAACCTTAGGAAACATGAAACTCACTGAAGGAGCAGCCTCTGAGTTGCTTAACCCCAGGTTTCCTTCCTGGTGGCTGCTCATTGCACGTTTTGTGCTCACACGCTCTCAGGCTCTCACTGCTGGCCCTTTGGTTCTGTGACTGCTTAGAATTGGAGGGACATTCCTACTGCACACCAGAATAAAAAAAATGTATGTAGTATGTATTATAATTATGCCCCTGGCCTCTTGTAACCATCTGGTTTACTCCTAGCCACTGGCCAATTACCACATGCCTTTTATTATGGGATGCAGAAAGAAAAGTGATTGGTTCAAAGCCTTTGCTGCCATCTGCCATCTATTACACTAACTCCTCGGAAGTGGCAGAAAGGGCGGAATTTTAATTACAGATGAGGGTACCATTCTCACTAGCTGACTAACTAGGCCCCTGGCAACATGCACATTGGTTTAGGAGAGAGTAAGGGACCTAAATGGGGCCGGCAAAAAGGGGCTTAGTGAAGTAATTTAAGAATGCACAAGTATTTGAAAGCTGCAAAAAACCGGGAACTGCACACACAGGAAACTGTAGATTCTACTAGTTAGGAAGAACCTCAAATGTCATTGTTAAGGTTACAAGGGTTTTCAAATTAGCAACAAAAAGTTCAAAAATCGTAGAAGCTGTAGAGGCTTTTTTTCTAAGACTTATTTTTACAGACCTCTATTTACTTCAGCTTTAAAAACTATCCAACCAACATTTTAAATTCAGTCTTTAGATGGAGGGAAAATACATATCAATAACAACATTTTAAGAATATTTTTTGGAGTTCCTATGATATCATGAACCACTTTTCTTTTCCATTTAAACCTTCCGAATATTTACAGAAGCCCTTTTAAAACGAAAACATTAAGAATGTAGCCTATAGCCGGGCATGGTGGCGGTCTTTAATCTCAACACTACAGAGGCAGAGGCAAGGTAGATCTGTAGCTGGATCTGGCTACCTAGTGAGGGCTTCTTTATTCCACCCTTTCAACCCCCTAATGCTTGGTAGGAGAGAAAAAAAAAAGCGGGGAAAGGGGGCATTTTTATTATTAGACAACTTCCTGCTGATTAGGGACACTGAGTTCCTTGGAGCAAGTTTGATCTTCGCTGTTAGGATATCTAACGTCCTGTTGTTGTTTCTTCTTTGTGCATCGCTGCTTAGCAACCAACCAGCAACACACCAAAAACAAAAAAACAAAACAAGACAAAACAAAAAACCCCTGCATCTTGGGGCCCTAGCATCCTATATTCTTCCAAGAGTCCCCAGAATTCTAAACATTACACACTCGCAGAAACTATCTGTCGCCGGCAAAATCACGCTTCTGCTAGAGCACAAGGTAAATCACAGTCAGCTGCTGCGAACAACTGAAGCACTCCACGCCTGGGATTAAAATGAAAACACATTCTTACCCTACGTTTGTGTTTTTAAAAGAAGCCAAAATCCTCACTACACAGATCTCTGAGTTTGAGGCCAGCCTGGTCTACAGAGTGCCAGGAATGCCAGGGCTACACAGAGAAACCCAGTCTTGATGAAAAAATTATATAGTATGTACTATAATATATATGTTAATATGAATGTGTATGAATTTTTGCCTGCACTTATGTGCATGTACGTGCCTGGTGCTCATGGAGGCCAGAAGAGGGAGCAGGATGCTCTGGGACTGTAATTACAGACAGTTGTGAGCCACCATGTTGATGCTGGGAACCAAACCCAGGTTCTGTGCAAGAGCAGCAAAGGATCTCTGAGCCAGCTCTTCAGCCCCTATTTACACAAGTCTTAAGGTGGTATTACTGTTCTGCTTTAAACAGTAGAAGAATCATATGGCTTCATAGAGCTAAAAGAAACGAAGGCAAAAACTAGGCATATGCTTGGAGTTGAACTTTTCTCACTGTTGCCCTGTCGTGGAAATCTACGTTGATGGGTTAATAACGACAATGTCCTCCAGGCAGATGTACTTCCTGTTTCGTGGAATATTAGATAGCTCCCAATTAGCACATAATTTTTTTTACCTGCAATCATCATAACCAGTGCATGACTTGACAAGGTTTTTCCTCACAAGGAAAGGTCACCTGCCTTGTGGTTAGAACCTGGACTTGAACAAATGGTTTCTTGAAAGTTTCTGATCCATTTAATCTGTTTGCTGTTTGTTGTATGTTTCCAATATGGCCAGTCCACTTGAATATGCCCTTTTACAACCTCAAAACATTTTCAGTTCAGAAAAAATGAACAAACAAACAAAAAACTGACTAGAAGTACATAAGGTGGCATCCAATTTAAAAAAAAAATTTTAAAACAAATTTTAGTGTATGAGCGTTTTGTTTGCATGTATGTAGTTGCCTGCAGAGGCCAACGAGGTCATCGGGTCCCCTGAAACTGGTGTTACACATGGTTTGAGCCATCATGGGTACTGGGAACTGAATCAAGCTCCTCTGTAAGAGCAGCCAGTGCTTTTAACTACTAAGCTATCTCTCTAGCCTGGGTTTTAATTATGTGTATGGGCCTGTGTGCGTGTGTGGGTACTTGTGTGTTAATGCAGATGTCTGAGGCCAGAAGCTGCCTCAGGTGGGTACTGGGCATTGAACTCATAGCCTCTGGAAGAGCAGAGAACATTCTTAACTGCTGAGCCATCCCTCCAAGCCCCTAAAATACCTTTTGATAGATGCATTCCAGTACCAGCTCTGTCACTATCTAGGGGGACTCAGGCAAATCACTTCATTACTCTCTCAAGAAATACCTTAGTCCCTCACCCTCACCTTGTCAGAAGGGGATTTCACCAAATCATCTGTCATCCTTCCTAGGCAACCAAATCGCTTAAGGTGAATGTGCTTAAGTGATCAGGATTAAATTGTTCTGGGGGTGAGGTCCTGCATACTCCTATTTTCACATTCCTCTAAAATTATTAAACCTTAGGTTTAAAAACCTACAAACATCTGCCCAGAGCAAACCCTTTTCCTCCCTGAGACACCTGCCTGGGTGGGCAATCTAGAAACTACGGGTTCAGATTTCCTCACAGAGCAGTGTTCAGGGGCTTAAGATTTGATCTGTGTTGGCTGTCTGCTCAAGGGTCACTGTAGAGAAGCTTGGGCTTTTGGCTGGTTACGCTAAATTTAGGAACATAAGCAGCTGAGTCCTCTTTTCACGAAGTTGATGTTTAGATCCTTAGTTCAACTACATGTCAATTTCTTAACTGGTTTCTAGTTTAGTGTTGGGAGGATTGAAAAAGGCAAGCTTTTAATGTCTTTGTAGTCATCCAGATGTTTTCTTTTCTCTAAGGTCTCCCATCAGACTTCAGATGGTGATTAGACTGAGATACAGTGTAGCCAGCAATCACTTTCATGGCGGAGGCCGGATTAGATTGATTACAGCTTCAATGCTAATTCCCTACCACAGCATACAGAATGAAGCAGTACTCTGCAGAGGGAGAATCTGTTGACCTGAGAATCTTGAAGCTTATCAGTCCCATGGGGGGCGGGAGAGGGAGGAATTTAACAAAAATAAGACCATGAAAAAGCTATATAGATACTTATTATCTGGTAACCCACTTAAACAAGAGACTGAAGGGAGAGACCCTGCATGGCTTGATAATGCAACTCCTAGGACCAGTGACAGGCGTGGGGTACCTCTGTAGGAATTGGTCAGGAAGGCTCTCAAACCAATATAGGTTCTTGTCAGTCTTCTTGGTTGTTTACTAGAATTGGAGGTTAAGACTCTCGACTGTGACTTCAAGGCCAGCCTGGTCTACATAGCAAGTGCCAGGCCAGCCAGTGCTGTATAGGGACAAAATCAAAGCTATTGCACACTTTGATTGGGAGGTAGAAAAAAAACTCATTGAACCAAGCTGGAAATTTCCTCCCTTGTGGGTAGCTTTCAAAGAGTAGGAATGAACATGGTAAGCAGCTGGGAGAGACAGTCTTAACCCACTGTGAATTTTACCAGCCTCAAAACCAACCTTCCAGGCAACGTGTACCACTGTGCAACAATGGCATGGCTGTCATGGGAGCTGGCAACCTCCCAGCCTGGATTTGAGGTCAGCTCCAGAGGAGCAAGACCCATGCCATCAGTTCATGCCTGGTCCATCATAGGCCCCAGTTGTGTTAGGGTAGGGGGAGACAGGGTAAGACTTACTGCTATTAAATTGACAAAGCACCAAATTAATTACCTTCTAAATACATCTATAGCACAAACACACAACTTTCAGGTTCTCTTTGCAGTGAACAGAGGTCAATGAAGACTAACGGTTGCCTAAAGTGCACAGAACAAGTGGTGATTGGGTGCCTGGCATAACATTCTAAGTTGCAGGAATGACTGCAGAAGAGGTGAGTAGGGAAAACATAGAAGCAGTACAAGAAAAAGGCTGCGAAATGCCAACTTATAGGCATGACGCAACCCTTTTCAATCATGACTGGCAGCAGCTATTTGTCCTGGGCCAAGGCTGGCCCTGTCAACTTGCATGGGGCCCTTAGTGCCGAACTAGTTGTAACTGGTAAGACTTGAGGAATCCATTTTTCAGTTTTGTACCTACTGCCGAGCCCACCGTGCTTCAGTGGAGCTCTACATGCATGGCATGCCAGACAGCCTTGGTTAAATTCATGGAATTCTCAAAGGAAGGTGACATTTATAGGGAAGATGACGCTGATAGGGAGAGGGAATCAAGTCAGGGTAGATGAGTGTTATAGCATGCATTAGTGTATGAAACTGTCAAGAAAAGGGGTGTCTTGATTTTTAAGGACTCCCTCCCCAAATGGGAACACTTAACTTCTAGCTACCAGTGCTAAGTTAATGGATTACTGTTGCAAGTGACTGTTGTGATGGATGGGAGACACCTCTGAATGTTTGGACCATATGATGGCTACAAATGCTAGAGTTAGGCCATGTACCGCTGTCACCAGCTCTAGGAAGAGGGGAAGTTTTATCAAGGAAAGAGACCACAATGGCTTATTTTCCTCATTCCTCCTGTTCCCAGGCCTGTTTTTGTAAGGTAGCCTTTTCTAGGTAACAACTAGCGATGCACTGATCCATTTCCGCAAATCTGAAACACTGGCTGCTTTGCAAATACAGTCCTTCCCAGCTATTGTTTGTCCCAGCTCCCGGACAACGGAAATATTCTTCCACATTTTGGAATTCAGAACATCAGGTGCTCTAAGAGCAGTATGAAGTGTGGGATTTTCAGATTTGGACTCGTCAGTGAAAGACTCTGTAATAAACAAACTGATTAACCTTGGCTGCAAGACGATCAGACCAAGAAAAAGGAACTCACAGAGGACACACTGTATCTTTATTTCTCTTTTATCTAGCATATACAATAAATGCTGAAACATGCTTAACGTTTGGAGTTGTGTATTCAATAAATTCAATAAACAGATAAGCAGTGATACACCAAATACAGGCATTATAAGGATTTTTTTTTTAAGTAAGTATCTGTTTAGAATACAATGTTACAAAAGCAAGAATTGGATTTTAATAAAACAATTTAATAAAACAAGGCACAATGTTTAAGGCAAAATTTATGAAGAAAGTATATAAAGTTAATATAAGATCATATTTTTTAATATCCTTTGGGGAAAGAGGCACAAGAATTAAAAATAGCTTAAACATTTTTTTAGAATATTAGCCATAAGAAAGTAAAATAAATTTGATACAATAGGACTCTATTTTTTCCAGAAAACAAACTCCACTGTTGAATCATATTTCTGAGTTCCATTTTAATCATATATATATTTATACAGATATTTCTAATACACAGACTTTAAGTACAGAAAATTAAGATGTCAGAGCATATGTAATGATTTGACCAAAATAAAAGGTTAACATTTTTTCAGCATCTTTTGTTGTTTTCGAAACCCCCGACTTTAAAAAGCTAAGACTTGGTTGTTATTCCCCGTTGCTATTTTTCACCCTCACACAGTGGGCTGAGAATGGGACACACATGACTATCAGAAAGTGACTGGTGGGTTAACACTGTTTCTCAGAACAGCAGTGCTGACCGTGTAAACTGCGCAGTGACTCTCTTAACGACCCCTACACAAACCAACCAACTTAGTTATGGCTCCTGCCAGCAAACGGCAGTGCCACCACAGCTAAGACCCCAGCTAGGGGATTAGATAATACAGTTATATTCCATTTATTTATGGCCAGAAGAATCGAGTCTATTCTCATGAATGCAGATAGTTTCCTGCATGTAAATAGCCTTCATTAAGCCACTAGATTTAAAACATACACGAGACCGGCAATTATATCAACCACTGAGGCTGACTAAAGTTAAGTAAAAGCCTTGCAGCACCCATAAAAACACCTTCTAAATATTCAACTTTGTGAGTTATTGGAATGCTTCTTAATTCAATCCGTAGTAAATACAGATCACACACACTATATATATATAACATAAAGAATGAAAGTTTTTATTCATATTAAACCACCCCCCTTCTGACCTATAGGAAAGCTTGCTGAAACATGCTAGACCCCAGTGACAATATTTTCATAAAATGGTGGAACGTCTCTTATCTTTGTGGTAGTATATGGATTTTAAATAAAATACTATACAAAAGATACACAGTTTGACAGGGGGTTGGTGGCGGCAGGGGTGGAGCTCCATCCTTGACTCTGGAGAGATTCTCTGGCACAGTGATTAAAATTCCCTCCCCAGCTGCCCCACACACACAGTGGGCCCTGTTGAGGGCAAAGGAACCTCAGGAGCAGTGTTTCTCCCTCAGGTCAAATACAGATCACACAGCTCCTGCCGACAAGTTATCATATAGTAGCCGGTCTTTCCCACACAGGACTAGTGGAAGACTTTGGCACTTTCACACCACAAAGGACAATGCTGCCTACTATACTATTAAAAAGATCACACTATGACGGAAATATAAAACCGCACGCTACTGAGTTAGTGACACGGAACATTCTATGCCTACTGTACAGCTAGTGAAGGCTAAAGAGACACTCTCCTTAAGCACTGGAACAGAGCTCTGTGCTGTCGGCCATGCTGCCTAAAAGCCTACACAGCACCTTCACTGGGTTATACGCCTAGTCTGACTTAAAAACTCAACATTTTGGACTATACAAAGAGCAAAACTTATAATAAAACCTCTACTTTTAGATGAAAGGCAAATCATTTAGGTAAAGGCACTTTAAGTAACTGCAGCTAAATGATCTTACACATACATGTTTACTGGTAAAACTATTTGCAAGCATTCACATGGAAACCTAAGAGAATAAGCATGTATTTTATATGTTAATAGCACTACTAAATACTTAATTGCAGTTTTTAAAAATACAACAAAAGGCAAACATTAACCGAGGTCCCCTGCTGATAAAAACAGCAGGTCAAGGAGGGACTATTTTCCAGCTCTGGGAAGAGCAAGGCTGAGGAGAGCCTGCAGCTCACTGGCTCCCTTCATGAGGAGCAGTGTGAACGGCTTCCCAGCAGCAGGAACCAATCTAGTAATGAATAATAATTAATAATTACAAACTTAGTGATAAGGTTTTTAGATAATAGTATGCCACTTGGTAAATACACTTTAAAACAATTCTTTACTCTGCAGGGCCATTTCGGCTCAGGACTTGCCTGGGTCACTATGACCTGTCCTTCCCCACCCCTTGTGGCTTCATGAGATTTCTTTTGTCTTACATTCCTGCAAATAGACAGCCTCTTCTTGATTCTTCATTTAAACCCAGTATCTCAGCGTCTGTCAGAACTGGTCTGCAGTGGCGTGCTGTACTGTCAAGGGTGGACTTTTACTTACATCACCCCAAAATGTCATATATTTCAAGTACAACTTATGGTGCACATTTATTTTTAATATTGGCAATAAATTTTTAAATATCAAGATTTTTAGACCAATAGGCACCTTTGGCACATTTTAAAGTAAAATATTGAGCAGGGTATGTGGTATTCCCAGCAGTTGGGAAGCTGAGGCTAGAGTTACCATAAGCAAGCCAGACTGCACTATATAGCAAGCCAAGGCTAGCCTGGGCTACACAGCCAGGCCCTGTCTCAGAAAATAAAATAACTGTATTATGAATAGACCTTGTTGATTCTGAAACTCTAAGCGTTCATTAACTAGATAAACATGCAACTCTTAACTAGTGACTACCATTTACTGGTCTGCTGACTTCAGAAGATGACGGTCTGACTTCCAGACAGCCAATTCCTATCACACTACGCTGGTATCTCATCATCAGTTTAAAAACTATGAAAAAGAAATTAGAAAAATTTGGAAATCACTAGCAGCTTTTGTAAAAGATAAGGCTAAAGATGAGTTTTTTAAAATGTAAAAGCTAACTACAGATTTCATTACAAGCGACCTGTGCCAGCTGTGGGCTGTACCTACCTATCCCCAGCGAGCCCACTCTCGCCAAAGAGGCAGCTGCACACTGACCTGGCACACTGCTCACGGACTTTAACTACACACACAAACACTTTGTTGAAAGAACACCACAGGATACATCTACACGGCACAGGCTAGAACTATCTCTGGCTGGAGTATGTACAACTATGGAGGAAGAACAACAGCCTTTCTTCCTGCGAGGCTAGAAAGGGAACATCTGGTTAAATGCTGTTTACAAGGGTATTTACAAGTAATCCCTAAAAGGCTACTCTAACTACTACTTAGATCAAGATTACTATCAATCAAGAAAGTACAAGTATTTAATCCAGAAGAATATGGTCCCATCAATTTGAGCATTTTCCATGAAAATGTTCAGTGTTGCTTAACTAGTGATCTACTTACAAAGCATTTACAAGTCACCTTTGCTTTTCCCAACCTTGCAATCTGCAGCGTACAGATGCTTACGTGGCGAAATAGACAAAGATGTTATACTGTCTATCATACAATTACATTAGCAATAGAAACATCACTTCTATACACATAGGAAGAAAATTCCTAAATCAAAATAATAATAATAATAATAGTAGTAATAATAATAATAATAATAATAATAATAATCTTACTACACTATTCCGAGGAAAAGGTGAGGGGACTCACTATAGCAGCGTTTCACAACTGCAGCCACGAAACTCTCATGTTTCATGACGTAACACAAACACATAGAAACCCTGAATTACCCTAGAACCTACCAATATGTTCTACTAAAATAAAAATACTATATACAAGAAACCTAACATGCAAATACTCTGAGCGCACAGCTGGCTTCTAAGAAAGCATGCTCTAAGAGATCACCTGATGCCCTAACGCACTCGGAAACTACTTTTGGCACTTACCAACTAGGCTTCCTGTTATTACAGGATGGCTAATGATCAGCAGTGAGTTACGTATTCCCTATCGTTAGCTTATACTTTTAGTACTTTTTAATTGCCTAATCAACTAGTTAGTAAAATTTACTAATTTCTGATGACAATAATTTGTTACTATGTTTCTTCTACACTTAGGGATAAAGGTATTTAATGTTTCCTTAGTCCTTTCCTCAGTGTTCAATGGTTACGCTGGCTCTGTGAACTCTACTGAGGACGGGCATAATGGGCTGTGCTTCACGCTGCAGTTTTTCTTTTAAATGTAGAGGAAGTCTTGGTTTAGTAACCAACAGGGGCAAAGGAGACACACTTGGTGGTTAAAATCCACCCCATTCCACATTGAGACATGCTTTCATGTATGTAGCCCAGGTTGGCCTCAAATTTACCATGGAGCCTAGGTAAACTTTGAAGTCCTGATCCTCTGCCTCTACCTCCCACGTGCTGATCCATGTCCAACGTTTCCTCATTTAGTCTCATATTGTAAAGCAGGTATTCTCAGACTACTTGTCATCTAGATTTTTTGGTCAAAAAATATTATTCTGTCTTTTGGTGAATAGACAGAATAAGACTTTAGCCTCTCATTAAGTGTAAAAGCCATTTGCTTAGAAGAGATCATTGAAGTTAAAAATGAAGTTAAGATGGCCATGGAAGCAGATGGTGGTGTACACTTGTAATATCAGCAACTAGGGAGGGGAGGTCCCCGGAAGATCTCCATCTTCCAGGTGGATCTCTGAGTTCTAGGCCCTCAGAACTCGGGTATTATCTATACGATTGTTCACTGGTTGGTTAAAGTATATTCCAAGTGTTTTGCAGTGTCAGGTTGTAGGTTGCTCTGAAATAATTTCTATAAGCTTCCACAATCTTACTAGGATTAAGGCACTATAACACATCACAGCTAGGTTACATAAAGTTAGTAACAATCACACAAAACAAGAGCTGGTTTAAATACTCCATTTAAAAGCTATAGTCCTTACTGTCCAGTCAGTTGGTCAGAAAGGCTTCAAAAGTCCAGGGGTAGCACAAGGAGAAGGGTCACTTTACTTATGTATCGTGTTCAGCATAAACCAGGACAACCCTGGTAACAGAACTGTGATGACCTCTTTACTCAACTCAGCTGTCCCAGGTGACATCCCTTCGGGTGGATTACATGACTTTTCTTCAGAGTGAACCTTTCTGTTAGTGTTTCTTCAAAGACTTACATGAAAATTGTAACCAATTAACTGAATTTTGAATTGCCATTCACAATAAGTTTACAGTCAAAGAACCTAAACATGGAACTGGACTCATTCCTCCCGAGTGTGTAGATAGAACGCAAAACCTTTCTTTCACATCATGGCAACCCTTACACAGACATTCAAGATGAAAACCCTCAGGTCTCCAATCAACTTCAAGACCCATTTCTCTGTCAGTCATTTCTGCTCAGTGTTTTAGTATTTTCAATACCCACTACTGCTCAACCAAGAAGAACTTTCTGCATTCTGTGTGCGGCCACACTGGCCTCATCTTCTGAGTCAGACTCACTCTGGGATGTGGAGCTGTGTGAGGCAGAGCTGCAGGGGGAGGAGCACTCTGGAGAACACAGATAGTGCATGAGGGGGAGGCGGTACTTCCCACAGAAGTCCACAAACTTAATCTGTCTGACACAACAGTCAAAATAGACTCCTGGAGGGAAGAAGAATACAAGAAGTCAGTACGCGTCGAGAACCACAGTTTTTTAAACCCTTTTCCAGCACTCTGGAGATGTATTACATATAAACTTTCCTCAAGAATCTTAAGAAGTATTAGAGCAGTTCTTTCTAAGAGCACAGCATAGAGACATATTGGGAGATCTTCCCGGTGGCAATATGATTGCTAAGTGAATGCCAGGAAGGCCAGAGAGATGGCTCAACAGATAAAGGTGCTTCTGCCAACCCCGACAACCAGAGTTTGATCCCTAGAATCTACAAGGGGAGGAGGAAAGATTTGTTTGCTGTGATATAACTTATTCCTATTCTCAATCACTTCTTGTTTTCTAAAACAAGAAAAAAGGCAAGACAATGTATCCGAAAGCAGCCAGCCGAGAAAGGCCAGGATCCTGTTAATTTAGCAGATTTTCTCTGGGTTACTTGGGGGAGCCAGTATCTGATAGATTATAAGATGTGTAAAGTGCCCTATTCTACACCCCCTCCTCAGTTGCTAGCACTGTCCTACAGTTAGAGACTAAAACACACTTCCTTCAATACTGATTAGGGAGTAACTACCATACAAGAATTTGCAGAAAGGAAATAGCTATTAGTATCCATTCTTATCTTTTGAGAAACCAAAGTCACTTATAGCCAGGGCACGTCCATAAAATTCTAGCTTAGCTGTGAACTCCTGATCTTCTTGCCTCTACCACCTCCAAGGGTTTAGGATTAACACACATGTACCATGACTGGGAGAACAAAACCAACAGAACAGAATGTCACCTTATATTTAAGCTCTAAGCCTCCATGCTGCAAGCTGATGATCTCATTCAGCGCACACAGAGTCAGGTACACTCTGGTAAACTAAAACTGGAAATTCCCTGGTTCGGTTCTTAACTGCACTGCTGAGCTATGACTCTTCAGTGAGGCAGAGCCACAGTTAGAGTAGGGGGAAGCAAAGGCTGTGTTGCGAGACTCTAGCTGAACCTTTAAAACATATTTCTCTAGCATACGAAGTCCATTCCTATGGCTACAGTACAACCAAACTAGACAGACTGTGGCACAGTCTCTCTGAAGAGCAATCTCGAACTTCACATCTAAGTTTCCCAACTATCGTCTATCATATGATGGACCAAATATTCAAGAATTCATTCATTCACAAAGACAGGCTCTCACTATGCAGTCCTGGCCTGCCTGAACTCTCTGTGTACACTATGTTGATCTCCTGCTCATTGAGCTCATGTGCCTGTGCCTCCTGAACACTGGGAATAAAGGCATGTGCCACCCGGCCTGGCTCCCCATAGCATCTTATAGTTTACTGCTTATAATAAATCCTAGTAACCATGTTAGCTTCCTGTGAAATTCTCATCTCTAAATGTTCAAACTCAGGGTTGGGGATTTAGCTCAGTGGTAGAGCGCTTGCCTAGGAAGCGCAAGGCCCTGGGTTCGGTCCCCAGCTCCGAAAAAAAGAACCAGAAAAAAAAAAAATGTTCAAAGTCTACAAAGAGGAAGTGTCTTATAAATGTCATTATTTTTAACTTACAGTTCAATAAGGAACCTGGGGTGCTGGAGTAGGGAAGCATGTAAAATGACTGGTTTTATTTTACTGATGGTATCTGAAATTTTAAACTAATAATTTTTAAGGCATTCCTAAGATAACAGCTCTTTGGAATACTAAAGAAGTCCATTAAAAAACAAAACAAAACAAAAAACCAAACAGTTCAGAGAAGAGAATGAGGCACATTTCCAGAAGAGGATGGATTCTGGGCATAGGAGGTTTCATCGGGACTCCCTGGTGTGAATGCTACCTCTTACAAGTCTCCACACCCTAGTTTCAACAGTGCCCTGCCATCACCTAAGCTGCTTCAGGATGAGGCCTGCAGAGGGAAGGCTTAGCACACTCACTAACCAGCATGCACCCTGCTGAGAGAAGGCTCCTCTTTACATGCAGTCTTTTTATCTTATAACAATCTCAGAGAAATTTAATTTTTTCTCTCTTTACCTGTATACTATCTCAAGACAAGACTTCCTGAAACACACCTTACCCTAGCTTTGATATTATTATGCAACATTTTCTTGGTGCTAACATTTGTCTTTACCCCAGTACCTTACTTAAAAGCAGTATTCTTCTTCAAATGCTCTAACTGTGAATCCTGAAACACAGATTTAAAGTGGCTGCCAGAAATGGGCAGCACTCTCATACGCTCACCACATAGCCACTGCTCCTATACGTCTGTAAGCATGCCCTAATGCAGTGGTTCTCCACCTTCATAATGCTGTGACCTTTAATACAGGTCCTCATGGTATGGTGACCCCAACATAAGGTCATTTTTACTGCTACTTCAGAACTGTAACTTTACGAGTTGTAATGGAAATATCTAATATGCAATCCCTGTGGGTGAAAGCACTGCCCTAGTGGTTCCTGATACAATGAATAGTGAGCCTTCACATAAACATGGAAGACAGCCAACCATTTTAAAACTGTTCTTAAAAATTAAGACTTTATTTCTTTGTGTTTCCTTTCATTTTACCATCTTACTTTTATCATAATGTTCCAAGACAAAATGAAATTTCCAGGTGAAAGTTCCTTGTATTTAAAGCTAAAATTAATGTGAAAATAGTTTTTAAGGAAGAAGGAAGCTGAGGGGACAGAGCATCTTACTTTCTATTAACTGCCTTTCAGTGAGAGAAGCCTTTAATTAAAACACAACATCAATATTTAAAAATAGCTAAACGAGTGAAAAAGGCCAGATCAACTTACCACCGCACTTTGGGTTTGGACAATTGCTGGCAGAGCCCAAGTATCTAAGAAGATTCCCAGGAAGATCATAGGGAGTGTAAGAAATACTTCGGATCTTAATGGTCCTTGCAGCTAATTCCAGAAGAGTTGGAGGGTCATACGTTAAATCTCTAACAAAACGGACCACCAATGGGTTTCCTCGTAAACTCAACTCTTCCAGGTGAATAAGATTGAGGATCTCTCGAGGCAGGTACGTCAGCAAGTTATTGTGTAGACTGAGGGATCGAAGCGAATGCAGCCTAGAGTGAACGCCATGCAGAAACCAAAGGTCATGGATGAGTAACACAGTAGACGTTATACTTACATACATTTCTATATGTACAAACATGTCTGTGTAAACACAGGGTCTGAACTTCCCATATGAATTAACAGGATTAAGGTCAATAAATGAAAAATCAAGTATCTAGAACCAGCTCAGGATACAGTTTTAAAAATGCCATCAAAGACTATCCCCCTGGGACCTCAAGAGTCCTGAAAACATTTACAAAGTATTTTGGGTCCTAGCTGAGATAAACAATAGATTTAAAGACACTAGAGGGAATATTATATTACTTATACAATAAAAAGATTTTACATACACTATGAATAATGATCCTTTTCATTACAAAGCCACATCAGGGCAGGAATGCTTATGATCAAATACAAACTGTCAAGTTCCACAAGACCCAAGGAAAGCCATGCCAAATTACTACTCTATTTTCTCTCTCGTTCCCTGAAGCCCTTTCTTTCCAGTAACAAGAAGAAAACTGAATGGTTGGACCAATCAATAAAGCCTGTGCCTTGCAGGCACAAGGACTCAAGTTCATTTGTGAAAATGCCAGCTTAATTAAAAAAAAAAAAGTCAGGTGTGGTGCACACTTGTCCCCCCACACTGAGGGGCAGTTCCCTGGGGCCCTGGCCAGCCGGTTTAGCCTCCTGGTAAACTCCAGGCCAACGAGACACCTCCTCCCCCATCTCAAGGAAGCGAATGGAGCCTAGGTCATGTTCACATGCAAGTGAACACAAGCATGCGCACTTGCACCTACCTGGGTGTGCACACACTCAGAGCTGAGCAAACATTTTGAGGAATAAACCAGAGCACTTAACTGTAAACTATTCAGCTCATAATGAGCTGCAGAGCTGTTAATGCCAACTTTTTTTGAGACTTCCTATTTTTCTTTTCCATTTAAACTGAGGTCTTACTTGTAGTCCAAGTTGGTCTTGAACTTAAGGTTTTCCTGTTTCACCTCCCTAGTGCTGAGATTACTGGAAGAGTCTTAATTCCTTTCAGCGGTTCCTAAGCACAGATGTCTGTTGCTATGGCCGACTACTCACTGTGAGAGCTGAGGAGGCACACTTTGGATCTTGTTGTCACACAACACCAAGTAATTCAGAGAAGGCAGATTTGCTAATTCTGGTGGGATTTCTTTAATGAAGTTTCCTCCAAGGTATAAACATTCTAAACTGCAAAAGCAAATTTAAAAAAGGTAAATAAACACAGGCTGGTCAAGAGAGTCCATTGTCTCTACTAGAGTAAACGCAGTTCATCCACTCACTCACCAAATGTCTTACTCAGGATCTGCGATGTGCCAGGCGTATCCCGGAAAGAGAATGCAATCCCCAGGGAGCTTATACCATATCTTGTCAGACAAGACACTGCATGCCCGTGAGATAATTCCTATTTTGGATACTAGTATAGCAGCCTACTCTCCCCTCTTAAAGCCGTTGTTTTATTTTACTTGTGTGGTTTGCTCCACCTCACACCATACTCCTTGCCAATACTTTAATTTAAAAACAAAACAAAACATCTGACGGTGTGAAAAAGGTACCAATCTGTGCTTTCTATCTACAGATCTGTAGTTTGCTAAACAGTGAAATTTAGTCTCAGCTTTCTGTGTTCCTGGTCACTTAAGATCCTCAAAGCATCTCATGTCTAGACCATTTGCCAGTTTTCTCAAGGGTTAGACAATTTCCATCACTTTGGCGAAAGCTTTGCTGTTAAGTATGTGTTCTGCATAGCTTTGTTTCTTTGTGGCCTACTTGTGTTTTTATATGTATTAAAAGCATTCAAGCTGGCTTTGTAAAAGGACCAATTCAAAAGCTTTGGCCTGTCATTTACCTTCTTACTGGATGCTAGTCTCCTTTATAACCACACTGTTCTCTTCAGGTTTCTGTCAGTTCTGTTGCTGTGATTTGCTCCCTATCTACAACAGTTACACTGCAGACACAGTCAAGCTCCTGACCCTAGACCTTCCAGTTGGAGTGTTACTTAACTCTTATGAAGCATGTCTCTTTGTCCCTTTAAGTCCATTTTGCTTTAAAATCCCCTTCCCAGATCATCAATGTGCTCCAGCTTTTGTTGTTACTGTTAGCATTTGTTACTAGCACTGAGCTGTTATGGTCATCTGTGGGGCCCCCTCCCATGTGTTCACTGTGAGCTTGTTCCCAGCTGGTGGAAGCAGGTCACTAGTGGCAGGCTGCTGAAGGGTAATGCTCAGTCCCTGGTTCTCGCCATCTACCATGTAATAACCAACCTCTGCCACACATTCCTCCTTCAGCTGAGCTGCTTCTCATGCCTTCCCACCACAGGAACTGACTGTCAGTTCTTTCCTCAAGTCACTTCAGTCAGGAATTTTGTTACTGTGAAACAAAAACATCAAGGCAACTACTAAGCAATTAACAGGCAGGTGGGATTCGAGTAGAAAAGCTCTCAGGCAATCAGGGAGCAGAGCGAACCAGGGACTGGGTACCACCTTCAAAGCCCCATTCAGGTTTTAGATGGGGCAATACAAGATTTCATCATGATACTCAGAATAGGCTGCAACTTAAAAGTTACAAAATATTTATTTCTAGAATTTTACATGTAATATTTCTGGGCCACAGTTGATTGTACGTAATTGAAACCCAGTAAAGACATATCATTAGTTGGTGTGGGAGACTACTGTACATTTTTTCTAAGATTTTTAACTGAATTTTCGTAAGTGTCCATTTTAAAACTTTTCATTGAAAAGTTCCTTTCTTGCCTTCTGAGTCAGGCAACACATTAAGTCGTTTACTGGTGGCTCCCTATCACAGACATTCCCACAGATATAATTACTCTGCCTTTTATAAGCTCACCTTCTGTGTTTGCTATGTGGTGATTTTAACAGTGTATCAATGGTATTCTTTCTATTTCTGATTCTGTAAAGCTTTTCAAGTAGTGTCCACTATCCCCTTTAACCAGTTAGACAAAAATGCTTTTCCCTTCTTCAGTTTAACAAAGTATATTGAATATAATTTTATACATATATACATGCTCCAAACTATGTGTTTAAAGAAAAATGGAATTAAAGTGAAAAAGGATGGCACAGATGCAGAAAACATGCATGCACACGCAGACAAAAAAAAAAAAAGGCTTCTTGAAGTAACATCCCTGTATTGTCATTTATCTTCAAATGCTATCTCCTTAAACAAGATTCAAAAGTAGTTACAGAAAGGATTTAGTTCATTTTATACTTCTAGTTAACAGTCCATCACTAACTAAGGGAAGTCAGTGAAAGAATCTGGAGACAGGAACTGAAGTAGAAGCCTTGGAGGGAGGAATGCTGCTTATTGGCTTGCTCTGTCTGCGTGCACTCACTCACTTGCGCATGTGCTCGCTCTCTCTCTCTCTCTCTCTCTCTCTCTCTCTCTCTCTCTCTCTCTCAGTAGGCTGATATTCTGACATTTATTAAAACAATGCTATGGTTTAGTAGAAACAGAAAAGAACCAATTCAGCTTGCTTTCTTGCTTTCTTAATAGCACCCAAGACGACCAGCCCCAGAGGTGGCATTACCCACAGAGAGCGGGGCCCTCCCACATCAATCATCAATTAAGAAAATGGAGGACAGGATAGTCTTGTGAAAACATTTTCTCAATTGAGATTCCTCTTCCCAAATGATTCTATCTGTGCCAAGTTGTAATAAAACTGGGCAGCAGAATAGCCCAGCACACCAGGAAAGGAGGTCAAGACGGTTTACTTCTTTTTGAGTTGTGATCAGTGGGGTCCCAGAGACCCCTAAATATTACAGGCTATTGACAGTGCTTTTGGTTATCCTCCAGATCTCGATGCTAAGACTAAATTGCTGAAGACACTATGTATATGAACCATAAACGACAGAGAGATCAAATGGGTCTTGATCAGAAGGCTTCCTCTCTATTGGCTAGCTGGAAGGTGCTATGTACGGTAGCAGAGAAGAGCAGTCTCACCTAGCACTGAACCTTCCAGGTCACAGCAAATGGTCTGAGCTTGAGTACCCCACAGACGCAATAGTGGCATGGCTGCTACAGAGTAACCAACCATGTTCTGACTGGATGTAAGGCCTCTTCCATAAAATGGAACCCATAATGGGGCAAAAAACCCTGTGGGTATGTCATAGACACTAGGGGAGAACGATTATTATTCTACTAAATGGATTAGTATTAAAAGGACTGACTTACTGCTTATAAACAAACCAGGGCTTCTCTCAATCAAATCAGTTTCTACTCTTTGAAGGAAATAGAATTAACACAGAGACCCACAATTGGTTGACATGCAGGGAATAAAAGACCCTAAGAGGAGTGTTAAGCCCTAAATTGGATATCCATGTCACATACACACCTCCAAGGCTTAGGACTCTTCAAGAGTAGGTAGAGTCAGAGATGGTGGATAATGTCAAGGAATCAGTATTTTCTAGACAGAAGAGGATCACTGCACATACAAATTCACAGCAATTGTGAAAACAGGTAAAAGACCTGTGGAAGCTCAATCCACACAAAATCCCAGCATGGAGTGGAAGAGGTGGATTCAAAGTCCTACCATTAACTGGGTTATTATGTAGGCATTTGATAGCTACCGGGATGGGGAGAGTCTGTTTCCTTTAATCGGTCAACCATACTCCAGAGCAGGCCCAACAACCAGGTGGAGCCAGGCAACACAGTATGAACTTGGTGGGTTTAAAAGAGAAAAGAAAATGAGAGAGAACTTGGAAGTTGGGTGGGTACAGAGGTGGGAGTGGACCTGGGAGGGAGGAAGGGAGACCATTATCAAAATACATTATATGAAGTTAAAGGAGGTCAACACAGGGCCACTGACATCCACGAATCCACTCTGTGACTGTAATGGGGAAGGAGTTACTTAATGCTCAGCACATCCTTCTACTGATCTTGTTGAGTTATGTCTTCCCCAGGCTATCACTGCAGTTTAGCGTTAACCTTCAGGGATCAATTCTTAGCTTTCATCACGATCCTCTTTTCTTTGATAACCACGTTAAAAAGACACCAAGAAAAGGTCACCAAAAAAAGAAGACATCGAAGGGGGAAAACATGGGAAAAGGATTCACGAAACACATTTGGCTCAGATTTAGTCTCCGAAAATCATCCTGGATGCCATACAACCCACTTACTCCAAGTTTGCTGCTCAGGGAGTAATAAATTAATCTCTTACTCAAGCAGTTTCTGAGCTACGAAGGGATAAAACCCAGTTCATTAGAAGAGATGTTGAAGTGTGAACTACTCTACCATTCAGCACTGTACAACAAAAATAAGCTTGGCTGCACAGAAGCCAAAAACATACGTTTATTTGCTGATGAATCCTATATGAACAGAATTTATATTCATAATGGCCTGATTTAGATCAGGGGAATGAAGTCAATCATAAAAATAAACAAGAGTTCCAGCATCCACTTACTTGTTATTTTTTTGGAAGTCTTTTTTTTTTAATTTAAAATTTTGCCACTAAGGGAAGGGTCATTAAGTAGAGTGCACAGAGCTCATCTAAGACCTCCAGGAGGCCCGGAGAGACCAGGGGTGCATGCAACCAAGATGTATTCTTCTTCACGGAATGCTGCCAATGGAGGGGAGTTTCTGTGGCACATATATGCTGTGTACCTTTTAAAAACTGCTCTTCTCACTGTTCTTTACAAGGACAGAATCTTCTTCATGTGCCAAAACACTGGACGTGGCTCAAGCAGTGGCTCTCGCCTCGCGTGTGGAAGGTCATGCAGTCCACCCTTAGCACCAGGAAGGGAGGGGAGGAGCAGAGCCGCACACTACAGCATACACTACATGACAGGCTGGGTAAGTTACACAGATTTTGGAAGAACATGATGTTCAAGAGGGTTCAAGTGACTGTAACAGCACCTCTCCATTTCCCACCATTAACGATCATTTCAGAATAGTCAGCAGTCTTTGAGAACTGAATCACTGAACTCTCTCACTGTGGCCATGATCTGGCCTCAAGCAACTCATTCACATGAAATCTCAGCTTCCTCATCCTTGAAAAGAAGGAAATGAACTAGGTCATGGTCAAAGCTGCTTCTTTCTCTCGGAGTACAATTCTGCAATGAGCCTGTTGGCCTGTACCCAAATAGAATCTAAACCTTTGTGATTCCTGTTAGTACAGAAATAAAGCACAGGGCTGAACAACAACAAAATCAGGATGCAAAAAGTCTCATAATATATCAAGTCACAGACACAGTGACTAACAGCCTGGAGTAGCTGTTATCAGTACAGAAATCAGGTCAACCAGGTGACAATGGCCTGATCCATTCCTCCGAATCCCCTATGCCCCAGAGCAGAGCCTAGACACTCGAGTCCTAGCTGGCCACTATGGAAAATTCTTTGATTTGGCATCAGAGACCCCAGAATTCAAATCCAGTGCTACTACTTAATGGGTTTGTGATCTTGAGACCTCATTTCTCTGAGCCTTTGTTTCTTCCTCTAAAAATGGAGAGTGTCTCATCTTAGAATCATAGAGAACGTTGGCACATCTAAGACAGGGCCAACCCACTGCATATTTTTAAGTTTTTAAGTGGAATTGTGCTTACTTCTCTTTCCATGTGATGGAGACAATACTCTCCAGGGGTTCCTCTTAATATACTGGGATTGAAATAAAAACTACATGTTAAAATTAGAGGAAGCAGGGGTTGGGGATTTAGCTCAGTGGTAGAGCGCTTGCCTAGCAAGTGCAAGGCCCTGGGTTCAGTCCCCAGCTCCGAAAAAAAGAAAAGAAAAAAAAATTAGAGGAAGCAAAGCCTGTCCAGTGAACATAAACCCCCTTAACCGTCCCACACCCTACATTTCCTAGCACTCCTGTTGTAGGTTACCATCATTCCTAGTCTACCACAATGGCCTCCTAACCAGCCCCCAAATGCCCTCATCTTCAGACCCTCGCCACTCCACAGGAACAAGACAAGTGTGCACTCAGAATGCAATGCACACTATGGAAGCCCTCAAAATGGGATGCCCTGAGTGGCCCCGGAGTTTCTTCTGCCACCTTCCAGGGCAGTGCTCATCTTTGATCAGTTAGGAATTACTCTCCTCCTAGCCCCTGGGCTTTCACATTCACTCTTCTGCTTACTGGGGTCGGTCCGACGGCTCACACCTAACCTTCACTGTTACTTCCTTCAAATAAATCAGATGGCACTGACTCAAGGACCCAAACAGGTCAAACCCCTGTTGTTCTGTCTCAGGGTACTAGCCTCAGAGCTTAGGAAAATGTCGGACACACCAAGCACTCTGTAAACATCTACGGAGGAGCAAATTAGGGGACACTGTGTCCAGAGGCCTCATTTGGCAAACAGGAAGTGCTAAGTGGCCAGCGGAAGGAAGGATGAGATGTGAAGAAAAGGTCTTATTTCCAATCAATGTTTTCCCTGTGAACTCGAAGGTTCTTTCTAGCTCCACATTCTTTTATCTTGGCTAATCCAATAAAGGAGCTGAAACTATTTAACAAGTGGAAGATAGTTTCTTGTTGTTTTACTTCCCACTCCCCTGCAGGACACCTTAGGGCACTTCTATTACCCTTTTCTGTACCTCCCTACTCCAGTACACTCTACATTACTGACTAAGCTTAGAAGAGGTAGACAGTTCCTGTAAAGAAGGAACTATATTCAATAACATAAATACAATGGAGGGGCGTGTGACATACAGAGGAAGTACAGTTTGGCGTTAATTGTCCTGGGAACAGTTAAAAAAGGGGGGGGGGACAGAAAAGACTCCTAAGATAAGATTTTGAAATGTGAATAGTTCCTCAGGGTCAAAGGAAGGGCAGCATGAAGAGGTTTTGCCCGACCCCACCCAATACAAGGACAAGGGCTGCTTTCTATAAAAGGGGGGAGTGCAAGGCTCACTAACTCCACAAATGGTACTTTGGCTACGGCTAAAAGGGGCTAACTGGAAATAGAATAAAAACCAAGTAGGCCAGAGCACTTCCTACGCCACGTTAAATGCCACTTTGATGCAAACGCGTGCAAAGCCACGGAAGACTTCCCAGTAAGAAATCGCCCACCTCTGTTACTGGGCGCCCACTTGGCTCCCTCACTAGACTCAAGAAATAAGGCGAAGTCTTTTTTTTTTTTTTCCTATTCTTTTTTTCGGAGCTGGGGACCGAACCCAGGGCCAGCACTCTACCACTGAGCCAAATCCCCAACCCCAAGGCGAAGTCTTAATAAGGCTTAGTGGCGCATGTTTTTAGTCGCAGAATTTGGGAGGTAGAGGCAGGCGGATCTCTGTGGGTTCGAGGCTACCCTGGCCCTGGTCTACACAATGAGTTCCAGAGTTCATTGGGGGCGAGTGGCGGGGGTGGGGGTACAGGTAGGGGTGCGGCGAAAATGCCTCAAAGACCTGCATAGGCCAAACACAACCCAAAGGCCACCACCCACTCAACCTTAGACGCTAAGCGGCGATGGCTCGCCAGTAGCACCCCCTCCTCCGCCCTTCAACACGGTGCCACGGAGCTCGGGCCACCGCCCGGCTCCCCAACCCCCCCTCCCAATCCCGTCTCGCAGCCACTCACCTCTGCAAGTTCTCGATCTCGGCGGGGATGCTCTGCAGCTGGTTGCCTCCCAGGCTGAGGGTCTGAAGCGCGCGCAGCTCCAGCAGCGAGGCCGGCAGCTCCTGGAAGCAGTTGCCGCTGAGGTTGAGTACCTGGAGGCTGCGGCAGAGCGGCGACTGGCCCAGGCCCTTGGGCAGCGAGCCCGGGCCGCCGAGCCGGTTGTTCCTGGCCAGCAGCGTGCGCAGGCCGCTCAGCGTCAGCAGCTCGGGTCCCAGCGCCGTGAGCGCGTTGCCGCTCACGTCCAGGAGCTGGAGGTGTGGGAAGCCGCTGCCCAGCGCCCGTGGCAGCGACGTCAGACGGTTATACGGCAGCAGCAGCCGCAGCAGCGCCTCCCGTGAGCCGCGCCGCTCCTCCGCGCGCGCCTCCAGCTCCGACTCCAGCGCCTCGGCCGACACGCTGAGGCGGGACCAGTTGAGTTCGGCCTCCCCGAGCGCGGCCTCCTCCATCCCGCCGGACCCCAGGCCGCTAGCCGAGGCGGCGCGCCCCGGAACCTGAAGCGAGCGCCGCGTCGGAAGTGGCGCGGGGCGGCCCGGCCCGGGCGCTCACCCCGCGGGGTGGCCGAGTCACGCGATGTCCAGCGCGGGGTGCGCGCGCCGCTCGGGGGCAGGCTCCTCCTCACGTGGCGCGCGGCGCGGCCTGCGCAGCGGAGGCCTGGTGCTCACTGGATAGTCTGAGGGAGCTAGGCTCGCCCGGGCGTCGCGGACCTCACGTAGCGAGCCGGAAGCCTGAGGCTCCCCAGAGCGGGCCGCTCGCTTTTTATATTCGGGTGCCCCATGGCCTTGGCCGCCAGAGTAAACAGCTCCGGGGCTGATGATCCGGCCCGAAGGCCGACGCGTCACGGGGCGCCGCCTCCTTTGTTCTCACTTGAGACAGGGCCCCCATTTCTGCCGGATCCAGAGAGAGCAGCCATGACTGGAACGTAGCCCGAGAATTTAAGTCTGCAGGAGAGCGGACTGGTGACCCACGCCCCTAGTCCCCACTCCGAAATGTTGAAGTGTACTGAGTTTGAGGCCAGCCTGACCTATATAGCGAGTACCAGGCTAACCAGGGCTACAAGGGAAAGAACAAAGGCCTCTTCGAAGCTAAAGCCAAAGGCAGAGAGATTGCAGTCGCCCCATCTGGAAAACTTGCTTAAAGTTTTCCTTCCCTTCCTTACTTGCCCTTTGTCTTTTAAAGTAGTAGCACTGTCTACAGAGCAAGTTCCAGGATAGCCACAGCTATGCAGAGAAACTTGTCTCAAAAAACCAAAATAACAAAAGCAATGTGTGTCGAATAAGAACTTTGCTCACATCCATTACAGAATCACTCCTGTGGGCTTTGGTCTCTCGTGGGAGCAGATAGAGGAGGTCCCTTGATTTGAGCTAGTTTACACTGAGCTCAGATGGAGAAAGCATTCAGAGAGTCCTAGATAGAATTTAACTGGGAAATTCTTGACTCTGGCCCTAATTCACTAATTCCAGTAGATGTATTTTCATCCTGATCCCATTTCAATTTCAACCTTTTCTGAGATTACATTTTGTAATTTTAAAGTCATTAATGGAAATGAGAGAACTACTTAGCGTTTCTTACTGAGCTTAAGTACAAGAAAGTCACAAGGTTATGTGGTAACCAGTGGGATTAAATTGCTTTTTTCCCTAAAGAACATAATCTCATGTCCTCGGTTTTGTAGATGAGAGACTTCATGTTTCTTCACAGCTAAGCTTTATGGTTGAGTTGACTTGGAAGGATATAGTTTGTTAGTTTAACAACCCATGGGTGGAATTAAAAAATGTGTGCCAGGCACAGTGGTACCTGCTTTTAATCTCAACTCTCAGGAGGCAACGGTAGGACTATCTCTGAGGGTCAGCCTGCTCTACAGTTTTAGGAGAGAGAGAGAGAGAGAGAGAGAGAGAGAGAGAGAGAGAGACCGTGTCTAAAAATAAATAAATCTGCAAGTGTCTTGAAGATATCTGATCAAAATAATATTCTAGAAGGAACCCTACTGTGATCAAGAATACTTAATGCCTTAAAAATGTGTACCCTCGATAAAAACAACAATTAAACAGTAACAATGTAAAATGAGGAAAAGGGCATCAGAAAAAGCTAAAATTACACATCAGGCAATAGGGAAAAGATGATCTCAATAATAGACATTGAAGCTAAGCAGAAAGTCCTGAATAGGACAGAAACTCCCTTTTTAATAAACAGTGAAGGAAAGAGGGTAGAAAATGGAGCTGTAGCAAAGAGACGCAAACTGATAAATTTTAAGTATACTGCTTGAAGAGTTGAAGGATGGCCTACTTTAGTAAGAATTTGAATTATCAATAACTGTTGAATTTGGGATAGATGTGAACAGATCACGGAACAGAAACTGTCTTCTAAAAGTTGAACATGGCGTTGTTTTTTGAAGCTATAACAAGCTATCAATATCAATGTAAACAGTGTATCTCCTCAATCAGAATCGGCCTCTGTGGAAAGAAAAGGACTCTATTTTCATTATAGGGCGCACAACTCCTATATTGAATTCCCTGCCATTCACTGTTGATAATGCTCCCCATTGTACCTTTGCCCCTTCAATCCACCCTCACTCTCCCTTGCCCCCCCCAGCAACCCTTCCCTCCTGACAACCCATTTCTGGTTCTCATGTTATACGCACTATGTTCTGCATGAGGGTTGCAGTGTTTGATTTTTTTTCTCATTACCTCTCCCTTTCAAACAAAATCCTTCTTCCTTCCACTCAGTCCACACACACACACACACTCACACACATACACTCACACACATACTCTCTCTCTCTCTCTCTCTCTCTCTCTCACACACACACACACACACACACACACACACACACACACACCCCTACCTATATTTGTATCTTTTCTACATGTGGAGAGAGATAGATTTTAAAATCTATATCAATGTATGAGAGTAATGTGGGACATTTGTCTTTCTGAGTCTGATTTATTTCCCTTTAATTTCTTTCAGATAATTTTCACTGATTGGACTAGTGCATCTGACTCTCCTGGCTGGTTCATTCTCTCTCTCTCTCTCTCTCTCTCTCTCTCTCTCTCTCTCTCTCTCTCTCTCTCTCTGGTTAGGTTGGGTCGAAAGGTCCCTGATAGGAACACCTCCTTTACGACTGTATCTCCAATCCCCCAAAGTGCCTCAGCTTCTGAGTTGCACTATATTTAAAAACGTTTTTAATTAAAAGCAGACCAACGTCTATTAAGCATCTCCATTTATCAAGAACTTGACACTTAGTTTTATTTTCTACGTCAGATAAATTACATTTTAACCCCATTTCAGAGGGGGAGGAAACCTAAGCTAAGAAGTAAAGAGTAAATGTCTTGTATGACATAAATAGTGACAGCCGTTGTAGAAATTCAGCCTTACATCTGTGTGACTCCAAAGTCCGTGACCTTTAAATTACGACACACTGCTTCATTGAACCTAGCCCCTGTGCTTTTTTCCCTCATTCAGAATGATAAGATTTTTCAGATAGTGACTAGACAGAATTTCAAAAGCCATCTCCCTACTTATGGCAAAATATTGTGATTATTAGAATCATAGGGACTTTATAGAGATTGGGAATTCTGCGCATATCAGACACCAGCCAGAGTAGACCAAAATTTAGTTGGCAAGCATCTAGTTGAAAACAAAATTTGAGGTGCTACGCTTTTGTTGTGTGGCCCTACTTTAGGACCACAGTTGATCAGAGAGGTCATCTGTAGACTGCCTGGAAGATCATCATTTGAACAACACTGACAGAACGAAGGCATTCAGAAGTGTGTACATGTGCGCATGTGTGCAATTCCCATTCTCTTTTAGGAATTTAACCCAAGGAACCCAGGGGGAAACCATGGAAGCAGACTGGAAAGAGACACAGAGAGTTCCAGTAATTTTTGCCAGTTGTGAAACTTATGTGCAAAGACTTGCTGATATCAAGGGCTACCATTGCCTATCAGATGAAGGTCAAATGCTCAGAGTGGAACACAGGGTTTGGAATTACTTCCACTGCAGAATCCCTTTCATTTTGGTTTCAATATACCCCTAGGATAGATTAGAGCCCTTTCATCTTCCTATCACTATAGTTCAAATATAAAAAGAACTCAGTGACTCAGGACCAGGCACAGTAGTGTACTACTTTAGTCCTAGCGCCCAGGAGGCAGAGGCAGGTGGATCTCTGTGAGTCTGGGCACAACCTAGTGTACATACTGTGTTCTAGGCTGGTCAGGGCTACATAGTGACCCTGTCCAAACAAACAAGCACAGAACAGTGGTTCCCCATTGAGACAAAACTAAAGGTAGGTAAAACGCTAGCAATTCCACTTATCTTTTAATTATCATTTCAGTGGGTGTACAAAAATAATGTAATTCCTCACGCTAGCATACATAATCATACGTAGTCGTTGTACTTTTGCTGGAGACTGGAGTATGTGAGTGCATCCTAAGAAGTCAGCCTCTGTGTTTCCAGGGGGCTCAGAGTGAGTTTACGGACGGTTAAAAGTCGGTTCAGTTAGCAGCAGCTCACCTCCAGCTTCAGTTTGTTCTTGCTGGAGAACTGATGGGTTGAGTGGTTTGCTGTACGCCTTTTCTCACGCAAGTCTTCCCTATTGATGGTTGGACTCTATTTCGAAAACCCAGGTGATACCATGATCTTTCTGCATGTGAGTATCTTTGGCTGAGTATTTATTAGTACTACATGATACCACCACTGGGTCTACTTCATTTTAAGCATTTATTTTCCCCATCTAAAACCTGGGCTTGAGTGACTCTATATCTTCTTATTTTAATTACTTGCCTAGCCTGTATTTCATAACTAAATTGACATTGTTTTGAGGAGACAGCATCTCACTATGTAGCTTGCTTTAGCTGTCCAGACACTCACTATATGAATTTAGCCTTGAACTCACAGAAATCCACCTGTCTCTGCCTCCCAAGAGCTGGGACTAAAGTCATGCAACATCGTGGCTGGCCAATTTCATTCTTATGTTGAGTTTCCATTGAGTCTTAACTCAATGGCAAATGATCTAAAATAAACTCCCAACTTATTAATTTACAAATACTCATTGATCAGATTGTTATGAAATATAAATGCAGCAGTGGGAGTAAAGGGGTACCTGGCAGGCCCGTGCCAAGGTATCCCCCTGAAAAAAATCACACCACGTGACAGACCTGATGAAGTTTATTGTGGAGGAAGGGGAGGGAGTGGGAACCTGGGAAAGGAGTAGAGGCAGAGAAAGGGACAGAGAAGGAGAGAGAGTGAGGCTGGCCTGGGACCCATGGGAACAGAGAAAGAGAGTGAAAGAAGGGGGCTAGGACAGGGAGCGGCCCTCTTCATAAGCTGCTGTACCTGGGTCACACCTGGAGGGAATGATGTAAGCTGTTGCTAGGCAGCTGTTGGGAGGTACCTAGTTGTCTGTATGTGAATATACATTGAAAAGTATAGTTACTAAAAATAGCGGCTGGAGAGACGGCTCAGCAGTTAAGAGCATTGACTGCTCTTCCAGAGGACCTAGATTTGACTCCCAGCACCCAAGTGTCAGCTCCTTATCACCTGTAACTTCAGTCCTGAGGGCTCTGGTGCCTTCTTCTGGCTTCCAAGGGCACAGACAGACATACAGGCAAAATACCACACACATTTTTTTTTTAAATTAAAAAGGTAACATTTATTGGTTCCAAGTGCCATATACTGTCCTATGGACTTTGTGATCAATATTTTCCTCAATGTCATCTCCAAACTATAGATTAGACAGTATTAATACCATTTTACATACATTAGAATCAAGATGTGGGAGAATTTAACTTTCCAAGTTACAAGATATGATGAAGCTGGGTGGTAACACAATGGGATTTTACTTAGAGTAGTCATAATTTTTTAAAACATTGCACCACCGCCTGGCTTAGTTACTATTCTGTTGCTGAGATAAAACACCATGACTGACAATGTATAGACAAAAAAAAAAAAAAGGACAAAAAATGTATACACAAAAAAAGTGTAATTTGGCTTACACTTTCAGTCCATGTTATCGGAGCAGAGGTAGCAGGTAGCCCCAGCTGAGAGCTCACATCTCGGAAACCAGGAACCCTAAACAGGAAAACCAAAGACAGCACACTAGAAAGGGTTCATGGCTTTTGCAACCTCAAACCTCAAAACCCACCCCCAGTGACATACTTCTCTCAGCAAGACCACATCTCCTCGGCCTACCCAAATAATGTCACCAACTGGGAATTAAGCATTTAGGTATCCAAGAATATGGGAAAATATCTCAATTCGAAACACCACGCTGCCTTTAAGTGCATAGGACTTCCTGCGTAGGAATAGAAAGACAGCACAGATCATGGAAAACAATGCAATTTTAGAAGGAAACAAATATCTGCATATCACCTGAGCACAGGAAAAGATGATAAACATTGTTAGTCATCTGGGAAACATGAATAAAAGCCACAATGATCTACTCATGCCCACCGAGAAAAGGTAAAATAGCAACCAGTGCTGTGCATGTGTGAACAATGGGCTCACAGGCTATGATCTGTCACACAGGCTGACGGTGGAAATGAAAAATGGATTAGTCACTTTGGAAACCCACCAGGACAGTCTGAAAAGGCTTAAGACAGGAGTTACATGACCTAGCAGTCCCAGTCTCAGGAATATACCAAAGAGAACATACAAAAGGAAAGACATCCCAAGCATGCACACATGAACGTTTATAATAGCAATATTCATGGCAATGGAAAACTGGAATCAACCCCCAATCCAGAAATGGATAGAGGATTGATCAAATGTGATCCACCCATACAGTGAGTGGAATACTGTTGAGCAAAGAGAAGTTAATACTTGTTACTCTCGAAGACATTATGCTAATCTATCTGTGAAAGAAGTCAGTCATACATGAGCACAAAGGGTATGTATGATCCTTCGTGACTCCCAGCTGGAGGCTACCTGCAGTTCTTGTCACCATGTTATCTGCCCTGCTACAAAGAGTGCTAACAGATAGACGGGCTTACTCTCATCCTGGACTATTCTGAGGGTCAGGCTGCAGTCGACCCAGTTAAGACGGGATAATAGTAATTCAGGGGTTTGTGGATGGGAGAGAGAGAGACAGATGCCTTAATAAAGAACTTTCCATTACTGAATGTGAGTCTGTGTGTTAACGGATGAGGCTTCAGTAGGACACGATCTGTACTTACTGACGAGGAGGAGACTAAGGGAGAAGTCTCCTTTGCTCACTCCTTTCTGGATGGTCATTCTCGTACCACAGGATGTGTGGAACATTCGTCACTCTTATTTTCCCACTTATAGTCCTGGCTATAATGTAATAGAAAATCTCACTAATCCAGGAACCTGTAATGAAAGTACGAGAGTTGAAGCCCCACAACCCGGAAATAACCAGTGCTAGTATCGTGATGACATATTTTCCTTCTTCCATGAGCACACAGTTTCCCCTCACAAGGCTGACATCATACACCATGTGCATTTAAACCTTTGTACTTTGTTTATTTTCCACCCAAATTATACAGCAAATATTTCTCACGTACTACTTTATTAGACTTCAAAATTTTGACTTAAAAAATGAGTTTAGAACAAGTGGCCAGCAGGGGTTTACAGTTTTCTTTTTAGTTCTCATCACGACCCCTGGAAAGACT
Source organism: Rattus norvegicus (assembly GCF_021556685.1). Taxonomy (NCBI): domain Eukaryota; kingdom Metazoa; phylum Chordata; class Mammalia; order Rodentia; family Muridae; genus Rattus; species Rattus norvegicus. The sequence continues at coordinate 76,620,100 of NC_141544.1, forward strand.
TTAAAGCTAACAACTACAGCTGTAGAAATACTGTCTTCTCACAGTTCCTTACTGAACATCTGTGGCAACAGATTGGTAATAGCCGTGCCTCCCAGCCCTCTCCCTGAGGACTGCAACACAACTATCCCTTTGAAGACCTGCTGGTCCCGCCTCACTTGCTTCTTACCTGGCTGATCAGAGAAACCAGCTGGCATACAGGTAAGTTCTTTGCCTAAAGTGAATGCCTATTTGAGAGGAATGGCTGGTCAGTCAAGCATCTCACAGCGTAACTGAAGTGTTGAGGTGTCTACTCCGACTGTGTCAGGTCCCCTAACAATCATGTTGCCACAGCGATGGTTCATAGACCTCTCTGTGGTTTTTCTGCAAACCAGACAGACCACTGGAGGCAAGGCCTGACTTCTTGGCTGGAATTTTCTGTTTTAGATTAATGGGCTCTCATTAGTACTAGTTAATTAATCTCTTTCGTTTGATTGTTTTGAGTCTTGTGGAGCGATTGTTTTATTTCCCCCCACTATGGACAGTGCAACTTTGTCAAAATAAAAATTAAGCCAGATTCATTTAGTTCTATTAATGAATATTTATTGGATCTAAAATATATGAACTACTTTGGTAGATACTTTAAATAAGAGGAGTGCCTAGTTCCATTCTTGAGGAACGATCGGCCTGGTAGATCTGTAGTTAGATGTGAGCATAAACAGTTATAAGGCAAAGTAGATAAGTTGAAGGTGATTTCAATATTCTCGTCTAGTAAAAATTATTTTACATTAAACCCACGTTCCCGTTAGGATCACTGAAAACAAGCTTTATTTTTTTTATTTTATTTATTTATTTATTTATTTATTTATTTATTTATTTTTTTTTTTTTGGTTCTTTTTTTCGGAGCTGGGGACCGAACCCAGGGCCTTGCGCTTCCTAGGCAAGCGCTCTACCACTGAACTAAATGTCCAACTGAAAACAAACTTTATTAATGGGTACAAGAATTACACAGCGGTGCAGAGGGCAGAGGAGCTGCAGAGGGGTGAAAATTCTGCTTACCTGGGGTCGAAGGCAATCGGAAAGCCCGGGAGTCTGTCTTTCTTAATCATGAAAAGCTTTCGTGTCAGAAAGAGTTGATAAAATCTTGTTGAGTTATGAAAAACACTTTGTATTTTTAGAACTTTTCCTCCATGACATTTGGCAATAGCCCTGGTAGCTGTTATCTGTCATATTACCCCTTAAATGATATCAGTAATAATCCAGGCAATGGTGTGTGTGTACGGGTGTGTGCATGTGTATGTGTGTATGTATGTATGTATGTATGTATGTATGTGTGCACCTTTATGTGCGAGTAGTTCATGTGTGTGCATGTGTGTGTGCACATGTGTGTGTGCATGTGTGTGTGCACATGTGTGTGTGCATGTGTGTGTGTGTGTGTGTGTGTGTGTGTTGTGTGTTGGGGGTATGGCACCATGATGCTGGGATGTGTTAGTGGAACTTAAAGTGTGGAGAAATAATTAGAAATGAAGCCAAGTGGGAGAGGCTGGACCCGGTTTGAGTGTTGGGTGTCTTTATCTACACACAGATGTACTTCTGTGTTAGAACTCCTCAAATGGTGGGGTGGAGTGACTTAGTTGACATTCACACATGGAGTACAAGTGAGAGAAACCTATCTGTTGGGGGCGCCTTCACTTGGTCTGGAACATACAGGTTGGCTGTGGCTGTGACTGTGGGCCTGGGTTTTCTGTTAACTGAAGCAAATTTCTACCCTTTATTCCCCACAGAATGGCTTTCTTTTTGGTGTGGGTTAGCCTACTTCTACTTCTTCATGGTGCAGGTGAGTGATTTTTCAAAAACTTTGAATTTCTGAAACCATTTTGGAGATCGTGAGGACAGCGATTAAAAAAATAATGAAAATAAAAATGACCAACCAAGCGCATGACTTAATCTCTTCAAATCTCAGTCTTGTTATTTGCTAAATATGAAAGACAAATATCATATTTGCCTCACAAAACATGACGAGATGGGTGGGAGAGTACAATATACATTCTGTAAAAGATCATTAATTCTGTTTTAGTGAGAAACCCCTCCCTCCAAATTTGATTTGTCCGTTTGGAGCCGTAGCCACACCATTAACTTTATCACCATGTTTAGTGCAATCTTCCCAACAGAAATGAAAACACACTCAGAACCCCCACCTTCAAGTGACTTTGAAAAGTTCCCAGTTTTACAGTATCAGAATATTTGGTCTTTTAAAAACTTTTTGTACTCAAGTCTGCAAAAATGTTGGCGATGGGCCAGGCACAGGTTTTGAAACTGTTAATGGAATTGATCTAACCTGAAATATATAAGCGAAGCTTATTTGGAAAAGTTTGTAAACGGCTGCTTTGTGCAGACTCTGCAAGGTAACTGTTCCACACGGTGAGCGAACACATTACAGTCCTTAAGGGGCATGCCATCTCACAGGGCCCTCTCTCAGTGGCTCTGGTCTCTGATGGGCAGCATCAGTTTGAAGCTACCTTTAGACCTCACAGATAATACAAGACTTAATACAAGCCTTGGTTCGCTGGGCAATATTTCTTGGCTTTTTTCACGTGATGATTGAGGTGCGTGCTCGTGCATGTGTCTCTGTGTCTGAGCACACATGTGAGTCTGTGCGAGTGTAGGGAAAGGGGACAAAGGCGAAGTGAGTTGACAGTCACACTACAGTGCTACCCAAGCCATTAGAAAGAATGTAGATTCTCATGAGATTGAAGAGGTTGCAGCTGCGAGCGCTAACGACATTTTATATACTGGCTGGCACTTTGAGGTTCTAGACTGTGAAGCCTTTCATTCCAAGGCTGTTAGGGGTACAGCTGTAGCAAGACCTCCTAGGTGGAATGCTAAATGCTAAGTTCAAGGAGCAGAATACATATTCTTATGGGAGAGATTGGAGTGAGTGCAGCTGTACTCATCTGTTCTCTTCCTTGTGTCCCTGTGGAAGATGACTGAGCCATGCCATATAAAAACAGTCACTAAAACCCCAAGGTATTTCACCACCGCCTGGAGCAGGTGACATCCTAATTATATACCGAGATGAAGCCGCCCGGTGCCACATGGTTAGTAAGGAGTTATTTCGAACTAAAGCTCGGATTTGTCATTTTTTTTAGACCAGGGTTTTAAAAACTGCTGTTAAAAATGTGCAAACCCATCTTTCCAGGCACGACACAACACATTCTTTCCTATGCTGTGCCCTCTATCTTGCCCTTCTTTGTATCTGTTCATCCGTTTCCTTGGTAGTTGATTTGCTCGTCAGCTTTAGAAAGAATGACTGCTGTTAGCTGAACGGGCACATTTCAGAGGGAGAGCTTTGGAACCAGAGTCCAGGGACTCAGCTGAGTCTACTGCCACCCACGAGGTGAACTGTGTGTCCCTGCATGACCCACCCTTAGGATTAGAGGGTCTGCTTCAGTGTGGATCGCAGATTAAAGTTAAATAAAGAAAAGAAAGGTCTTATACTATGTTTAGTATATTGTAAATACAAAATAAGCATAAACTGAGAGACCTCTTCCTTCTGAATTGCTACAGGTGTCTCAACTTGGAACCATGAGCAACTTGGGTTCCTGGGAACCGGGGAGGGGGTTAGGGTTAGGCAAGCTACGGTCTTTCTCTGTTGCTATTGGCAACTTCAGAATGGAAACAGTTTGAAAATATTGAGTCAGGTGCTCTGTCCTCTCTCTCTCTCTCTCTCTCTCTCTCTCTCTCTCTCTCTCTCTCTCTCTCTCTGCTACCACAGCCAGTACTCTATACCAGGCTAAAAACCCATGAGTTGTCCATGGCTGTGGTCCCCACAACCACAACCGTCAGGCCCCTGTCTGGGAGGAATTTGTGTCAGGTAGAATAGGTTAGTTTACTGCTGGATTTTCACATATTAACCATCTTTCTGACATCCCAACGCAACTTCCTAGATTACTGAAGCAGAGAGTAAAGAACAATTTCAAGATCGTTTTGACATGAAGGTTCTGGGAGTGACGCCTGCTCCCTCCCTCAGTCAGACATGTTTACATAAGGGCTGAGCTGGCAAGGGACAGAGGATGCAAAGGTTACGGCGCACAGTGCATGGGACAGTTTCCTTCTGCCAGTGAGAGCCTGGCAAGCACAGCTTGGCTTTGGAGCCAACATCCGTGGCAACACAGCTTGCCACAGGTCCACTCTGACGGGTCTACTCTGCTGTGTCATTCTATGCCTGGCAGAAGGCCGGGGCCGATCACACCCATGACAAGATTCATCTTCCTTGGGCACAATTCTCTAGCCTTCTAGTGATTTTGTAAACAGTCGGTCTCCTTCAGTAACTACCCTGTGTCACCTGTGTCACAGCGTTGTTCCTTAACCCACGCTGTGGTCAGTGGCTTTGCTAACTTTATTTCTTCTTTGGCTATCCAGTGTCAACAGAAGAGGTTCGGGTCCACCCGTTCACTGACGTGATTCTTGACTGCGAGTTCTCCTTCATAGACGGCACAGAGAACCTTGAGTTTTACTGGGAAAGAGAAGATATCATAGAAGAGTATGACGTGGAAGACCGGGAATTCTATCGATTTTTCAGGTACTACGACTTCTTTCAAGTTTTCACCAAGGTGGTCTACCAGTTTTACAACAATGAAGAGCAACTGGAAGACCAAAACGCCTTATACGAAGGAAGAGTCTCTGTGGACCACAGTGAAATCTCAGAGGGTGTCCTGTCCCTTCTACTGCAAAACGTGGATTTCTTGGACGAAGCCTTGTACAAGTGCAGCGCTGTCACCCCCAATGGGAGAGGAGAGAGTACCGTCAAGCTAATAGTGGAAGGTAAGGAACGTCTCAGGTGACATTGCCTCTGAGTCTGCTCTTGGTCCACAGGGACAGGCTCCAGACCTTCTCTCCGGGTGGTCTCGTTTTCCTAACTCAGATTACTTTATCCCTAGAGGAGTATCAATTTACTTTAGCTAAAAACGGTTTCTCTGAGGGGAAAAAAAGGTGTTATGTCTGTACCGGTGTGTATCACTCACTAATTTAACAGGAATGAACCAAAGGGTAACCAAAGCTGCACTGGTTGAATCCCAAGTGTCACACATAGCAACTGCCCCCTCCACTTCCCGCTTCTTGTCCCCACGACTCCATCCGATACAACAGTAGTCCCCTAGGAAGTGCTAAGGTCTGACACAGTTTAGTGTGAATGCCGCTGAACTGGGAATCAGGAGGCTGGAATTCTGTTCCTGGAGGACACTGGGCCTTCTCAAGGCTTTACTCTTCTCACGATTAAAGCACAGGTTTCAGAGACGGCTTCTTCAGAGCGTCGGTTTGATTCCTAGCACCTACATGGCTCACGTGGTCTGTAACTCCAGTTCCAGGTGACCTAACCACCCTCCTGGCCTCCGTGAGCGTGGTGCATAGTTACATGTGCAGACAACCCATATACATAAAATTAAAAATTTTAAATCCAAAAAGTAGTTTTAAAAACAGTGATTGGGCTGAATCCACATGCCCACAGGGACCCTTACCATCCAGTGTTGCATGAAAAACTGTCCTTTCAGACAGAAAGCCCATGGTACTGTGGGTTCTGCCAGGCTGCCTCCCTCTAGAGTAAGAGGGGAAAGAGGTGGGAAGGCAATGAAAATTGTTCCTCCGGTTTTTTTTGTGTTTGTTTGTTTTTGTTTTGTTTTGTTTTGTTTGTTTGTTTGTTTGTTTGGGGTTTTTTTGTTTGTTTGCTTGTTTCTTTTTTGAGACAGGATCTTTCTATGTAGGCCAGTCTGGCCTTGAATTCACAGTAGTCCCCCTGTCTCATCCTTCTGAGTAGGGGAAGTTACAGGAATGTGTCCCATTTATTACTTAGCTTCTGTGATTAGCCTATCAAGTCCTAAGTGGGGCTGATCTTCCGAAGTCAGGTGACATCTGGTTTATTCAGGGTGGTGTGGTCACAGACTCTTCTGTGATTCTCGTTGAGGCATCTGAGGTCAGTGGAGAGTCTGGAATGAACCCACAGGAAGAAGGAAAGGTCCTCCAAATAAAGACCGCATTAGTGAAGGCCTAGGTGGCAAGAGAGAGCCCGTGTCCTGTGTTTCTCTCATTATGCTGGGGCCAAAATTTTCTCTACAGCAGACCTCAGAACATGTTGTCTCCTTCAGGGTGAATATAAACCCTGAAGGCTTGAGCCTCCCGGGACTAAAACAAAACAAGAACTAATTATTTTGTTGTTGTTTTTTTCCCAACCAGATTCTGAAATGCCCCAGGTGAGGTTTGACAAGATGGATGATGAAGACGTGGTTACATGCACATCCAAAGGCTGGTATCTTACACCCAATGTGACCTGGTTGGACCGGGGAGAGAGGGACCTGAGTAACCACAGTACGGTAGAGATCCTGGAGGAGCAGATGAACGGCTTGTACAGAGTATACTCTGTCCTCAGATATCCAGTCAAGTTAAATGAAAAATACGTCTGCCACATCACAGAGACGAACGAAAACAACCGGCCAATCAGATCCATCCGGCGGTACCCGAGTAAGTGCTGGTCTGAGGGGAAGGAGGGAAAGGGCGGCGTCTCACCACGTGGAAGCCACTCCCCACCCCCATTAATATTTACTGAACACTAAGTGCAGCAGGCACTTCTGAGCACTTTGGAGATTTAAAGAACCCCCCCCCCCAACATGAGTTTGTAGCCTGGGGTCAGACGGTAGCGAGATGGAGTCCCGATGGGTTAGAAAAGGGACTTGCTCCGGGGAATAACAGCTGTTGGCCAGACAGAGGTGGCCGTTACTCCTGATGAGGCTTCTGTTCCTCTGCTAAACACAAGAGCTTTCTGAGTAGTCATAGCCGCCATTTATTGGCCACTAACCGCGTGGCTGGAACCTTACATATGTGTGTGTACATGTGTCTGTGTGTGCACGTGTGTTCTGTGCATGCATATGCATATATGTATGTGTGTAAGCATGGCCAAAGAGACCGGTGCTGCTATTCTTCCTCAGTTGCTCTCCACTTTATTTATTTTTTTTTCAAGACAGGGCTTCTCTGTGTAGCCTTGGCTGTCCTGGAACTCACTTTGTAGACCAGGCTGGCCTGGAACTCGAAGATCCTCCTACCTCTGACTCCCGAGTGCTGGGATTAAAGGTTTGTACACCGTGGCCCTCTCTCTATTTTTGAGATAGGATTTCTCACTGAATCTGAAGCTCATCTGTTCGGATACCGTCACTGGGCAGCAAGCTCCAGGAATCTGCCTGACGCCCCAGGGCTGGGATTACAGATGGCCGCTGCTGCACCCAAGTTTCGTTTGGATGCTAGAAACCCATACTCAGAGCTTCATGCTCCCTCAGCCATCTCCCCAGCCCACATAGGTTAATTCTGTAACTTAACCCAGCAAGATAATTCCCTTTACTGTCCCTTTCTATTCGAAGAAATTAGGACTTTAAATATTTTGACCAAACTCTTGACTAAAGAACACAAAATTTGAATCTCAGGTAACCAAGATGTCGAATATTATATATCTGAGATTTGCTAGTATTAGTTATTAAATCTAACTGGACGTCCTATATTTTATCTGATAAATTATAGTAGGGGAAACACTTAGAAGACAAGGAAAAGCTGAAGCTCGGGAATGATAGGGTTGGAGAATTCACATCTCTGCAAGAAGAAAAAGGACACCTGGTGAGACTCTGCCCAGCAAAGTTGGCAGGGTAATAATTCCTCAGGCCAGCAGCAGGGCCATGACAGGGAACTCCAGGACAGGTCAGTTCTTGGGTCCCATTGTGACCTGTGGTAAGTCTTGGGGGAGCCTAGTACTGAGTTTTGATATGGCCTCCACCTGCTTCTAACCTACACTCAAGTTTGGTGTATGATGTAGACCTTTGTGTGTGGTAAAGAGACCCAGAGCGCCTCTGTCTTCTCTGTGTGGGGATAGAGTCTCCTCCGGGTGAGGGTGGCAGAGCTCCCATCTTTTCCTAGTCTGACAAAACAGGATGAGCCAGAGAGACTCAGTCCATTCACATTTCCCATGTGAGCTGGGGAAATTTAAAGGGAAAAAGAGGAGCTCACTTATCTGCCAGACTTCTAAGTCTTTCCTACACATTTAGGAGAGCTTGTTGTCTGTGAATGTTACAGTGGGCCTCAGACTCTCTTCTGAGAACACCAGGATACATGATTAATGAGTTGACTTCAAAAATACTGCTGTTTTTCCTTAGTCCCCTTAAATTTCAATACCCATAGAAATTCCTAAAAGGCCATCTTCTCATTGATTTACTTATACAGGGCCTCTGAAATCTGGTGTCTGCCTGTTTTCCCAGCTCTGCAGCTATAGGTTCTCTTCACACAGCCATGGCTGGTTGTTCTGGGTTTACAATTCCTGTGGCTTTTGGACTGTTTTTCTTATAGTGCCATCCCTTTGTGCAGTCTCTGCTGCTCTTGGAATACCTTTCTTTTCTTGATCTGTGCCACAAGCTCCTGACCGGTTCCCAAGACTTGTCTCAAGACTGAAGCACTTCTCTCAGGGTCATTTCTATTTGTTCAATATTTTGTTCCTTTGCGCATCAAATATTTGTTGAGCTCCATCCCTGCGCCATATCCTTCTAGGCACACACCAGTGAATAATGGATTCTTAAACTCCTGAAACTTTCATAATGTTAGTGGGAAAGAAACACACAGTAATGAGCTCATGATGGTGTCGTATGTCACCAAATGAGCCCACTTACATGTAACTCAATACCAGGAAGAATCATCTATGCTGTGTGAAGGAAGTCAGAATAGAGGTAACCCTGGGAGTGGGGGTCCAAAGGGACCAGGAGAACATGAAGAGATTTCTAGGGTGCTGGCAATAGTCCACTCATTGGTGTGGGTGCCGGTTATATGGTCGTATGGCTTGCTGATGGTGTAATCTAAGTAGTAAGCATGCAGTGGGTGAGTAAGATAAGACGCAGGCACAGAGCTTAGAAGAGAGGAGCTTAGAAGGCTAGAGTGGATGGAGCAGATGGGATAGGCACTGACCCCAAGAATTGAGACATGGAAGGCTTGCAAGAGTAGCAGCTAAGCCCAAGAACCATGAGGAATGAGGAGAGCAACAGAAGGGTTGTAACATAAGCTAGACGTTTGCAGAGAGACAGGAAGGGGAGCAGTCCAGTCTGCAATCTTTCCTTGTCTGAGATCATTTCCCGCACAGCATCCTGGAATGTGATGTGAATGGCTGACCTATGACACCAACTTCCTCACCATCTGTCCCAGCCCCACACACCTAGCAGTCAAGGGGCGGGGGGCTACCCTGAGTCTCAGGGCCTATGACACTGGTTTCTCCTTTTATCTGAGTGTTAACAGGAAATAGTTTTTTTAACCTTCCTGTTTCCTTTTATTTTTCTCCAATTGCTCTCCAAAAATATTTGTTGAGTAAATGAATGAATGAATTAGTAAATCAAAATTTTATCTTACAAGTGGACAGCAGTTAAGAAAATACTCTTAAGAGTATTTTTAGAGCCCGCTTAGAGAGCTACCATTCTCAGATGAAACAAAGGATTCTTTGCTCACACTTTTACCTTCTCGTGTGGCTTTAAGAAGGCATTGCTGCCGACCTGCTTCTAATACAAAACTAACTAACATCTATGTTTTCTTTCTTTCTCTCCCCTCCCCTTTTCAGAGAAAAGGTTCAATGACTATAACTACTATTAAAAGATTTGAATGGGGGCTGAAAGATGGCTCAGCAGTTAAGAGCACTGACAGCTCTTCTAGAGGTCCTGAGTTTTGTTCCCAGCAACCACTTGGTGACTCAGAATCATCTGTAATGGGATCTGATGAGCTCTTCCAGTGTGTCTGAAGACAGCTACATTGTACTAATATACATAAAGTAAATAAATAATTCTTTAAAAAAAAAGATTTGAATGGCGTCTTCCTGGGAGTCTGCCGTGTCTTTAGTCAGGGAGTTCCTGGGTTTTCTTGTTCTTTTTTGTCTTGGATACTTACTAACCAAAATACTCAGAACAAAGCAGAACGAACAAACAAAAGCAGCATCACCCCCCACCCCAACAAAACTAAGAAGGCAATCAGTCCAGAGGATTCCATATTAACAGAGCCTGGCTTCTTTACCTTGTTTTTCTCTTTTGCTTAAAGATTTGTTTTATTTAATGTCACTCTTCCAACGTGTTAAATTCTGAGTAAAATTCAGAAGTCTTCATTGCAAAATGAAGGCACACTCTGGAGGAATGTGTGCCATGTGTCTGTCTCACCGGGGAGTGCATCCATGTCTGCTCAGAGCAGAGGGTAGACGCTATGCTTCCTCTATGGAGATTTTTCTTTGTTTTGGTAATGATGTGATTTGGGTACTTTGCCAACCAAGGAGAGACTAATAAAGAGACACTTTCCCCAGATTATCATGAATATGTCTGCTAAAGTCCCTTTAAGAATTACTGGACAGAGGCTGCGGAAATATCAGTTATTCAAAGCTGAGGCTATCTTGAACTTTTCTGTTAGCTCAGTGATTTTTATCTTCATTGTATCTAGATGTCTAAATCTTTGCCGTCTCTGTGCTTTGTGTAAATAGATTTTAATTTACCACTCTGCTACGGTCTGAATTTTATCTTCTCCCCCAATTCACTCTTTGAAATCTTTACAGTAAAAGTAATGGAAATAAGAGATAGAGTCTCTGGGAAGTTGCTGGGTGGTTAAGGCAAGTGATGAGATCAGTGTTGGTGTGAGAGGGGTCCCTGGTCCCTTCTAGTATGTGGGGACAGATGAGAGGTACTGCGTATGAACCACAAAGGGAGCTCTTGTCAGATGCTGGATCTGTCGGAAGTTTAATCTTGGGCCCTCCATCCTTCTGAACCATGAACCAGTCCTCTTGGTGATGATACATTGTTACATCAGCATGTGTGAACTTGGGCATCTTCCTGGGTGTGGCTGGGCCTTTCCTCTTTTTTGAGCTCACAGGACTCAAACTTAGGTTAGAGACAGAGGAGAAAATGGTAATGAGACCTTAAGGGAAAAAAAAAAGAAAAGAAAATTGTTCTGGAAATATTTTCTAATTTACTTACTCTCTCAAATAGTGTATCCAATTGCACTCTCTTCTCTCCTTCCAGTCCCTTCCCTCCCCTTTCCTCTAGATCCACTCCTCTGTTTCCCTTCAGGAAAGAACAGGTTTCCCAGGGACATCAACCAAACCCTGCATAACAAGTTACAAGAAGCCTAGGCACAAACCCTCATATCAAGGCTTGGCAGGGCAACCCAGCAGGAGGAAAAGGGTCCCAAAAGCAGGCAAAAGAGTCAGAGAGGGCTCCACTTCCACGGGAAAACAAAATTTTGAATTGGCTCAAAACCTTAATTTTGTGAGTTAGATGATTCGAGTGATAATTTTATTATTGGGCATAAAGAATATATCCACTTCTGTGATTAAAATATGTTTCACCTCTTTCAATACAATGTACAATTAATGAACAGTTATGTGTCGAAAGCAACAAGTCCCATCAAATGACAAGAATATTTCTTCTGTGTGTGGGAGAGAAAATACCATTTAAAACATAAAAAAAAAAAAGAATATATCCACTTCTAAAACTTCTGCAAGGATATTCCAGGAAGGGGACAAACCGGGGAGATGGACCTGTGCATTTGAACAGACGTGATATCTATATTCCTTTTTATGTTATCCTTTAAAATACTCGTTTATTTATTTGTATGTATATATATATGTATGTATGTACATATGTATGCTTGCTTGTGTGGCTATGTTACCAATATGCATGCAGATGCCCACAGACACCAGAGGGCATTGGGTCCCCTGGAGCTGGAGTTATAAGAAATTGTGAACTGCCTAATGGTGGATGTTGGGAAATAAACCCTGATCCTCCCTTTGCGGTAAGTGCTCTTAACCCCTGAGCCACACCTCTACCCCCTGTTATTTATACTCTCAAGATAAGCTTTGAGGTGTGTGCTAACAGTGGCTCAGATCTATGGGAAAACAAAGCAGGACCACTTTAGGATGCCTGGCCTGAAAGTGAGAGGCTGTGCTGATGTCATTAGAACTGTCATAGCTGGGAGATGCATGTGTTAATTCTGTGAGGTCAGCAATTTCATTATATGGAGCATGAACTAGAAATTAATGTTTCATGGTGATACAAAAATCTTAAAAAAAAAAAAAAGAAAGAAAGAAAAATGTGCTGGAGAGGTGGCTCAGCGGTTAAGAGCACTGACTGCTCTTCCAAAGGTCCTGAGTTCAAATCCCAGCAACCACATGGTGGCTCACAACCATCTGTAATGAGATCTGAGGCCCTCTACTGGTGTGTCTGAAGACAGCTAAAGTGTACTCATATATGATAAATAAATAGATTTTTTAAAAAAAGAAAAGAAAAACGTATAGAATGGGAGGTATGTGGATGTGATTCCTGACTCTTTTTATTTTTAGTTCTTTAGTCTTGGAGAAGTTCCTAAGTATATGCCTACTCATTCCTTATCTGGGAGACATCTTTGACACAGGACCAGTATGAAAATTGAGGCAATGTATGAAATGGAGAAGTTGATAATCACGATACTTGACACAATAGTTCCTGTATGCCAGAAATTTTTTAAATTGACACACATTAGCTCATTTAATTCTTAAAGAGCAAGGCAGGGAGGTGGGGAGGCGAGAATGTAGGTATAGGAGTTAGAGGGGTCCAGAACCTAATAATAGTAATAGTAATTTATTTTAATTTATTTTTCCTTGGGCAGTTCACTGTATGCTAAGGTCTTAACATGTTTGCCTCATTTAGCTGACATATCAGGGTTCTGAAGACTTGTCGTTTTGTTCTATAGAAAATGATGGCTTCCACCATAAGAACAGCAAATACTTAGTACTTAGCACATTAGGACTTTTAGATTTTCTAAATACTACATTTCATTATTGTGATTCCCATAGCAACTCTATAAAATCCAGATGATTATCACCTCCATTTTACAAACAAAAGACACGTAGAGCACATCTGTTTGATGGGGTACAATAGTGAGTACAGAGTGGGATTCAGACCCAGGTCTGAATCTATAGCTCTGGTCGCTTCTCCTCCATTTCCACATCTCCATATGTGCTACTCCCTCTAAGTGGACGCTGGGAAAATCCTGCTTGTGTAGAGTCTGGCTTGTTGTTTGTGGTGGGTTTCCTTTCTTTCTCTCCCATCCTTTGAGACAGGGTCTCATCCCGTAGCACAGCCGGGCTTCAGTTTTGTAATCCTCTCATCGTCTTCTCGTTCCTTGATCTAACGTGTTGGGGCCACAGGCAGAAGGAAAGAGAATGAGCTGAAGGCCCTGGAGCTTCCAGGGGACTGTCAGGAGTATGTCAGTATTGGTGTGCCAGAGTTTAGCCTTGGCAGACCACATTCTTTAGTGGAAATAACAGAATTATTGATGGCCACTGATATAGACAGCAAGTACTTCAAATGTCTGGACAAAGTCTGAGGTCTCCTAAACCTTATTGCTTTAGAGATAAAACTCTGTTTTACAACCAGCCTAGGCCCAGGATGAGAAGAAAATGACACCTGCGGCCCAGATAAAGAAATGGGAGGAACAATTGATCAACTTATATATCCCAAAGGCCCACCCGTGGGGCAGCTGCTCAAACACTGCTGGTCCTGCCTGCTTTCTTTCCTCTAGACATCATAACCCTCAGCCTCTTCATCTTGTAGCTAGTTGCCAAGGGCAACAGCTGCCTACTCTGCTGCTCAGGGGTAGTCCCTCTGCCCCTGAGAAACTGTCCTTGGGTTCCTAGCTGTGCTCCTTAATGTATGAAAATCCGGAAGTGAATAGGATTCAGCGCAGTCATGGCGACCCCTCAGTGTTTCATCTCCCTTCCCTCCCTGTGTCTCCTGAGATTAGAGGCATTCACCACTACATCCCACCTCAGACTTCGGTTTAGAGAACTCAGCCACGATGCTGACTCCACAGTGCTGATTTCGTTTCTCAGACTCGTCTCTTTAGTACAATGTGCTCACAAGAGGATGCAGCCTGCTGACACACTTCCCTAGGACAGGGGGATGACCCCGATTGCATTTTCCCTCCCAGCTCCTCTCTCCGTGCCTCACACCAGGGTCTGCAGAAACATTTGCTCAATTCTGTTTTCCTTCACCTGTTCAGACTTCCCAGTTCTCCTCTGTCAACAACGCATGCACACGCCTTTCTTTTCTACAGATTCGAGTGGTATCTATGGAACCAGAACTCTTCCCAACGGAAATCCAACACTCTTCGCTCCCTCAGAATCACTGTAGGATCCACTTCATGGATCACTGAATGTACAAATGTGTAAGAGAGAATTATTCAGGTTGACACAAAGATACAGAAGGAGTTTTAAGGACTGGGCACACAGGCAGAGTGAGAAGCACTCAGTTTCCCCATTCGCTCAACAGTAGACGGCCTTCTCTCATGTAGAGTAAAACCCAAGTCTTAGCATGGTTGTTAAGAAACACTTCCCCTCGAATAACTTCTGTCCCGCCCATCACTTCTCCCTCTCCCGTCACTGCTGCTCTGGCCCCCTCGAGTTCAGCCATCCCCCCTCCAATCTCAACTTCCTTTCTTTATACTTTTTCCCAGTGAGGACTGCCTTGACCCTGCCTAAAGTCTAAAACACAGATGTCTCTCATCCCACATTCTCTTAATCTCCCTCATCTTGTGATCTTATTGCTTTCTATCATATCACATAATCTACCTTTTATTATCCTGGTATCTGCCTCTCCTTACTGGAATATGGGCTTCACAAGGCAGAGATCATTATCCCCCTCCCACACTGGGTCCTGATCTGTCCAATCACTTAACGAAAGTGCTTGGGAAGGCTTAGAAGATACGTAAATGCTATTGACCTTAGCCTCCACTTTACCTCACAAAGGAACTAGAAACAGACCAGATTGTAGGATGAGGAGGCTCAGTTCAGATCCTCTCCCGAGCTTCTCATACTCGGTTCTGGAACATTCCCGAGACTGCTACTCTAGATTTGGCTTATACACATCTCGGTTCTGGTAATGGCTGCATTACACCACGTTCTGATTTCTCTCCAGAGAGGTTTTTTTTTTTCTTGATTGTTTGGTGTTCTTTTTGAGGGCTTTTGAGTTATTCTGTGCTTGTTTTCTCTTCTTCGGCTTCCCCGGTGGCACACGCTAATGACAAAGGAAAAGATGGGTACGTGGGCTTATATAAGTAGGGAAGTTTGAGGAAAAAAGAAAGAAAAAACAGAATACCACACATAGGTCATGGAAGAATGAACAAAGTAGGAGACAATAATTGCTAGTGCTTAGGACGTGAAGAAATAATTACTACTGACCTGGAGGGAAAAGGCCACCAGACCACACAAACACAAGCAAGAAGAGTCCAAGCCATAGATAGATACCAGTCTCTCAAAGAGAACAATAAAACCAGTAATGAAAAATAAACCCACAGGGAGCCTCATACCCCTCCTTGGTAACCAGAGCGTTCGTCAGCACAGGGAGGCTGACTCACTTAGATATGTACTTTTCCAAGCGAATGTATATTGTGTAACTAAGCTCTTTGAAAGCAGTTATAAGCACACATGCAAATGTGCTTGTTCTATAACATGATTTTATCTGTTATATTTCCTTTATAGACTCTAAGAATTATTTTTTTTATCATGCACATGTATCTTATTGACAGGAAGATTCCCCTATTAAGACAGCGACACTTACCTGTTACATCCCATGGTGTAATTGTGGAACCGGATGAGGTCCCAAGAGAATGTGTGTTGTTGGCAGGAGCATCAACGATGCCAAGTGTTGGCACCATGTGCAGAAAGCATCTACTGCAGCTTCCTCCTCCCAGTACCCTGTCACTACTCCCTTACCGAGAAGTCCTGCCAAGGTTAGCCAGCCTCGTCATTCAGCTCTGTACAATAAACCCACCTCCACAGTCAGATGCTCTGAGTTTCTGGACTGCTGGTGGGTCTCTGTCAGAGCGCATGGCTCACTCCATCGAGGCCTTCTTGACATAAGTCTGTCTTGCTTCGTTTCCTGATGCTCCAATTAGGTCATTCTCAAAGCCATGCAGGATTTCACAAGCAGTGCCTGAATAGGAACCTTGACCACAGGGCACTCACGTTCGTCAGGCAAGGGAATGCTCCCGTAAGAAGGGCACCGATCCAGGTAAGGAGGAGCCAGTCATATGTGTTGGGTGTAAACCATGAGGCAAGCATAATCTAGAAACACACCATTACACGTTAGTACCATGAAGAAGGTTTAGAGGAACCATGGGCAGAACCTAAAAACATTTCAGCTCCATCAATTCTTAGGCTGTGTTCAGGAGATGCAGGCTTGGTTTCCAGAAGAAGGGAGAGTTGGCTCCTTGGGGAAAAAAGGGCAGAAAAGTTAAGAGCTGGAGCCTCAGAATGAACTCCTGTTTTACTTTTGGTTTATGGAATCTTACTTTAACTCCTGTTACAAAGGACTGGCCCTCTGCCCCTGAGAAAGCCACAGATAGTGACAGCTGCAGCTCTTACGATGTCACCAGGACCTGCAGAGACCGAGAGGCAACTTTGATTCACATGCCCTCCTTGCCTTGACTTACCTGACCCCTCAGATGCCGATACTGAGGAAAGTGATTATAAGAATAATGTTACCAACCCACAGTGATTTTGCACCTTGGGTCTGGGTCACTGAAAGCTTTGAGGTGATGTAAACTTAATCCTTCACAGCAACCCCATTTAAGGCAAGATAGTTGGGAGAGACATTAATATTTTTAACCGCTTTCTGTGTTTGTGTGATCTGATCCACAAAATCCAAACCAAATGGTGTGTTATCATGAGACGCTGCTTTTCAAATCCTTAAAGAAGATCAAACAAGCCTATATAGCCAATGGGCCTAGGGCTCCATATGCACAAGGATTTATTCAGAGTATCCTTGGAGACAATGCCTGGCTTCGTTCTGACTGGCTAAGCACGGCAAAGTCTTACCTCAACCCAGGGGATTACCTGTTATTCAAGACTGAATTTACAGACTCATGTCAGGACCAGGCACAGTGTTAACCTAGTTCATGGAGCTGCTGTAACTGCAGATGTGCTCCTGGGTACCGTACCTTAGGAAGGGACTGGCATCCACTTAAACTATCCTTTGCAAGCCAATCAACAAATTAACACAGCCGCCCCGAAGGCATGAAGAGAGATCAATTGGAAAGTGGTGCTGAGATTCGCCAAAGCCTACAAGAATTGTACTAAGACTTTGTGGCCTGGCTCTTACAAACTTAGAGCTGACCCAGAGGCAGGAACACACTTCTGAGACAACTGGCTTTTGAAAGTGTTAACAAGCCTTGAAGGAACCACTCAGGGCTTTGAATAAGCACATAAACGTAGGAGCTGGCTAGATTTTAGACCACATACACACAGGGGTCCTAGCGGTCTTTGAGGTACGGGTCTGACAAGCAGCCTCCAGAGAAGCATGTTTCAGGGAAGGACTTCACCGGTTTTCAAGTTTTCTCCTGTTTTTGTGCAGGATGACCTGAATAAGAGAGCCCAGAGGCAGAGGCGTTTTCTTTCTTTCTCTGTTGGTTCTGGACTCTGCACAGAACTGCGTTAGAAGTCGAGCTGCGTCAGGAGCAGTTAAGAAAGAAGAAAGCAGGGGGCTGGAGAGATGGCTCAGCGGTTAAGAGCACCCGACTGCTCTTCCAGAGGTCATGAGTTCAATTCCCAGCAACCACATGGTGGCTCACAACCATCTATAAAGACATCCGATGCCCTCTTCTGGTGTATCTGAAGACAGCTACAGTGTACTTATATATAATAAATGAATAAATCTTAAAAAAAAAAAGAAGAAAGCAAGAGATGTGTGGACTACATGACCCTCCTGAGTGAGTGTATTCTGTTGACATAAACATGGCTGCGTCAAGGATGCCGACGCCTCAGATCCAGGAGAATGGCAAGTCTCCCTGGTCTGTGTGTAGATATTGACAGTAGGTACCAAGAGTATCAACCACAGTGTCTTCCTCCCAGATGAACTGTGGCCCGAGACTGCTCCCCTAACGGAGGGGCCCTACCAAGGTCAGCTAACCTGCCTCCATCCTCAGCTGTGAATAGCAAACACCTGAGTTCCCAGGATGCTGCTGCATCTTCATCAGGACCAATCTCAGCTCCACCCATCCCTGCTTCTCTGCATTTGTGTCTATTGCATCTCCACTCCCTGTCACCCCAGCCAGGTCAGCCCCAAGGCGTGCGGGTCACAGTATGTAATAGCGCCTGGTGCTGGCTATCCAGGGGTGTCTTCATGTCCCATCTCTGTGCTAAAGTTACTCCAAGGGTCTGCCAGCATCTGCTTAGATCTATCTCCTCATCCATAGTCTACTTATTTTTCCTTTCTCCTATTAATTGTTCAAGGACCGATGAGAGCTTGACGCTGGTGCTCTAAGGTTAAAGCTAAGCAAACCAAATTTATACTTAAATAATGCAAAATAAACTTCTCTTGTACAAGACTCACCTTCTGCATTGTGCTTCGTTTATGTTGTCTTAATGTGCTTTTTACCTCATAAACAGATATAAATATAGATTGCAAAACTAGGAGAAATATTTCCAGGGGCTGGTGGGAGATTGAAAGAAGTCAGCAAGGGTTTAAAAGGGATCCCGGACGTGGTGTCTATTAAGCTGGGTGAACTTTTATTTCTGAGAATGGAAATTTGAAGAATAAAACGGAATACTGGTTTGAAATCAGGAATCTATGGCAATAGCATGGTCAGTGAATTTTTTTTTTAATTTTTTAAATGTACGTGTGTATGTGGTGAGTACACAGCCAGAGTATGACGTGTACAGAGGAGAAATCCTCTGTGATGAATCGTGTCAGGGTGGTATTAGGGTCTGGCATTGTTTATCCTGACTAAGACCCTTTCTGTAGCCAGGTTTATTCAGTGGAGAGTCACTGTACTGCCTGGAGTCTGGCAGACTCAGGGAGCAGCGCCAGCATTGTGTACTATAGGTCACAGCACGGCTTGTTTCCAGCGGCCATGGGCCAGAATGAGGAGCATGGGCTGATCTTTCCCCATCTGTGAGGGCATGGGGACATGAGCAGGACTCCTACAGCAATGCCCCAGGATGCAAAGGCCAGGCTCATGGATGCCGATTGGATTATAGAGTGCTAACTCGGGTCCATCTTTGCAGCTGTGCCCAATAGTGCTGTCCTGACAGAACAGCTGGTGTGGGCAATGAGACGTTTTCACGGTGTATTTGAATGCGGTAACATTTTTGTCTTTATTTTCTTAATTAAAAATTTGAGATCGTGTAGGAGGTAATTGGTTTCAGTGATGTCATTTCCATGCACACGTCACTTTGTCATTATTCATGTCTTCAAATAGTTCCTTCTCTTTCATGGCATAGGAATTCCAGCATCTTCTCTTTACCTCTTTCTTTCAGGCACACAGGCGCACAGGCACGCACACAGACGCACACGCATGCGCACCGACACACATGCATGCGCAATGCCTTAACCTAATGTAATGATCTTCACCCATCTGTTCCTCTGCAAATATCGTGATTTCTTCTTCTTCCTTCCTTCCTTCCTCCTCCTTCTCCTCTTCCTCCTTTTCCTCTTCCTCCTCCTCCTTCTCCTCCTCCTCTGCCTTCTCCTTCGCCTCCTCCTCCTCCTTCTTCTTCTTTTAGAACTGAAGGAAGATCCTTGTACATACGTTCCACGTTTTCTTCATTCATTTGTTAATAGACATCGAGGCTGGTCCTATTTCTTAGCTATTGTGGACAGTGGGTGCTTACAGTGTAGCTGAGTCAAATTGCAGTTCTACTCTTGGTTTATTGAGGGACCGCCATGCTGCTTCTGAAGTGACTGCACCAGGTTGCAGGCCCGATAGCTGTGTGTGAGGGACCTTCCTCCCCACATCCTTGCCAGCACCTATTGTCATTTGTTCTCTTCACGAGAGCCATTCTGACTGGGCAGAAATGGAATCTGAAATTACTTTTAATTTGCATATCCCTGGTGGCTAAGAATGTTGAAGGCTCTTGAAATATTTATTTGCCTTTTTTTTTTTAAGGGCTGGCCTTAGTTCTCTTTATTGATTTAATTTTTTGTCACTTACGTTCTGCAGTTCTTTATGTATCCTGGGTATCAGTCTCCTGTCTGACGTAATTGGTGGAGCTTTTTCTTAGATGTTGACTTCCTTTCTACTCTAGTACAGTGGTTCTCTACCTGTGGGACATGACTCCTTGTGTGTGTGTGTGTGTGTGTGTGTGTGTGTGTGTGTGTTCATAGTGTTCATATCAGATACCTGCATGTCAGATATTTACCTTACAGTTCATAACAGTAGCAAATTTACAGTTAGGAAGTAGCAGTGACAATAGTTCTACGGTCCTGGTCACCACAACAGGAAGAAGTGTGTTAAAGGGTCACAGTGTTAGGAAGGTTGAGGACCGCTGCTCTAGCAGCTGTTTTATTTGCTGTGCAGAGGCTGTTTTACTTCGTGTAATCCCAGGTATCAATCCTCGGGATTATTTCCTATGCTATTAAGTTCTTCTCAGAAAGTACTTACTATACCCCTAACTTTCAGGAGTTTGACTGTTTTCTCTAGAAATTTCAAAGCTTCCGGTCTTATACTGAGGTCTTGGCTACATTGAAATAGATCCCTGTATAAGGAAAGGGACACAGACTTAGTTTGTCACTCTTCAGTGTGTGGACAGACGAGTTTCATTTCTTGAAGCAACTTCCCCTTATCCCCTTTTCCATGTATTTCTTTTCTGACAGATTTGTCACAATTAGGTAGCTGTAGCTGTGTGAGTTTCTTTCTGGATCCTTTATTGGTGTGGGGGTGGGGTCAGTGCCAGATGGTTTTTATTACTGTGTGTCTATGATTTATGATTAGTTTTTTGAATTCCTCCAGCAGTCCTTTCTCTGTTTTTGTTTTTGTTTTGTTTTGTTTTTTTTGCTATTGGCTTTTTGTGATTTTTATACAAGTTTTAGGGTTGCTTTCCCTTGTTTTGTGAAGAATGGAATTTAAATGGAGATTGTGTTGAATCTGTAGAAGGCTTCTGGCAATGTATCTATTTTCACAATATTAATTTTCACAATCAATACACGTGGGAGTTGTTGCCAGCTCGTTTAGTTTTCAATTTCTTCCTTCAGTGTTTTAAAGCTTTTTTTTTTTCCAGATAGGGATGGTTTATTGAACACACACCGTAATACTGATCAATCAGGACCATAACTCAGATGGGATTGAGCCAGGACATTGTTGATTTTTTCTCTGTCAGCTTATAAAGGAAAACCAGAAAAACACAAAAACCATAGTGAGTTCCTACACAAATGCAGGAAGTGCTGTCAGTGATCAACTCTGACTCGAGCCATTTTAGACGCAATAGTTCATGTTGACCTTTAATTTGATGGCTCCTATGTAAAGCATTCATTCATTCATTGTGGGATTTCTTTTTTTTTTTTTTTTTTTTTTTGTTCTTTATTTCGGAGCTGGGGACCGAACCCAGGGCCTTGCACTTCCTAGGCAAGCGCTCTACCACTGAGCTAAATCCCATTGTGGGATTTCTTAAGATTAGCAGACCTCATGCAGTACATGCAAGAACATAGGTTATGTTTATTTTTGTAGGTGTTGTTGTGTGTAGTTTTGTGTGTGTGTGTGCACACCTCACATAACATAGAGGCCAGAAGAGGACATTGAGTGTTTCAACCTTCTTCTCTTGAGGCAGGGTCTCTCATTGAACCTGCAGTTCAGCTGGCAGCCAGCAAGTTTAGTGATCCCCTTGTCTTCTCTGCTTCTCTAGGGTTACAGATAGGCACAAAGCCATAGCAGGGATTTTACATGGGTGCTAGGGATTTGAACTCAGGTCCCTGTGCTTGCTCAGCAAGTGTTCGTACTGCTGAGAACTCTCCCAAGGGGACTCCTCCCGCCATTTTGTTTGTTTGTTTGGTTTGGTTTTGGCAATAAGAATACTTTGACCTCTTTTCTATTTGTAGCTCTTTTATTTCTTGTCTTATTGTTCTCAGTGAGATTTAGGCTATCCTAAAGTGTGGTGAGAATAGGCATCTTTGTCTCTTTCCTAATTTTAGAGCAAATGCCTTTAGTTTCCCCAACTTAGTGTTGGGTAAAGGACTGAAGAGATGGTGTTTCTTATGTTGCCATGTGTTCCCCCTGTTCCTAGTTTCATGAAAGCTTTTTACCATGAGTAGATGTGGAGTTTTGTCAAAGCCTTTTACTATGTGGTTACTGTCCTTATTTCTAATTTTGTGTTGTATTGTATTTACTCATTTATGTGTGTTGCACCAGCCTGGCATCCCTGGGATGAAGCCATTAGCCACAGTATATGATTTTTTTAATGCGTTCATGAACTTGATTTGCCATCATTTTACT
Organism: Rattus norvegicus; assembly: GCF_021556685.1. NCBI lineage: Eukaryota > Metazoa > Chordata > Mammalia > Rodentia > Muridae > Rattus > Rattus norvegicus. The sequence continues at coordinate 76,642,357 of NC_141544.1, forward strand.
GAGAATTTTGAGTTCAATATTCATCAGGCAAATTAGTTTGTTTGTTGTTCCTCTTGTCTGTATTTTTATCTAGTTTTGATATGAAGATAATGCTGGCTTTGCAGAATGTGTAGGTAGGGTGCCTTCTCTTTTTGTTTTGGGGAATAGTTTCAAGAGTATTGGTATTAGCTCTTTTTTTAATGATTGAGTAGAATTTCTCAGTGGATTTGTCCACTTTTTTTGGACTTGGACTTTTTTGTGAGGGTAACTATTTATTAAAGCTACAATTGTGTTGCCCGTTATAATTATGTATAAGTGTTTGTATCTTTTAACAGGTCATATGCTTCAGAAATAGATTCATTGCTTCCATATTTTCTAGTTTTTTAAAAATCTAAGTTTGCAAAATATGATCTGGATTTCACTGTAATTAGTTGTAACACCTCCCCTTCATCTGTAATTTTATTAGGGTCCTTTTTTTCCTTGTGTTACTTAATTGAGCTAGGAGTTTATAAATTTTATCTTTTCAACCAAACGGCTCTTTGCTTGATTCTAAGTATTGTCCTTTAAGTCTTTATTTAATTAATTTCTTCCCTGAATTTTATTTCTTGACATCTATGGCTTTTTGTTTGTTTGTTTGTTTGTTTTGTTTTTTTCTCCCCTAAGACCTCAAGGTGCATCCTTAGGTTATTTATTTGAGATCTTTTCTTAATGTAAACACACATATCTATAAACATTCCTCTGAGACAGGATGGCCTGTCTCTTGTCACCAAAACTGGCTGGCTTACGTTTTGCATGACACTTCCTCTGGGAAGCTGTGCTGGCTGGTTTTATGTGGACGTGACATAAGCTAGAGTCATCAGAGGAAGGAAGCTCCATTGAGAAAATGCCTCCATTAAGACTGGGCTGCAGGCAAGCTTATGGGAAATTTTAATAGTGATTGATGGGGAGAAATCCGCTCATTGTGGGTGGGGCCATCCCTCGACTGTTAGTCCTGGGCTCTATATCAAAGCAGGCTGAGCAAACCATGAGAAACAAGCCCAGGAGAAACAAACCATGGGAAACAGCCCTCCTCCATGACCTCTGCACCTGCCTCCAAGTTCCTGCCCTGTTTGAGTTCCTGCCCTCCTGCTTTTGATGAGGAACTGTATAGGAAACTGTGAGTGACATAAACCCTTTCCTTTGGTCATGTTTAGCCACTGCAATAGTGACCTTAACCAGACAGAAGCCAAATGTTTGGAGCTGTGGTCAGCCTGGATTCTTCTCTACATGTTGTCTTTTTCTTAGCCCGTTCCAGCCCTTTTTATCACTGCTGTTGTAAATTTCTCAAGCTCTTCTTCTTCTGTCTCTTTGAAACACTCCAACCTTGTACTATCTCCCCTTAATTGAGTTAGACAGAGCCATCTTAGTTTAGCTGCCGAATCCCACACCAACTGGCACTTGCTTGAAATGGACACTAGTGGATCCTCTCTAAAAGAAGTTTCGTTATGGAATTGTAGTCTTTGGAGCTGGGCGTGCAGGCACACATCTTTAACCCCAGCTCGAAGGGCAGAGGCAAGTGGATCTCTGTTAGTTTGATGAGTTCCAGAACAGCCAGGGCTGTTAGAGAAACCCCATCTTGACAAACAAACAAACAAACAAACAAATGAGAATTGTAGTCTTTGAGTGTCTTATAGATTTGAGGCTGGGGAAGAATTGTTACACATTTATGGACCATGCCAGCCGGACCACCATTTTCCAGGCAAGATGTGCCCATTGGTGCAATGGTAGCATGACTATTACTGGTATCAACCCTCTTCTGGTTGGATTTAATGCCCATTCCATAGACAGGTCTTATGTTTGGTACTGTAAGCCAGAGGGGGAGGTGAACGGATCCAGTGGAGGAAAGCTACGGCTATTGATCTAAGCAGCTATGCTGTGCTTGTTAAATTGCTCTTGTAGACTCTTTACAGCCACAGATTTCCATTGCTGTCCTGGTCAGCTATGGGCAATGGTTATTGCAGAAACTCATAATTGGTCGGACTGCTGAGAATCAATGACTGTTGCCACACATGGTGGCCCAATGCTTAGCATCAAATAGAAAGGCATAATCATGTATTTATATCACTCCCCACCAAGGCTCAGAGGAACTCAAAACCTACTTTTATGTGGTAAAAGGTTAATAGTCTCATAATTTCATTTGGCCTTCATTGGAGATAAGGAAACAAACTATTATTTTGTTTTACCTTTATTTATTAATAGTAACAAAAATCAGAAATAACAAAAACCAGTTAAATGAAATATGGAAGCACAGTAAATACAAACGCATCTTCATAACCACACGGGCAGCAGAAATCTGTTGAAACTGTTTTCTGAAGTTTAACTGTTTAGGTCATTGGCGTCACCAAGGCATTCAGAGTGCTCACATGGACTTCGCTGCCGGTGGACGAGCCTGCTTCCCAAGACTGACAGTAGCATCCAGAGCCCTGGCATATGCAAAGACCTCCCTGGGTCCTAGATCTTGAGAGATACTGATGTTAACAAAACCAAACCAAACCACAGAGCAAGCCCAGGGAGCCTGCAGTCTTGGCCTAAAGGTTTCTAGAGGACACTAGGAACTGAAGTAGATGTTATCCTGCTTGTTGGCCCCATGCAAACCTCAACCCAAGTCTTCCCAAACCAGGTTACTTAGCTTTTCATGAATGGTTCAAGGGTCACAGGAATCTGTGGTGGTTCAGACAACAGCTGCCCTAGTTACACAGAAGCAGCAGAACTTGAGAGGAATGTGGCTAGCTCTTGGGTGTTCAGTGTTAGAGGGTGGGATAGTCTTGGTCGGAAGCAATGTTCTAAAGAAGACTGACCAACAGACCCTGTTGCTACTTGAACGAACTGATATACCTGCCCTCCCCCATCATGTCCAAGAACGAGCAAAGCCTTTGATGAAGGCATTGCTGCTGTGAGCTCTCCAAGGCACTTGGAGAGGGAGTTTGAAATCCTGACTTCAGAAGCAGGGCTCAGAGCTTTGAGGAGGATGGTGCAGAGCATTCAGCAAAGCAGAGTCGTCTCCGTTCAGGTGCAAACGGGGTCCACTCTTTAGGAGGACTTCCACTTCCGTCTCAACATCCCGTACTTGCTATGCAGGAAAACCTCCATAGTTTATTCGAATGGTCTACAGATTGAACTTTGCAAATGAGATAAGGTTTTGATTTTCTTTTTTCTTTTCTTTTCTTTTTTTTTTTTTTTGTTACGTCCAATGCACATAAAACAGGACAACAAAGGGGCTTGAGGATTGCCTAAACCACAAACTACCATTGATTAAATCTCAAGATGCCTCCTAATCAGTTCTCTAAGGAAACGGACACCCAGAAATAGGAGAGCTAGGACCGCAGTGACTCGCTCTGCCCGTTAGCCACAGATGACGGCAGGCTGCCATGGCCTGGGATCCCGTCCTTGGAACTTCTCACAAGAAATGAAACCAAATCAACTCTTTGGATCTCAACTGTCTATGAAGATGCTTTTTTCCCATGGCTTCTGTCTGAGGGACCTCTTGTGCTTTGTGGCACCCAGCCGATCATGTGGGAGCCATGGGTGGGGGTGCAGTAGCTCTGGACTGCGTTCAGTCTAGGATGTGGCAGGGCAAGGGGTCATCTGTGTTAGAGTTCCCTGTACCTGGAGAAACACCCAAACCCCTTTCACCTTCACTTCTGAAATGGTAAGACTAATGAAAAAAAATAATCACAAAAGCGTAATATCTAGTCAAAAGATGAAATATTAAAAAACAACAATAATATAATGGTAATAACTGAGGAATGAAGTCAGCTTGCAAAAAAGAAAAAGTGTTTTACAGAGAAATAGCACCTTTGGTAAAAAAAAAAAAAAAAAGAAGGGAAATGTATTTAAAATTTTGGTTAGGTCTCCATGGCGCTTGAAGTCCGTAAGTATTTGCATCATTCAAACCCACTCTTCAGGAAACTCCAAGTTTGAGGGACACAGCTAACTAATGGGGCGACTGTGTATGCAGGTGACTGTGGGGATCAAAAGGAGAAGCAGATTTGCTGCAGATCTGGGATGATGACAGTGGTGACAAGGGTCAAAGCAGCAGGGTTCCTCCCCACCAAGCTCCCCCTATTTCCTCCAGCAGGGCCAGCTCAGTGTTCCCCCTAACATCACATGCTTTTCCTGTTGTATCCTCACAGCTGACCCCAGAAAGGTTTCATTCAGACCTGCCTCTGCTCCTCTGCCAACCGGATACTCGCCTCCTGCCCCAAGGTGCCCTTTAGTGTCTCTTAAAGCATTCCTAGAAGTGAAAGTTGTGGCCTGCCTGCCCTGGCTAGCCAGCCACCCTCACTTCCTTTATTGCAAAACAAACAGAATAAGATTTGCTGCCGTACAAGCAAATACTGGTGATTCGGTGATTGCCACAGACGCTGTATACTGGACTTAGCGCTGAAGAGGAGGTGCTGGGTTCCAGATGAGGTGCTACGTGCCTCTTCTTAGATCTCTTTGGTGTTCACCTTCTTGGTCTTTTCTGCTGTTCCCTTTGAGATGTAAAGGGATATAATCAATAGGAAGACATTAAAAGGTTGGTTGTGTATCCAGGTCCCCAGACTTTCAGAGCATCAATGGACATGCGCTATGTTAGAATTTAGTTGCTTGGGTTGGGGATTTAGCTCAGTGGTAGAGCGCTTGCCTAGCAACCGCAAGGCCCTGGGTTCGGTCCCCAGCTCCGAAAAGAAAAAAAAAAAAAAGAATTTAGTTGCTTACATGTGTGTTTCCTCCTTGAGTGATAAACATGAGAGGCAGTCTACAGAATTACCAGCTGACCCTTATGAGCATCTATGAATCAGATATTACTGTCCCAGTTTTAAGGACAAAAGGGTACTTAAGGGAAGGAGTTCTGAATCCAAACCCCACAGATGTACTAAAAACAATAGGTCCCAGAGGCGCACTTGTCTGGTCCTGAACTTGACTATTCAAGCTTCCTATTGTCCTTGGGAATATTTTGAAGTCTACATCTTAACACCTTCAACTGTAACAAGAGAGCACTACAACACCAGGTCTTACAACAGGGCCTGACATGTTCTTCTAAAGATGTACAGACAGCCAACAAGGGCTTAGCACCACTAGCCATTACAGGGGTGCAACTGGAAACACCACAAGACACCACTACATCCAGACGGTGGGATGAAATAAAGAACAGTAGTAACACACGTTGGCCTGGGTGTAAAGAAAACGGAGACCTGATGGGGAGGATGTACAACGGATGGTGTTTAGAAAGCAGTCTGGCAACCCCCTAGGGCTTAAACACAGATCTATCTTATGGTGTAGTTTCCATTCCTAAATATGTAGGGGGAGTGAAAACATATGTTCACACAGGAACTTGTACAATAACGTTCACACCGGCATCCTCCATCAGAGTCAGGAGTCACCTAAATACCCATCACATATTGAATACATACACAAACGATCACACATGTAGAATGGCACTCACATGGAGAGAGATGAAGCAGCTTCATACAAAGGGCATGAGCCTGCAGAGCATTATGCTAAGTGGAAGGAGCCAGGCAGAAGAGGGTCATTCTATATGACGTACCCAGACCAGGCACCCTGTAATGCCTAATGGTGCTAAGCCCTTGTTAGCTACTCGTACATCCTTGGAGGAATGTGTCAGGCCCTGTTGTAAGACCTGGTGTTGTAGTGCTCTCTTGTTACAGCTGAAGATGTTAAGACGTTGACTTCAGAATATTCCCAAGGACAATAGGAAGGTTGAATAGCCAAGTTCAAAGCCCAGACAAGTGTACCTCTGGGACCCATTGCTTTTGATACATCTGTGGGGTTTGGACTCAGAGTCAGGAAATAGATTGGTAATTGTCAAAGGCAGAGGACAAGGAAAATGAGGAGCAATGTCTAATGTGCATGGGTTTTTCTGGGGAGGTTAAAATTCTCTGGAATTAGACAGTGGGGAGGAGCTGACAAACTTAGGAATACCCTGAAAGCCACCCACTCACATAGTTGCTTATTTAATTTCATTAATTATTATATAGTATTACTGCATAATATTAATTTCATTAATTCATTTATTTTTGGTTTCTCTTTGAGATAGGGTTTCTCTGTGTAATCCTGGCTGTCCTGGAACTTACTCTGTAGGCTGGCCTTGAACTCAGAGATCCACCTGTCTCTCCCTCCCCTCCCCTAGAGGGCTGGGATTAAAGGTGTGTGCCACCACCACCTGGCCAAAATTGCATATTTGAAAGGGGTAAATTTTATGACATATGAATTCTACTTCAATTTAAAAACTGCACTAGGGAACTGCTGACACCATGGCTGGGATCTATGAGACGCAGTTGGCATTTCATGTCCATCTGCCTCGCACTGAACGTTTCTTGAGTGAACACCAGCTTGACATCTCACTGCCTACCTAAACCTGCCTCTCTGCCTCAGGGTTTCTTAGGAGTCTATTCTGCTCACACATGTTGGAGGACAGAAATGCAAAGAACCATTTCCTAGTAGCAGCTCTCAGCTGATGACTGATAGAAGGTTTTCTAGAGATACCCCAACCCCTTCTATCACAGTAACTCCTTCAGGGAAGGGTCTATATCACAGTTTAATGGTATAGGTGAGATGGCATCATCCGGGATCTCCTGTGTTAAATGAAGCGAGTTTCCCTCATCTCCTGGGGGGCACTACACAGCTTGGTGGTGTTAAGAGTCTGCTTTGAACCAGCACTGTAATTGCCACTCACCTGGTGCTTCTGGAGTTCCTGGGCATATCTCGTCATCTCCTCCTCTGTGTGGGTCTGGACCCCCTTCTGATTCTTTCCTGTAAGAAGAATCAAAGTTCAGAGCAGGAGGGCTGTGCTAAGTCAGAGAAGACACTACCCCTAGACTGTCCATTTACCCTGTGGAGGGAGAGTTGAACTGCCCACCTTTCTCTGAGTTTTACAACATCGAAGGTCATAGGAATAAGAAATCTACCCTAATTCTTTGGCTTCTGTTCCTGTTCTTTTCCTTAATAATGCACACCCATAAGATATGCTAGTCCTACAGAAAAGCAATGGTAACAACCGGGTTCCCGACTCAGGAGGTTCTTCTGGGACCATGATTTTCAGCCATTCTCACACCCACACAGTGTCCCAGAGAACATCAGCAAACATGATTTCTGGCTCAGGATGTGGTCCACTGGCAGAGTGCTTGCCCAGTGTGCAAACCATGTCCCCACCCCCACGTTCAATTCCCTAGAACTACAAAACAAAGAGAAATTAAATTCAAATCACCGGGCTTTCACCTGCTGGAAATTTGATATAATTGATTGGGGTGAGAGGCAGCTGGGTACTCAAGTTTTTACTTTTTTGAAGAGTTCTCTAGGTTGTTCTGTATACCTGGGGTTGATCACTACATCACTAATAAATATTTCTCAAGTAAGACTATAAAAAAAAACCAGTAAAATGGAACAAAACAAAAAACCCCAAACAAATGACCAAACAAAATACAAATCCTTCACAGATCCTCAAGATGTTCTTTTGGTAGATTACAATCTAGAAGGTTTGGAAGGGAGCCTGGGACTTGATATTCACCATTAGGAAACAGTAGGCATGGGTAGTCAGGCCCTCCCTCACAGCCACTTCTCATGGCCCTGGCTCCTTTGGGTATTATCTCAATACCCCTGTTTGTTTGTATCTTTGAGATTTGTGATCTAATTCTGCTAATTTTCTGGTACTAGCTGAAAATGCTGCTTCAATTCCCTCTCATATCACACAGCCTGCACACCAAGATGTGTTGAGGCTCCATAGACTACTTTCTGGGAGGAGGGCATGTAGCAATCAGTGTGGCTGTAGCAAGATTAAGTTGGTTAGGATGCAAAGACTGGTAGAGTGCCGGCACGCAATTCTCACAGATGAGTGTTTTCTTTCATGATGATTATTTCAGTTTCATATTTCTGTATCGTCACCCTTCTCTCTCATCTGAGGCCTCTGGAGTGATTTTCACACCTGACCCACCTGGAACAAACGCCTTACACCCAGTGCTCTGCCGGGGAGCTTTGGGTTACTTCCAGTCCCTGGCCTTTCTTTTCCTCATCATACCCCTGTCACCTTCTCTCATTCAAGTCACAGTGACGCTCCCTCCTCTGCACTAAGCATGCTCACCATCACAGGTCATCGCTGTGCAGACCCAGTGTCCACAGGAACAGACACAGCGATTGCAGTCCACCTCGGTCTCAGCTCCATCTGCATAGGTTTCGTCCTCCAGGGCGCACTCTGTTGGACCATAAACAAAGACAACAGTTGGGACATGAGATTTGAACGGGGTGGTGCCTTTGATACAGTCTGGGCACTTACATGTCTCCTTTCTCAGACAAGGATGGCCTCGTCTCTCACGGGCAAATGTCCTATAAGTTTCTAGCCTCAACCTCATCATGGAGAGGATGGGTTGGTGACAGCCCAGTTTCATGGACGAGGGCTAGACCAGTTATCTCTGGAGAGGTCTACCAGTCTTTCCTTCCCTGAAATGCTTCCATCCCCAACAACACTCAGTTTCTAGATTGGACATACTCTTCTCAGGAGGGTTGAAGGATGGGTTGAGGCACTTGAGGAACTCTTGGAAGCTGAGTTTCCAGTCAGCGTTCTCATCGGACAGTTCAATGAGGGCATCAACACAGAGGCCTCTGAAACAAAACATGGGAGAAACACCGTCAGCAAGGCCTTGGCTTCTCCCCTAAGAAAGGAAGCCAGCATCAGGCTCACAGACACCTGGAGCCCCAGGCAAAGTGACTACACTGAAAATGCTTCTCTCCCCTTTGGCCTGTCACACTGTGACCCAGTAACCTCCTATAACCTATAACCTCCAACCTTCAGCTTATCAAGCTGGGTTCCAGATCACTTAAGCTGTTCATATGCTTCCCCAGTGACAACTAAAGTCTTGTGAATAGTTTTGTCCGCCTTGATTAACAAATGCTCCCACCGTTTGCACACCTTCCTCCAGTGTAGACTGTCATCTGTGGTATGACTAGTAAGCCAACCATTCCAGAAGAGAGGTGACATCAGAAGAGAGGTGACATCAGAAGAGAGGTGACAGACGGCATGAAAAGGAATATAGGACTTGAAAGAATGTAGTGGGTTGGTCTGGTGCTGCTTGCATTCAAAATGTTTGATATTGGCCCCCAAGATCTGGTTAGCCCTGATAAGGAGATCCGCATATACGCCAGCCTTTTCGGCATAAACCTTGTCCCCCAGGTTGTACCTGATTGGTTAATAAAGATGCCTACAACCTGGGCTGGGCAGGAGAGGGAAGTGGAGCCAAGGTCCACAGGCTTGGGGTTGCAGGAGAGATGAGAAAGAAGAGGAGGAAGGAGGAAGTTGCCATGGGTAGTTGGATGGTGAGTGTGAGGGTCGGCCTGTTGGAGTAGAAGTGGCCCAGGCAGAACATGGCAAGTGATATCTTGGGGATATTAACAGTGAAATAGATAACATAGCATAGAGGGTTAATATCTGCCCAGCTCTAGTATTTTATTTTATTTTATTTTATTTTATTAGGTTATTATAAATCTAAAGGCTCTGTGTCTTTTATTAGGGAACTATATGGTAGAAACCCCTAATATATTTAAAGACAACAAGGGGGTGTAGCAACCCCAAAAATAATATTTATGCCAACAAAACAAGGATCAACACACCCTTCTAGAGAGTTCTTTCAGGAGTTTTATTGAGCCTCCTCAGCTCTATCACCCTCCTCTGTTGCCTAAGATGGGCCTTGGCTCAGACACTTTCTACTCAAATGTCCTTGAGTTAATTGTTCAATCTTTCTGAGTTTATTTTCCATAAGGTCAAGGACTATGGCTTGGAAGAGTCACAAAAGCTGCACTTTGAACTTGTGAACAAAAGAGAGGCGCCTTCCCCATGTTTAACTCTTACTGAGGTACCAGCTCCATACCGGAAGCTTTGTCTATTAATACAATATGAAGATAACACTAGAAGAAAGAAGACACTCATAACAGTTAGAGGACTCTACACCAAACAGCTCAGATCACCTTAAACACCAGGAGTGGAAAGACTTCAGGTCTACAACTATAGAACACATCAACACAGTTCCTTTGGGAGGTAGAACACCCAGAAGCAGTGTAGGCACGACATGACCTTGATAATTTATTTAAAAATTACTTTTTTCCTTGTAAGTTCTGACCCCAAACAGTAACTGCTTGATCAGATATCAATGTTGCTTGAAATCCCAGTTTTGTAATGTTCCTTTGCTGGTGGAAGGGGTTCGAATCCCGCCCCCTCTCAGGCAACTGTCCCTGGGGACCATATGCCCAAGCGCCCACTCCTCACCTGAGCAGTTTGTTGTTCTCCTGATTGGGGTAAGCGGTGATGTTGACGGCTGTTTCATTCTGCTCCACGAATTTCAGGAATTCGCTGGAGTCCAGGTGAGAGTCACCATTATCAAAGCTCTGGAGAGAGATGAAGAGATCTCTCAGGAGTGTTTAGGGAGCCCCAGTTTTATTAGTGCAGCCTCTGGCCTGACCTCTCAGTTAATCTTACACTTAACACACTCCAACCCTACCCTAGTTTGGCCAAAAGGCACCATAGTAGCAATGGACCAGATCACTGGGTGCCCAAACCAGGAAGCGGAACTCTAAGATGAGCATGTGACAGTGCCTGGAGAGAAGCCATGGAGGGAGGGGTTCTTTTAGTATGGATCCTGCTCAGGAGGGCGGCCCGAACAGATGTCTGACCCAGTCCCTGACACTGTCCTGTAGACCTGGGCTCAGACCATTGGTAAAGTCACTGTCTCACACTCCAGTGAACACAGAGCAGGGCGTGGCATTGTAAGCAGTAACTTAGGGTGTGGGAGGTGAAGCCCAGGGCGTCTGATTCTAACGGGCTGCTCGAGGGCAGCTGCAGCAGTAGATTACTGGGAAGTGATCTCCCGAGCTCCCTTTGGGACCCACAGGAGTCTATCATGCTATTTAAGAATAGCCTCGGGGCTGGAGAGATGGCTCAGCGGTTAAGAGCACCGACTGCTCTTCCTGAGGTCCTGAGTTCAATTCCCAGCAACCACATGGTGGCTCACAACCATCTGTAAAGGAATCCGATGCCCTCTTCTGTGTGTCTGAAGACAGCTAGAGTGTACTCATATACAATAAATAAATCTTAAAAAAAAAAAAAAAAGAATAGCCTCCCTTCTCTGTGGATGTAAAATAGCTTGTACCTGCTTTATGATACGTAGTAGTGACCGTGCTTTATCAGAGCTGTTTTTAATGATGTTGCTCAGAATGTTTTCTTTCCAGATGATGATTGAGAAGCTAATTTAAAAAAAAAAATGGTGCCAGGTACCACAAGAGTAACAGAACTGTGCTGTTTTCTCGGGTTTTGTTTTTTTACTTTTTTTTTTTTTTTTTAATGGAGTGTGCTGGATGTCTCTACAGTTTTGTTCAGATGACTGCAGAACCTGGAAAAGCTGTTGCTGCTGTTGCTGCATAACACACTGCTATTATTGGTCTTTTTATATAAATATAAATATATATATACAGATATATAATTTGAATTTTTGGAAACTTTAGCTGTGCTGTCAACTTTAAAAAAAAGTATCCCCGTTTACTGTGTTGAGTTGGCACTGTACAGATATTAACAGCCATATTGGTCTAGAAATGTTGAACTTAAGTTTTTTCCATTTGTACAGGGGTAACGCACTGTATTAAATATGTAAGGTCTTATCTACGTGGGTTTGATTACAAAAACTAATAAAGTATTCTCTAAAAAAAAAAAAAAAAAAAAAAAAAAGAATAGCCTCCCTTCTCCTGCACCCTACATTGGGCCCCGGTGCAGACGTGTGCACAGGTCCTCAGGCTACACTGTGCGGGAAGATGGCCTGTGGATACCCTAAGGACACAGCTGAACAAGGAGTGATGAGGTCAAGCATTATTCCCTCTGCTACACTGAGACGTCAGCCATCGGCAACTATTCAAGATGCCTAGGTCCTAGCAACAAGAGGAGGCATCGGTCCCAGGGTTTAGATCTAATTCCATGTTGGATGCTCTCCTAACTAGGTCCAGTGGAAAGCCCCCTGTCCCCCAATTCCCCACACTTTCTGAAGGCTGTGCCGAGAAGTGATCAGCATCTCCATGTTACTTTCAAGTTGGCTCCTTACATTGTGGAAGAGAATCTGGAAGAAATGTCTGCCCAGACTCCTGGGTAACGTAAAACAGCCACCTTCTCTCCTCTCATGGCTGCCATGTATCCCATGCTGTAAAGTTTCCATGGCGTATACAGTGAGGGGAATACATGAAGCAACCATTAAGCCTTTGCTTGGAACCTGCTTCTCACTCTTGTCCTGATTCTCAGAACATATCTTAGACAATCTTTTATTCACTCACTGTACACTTGCCCTGTACACAATAATTCACTCGTGGGATTTTGATTAATTAAGGATGTACAATTCAATAAGCTTGATTGGGGAGCATTCTGAGGACCAAAGAACTTTCCTGAGGACAACTAGAACAGACCCTGTCACACAGAGTGAGCGAAGAGAAAGCCATGGTCCTGCAGTGGCTGCACAGTTCCTGGCTGAGCGATCCTGACCTGGTACTTCACCAGTGGCTGCACAGCCATGGACAGGGCGCTCTGGACCTGGTACTTACAGTGGGCTCTTAAAAGTCAGTGCTCTGTGTATACACTTCAACTACCCGAGAACCAGAATGCAGGCCTAGAGCTAAAGGGCATCCCAGCTCTTGGCGGTCTCATCACAGAAGTCTGGTACCTGCCCAGAAATAGCATTAAACCCAGTGGCATTTCAATCTCTGGCCAGAATCCAGCATGATTCACGCAACTAACCAGTCGCAAAGGCCCGATGCTATCTGCAGCTCTATTTCTGGGACAGCAACATTCCCCTTTTTGGTTTTATGAGTATAGAAAGAAAGAAGGTGAGTACTTTGAGACCCGTGCTTGGGAACCATCCTTGTGTGTTGACAGAGTGTTCGGAGGAGCGGTAGGAAGGCTGGCTCCAGTTTCAGTCCCAGTCTCCCATGTAGTACCACGAGGTGTGAACAGCACGGCAAAGAAAAGACTCTCCCTACCAGCCGCCCTTTTCCTTCTGCTCTGTGTTCATCAAAGAAATGGTGTCTGGAGGAGAAAGGCAAGTTTGGGCCTCACTCGAATTCTGATTAGTTTTGCCATTCAACTGTCTGGTGTGAGGAAAGCCAGCTGGGATGAAGAACTAAGCTCTGAGACATTACCTCTTTCACCTGTGGACCTGGTAGGGCGGCATCTTCCTCAGATGTCTTGGAAGAGGAACTTTGTGTTTGTGAGCCGTGAGCAGGCTTTCTGAGTACAGTACTCCAGAGAAAAGCTGCTTTCCCAAGAGGCCATGCTGGGATGGCGCTAGGAGCCTCCAAGAGTGTTACTGCTTGGGGAGATGGAGATGTAGCGGGTGGCCCTGTGGCCCACGTACTTGGCAATCAGATTTAATAACAGGTATCAGAAGTGCCTGAGGCCAGGTGCCATCTACAGTTGGGTACGAGATCCCAAGTGGCCTCTTGGAAACCGTCATGTGCCCAACAGCTTCATGTTGTAAGGACAGGATAGAGTGACTATGTACAATAAACCATGCAGACACTACTCATTTGGTTTCAAGAAAAAAATCTTCTTAAAAAATTAAAATTATGTTTATTTACTATTTACGTTTGTATGTATGTATATATGTGTGTGTGTATGTATATGTGTATATATGTGTGAGTGTGTGGGGGGGTCATGATGTAACATGTATGTGAAAACCAAAGGACAATTTGTAAGAGTGATTTTCCTTTTTCACCATGTGAATCCTGGGAATTGAGTGCAGGCCATCAGGCTTGTCAGGCAACCACCCCAAATCATCTTCTTGACACTGCTTTCTGCTCCTGTCCGACTCTCCTGCTCAGTGAAGTGATGCGGGTGTCTGTAGAGGACCTGCCCATGTCTTTGGCAACGGCCAAGACACTGCCTGCGGACAGTGGGAAGAACTATGCTTTCTCTCCAGTGTAATATCAGAACCTAGGAACCCAGAGTTTAAATCCTGTCACAGTAGACAAAACTTCTATCTGATCATGTAGGAGATGCCTTAAATCAGCAGTTCTCAACCCGTGGGTCATGACCCCTTTGGGATCGCTCAAGACGGTAGATATTCACATTACAATTCATAACAGTAGCAAAATTACAGTTATGAAGTAGGAATGAAATTAATTTTATGGTTGGGGTCACTACAACACAAGGAACTGTATTAAAGGGTCATGCATTAGGAAGGTGGAGAACCACTGCCTTAAATGGCCAAATAGCTATTTCAACCCAAACCGGATCTCTTCATCTGTGGGCATGCATGGCTAAAGAACGCACAGACTAGGCTGGAATGAAACATACTTGTGAGAGGGGAGCCCAAGAGCTTCCAGGCAGTCCCGTGGATGTGTACCCTCAGTTCTCTCTGACTGGTTGTTGGGACAGCAGGCTTTGTGAACAGGCACTGGAGTGAGTACCTACAGCAATGACCTCATTGTCATTGCTGCATCCGGAAAGCACATAATGTTTGGTGCCCCTGTGGGCATGTCATACCTGAATGTGTGGCTGAGTGCAGGGAGCGTCCGTGTGTTGGAAATATTGCAGGCGTGTGTCTATGCTCTTGCCACATAAACTAGTAGAGTGCCCGTAACCGTTTCTTCCAATGGTTTCTGTCTGTGATGCACCATAACCCCCACCAAACGTAAGTTTCTTACTCATTCCTCCTTCAAAATCACTATCTGTCTGGGCCCCCAATGGAACAGTGTCTTCTATGGTAGACATATGGTAATACGGTAGACAGCCACATTATGAGGATTTGGAATATTTCTAGACCCAAATATTCCTTGTCTCTTCTTGGATGAAGAAGCCGAGAAGGCCAAGTTAGTGATGTGGAGAGATGGCAAGCTGGTCAGGAAGGATGCTGAAGTCTGGTATGGCTGAACCAGGTGCTCTGTACTAGCTTTTGTCACACGGGCAGGAGAGAGCTTGGCCACATTTCCCATGGCAGCTCCTCAAGACTTTGGTAGTTTCAAGTGCTCAAGGGGAACGAACAACACATTGATGTTGGATCCCAAAGGTTAACTGTTGTCTGCCCAACGGTCAGGCAGGTCACAAGGCACCTTTCACAGCTCCGTAACATTATTGGTGAAGAGGACACTCTCAGGGACCCTAAGATGCCCCTTGTCTCCTGGCGGTCACACAAGGGGAAGATGGTGTCCTCCTTTCCCTAGGACTGAACACGGTTGGCCTCAGCTCTGCTTACCTTAAAGTACTTGTCTAGGATCTCACTGTAGTTACTGCCTTTAGAGAACCAGCCATCTGGAATGATCTCGGCTTCCAGCCACTGGATGATCCGGCGCCGCAGCTCATCACGGTTAGCCTGATAGCAGACAACTGCGGGGAGGAGAGGGACGTGAGGTGGGTGTGAGGAGGCGAACCCTGGGGTCATCAGCAGCCCCTGCCTGCAGCCTCGTGCCACTCAGTCCTGCGTGTGCCATGCTATCCAGTCTTCAAAGCACCCAGGGAGGCAGGACTACTGCACTGGAGGACAGAAACATGTCTACCCCAGGAGTCACACTCACATGTGTCAATCACCAGTAATGAGCAGGCTGGGGGCTGCATATCAGATATTTACATCAAGATTCATAACAGTAGCAAAGTTGCAGCTAGGAAGTAGCAACAAAAATAACGATATGGTTGGGGGGTCACCATGGCAGGAGGGACTGTATCAAAGGGTCGCAGTACCAAGTTGAAGACCATTGGAGTAGAAACTTAAAAAGAGGAGTTGTTATTTAAGAAACAAAGAAGGGAGAGAATTAAAGGATGTTTTCATGAATGCCAGGGAACAAAGGAGGAAAGTGATCATTCATTAAAGAAACTCTCTCAGTTCTGAGGTGAGCTGTAGGTATTAACACATCAGTAAATGAAAACATCACAGTCGTTCATGTTGCTGGATTGCCGCCCTTCTCCCATCTCGACAACTGAGCCTTAAACTTAATCCCATCACCCTTCATTATAAACAACAGAAAATGGGGCCACGGAAGGGCCATGCCTCAGCCCTGCTCTGGGCAGCTGTTACAAGTCATGTGGGAGCATCAGATGGGAGTCGAGTGGGTGGAGACAGCACTGGCCAAAGGAGATTCCTGGAAGACAGCATATGCCAGGCCTTGAGGAGGGCACAGGGACAGGGAATAGGTATCTGTGCCCCTTCCCCTCTGCCTTTCCTAGCTGTGTGATTTAGGGGAAGGGACTTAATTCTCTGAGCCTTTATACCTTAACTCCAAGGCAATCGCAGTGAGACCCACAAGGTTCCTGTGAGGTCTGGGACTATAAACCATGTTGAGATTTTAATATATTTTTAATAGAACGTTCTATTAAATCCCAGTCTCCATACTGGGATTCCCAACTATCCTCTTTCAAAAAGAGACATTGAAATCGGTGTCTTCTGATTTCAATGTGTCCATGATATGAACATGTCTCACAAGGCCCTGAAGGAAGGGCTCACTGGCTGTCCCTACAGTGAGGTCAGCAAAAATGTAGAACAGCCAACATTCAGACCCAAACAGACTGGTATACTCCACGACAAATGAACATCCTAAAAACGCAGTTTTATGGTTTTACTGTGCTGTGTTGTGCTCGGACCAGATCTGGATCAAAAGTCATCTGACTCACAGATGACCTTGGCAGCTCAATGGGACTTGTGGCCGACATGATGCTTCTTCCATGAAGTCTCCACCCTAAGACGCACACATACCACAGAAAGGTCAGGCACTTACCGGGGCTGGCGGATGGACTCACAGACTTCTTTTCTGCAGGACGAAAGACATTGTGTAATGCAAAGAGAAGAATAACAGAAAATGTCTGTTTCTAGGATTAAAACTGCAAAGTCTTGCAACCTTGTCATTGTTTTACCTTACTTAAACTCTCCTTCCTTCCTTCCTTCCTTCCTTCCTTCCTTCCTTCCTTCCTTCCTCCCCCTCCTTCCTTCCTTCCTTCTTTCCTTCCTTCCTCCCCCCTCCCACCCTCTCTCCCTCACTCTTTCCTTCCTTAAGGTTTATTTTATGTGATGTGTATGGGTGTTTTGCCTGCATGTGTGTCTGTGTGCCAATATGCTTGCTTTGTGCGGGTTGGAAGACAGCATTGCATCCCCTGGAACTGGAGATGGTTCCTAGATGCCGTGTGGGTGCTGGGTGGGAACTGAACTTGGGTTCTCTGAGCGAGGAGCCAGCACTCTTAACGACTAAGCCATCTCTCCAGTCTCCTGCCTTAAATCCTGATCTTTTCTTTCTTGTAGGGTCTAAGGACGGGAATCCTTCCTGCCTGTGGAAAGTGGATTGCCTGTCTCGATTTATATTCCTTCCTGCTGGGTTGAGTAGTTCCTGGGGTTTTGAGACTCATGTGGAGATTAATTCTGCACAGTTCTGTGATGAACTTTTTGCCATGTGATCGTGTATTCTGCAAGATGTACAAGTGCTGAGGACAAAGAGAACACCCCCCCTCATACCCTTTTTCTTTTCTTTTCTTTTCTTTTCTTTTTTTTCTTTTGGAGCTGAGGACTGAACCCAGGGCCTTGTGCTTGCTAGGCAAGCGCTCTACCACTGAGCTAAATCCCTAACCCCTCATCCCCTTTTTCTTAGACCCTGTATACCCTTTTCTTACAAGGCCCCTTTCCCTTCTTCCTTAGAGAGCGTTCCTAGGAAACTTTTTTACAACTTAGAAATAAACACTAAAATCACTTTTCAAAGTGTCCCCTTTTCTTCCTGGGACTTCAGCTATCAGGGCTGAAAGTTAGAACAGTGCAGTTCCGGTGGAGATGGAGCAAAGGCTTCTTTACTTAATCTCCTGCTGCTTTAGGATGAGGTGCTAAATGGTGTCTACCTTCTCTGCTCCCTCCCCACACCTCAGAGGGACTCAGAAGGCAGGTCAGCTACTGAAGCAAAGTGACTTAGAACTGTGATAGGAAAACAACATACTATCACTATACAACAACCCTACATTTCTTGTAAGACTAAGTCCTTCCCCCCCCCAACACTCTTCCCCCTCCTTCTTGCCTCAAGAAGAAACAAGAGAAAGAAAGAAGACCCACCAGGGCTGTCCCTGCCTCCCCGCTATAAGACCCGCCAGTCAGTGATGACAGTATGCCTTACCTTTGCAGTGCCCATCATAATCAACCTGGATCTTGGATCCAGTGAGGCAGGCGTCTCTGTGAAGTTCACAATGGTTGAGGTAGGTCTTGCCATTACTGCCACACACAGGCCTCTTGTGAGGTTTGCATTGCTGAAACAGACCGGCAGGAGGGTGTTTGTGTAGCCAGGCTGGCTATGTGCACTCACATGAGCAGCCGGCCATCTTGTCAGGTGACCACCTGACAGACCACCACCAGAGAGGGAGCCTGTACGCCACCAGAGCCCAGGGAACCCCAGCTCTGGTCATTAGTGACTCTACTTGATATAGCAGACACTCTACTACCCCAAGTTCTCCATGTCCGTCTGTCTATCCTGGTCTAGTGTGAGGGCACAAACACCCCGCTGCGGCTGGAATAGTTGTACTGCACGGATTCCCCCAACGCAACAGTATGAAGAGGCTTTCGGAAGGACATGAAGTTACCAGGGCTCCTTCCTCAGCAACAGAACGAAGACCTTTGCAAAAGGGATTCCACAGAGCATTTGTGCCTTTGGCCCTTCTGTCCTTTCCTTGTGAGAATACAGTGTTCAAACGTTCATTTGCAAGTAGAGGCCAGGCCCTCACTAGACAATAAATGAATTAGCTTGGATCTTGCACCTCACAGCCTCTAAAACAGTGAGAAGTATACAAGTCTATGATTTAGAAAAGTGCCAAGCTCAGCAGTTCAGCACTTTGTTATAGAAACAGAAACAGACTAATCCTACACTCCATGACAGGGAACAGCCAGAGTTGGGAGCATGAAAACACACTCTCTCTCTCTCTCTCTCTCTCTCACACACACACACACACACACACACACACACACACACACACACACACAGACACCGATTCTTCCAGGGCCTAATTACAAGGACTTCTTCTCTGTAGTATTTGGGAGACATTCAGCTTTTGTCCTAATTTCACAACTGGTGTTGTAAGGCTAACAGAAAGGGTGAAAGACTACAGGAAATCATTATGGACAGAAATATGGGATAAAGTTCATTCAACTTGTAGACAGATTAGAGTTACTCGAGGTATGAAGGAAACAAAGAAACAAATGAACCAAAAAAAAAAAAAAAACCAAGAAAACAAAAAAACAAAAAAACCCCAAAACAGATATACAAAGAACCAGACTCCTGAGCCAGGAAGTGCCTCAGACCCCTCCAAACCAAGAATGGCGGACTGCATTTATTCAGTCAGCTTTTATACTGGTGCTCACCGTGTTTTCCGTGCTAGGCAAAACCAACATGGGTTTATCTTCACAGCAACTCCTGGGGATTGTTTGCTTAGAATCACACATT
This sequence comes from Rattus norvegicus, assembly GCF_021556685.1. Lineage (NCBI taxonomy): Eukaryota > Metazoa > Chordata > Mammalia > Rodentia > Muridae > Rattus > Rattus norvegicus. Next base: position 76,661,788 of record NC_141544.1, read on the forward strand.
TACCATGGACAAGCTGAGACTAGAAGTCAGATTTTAGTCTAATTTATGCTACCACATGGTGGTCAGCACCCTTCTAATGCAGACCTCCAGGGTGAAGGGATCCTAATGGGATGAGGTTTGAGGCTTTGTGGGTTGCCCTGATGCTGTTTGTATTTGATGCTAATTACACTGGCCCAAGACTGAATCCCATATTCAGGTGACTTCATCCGAACTTTCTCTCCATTTTAACTTGTGAGAGCCGGTGATTGGGCAGGGGAAGGGAAGGTGGAGCTGAAGAGTTGGAGAGGGAGAGGAGGGAGAGAAGAGAGGAAGAGGAGGGGGAAGGAAGGCGGAGTTGAGCACATGACCTGGAGAAACCGCAAGTTAGAAGGGCTCTTGTAGCCAGGGGAATGGAGTAGTGTAGTGGTCGATACAATCTAGCTGTGAGCTTGTATTCATATTAACTGAGTTGTGTTTTCTTTGCCCGGGCTGATTTGGCTTGGAGAGTTTACCGCAACAAGGTTTCAAGTTGGCACATTTTTCCCTTCAGGTGCAGTGAATCAGGATCTAGCCCGTTTCCAGGATACAGGGCAACTCGAGAGAAGGGGGGAAAGAAAAGCCCAAGGCCAGTGTATTTACATTCACACTAAGAATGAAAATTTATTAGTCTTGATTATTTCTCAAAGGCTCATCTTGTCTTTCAAATGCCATTCAAAAATAAAACTTCAAAGCCAACATTCTGTCTGATAATTTAAGAATTTGCATATCCTTTAACCCAGTAGGCCCCCAGTGGCCATAAATTCTAAGAAATAAAGGGTATTTGTAAAATGATCCTATTGTTGTGATGGTAAACAACCCAGAGAACCTCTTAAATATCCATCTCTAAGGAAATGAATGAATAAATTTACATCTCTAAATATTACTCTGTGTTTAAAAATGAGCTTAAAAAAAACCACTATGTTGATCCGGTGGCTGCCACAGCAAACCGAAAACACTGCAAAGTAAATTGCATAGACCTATATGTGGAAATAGTATTTTGTATAAAATTGGGGAAACTCTTAAGTTTAGAAAAGTTGCTAATGCCAGTTACCTAAGACTGAGGACTGAGAGTCATTAGTGGCAATGTCTAATTACCTACACTATTTAACACATAAACAATTGGTGACTTTTTAATTTAAAGAAAAATGTAATGTCATACCTATTTTCATATTTTGCAGTACAGTTCGTGTATTAACTAACGCTGCCATGGAATGACTTCATAGAGTTTTAAGTGGAAGGAGCCATTCACTCTTACGGAGTCTCTCCTCAGAACACTTTCTTAAAGTCACTTTTTCAAAGTGGGTCAATGTGATGAATACACTTGTGACTAGTCATGGTGCCACCTTGTTACTCCAGCAGTCAGTGAGTGGAGTTAGAGAGAGGGTTCAACTACCACAACCACTACCTCAGAGGAAGGACACGTGTTGGATTTACATATTAAGCTAAACAGTCCTTGATACATCACGAAAACAAATAAAACCAAAACTCAGAAGGGAAAAGAGACAGATGGGAAACTAGACAAAACCTTCGATGTTTATTCTTTCATGACTCATGCGTCCTTTTGTCCAGATTCCTTCCTTCTCACAGATGACCTCATCGTAATACCTTTCCCCTCTCAGCCTCATTTTACCCTCCCAAACCCCTCTCTGTGTTATATGTGTGGTCTAGGATCCACCTAGGAGAAAGAAACGTGTGTTTTGTTTTTCTTTCTGAGTTTGAATCACCTCACTTAATAGTACACCTTCTAGGTCCATCTGTTTTCCTACAAATTTCATTTTTCTTTAAAGATAAATAATATTTCTTTTTATATAATTAAAAAATTATTTTATGTATGTGAGTACACTGTAGGTGTCTTCAGACACACCAGAAGAGGGCATCGGATCTCATTACAAATGAGCCACCATGTGGTTGCTGGGAATTGAACTCAGGACCTCTGGAAGAGCAGTCAGGGCTCTTAACCTCTGAGCCATCTCTCCAGCCCTGAATATTTCATTGTCTACATGTACCACATTTTCATCATCCATTCATATGCTGGTTGACACCCAGACTGCTTCTACTTCCTTGCTAACCTCATTTCCCCCCCTTTTTTCTTTTTTGGCGTGCCTGTGAGTATAGAGGCCAATGATCCACATGGCGTTTGTTGTCCTTGGTTGTTCTCAGTATAATTTTTTGAGATTGAGTTCCCACTATGTCTGGAGCTCGTGATTTGGCTAGAATGGCTGGACAATGAACTCCATGAATTTGCTTCTGCTCCCCCGTACTGTGGTCACAGACTCCTGCCACACCAGGCATCTGTTTAAGTCCTGAGGCTCTGATTGTAGCAAGCACATTTCCTATTGAGCTAGTTCTCAGGCCCCCTACACAGTCACCGCCCTCCATGTCTGACATCAGGACTCACCTCAATGCAGAGGCACGTTGGCTCCCCCTTCTCCGTGACGGCGCATTCCCGGCCAGCTCCACAAAACACATTGGCGCAGATCTTGGATTTGCTTCTTTGTTCCTCCTAAAACACAGATCGTAAAGGAAGCCATGTTACTGAGATGAGTCCACCACAGGATGAGCCAGTGGTGGTAATTACCTTTCGGGCTTGGGGCCCTCATGTGCCAAATGTTATCCTCTAACTTTTAGCACCAAACTCACAGGCACTGTTCTGACTCGGGTTCAGGCACTGACAATTGTTCCCCTACAAGCAAACCAGAAGTGTCTTTCTTGCATTCTTCCTCATTTAAAATAAATATGTATTGAGCATTTATGGTAAAGCTAGCACTATGCTAGGGGCTAGAGATACACAGGGAAATCTCTGATCTCAGGAACTCGGTGACTCTCAGGGAGGGACACATATATGGGAAGGCTACACTGGGTACAGATGTGTACGAGAGAATGGGATGGCACTTTCTGAAGACTCCACACCTTAACTGACTCTTTGAGGATGAGAAGTCTAAGCTAGGAAGAAATGAAGACACTGGAGACACATCCAGACATCTTGACACCAAGGTGGTCCCAGCAGTACCATCTCAAAGGGATATGCATGTGGATATGCTATCATGATATTCAGCCACTGTCTGTGTGCCCAGGCTACAAGATGAAGAGGACCAAAGCCACCCCAAAGAGAGAAGAATGGCCCTCCAGCATCTTGCTGGTCAGGCTTCCTGTCCAGACAGATGTTACAGAACCACTCTGTGGTAGCGGTGGACAAACAGTGACAGAGATTCCCCTGGGTCCTTTGCTCTACTAGGCTGGGCAGGCTGAAATGCCCAAGGCCTCCAGGCCTAAGACTACTGGGCTGGAGCTGGTTACAAAACAAAGACTGAAGAAGCTTAGGAATGACTGGGGTAATGGCAAAGTCCTTGTTTCCAGCCCATGCCCACCGTGTATCTAAAGAACTCATACCTACAAGGCTTACTGTAACAATAAATTCTTAAACAGGAAAACGCGCGCGCGCACACACACACACACACACACACACACACACACACACACACACACACACACACACACACACACACACACACACACACACACACACACACACACACACACACACACACACACACACACACACACACACACACACACACAGGCTTGAGAGATGAGATGGGTCCAAAATAGCTGCTCTGCTGCCACCTGGAGGCTGCTCTGCAAACTCCAGGTTATTCTCGACTCCCATAAGCCCCCTTGCCTGTCATGCAATGCTCTCATTGGTCTAGAACTCATTTGCATACTCAGAGCTCATTGGCTTACATGCTGTTGCTAAACAAATTTTTAAAAAATGTTGCTAAGGAGACTTCAAAAAAAGCTGGCAGACAGTGAAGAAAAGAGGAAGTAATTCCCAGAAGGTTGGAGGATGGATTTAGAGCTCTGTTTCCTAAACAGAGAGGGGGAATAAAATTGAGCAAACCCTTCAGACAGACGGGGCCCTCCCTCTTGTCAGATCTGTGCCTCCGAGAGCAAAAAGCAGAGCTAGAAGGGGGAGAGAGAGAGAGATTGCCGATTGTTGTAAAAGACAACTCCAGTGGCCTCTTCACCTCCCTTGATCTGAGCACTTTAACCCCTGGGCCCATCATAGGAGCTAGACATACACAAATGCACACAACACTGAGTGTGGGCTTATGTCTGCGTTCAAGGAAAAACTCAAAATGTTCCCAGCGTGTGTGTATTTAACTTGTCCCTCTGATCCTTCAAACCACGCATTTCCTCATCTGTGGAGCAGGAATAGATGGGATGTGGGGGTAGGGGTGGGGATTGGGGGGGACGGTAGTGTGATCAATGGGAAGACCTGACAATGCTGCCGGCAGAAGACCCCGCGGCATTCAGAGCTTCATCGTGTCACGTGCATGCATATTGTTTATTTATTGGTGTGTGGTGTGTGGGAGGGGCACGCCTGTCAGGGCATGCGTGAGGAGGTCAGAGCAACCTGTGTGTGTGTGTGTGTGTGTGTGTGTGTGTCTTTCCATCCGGTGAGTTCCAGGGATTGAACCCTGATCTTAAAGCTTGGCCACAAGTGGCTTTACCCAATGAGCTATCCCCCTCCTACCGTCTACTCTGGTAAATATTACAAATAAACACTGTTATGTAGAGTCTGAATTCAACACAGGTCATTTGCAGAAGTAGTTCTCAGACATACGTTTGGAGAAGAATGTTTCTGGCGCCCTAACAACTAATACTCGAAGAGGGCAATTAACATTTGAATGCTTTCACACACAGAATGTCACCTTACTAAATGGCTAGCCTGATAAGAGTGTACACATTATTATTAGTTCCATTTAACAAATGAGCGATTTGAGGCTCCACAAGGTCAAATAATTTGCCTAAGTTCCCCAGTCTAAAAAAATGAGAGACACCTCTATTCAGCCCACAGGCGACTAAGCACCCATTTATAAGCTTCCATCTACGTGACCTACTATAGCCGATGCTACTTGACCTTTATAGAAGTTCCTAATTCCCATGTCACATCATCCCTAGTTTACAGGCAAGGAAGCTGGCCTTAGAGGCCCAGTGACAAAAAGAGGTAGAGTTTGATGTTCCTTCAACCAGAGGCAATGATTCCTCTATGTTTGGTTTATTCTTATAGCCATAGGCATTAAGGTTAGGGAAATTATAGTGGGAATATGGATGGTATAATAGCAAGTGTAAGGAGACAATTTTGACTGCATTAGGTGTTTAGATCCCATACGCAACCCTCACATCCAACCCTCTTCTTTATTTGCCCCGAATAAGACATTCTCGTGCGACCTCTTTCCTCAGGTGCAAACATAAACACATCGAAGGTTGGAATCGTCTTGAGATTGAACTGAGTCACGCTGTGTGCTGTATAAAACAGGAAGTGGCTGTCGCTCCAGGGGGTGATTTATTTTCAGTTTTCCCTCCGGAATGCTGTCACCGTCACCTTAGACTGTCATGTCCCCATTCTTTCCTGCCTCAATGACAGTGGAAAGGTACCACCAGGGCAGAACTGACAGGATGCGAAATGCCAAGCGCCCGGCAACCCCTGGAGGGCCTTTCATGGAACACAGAGATGGAGGAGCCTCGGGTTACACAAGCGTTCTCTTTGCAGGTGATATATCTGTCAATAGGTGGCAATCTCTCTCTTCGCCTCACACAGCCCTGAGCCGCAATGCAGAAGAGCTTTCCTGGCTGCCGCAGCTCTGCCTGGCTCTGTCCTTTCAGTAAGAAGTGCAGGAGTGAGGACGAGGAGGGTAGACCCGCCAGGACACGGAAGAAGAGGAGGGTAGACCCGCCAGGGACACGGAAGAAGACCTGCCAGTCTGGGAAGTCTATCTCATCTGTGGCGCTCAAAGCCATTCCCCTCCTCATTCAAAGAGAGTGTGTTGGATTGCCGAGGTCAAGGTCAACAATGAAGGTCACTTCCTCTACAGAAGAATTTCTTTGTGTCATTCGAAGTCGGCCACTAAGTCCCAACACCTTTGGGAACCAAAGTATTGGAGCTGTTCCTACGACTGCTGGAAAGTCCCTTAGAGTCACAAGTGGGCTTCTGTGGAGTGGCTGGTTCTGGCCAGAAAGTCAAAGGCAGTAACCTAGTCAGGGGTTGCAAAGCCCAAGGCTGTGGACTGGCATACTGAGGCTAACTCTGCACTCACACCGGTGTGAGACGCTGCAGACATCTGCCCTCGCCATTTCTGTTCCGGTGCTGACATTTTCAGGCGCATGTAACAAAGGCAGGGGCGTTTGAGATTCAGAAAACTGCATGGCAGCACCAGTGACAGGCAAGTCAGGAAAGGGACACAAGTTGACCTGGTCTCCACAGTCCCTTCTCAAGTAGGGCCAAGAGAGGGCACTGCAGGCAGAGCGGTCAGCTGCAAGGCCTGGCCCAGGGATGACTCGCAATTCTTTCAAATGAAGTAGAGATGTTCACACTGTCATGGGTCAAGCTTTTTTGGGAACCACATTGGCCTGTGCACGGTCTCCATACAAGTTCTCAGGCATGTCCATTCTTATAAAAGTGTGAGCAGACACTTAGATCTGAATGTACTCAGGATGGACGGGTATTAACAGGGGCTGTGTTCTTGAAGTATGAAACCACACGGAGACGTAGCTTTAAAAGCCAACAGAACGGGCTGGAGAGATGGCTCAGAAGTTAAGAGCACTGTTTGCTCATCCAGAGGTCATGAGTTCAATCCCCAGCAACCACATGGTGGCTCTCAACCATCTATAATGAAATCTGGTGCTCTCTTCTGGCATGCAAGTGTACATGTGGGTGCAACGCTGTATTCATAATAATAAAAAAAAAAGCCAACAGAACACCCGTATGATGGACGGCACAGGGGAGACTGAGGCATGAAAAGGCACGTTTGAGGCTGTTGTGGGGTCCATAACAAGATTACTGTCTAAAACAAGAAAAAACAGGGTCTGGAGAGATGGCACAGTGGTTAAGAGCACCGACTGCTCTTCCAGAGGTCCTGAGTTCAATTCCCAGCAACCACATGGTGGCTCACAACCATCTGTAATGGGATCTGATGCCCTCTTCTGGTGTGTCTGAAGACAGCTACAGTGTACTCATATAAATATAATAAATAAATCTTTAAAAAAGAAAAAAGAAAAAACAAATCCAATACTACAAAACAATGCAAAAGACCCCAAGCAACAACAGTTTAAATAAATAAACAAAAAACTCAACAAAATATCTGCCACGATTTTAGCGAGGGTTACTATTGCTGTGATGAAGCACCATGACCACGTGCAACTCGCAGAGGAAAGGGTTCAGTTGACTTCCATTTCTACATCTCTGTTCATCTTCAAAGGTCAGGACAGGAACTCACGCAGGGCAGGAACCTAAAGGCAGGAACTGATACAGAGGCCATGGAAGGGTGCTGCTTTCTGGTCTGTTCCTCATGGTTTGCTCAGTCTGTTTTCTTATAGAACCCAGAACCACCAGCCACAGGCGTCTGTGTGAGGATATGCTGTGAATGCCCACGGATGCCAGAAGAGGGTACTGGGTCTCCTGGAGCTTGAGTTGCAGATGGTTATGAACCAGCACACATGGGTTCAGGGATCTGAACTTTGGTCCTCTGAAGTCCTTGGAGCAAATGCTCTTAAGTACTGCTGTGCAATTTTGGTGGGTTAGTTTTTCTCTTAGTCAGGGTTTCTATTCCTGCACAAACATATGACCAAGAAGCAAGTTGGGGAGGAAAGGGTTTATTCAGCTTACACTTCCACATTGCTGTTCATCACTAAAGGAAGTCAGGACTGGAAGTCAAGCAGGACAGGAAGCAGGAGCTGATGCAGAGGCCATGGAGGGATGTTATTCACTGACTTGCTTCCCCTGGCTTGCTCAGCTTGCTCTCTTATAGAACCCAGGACTATAGCCCAGGGATGGCACCACCCACAATGGGCTGGGTCCTCCATGCTTGATTGCTAGTTGAGAAAATGCCTTACAGCTGGGTCTCATGAGGGCATTTCCACAACTGAGGCTCCTTTCTCTGGGATAACTCCAGCTTGTGTCAAGTTGACACACAAAACCAGCCAATACAGTTTTCTTGTCTGTTTTGTTTTGTTTTTTGGCTCTCTAACAGGAGCTTGACGCAAAGCTCTTCCAGATTTGAGACCCTGGCATGCTGATTGCCCCTAAGATGACATTATGCCCGGCCCTGGCCTCCAGCTTTCAACTCCAGTCTCGTTCCAATAAACCATCTCTCTACAAACCAAAGCCAAGGAATAGATCATCTTCAGCCCAAGGTTTTACAGACCGGCAATTAGTTTTTGTGCATGCAAATTAAAAAAGGAAGTTATTTGCAAAAAACAGGAAAGGTGATCCTGTGCCTGGGTCTCTGGGCTGAACAGCACAAAATATACACAGAAAGGTTTCTAAAAAGCCTTGTAAAGTAAAACAATTTCTGCAAAACATGGGTTCTGGCAAGGATGGACGTGCATAAGCAGAGCTAATCATGACAGCTTGATGCAGCGTCATTTGGAACTGGGTGAGCACTGTCTTCTCTGTTCTCGCCCCCACCCCACCCCATCCCTCCTCTCACTCTGTCCTGCTTATGCCAAGATGGATATGCAGCCCTATCTGCCACTGCTTCATAGTAGAGCAGCTTTGTTGAATGAAAATGGCTTCCCTTGCTTTGCCAGAATTAGCCACGGAAACTTGATGAGACTATCAGGGCCTCTCAGATGCTCTCCCTGAGTACGCATTCATAAAAAAGCTGGAGAATTTGCAGGAGAAAATGAAACCTCCTCCAGCTGCTAAAATCTAGCTGGAGCATCTGTCACATGACCCACGCAGTCTCTGCACTTCTGCCTTGGAAAAGAACGTGCAAGCGCACCATAGACAGGAAAAGACAAGGAAGGGGGAGAGACAGTCTAGAGCGGTTGGTCTGATTTGCTTGGCAGTACACGAAGACATTTGTGCCAGCCCCACACTTAAATGTCCTTTGCCTGCGTGTGTTCCCAGCCAATGCCTTACCTCAAGTTTAACAGACCAGGGTCACATGTGGATTTCAGGAGGCCTAAAGCTTGAATGTTTGGGGCGGGGCTCTATAAGAACAGCTGTGAATGCAAGGTGGAGCCCAGGGAGGGTTCTGGGCGGGAATAGTAAGTGAAAGGAAGGAAACAGATGCTTCATTAGCATCCGGTTTCCTCCAACTCTCCATTTGCAACATTGTTTCTGTCTTACACGGATCTTTCTAATAATGGCTTTGGGCCTTTTGTTTGTCTGTCTGTTAGAGCCCGGCAGAACAGCGGGTGCACCTCCGGTTTTTCTCAAGCAAGTGGCTTGCATACTTTGGCTCCCCACAGACCCTCTCAGAGAACAGTTTTCACATTAAATGCCATTCGGGAATTCCAAGTTTCAGTTATACAAGATGAGAAGTTTCTGCAGACTGTGGTATTTTGTGAACTATACTGTAACGGCTGTTTTTAATTTACCAAAAGGGGGAGGGGAACTTAAATCTTCTCAGGGCGCGCACACAATAGTCTATTACTTAGAGGTAACAGATGTATTATTCATTAGGTTGTATATGAATAAAAAAACAAGGTTTTTGTTGGCTTGCTTGTTTGTCTGTCTCAAACATAATTTTTTTGTATACCAGTCAAAGCTTAGACTGCCTGGTGAAACTTCTAGCATTTATCCATTTGAAATTAGCCTTGTAGATCTGCACAAGGGATTCATTCTCCATTCTTCAGCCTTCAGCCTAAAGTCTGTCCACTTCAATAGCCAACGTAGAGCATAGACATAGTTCTCCAGGCTTCTTTGAATAAGGGAAGTAAATCACTTAAACGTACTTGAACTTAGATCTGGTGGATGCCACAGTAACTACAGAACGGTGACAGCACATGCCTGCCATCCCAGCACTCGGGAGGAAGAGGCAGGCAGATCAATGTGAGTTCTAGACCAGGCAGGGCTACACAGAGAGTTCTGCCAGCCAAGGCTATATCAAGAGGACCCAGATGGCTATGGTGGTGAGCACACCTGTTCCAGCTCTGAGTGAGGAAGGTCACCTGAGTCTAGGAGTTCCATACTCGCCTAGGAAGTAAAATGATATTGCCTCAAAACAAGCAAGCAAGCAAACAAAAACCAATGAAGGTAACAGTCAGTGACCTACAGGGCATAAGGAATATAGTATAAGTTTAAAAGGAACTGAGGGTGTGACCTCCATCTTTGAGAGATCTAACATAGCTGGACGTTGAGACTGGCATGTTGACACCTGTAATCCTGCCAAGGTGGGGGGGGGGTTCACTCTGGAGATAGGCTTGTAGCATTTCCTACACATGGCAGGGTCTACCCATAAGCCCCGTGGACACACGGAGAAACAAAGAAAGGATTGGGAGCATTCTGAGACCACTCATGGGAGTAGATACAATTAAAGGACATCTATAACTTTCTAAAGAATATGGAGGTCTGGCAATATACTGGGTGTAGGGAAAAGAAGGAGCAAACCTGGGAGCCATGGAGGCCTTTAGTCTTGGGGGACCATCAGGTGGAGGAAGCTCTCTGTCAGAGACACAGCCTTGACAAGAGGGTGGGGGGCACAAGGTAGGCAGAGTCAGGTATGGACACCAGTCTAAGCAGACAGTAGGACAGCCCATCGGCAGCCGGAAATGCACATCTGGAGATGCACATCTGGATGTCATCTGTGTAGGAGTGAGAGGTGGGGAAGGAGAGCCTATGGGCTCAGGAGGAAAGGGTGGGGGTGAAAGGCTGGGGGCAGCTGGGGAGGGGAAGGGAATTAGGAAACAGAACCCAAGGATTGCAAAGCATGTGCCCACCACACCAGGGGGCTCTGCAGTCAGAAAGGACACCTTCCCTCCAGGCAGATGCAGTACCAGACTGGTAGACAGGGCTTGTAGGTATGGACACAAGTCTAAGCAGACAGAAGAACATCCCACAATGTAGGGTGGGTTACATGCTCGCTCGTTCCTCTGAAGTCAGCAGCCTGCCCGCCGCCGTGTGAGGGCTCTGAAGCTGCGGAAAGAGTAGCGGAGGAGGATTCAGGAAACCGGGAAGGAGGCCGGCTAGTAGAGAGCTCCAAAGAGTGGAAGATGAGTACAGCGGAGTGAGAAGTGACTTGGTAAACGCTGGAGTGATGCGGTGAGAGCATTTCAGCTCTGAATCAGTCGCCGAGAGGCAGGCGGGACCTAGGGGAGGGACCCTAGCTAGATAGGTGCCTGCCTTCTATACGGTGTGAGCTAGAGAAGAAGCTGCATATCTCCAAGCCTCAGTTTACCAACTTATACAGGGGCTTAGCCCCCTTACATTGTTTGACTTCCATTAACTACCTCAGGATTTACTACTTCATGTGGTCCTGAATATCAAGTGTTCATCTGAAGGCTGCTGGTAGAAGTCTGACTTCCAGGCAGCTAGGGTGAAGGTCTTAAGCCCACTCCCACAGTGACACACCTACTCCAACAAGGCCACATCTCCTAATAGTGCCACTCCCTGGCCCACACATACACAAACCATCGCAAGCCCCGATGTGCCTCAAATACTGTGTGTGTAGCTCAGGGTTGGTATTGAACTGTCAGCACCCCTCTTGCCTCAGCCCCCAGGGTACTGGGGTGACAGGCATGTCCACCATGCCTATCCTGTGCACTTGTGGTCTGGAAGGAATTTCAAGGATGTTGCTGGAGGTGTTAGAGTAAATCCCCATAGTCGAAGGACTTCATACGCAATGCTTTCCCATTCTCCCCAGGGTCACTCTGGAGCAGCACTTCACACCCTGTGGGTTGCTACCCCTTTGGGGTTGAAGGACCCCTTCACAGAGGTCACAAAAGACCACCTTGCATATGATATATTTACATCACAATTCATAACCATAGCAAAGTCACAGTTATGGAGTAGCGATGGAATCTATGGTTGGGGGTCAGCACAACATGAGGAGCTGTATTAAGGGGTCGTGGCCTTAGGGAGGTTGAGAACCACAGCTCTAGAGGAAACAACAGTGGATATCAAGTGCACTGACTGCACTGGTGAGGAGCCCACTGGAACTTTCTACCCTCCACTAGGATGCTACTAATTAAGTTTTAATTCTACTTGCATTTGCCTTGTATGGAAAAGGGGGAGGGGGGAGAAAGAGAGAAAGTGGCTAACGGAAATTCACTGGAGATTCACGGTCTCCTTTCCTGCCAGGAACCTGTCACTGAAGCATGTCCGGCTCTGCCAGGCCTTGCCTTTACTCTGCATTCATGCTCCAATGATTTCCACACGTAGTTCAAGAAAAATGGTTGGCCGAGGGTCTCTTTTTTTCCCCTTCTTCTTTTTTTAAATTTCCCCACACCTAAATCTCCAATTCTCTCTGTTTGGAGTGGTGAACGCTCCGGGGCAGCTGACTGAGCAGTCCCAGACAGCCAGTTTTAGAAGCATCCCCTGCAGCGACAGCCACATCTGTACGAACATCCCTGCTCACTCTCCACCCTCCATTCCAAGCAAGCTGGCCCTCATCTCCTCAGGCTTCCCCAGCCAGGAACCAATTAGCGTTCATTCTTCAGAATTCTCAGTGGAATGCAGAGTTCATTGTTCTGATTTGGTGGGAGGAAGGAGAGAGATGGGAAAAACCAAGAGCCATCTTGCTCTCTGGTTAGTCAAGTCAAGCGGATCTGGGGGGTGGCTGTGGCAAAGGCGTCACTTCCTTGATTAGGGCGTAGTGTGCTCCACTCCTCAGCCCTACCTGCAGCTTAACTCTCCCATCCCAGTTTGCACATGGCTCCTTGTCACAGTCTCTATCCTATTGCTTTGACTAGACGCCATGACCAAGGCAACTCTTACAAAAGAAAACTGGGGGTTCACTTACACTTTCAGAGGTTTAGTCCACTATCATCATGGCAGGGAGCATGGTGGCAGGCATGCACGGTACTGGAGAAGTAACTGAGTACTACATTTTGGGTTGCAAGCAGGTAGAGAGACACACTCCCTCCGACAAGACCACACCTCTTAATCCTTCTAATCCTTTCAAATAGTGCCATTCCTTCCCGACTAAAAATCTGACGTTTATGGGGGTTATTCTAATTCAAACCACCACAGTTACCTACTTGGAAGAGAAGCCATTGTCCTGCAAATTGGTTCCCATGACCTTTCACAGGCTGGCTGCCTGACTCTCATCTACCAGCACTTACTCAGACACATTAACAAGTGCACAGCACATGGTCTTTTCCTCTCTTATGTGACAAGATGGTAAATGAGGCCTTGCCACTTGAGGTCTTATCACTAGGGATGCTCTTCCTTTTAGACTCCTTGACTGCACAAAGTAGGGGGAGGGACCTGTGAGTACAGTAAGTGGCCAGGACAGATTAAAGGCACAGAGACTAAAGTCCTAGGCTCCTGAGGTATTTCATGTTGAAACGAGAGCGCATTACCTTTTGAAAGTGTCAGTGCTATGATATTGGCAGATGCTTCATTAACCTTCAGATGGACAGAGAATGTCCGATAAGACCAGCTTAAAAAAAAACACCATCGCCATGTGGGAAGTCTGCTTTACTGTCTGCTGGTCCAAATTCTTCTTATCTTTCAACATTTAGTTCAGGCTACATGACTTCACCCTCAATGAGACTTTCGTTTTGATTGGCAAGGCATGGTGACAGAACCAACTCCTTGAGGGCCCAAAGACCCCACTCCTCTCCACCAGACCATCAACATTCAGCCTGAAGTTTTGCCAATCTGGGATTGTCTGAGACCCACAAAAGACACAGGGTGTGTCTCGATGGGCACACACAAGCTGATAGGCAGCTTGCGAGGGAATCGGAGTCGGAAAGAGCTTTCGGCCATGTCTTTTGCCTATAATGGATGTATGCTGTAGGTGAGCCATGCTGAACGGATAAGAAAGGAGAGAAAGAACATGGCAGAAGTCAGGTGGGGCTGCAGGGTATACAGTCAGGCTGACGCCACAGTGGCCTCGTCACCAGAGAAGCAGAGGCAAAGAGGAGCAAGTGAGACCAGGCAGGAGACACAGTGCCGTGACTTGTTACTGGCACAGCTGTTTGGTGACCTCTTTCTGTGGACCCTGCCCCTTCATTATCCTAGAACTTAGACCTTGTGGAGGTCTGAATATGCTTGGCCTATGAGAAGTGGCACTTTCGGGAGGTGTGGCCTTGTTGTAATAGGTATGGTCTCCTGGGAGGAAGTGTGTCACTGTGTCGGTGGGCCCTGACGGCTCTGCCCAGTGTGGAAGTGATCCTTCTCCTAGCTGTCTATAGATGACAGTCTCCTTCTGGACTCCTTCGAATCAAGATGTAGAACTCTCGCCTCCTCCAGCACCATGCCTGCCTGGATGCTTGCTGCCATGCTCGAGGTTAATGGACTGAACCGTCGAAACTAGAAGCCAGTCCCAGTTAAGTGTTGTCCTTTGTAAGAGTTGCCTTGGTCATGGTGTCTCTTCACAGCAATGGGAACCCTATGAGAAACCTGAAATAAGACTTGCCTTGCACGGTTCCTTCTTTATTGGCAGGACATTTGTGTCTCCTGCCTACTGGTAGAACGTTTGATGCTTGGCTCCTGGCGTTCTCCTCTGGCTCATGTGCTATCCTGGCAATGGGCTGGAATTTACTGGAAAGAGAATTGGGAGAAAGGGCCCATACTCAGCTGGACCTATGTAGGGTGCTTTTCCTGGGAAAGGGTATGGTCAACGGGATTGTGATGCCCAACTGAGACTGACCTCATCTGTCAGTGGCATGGGCTGGGGCTAACAGGATGACGGGGAGATCAGCTATGATGGACAAGGAGACCTGGTATAGTCAGGCGGCATGGGTCTCCAGTCCAAAAATGGGGGGTTAGCGGGGAGGCAGTAGAGACCGAGCCTTGGGAATCTTTCGGGGCCGTGTGACTGCAAAACAGCTGTCAAGATTACAAACACTTTTTTTCCTAGTCTAAAAGTGCTGAAGGGGTTAAACCTCAGAAACTCCCAACTAAATGAAGCCTCCATATGTGTGTGGCTCAGTAGGGTTCTAGGAGAAGCAGACAAATGTAATTAGAAGTGCTCAGACACTGTGTTGCCATGGAAACTGCTGGCCAGGAGAAACCTGGAGTCCCAGGAATAGTCTTCCAGGGAGCTGCCTGAGGCAGGTGGTACCCCCCTCTCCAGCCTGCCTGTTTCCAGGCTCCTGGGTCCTGCTGAGTTTCCTCCTGCTCCCTCTCCCACCTCTCAGCGATGCCAAATGGAAACCAATGGTTCCCTTCAGCGGCAAGGAAGGAAGGGTAAGTTGTTAGAACAAAGTTATCTGTGCTGTCCGGTTTTGCATCTGAGGCCGAGGGCCAGGAAGGGAGGCCTCGAGGTCCATTTCTGTTTTATTACATAGCCAGCAATTCTGGGAGAATCCATGTTACAGGACGAGCGGCAAAGTGTCTGTGGATGGGACTTGCATGGGCCTATCTTATCCACTGAAACAACTGAAGGTGAAGGCGACTTTTCACACAGCTCCAGGCAGACGCAGCAGGCGCAAACTATGACCGCAATCACATTGATGATGAGGTCTGGGGCTAGGGAGTTATTTTATAGAGTAGGAACTCTAACCTGATGTTTGAGGGTTCCCCAAAACCCAGCTACAGATCTGGGAACTGGATTTCAATGGGACACATAGATACTAAAACCCAAATGGAATTTTTTTATGAACTTAGAAACAGCAAGGACTCTAAGAAATTACTACTCAGGGCATGGGCTGCCTCTTGCAGTCCCTGCTTCAACGGTCATAGGATTCTTAGAGGTCCTGCTACTGGGATGCTGGGAGACTTGGGTGAGGGACCACCTATGCTGGGAAACTGGGGCAAAGTGGCTGCTTACCCTTCTAGACGTTATTGTTATAAATCTCCCCCCTTGCTTCTCTAAAAAGGTCATTTCATACATTGTCACCGAAGGAAGATGGTGCTTGAGAACTGCTTCTTGGTGATAAAGTTGTCAGTCGTTAATCATTTCCAGCAGGAGGGCTTAATAAATCTCTCCTGAAGAGGGGACATTTCTTGGGGGTATATTTTTGTACGGTCCTTAACTAAAAGCAATGGTTCTGGGATACTGTGGTTAGGAAGTACAGGGAAAGGTCAGAGTCCCCCAAGAGACCAGCAGACATGACTGACTTTAGGCATAATAAACGCAGACTAGGAGCATCTGGCCCAGCCACAGGCCCAGTTAGAAAACTGTAGGAGAGTTAGAGGGTGGGGCCCACCCAGGATGCAGCTTCTAGTATTTCCCCAGATGCTGGCAGCCCCAGCCATTCATCTCGTAGGAGTTTCTGACAGTTACTGCACGCTGGTGGTGACCCCGATCTCTACTCTGGCTTTAGACTGCAAACCACTGAGCTAACATTCTCATTTACCCATACTGATGCCCAGACTTTCAGACTAGAAAAGTGGGGTCCGGATCTCTGGCAATCCACCCCAAGATTTCTGAGGTAACAAGGGATGCTTAGGACTTACTTAGCAGGACCAATGTTTAACTACTGGTTTCTCCCTGCTTTGCCAGGTGGGAGGATCTGGCAGTTCCCAGGTTTTTATCAATTAGGTTTAGAGAAATATCAATCTTTCAATAACAAATTAAGAGCTACATTAAACCAGTTCTGGTGGAGGAAGGTAAACACAAATTAACCTTTGAGCAGTCCTTCTTGCTGTCGAAGGTGAAATGAGTAGACTCCATTTCAAAGACGGTAAAGAAACAGGACAAATAATCTAACAGTAAAACAACACAGAGACAGACAGACAGACAGACATGCACACACACACATCCTTTCTCCCTCAAACCACACCATGTCCATGTGCTGTAGACTTGAAGAAGAGGAAGAAGAAGGAGGAGAAGAAGGAGGAGGAGAAGGAGAAAGAGGAGGAGGAAGAAGAGGAGGAGGAAGAAGAGGAAGAGAAGGAGGAGGAGGAGAAGGTGGTGGTGGTACAGCCCATGTAGAGTAGGTTTGGAGTGAACACACACGTGGGGTTTCAAACGACAGAAACAGTGTGGTCTGATCATACTGATTCAAGACTGCACAGCCAGTACAATCTATGGCTAAGTGACTGTAGCTCAAATCTGAAATGTCCTCCCACCCCAGGCTTGTGAGTTAAGTATTTTGAATTTGGCTCATGGCACTGTTTTGATGGCTATAGATTCCTTATGAGGTAGGGAAGGTCTGGCTAGGAAATAGGTCACTAGGGGAAAAGGCCTTTTAGATTAGACCATCCCTGGTTTCCTCTTATTGTCTCTGCTTCTTGGTTGGTGGCTGTGAGGAGGAGATCCGGGACCAAGTCCCCAGCACCTGGGACTTGGCCACTCCAGTCACTGTACCTTCCTTGCTATAATGGACTGAACTCTTTCTGAAAGTGTGGGCCAAAGCAAGCCTCTCCTCCTGAGGTTGTTGCTGGAATGGTCTAACTTGTCAGGTATGTTTGCTCACAGAGAAGCAAGCAACATAACTGACAGTTGTCTGCACGACAAACATAGAGTACCAGTCTCAGATGTAAAGGCTTCTATTAATTTAATACTAGCCACTTTCCTAAAAAGCCAAAAGGAGCACTTTGCAAAAACACAAATAAAACCTAAAAATTTACTGCAAGCTGTATTTCCCAAATGTTACCGTCTCGACACGTAACCAGTATTATTAAGAAATCTTACTTATTTTTCATACTAACTTTTAACTTAATTACATATATTTAAATACACTTATTAATTTCCTTTTTCTGACAACTTCATACATGATCATAATGCATCCCTTTGTCTCTCTTATCATCCTTCCCCGCCCCCAACCAGGATTCATTAACATTCCCACTTCCTTTAAGTTCCTTTTGTGTATATTCATGTCTTTTTATTTTGCTTCATGACCCACTGAGTTAATTCAGGGTGAGCTGTGTGGCCATGAGTTTGGAATTGTCTACTGGAGCCTGGTTGGATCATGGGTTCATCACTGAAGACAATGAATGCCCTGCCCCCAGGATCTACCGTTTTAGCAGGAAGGGAACGAACCCCTCCACCATCCACCTAGTCTTGTGTGGGCCCAGTGGAATCAAACTCAGCTGCTGTGAGATCAGGATTGTAATGGTTACATCACGCCCAGAAGATCGTATTTTGCAGCCTCTATCGCTACCGGGAACTCCTACAGTCTTTCTGTCTCCTCCTCTACCATGTTTCCTGAGACGCACTGAGGACTCGGCTGCCACGTTTTCTAAGAACCTAGAGCAACCATGGATCTCTGCAGTCAGAGCCCTTCACCGAGAACAGATGACCGTCTGACTAAAGCGGAAAGCAGTGTCTGCCTATGTTTATAAACGAGTTATTTCTTTTTTTTTTCTTTTTTTTTCTTTTTTTTCAGAGCTGGGGACCGAACCCAGGGCCTTGCGCTTGCTAGGCAAGCGCTCTACCACTGAGCTAAATCCCCAACCCCATAAACGAGTATTTCTAAAATAGTTTGGGGTCATGCAAATTTAGCCACGCAATAGTAAGTTATCATCTAGGGCCTAAGACCTCCTCAGCCATGGATTTCTACCAGAATTACAGTGCCAAGCATGAGTTCCCTTCTGTGAAGCACCAGGGTGGGGGATGGGGGGCATTTTGTCTGTCTGGCTGGCATTGAGGTTTGTTGTAGGAGTCAGGGCTGGCTAAGACCACGGATGCCTGGAGCCCCCCACAGAGTGTTTTTTTGGAACCCTGAAAGCTAGTCAGATGAAGGCAGCTTCCACCTTAGGTCACTTCGCTTTCTCTTTCTCTTGCAATCAAGGCCTGTGGCACCTTTATTGACAGGACCTTATCAGCTAGCTCTGGATGGCAAGAGCTTGAGTTTTTTTGGCGGCTTCTGGGCCCTCCTGATGAACTACTTATAAGAAGATAATTGGTGGGGCTGGGGATTTAGCTCAGTGGTAGAGCGCTTGCCTAGCAAGCGCAAGGCCCTGGGTTCGGTCCCCAGCTCCGAAAAATAGAAAAGAAAAAAAAAAAGAAGATAATTGGTATTTCTTACCTGAACTGACTACATTCAAGTAGTTATAGCTACTTGGTGGTTCATGGAGCTATTCATATAAATATCACAGCTCTCGATAGTAGTGCTCGGTTCTGATCTTACTGAATCAGAGGAGGAGTTTCAGGGGAGGGAGCAGAAAGACTATAATATAGCTTAGACTGTTCTAGAAATATATATATATGAATATATATATATATAATGTATATATACATATACATACATACATATACATACACATACACACGCTATCTGAAGTCCACAGATAATGAAAGCATATAGGCAAGGCAGTGACTGACCTCGTCTAGGAACAAGCTATGAAAACAATGAACACCTAGACTTTGCAGTGGGCAGGTATCACGAGCACAGAAACCTCACTTTGGCTCTGCTTCCAGCGTCTAAGGCCCAGGTACTCCAGCATTATGGTTTCTCTAAGAAAAGTGCTGGGTCCAGGGAGAGAACACAGCAGGCAAAGGAGCTTGCTGCGAAGCCCCACATCCTGACTTTAATCCCTGAGCCCACACTGGGGAAGGAGAAACTCAACCAACAAATTGTTTTCTGGCCTCCACACCCCCCAGTCTTTCCCACATAAGGAGATGTAAATGTACTTTAAAGAAAGGTTTGTTATTTCCCATGTTTAGACCGAGCAGCTCAGCTCACAAAAGGGATCACATAAGTAAAAAGGGCTTTCCTACTTGGCGCTTTCACAGACAATGAGGTCGGTATAGCTTATCAAAACTTCTCCTCATTTTTTTTTTGATTAGATTCTTTTGTGTTCTCTCTCTCTCTTTCTTTTTATTTATTTATTTTACGTATATGAATACACTGTCACTGTCTTTACACACGCCAGAGGATGTCAAATCTCATTACAGATGGTTGTGAGCCACCATGTGGTTGCTGGAAATTGAACTCAGGACCTCTGGAAGAGTAGTAGTGCTCTTTTTCTTTTCTTTTCTTTTTTTAATATTTATTTTATTTGTATGAGTATACTGTAGCTGTCTTCAGGCATACCAGAAGAGGCCATCCAGCCCCATTACAGATGGTTGTGAACCATCATGTGGTTGCTGGGAATTGAACTCAGGAACTCTGGAAGTCAGTGCTCTTAACCGCTGAGCCATCTCTCCAGAGCGCCTCTCTCTCCCTCCCTCTACCCCCCCTTCCCCTACCTACCTACCAACACACACACACACACACACACACACACACCACACACACACACTGCTGTCAGTGTTTTGACACTAAACTGTTGAACACACACACATTTTATTATTGAAACACTTCTTCCTTGCACTGTTCTCTCAGGGCAGCTGGGAAGAAAGAGCCACAAGATCTACAGACCAGGTGCCAGCTGACAGGAGGGTAAGGAGTGATTGGGAGGTATTTAGTCCCATTGCACTAAGACCTATTTTTTTGGGGGGAGGGGGGAGGGAGTAAAATCCCTCGGGCTGTATCAACAATGCACGAAGTCTTCCTTTTCTGTCCAAAAGGGGTAACAGAAACTGTACTTGTTTAAGCTGTTATGGCCAGATCCACATTTAAGGAACAAGAATATCCCAAGTACCATATAGCAGGACAGTTCCTAAAACCACCACCCTTGGTTTTAAACGGGCTGACACTGGAGAAATGCCACCTGTTTAACTGCTTTTGGTTACAATAAGGGACTTCCAACTCCACCGAGGTGAGTCAGAAAAGCCCTGGTCTGAGGGTCAACTGTAAGAGAGTTTGGAAAGCCTGGTGCCGGGTCAGTGGGGGTTGGGAAGTGGCGCTCCCTGCCTTCCAGGTCTCCATTCAATGCTGTTTGCTGTGTTGTGGAGTGGAACTCTTTCTGCAATAGAGGACTTTCCCCCATGAGATCTGAATGATTTTGCTTCTGTTTGGAGACCTCGCCCTACAGTGGCTGTGACACATGAACACAAGCGCAGGAAGGATTTCCCCCAAGTCGGGGTCTCAGGACACAGCAGTGTCAGAAGAGAAAGAAACCGTGCAGGCTACGGGAAAAGAATCACCAAGGGTGTAATGCTTAATTACATAGTTCTGGGGCTATTCGCTTCCTCTGGGAATGGTGCCCACTTCTAGCAGAATTGCTGAGCATGGAAGTTAAAGGACAAAAATATTTAAGACTCAGATAGCCTCTGCTAAAAATGTCAACTTCTTTAGGTCCTGAAAGGATCAGAAATCAGGTGCCTGATTGAGCAAAGTCAGCATTGCTAGGACGTTCAAGGCTAAATGAAGTGTGGACGGGCAGGTGTTGTGAACCACTGTCCTCGGCACAGGAGCCATCTGCAGACTCTGGCACAGATGGTGATGCTGGGACACAAAACAAAAGGTGGGGGCACCACATTGCATAGGATTGCAGCCTCACTTAACGGTTCAGTCAGTGGATAATTCAACAAGCATCATTTAACAGACACAGTTCTAGGAGCCGGGGAACTGTTGGTGCATGAACAGACAAAGGCCCTGTTTCTAAGGAGTTTGCACTCTAGAATGGTTGTTCGTAAACAAAAGTGAGTCCACTTCACACCGTGACGCTGGAGGGAGACAGGTACGGGTTATGGAAGGCTGAGAGAGAAGGGACTCTTACTGGGGGCGGTTGGTAACAACCGGGATGAAAACAGAAGTGTGGACGTTAGTTTGCTTCCCTCAAAGGGAAGCAAAGTGCAAAGCAGGATGGGACTTGTTATGCTCCCAGAATGGGGAAAAGGCCAATGTGACTGCAGTATAGTGCATAACAGGAAGACAGGGGCCAGGGCCCAGAGCCACTGAGGAGATAGCCCAGTAAGGGACAGCGGAGAGCACTGCACAGAGTGTGTAGACGGGGCTTGTATGAATGGACAGACAGATGGCCAGAAGATACACAGAAAACAACTAGAACATCTTAGGCTGCTCCTGTCGTAATGCAGACACAGTATGATGGTGGCTTAGACTGCCGTGCTTACCACGGAGACAGAGGAGCGTCCAGACAGGCGATAGATGCATTCTGACAGCAAGCACCTGCAGTAGAATGTGCTAAGAGCATGGAGAATGGGTAGTGGAAGAGAAAACCAGATGTGGTAGCACACACAGTTAATCCCAGCACTTGGGTGGGGTTTAGATTAGCCTGGTCTACCTAGTGCAATCAGGTCCCTGAGAGCCCCAGTCTTAATTCTGAGAAAAAGTACTTAATTCCTAAGTACTTTTGCTTGATACCCCAGATATCCAGAGGTAGGTATGGAAAGAACCATGCTGATGCATAGACCCAAGTCGCTCCCAGAAGACTCTTCTCTTGGACTAGATCAGGTCTCCAGATAGGTCCGTGAAATGGGTACACTGAGACCCAGGGTTGGCTAGAGACAGACTCTGCTTACACAAAGTTGCCTGGATTGGTAATTAGAACATTAGCCTTGAAATATGCATGACAGCTGGGCTCACACATAATCCCAGCATTTGAAAGCTGAGGCTGGAGGATTGCCTGTGAGTTTGAGGCCAGCCTGGGCTATAGTTGAATATATACATTTCTAAGATGAGAATCACCTTGGAATAGTTCATGGTATGGATACTCTCATCTCAGCCTTAGAAAGCCTTAATCTTTTTGTTTCCCTTAAAGGGAATGTTATAGCGTTCTGAATATGGCTACTGTCACATCCAAGGCCACAGACTGGTAGTCTCGAGCTATAATAGTATTCAGTTACCTGGGAGACAAACACACTCATACTACACACACACACACACACACACACAGACACACACACACACACTCACACACACACACACTCACACACACACATTCAACTACAAACGCACAGACACATAGTCAACAAGCCAGCTACACAGAAAGCAATCCCCACCCCATTCCCCAGCAGAAAGACGACATTTTCTATAATTCAAAACCAGCCACCTGGGAATGAGGTCTTTAGATCCCAGGTCACTGTAAGGTGAGTAAGCACAAACCCTAAATGCCAATGCCACTTACACTGAGCAAAATGTCAACATCACCTGTAAAAATAGCCTAGTCAGGCAGGGAATCGGCCTGTGTGGAGAGCAGGCTCCTAATTAAACCACCATTCAGTGGAACAACTTGACCAAGACATGGGGAGCCTTCTGTTTGGTTAGACGTCAAGGGATTCTGAGAGAAATGCAGTGTCCTAAGCTATAAAATGACCGAATCAGTTCAAAATCCTCAAATATTAGTTGTTCCTATAGGATTCTGTATCATGACTGTGGATTTTGGGTTTTTTTTTTAAATGCCTAAAATATCAAAGGCATAAATGAACAAACAAACAAAAGTTCCATATCTCATACAGAGCAAATTATTCATGTCTTTAGTAGGAAATAAACTTTTTTTCTGGTTGTATTTCTAGGAGAAGGCAGCTTACTTTATAATCTTCCTGAAAGGAATATGGCCCTTCAAAAAATTAGGAAACTTTATTAAGAAATAAGGAGCTGGAGAGAAGGCTTGGTTAAGAGTGCACGCAGCTTTTTCAAAAGGCAAGAGTTCAGTTCCTGGTACCCACACCAGGTAGCTGAGGACCAACTGTAATGCTAGCTCGGGGAACTGATGCCTCTGACCTACACACACACACACACACACACACACACACACACACACACACACACACACACACAATCAATCAATCAATCAATCAACCAACCAACCAATCAATAATAAAAGCGTTGAAAAGAAATAGGCTATGGCAACCCCTAAAATAAGCCAGGCTGGGACTCCCATCCTCAATAAACCAATCAAAAACAAGTAATAATAGAAGTAGATTTATTAAATGTGGCCACATTAGGAAAAGTGTCCCCCTCAAGTTCATCCTTGGGGTCCTAATGGTTTAAACAGGGGGTATCCTAAGGTGTGCAAAGTAGTCCAGGCAAAGATATGGCCCCCATCACTGGCTCTGGACACTCCCAAAAGGTGATTGGACAAGTTGGAAGAGCTGTGTTAAACCTCCTTCTAGGAGACAAGCTCCCCTCTGGCAGACACCAGGCTTCAGCCTTGGCCCTTTCCCAGCATGAGCTTCCTGGGGCACTGTGGTTCTCTTGGGTCAGTGGTTTCAACAGTCAAATAGCCCAAGGGTGGGGCAGGAGTGTGGAATGTCATCATTCCCGCCACAACAGTCCCACAGTGAGGAGTGAACTCACTACACCCCATCTTCAGTAAGCCCCCGGATGCCAGCCCCCACTCTCCTCCCTCCACCGTCCAGAAGGGAAATTGAGGAAGCCAAAGTCAACTGGTGTTCCCTCGGCTGAGTTTTTCTTGGTCTTTAGCCAACCCATGGTGCACTGCAGGAATCTTGGGCGAACAAGATCCAGACACTGACTGATGCAGAAAGAGAAAGCCCTCCCTTCAGAATAAATGCCTACCTAGGAAATCGGATTCCCTGCGTGTTTGTCAGAAGACAGGAAAGAAAGTGGCAAATGAAGGGGACCAGGGGACTGGGCACATTCACATTCCAAAAATTCTTGAGACTAGAAGAGCCCGAAGTTTCTGGGGGTAGCCTGGCTCCGCTCTAATTAATGGTGGAATCCTACCTACAGCACTTTGAGAAGCCTGTGCCAGCCATTTGTGCATACTTTTGCCTCTCTCCAACAGAAGCTTCTGTAAACCTGGCCAGGCCAGCAAGAAGCCATGAAGCTCCCCGGGCCCTCAAAACAGAGGCTGTCAGTAAAGGGGACTGGGGAGGGGGGAGGGGGTCTGCACTCACCGTGAGCACATGCACTCTGCTTCACTAGATATAGCTGCCCTAGCAGACATTCCTCCTCTACCACCCTACGGTGTAAACCATCCAATGATCCCTGGGATAGTAACCAGGAATGCCCCTGGGCTGGCTTGGAGTCCCTTATCCTCCCTCTCCAAAACCTAGTTGGCTTAGCTAACTGCAGATGTTTTGACCATTTTTGGTTAACACGGAGTGACTGACCGACTGATTGAATGACATACGAGTTCACTAGCAGATAAGTTTCCTAATCCCCCGAACTAAGCACTGTGCCCAGGCTTGATGGTATGCAGAAGCCAAAGGGTAGATCAAGGCGGCCAATCAGAGGAAATGCCAGTGCACACTTGCCCCTCCCCGTTAGTCTCCATAGGCATCTGTTGCTGAGGAAAGTCTTACTGAGATAAGGCCGATGGCTTTGTTTCCTGAGGAGTGAAATTTAAGCCATTGTGCGTGCGTGCGCGGATGTGCAAGTGTGTGTATATGCATGTGCACAGTTGTAACCTGTGCAAGAACCATTATTAGGAAGGACAGACATTGCATGGCTAGCTCCCATTCATGACCAGAAGTCAGGGCAATTTAGCACCTGGCTATCTACGAGAGCCTGGGATCAGGAGCCAGGGCTCCAAGCGCATTGGTGGGCAGAGCATCCCAGCTGGCCTTGGCTTGCTTACTAAGGTCACTCCTACAAGTCACCGGATCTCAGTGTTGATACAAAGACAAAGACCAGTGCCTGACAGAGCCACAAACACTCATTGCTGGCTCATAGAGCAGGGCTGGGGGAGGGAGGCAGGGCATTCATCAACACCTGTTCAGGAGCTCCTAGATCCTGGTTATGGGCCAGGCAACATGGTGAGAGGCAAGAAGGATTCCAAACATTTCCACACACAGCTATATTGAAGCAATACTGCGTCTGAAGGGAAAAGTCGGAAGACAGCTGGTTTTGTCACAAAGATCTTCGGAGTTTGGATGGATCTTCATTTTGCTATTGTCCTCGATGTTTTTTGATCCCTCCCTAAAGGCCATGGGACCTGGAGTTGTGCAGCCCCCACCCCAACCCCCACTGCAGTGTTAATGCACAGTTGCCGTTCGAAGTAGAAAGACTGAATGACACATATCTGTGGAGTAATCAGGACTTGGAATTGCAGGGCACAAAGGCATCGAGGCACCACATTCTGGACTTATATGATGCACTCACTACATAAGAGGGGAACCCAGGGGCCTCCTGCCTTCCTTCACTCTGTTTTCTTGGTCCTTGGCCAGCCTCTCTTTCCCATGGCTCCCCAGAAATTGAGATACTTCTAATTAAGAGTATTTTGACGATCACAGAATGTGTGGATTCATAGGGATAGATTTTAAACTGCGGGCCACTCTCACTCTTTTTGGGGGATGAGGGGTTAAATGTTTGTCTCAGTCCACACTTGGGGTACCACTGGGCTTTTCATTCCAGCCTTCTCTGGCCAAAGATGGAGGCTTGCTTGAAGCTAGCTCCCTCCAAGGACAGTAATCTCAGCCACGTGGCCAGCCGTAACTTCTCAGCTCAGAACCTCACGGAGCAGCCGAATCCTGGGCAGGTTCATAATTCACTCACTTGCTTCTTAGGTGTGTGGGTACATGCCGGTGCCCCAAGACAACTCAGGGCGGACTTTGAGAAAAGCAGGAAATGAGCAAGGGAAGGAACCAGAGTGAGTAGTGCTGAGGGAATCGGGGCTGCAGAGCCCTGCGGGCTGCTGGGAAGGCACAGTGCCAAGCAGCCGCTGCTGTCTAGACTTTAGCTGGCCTCTCCCAGTGGAGAAGCGAAGGAGGGAGGAGGAGAGCCAGGCCAGAAAGCCTGTAGCTCTTTGTTCAGCAAATGCAAACACAGGACACAACCTCTGACAGGCTCCAGACTGGGGGCTTGCTCTATTTAAGACATTTCGTCCCAGGGGCTGGAATCTGGCTGAAGGAAGTTCTGTTAACCCATCCATCAGCGGGGAGCTGGGGATGTGATCTTATTAGTTCCTGAGAACTAAGGAGTTCCCCCACCCAAACCGAAGTGAGTAACAGCCAAAAGATGCACACTGTGCGGGCAAAGGACCATGGTTTTAAAAACACCCCCCCCCCCAGTTGTGACATTTTAGCTTGTACATTCAAAGAACCAGCTTTTCACGGAGGCCCCAGGACTCTGATGAAGTTAGTTGATTAAAACTCGTGGTCATAGAAATGGCAGCCACAGTCCAATAGGTTTATGACTCAGGGGCAATGTTCGCTTTGGGAAGCTTTGTTAATCTAAGCTAGAGGGGAAAGGGGCCTTTTCTTCTGAGTGGCAGAGGGGCCCTGTGGCGGGGTGCATGGCTTGGTGAGGGCAGTGCTGGGTGGGACTGGCCCCACTGGCCCCTCAGCCAGGGATCTGTGCCCTGGACAGTCATACTTAGCAATTACGTGGGAGTTCAGAGGCAATGTGCAGTTTGGCTTTACATAGTATGGAACAGTTGTGAAGAATACGTTTCAAGGACACCGAAACTGCCTTAAAACATCTCCCAAGTCTCTGGCCGTAAGCTGCCAATGTTTCCAAATAACTACAGTCGGAGAAGCAGCCGGGGCTGGGTTCGAGTGGGGGATCTCGTGGTTGGGGCCGGCAGGGCTGCAGTGTCAGCTCAGGTCCTAGAGCCACTTAGCATGGATGTGCATGGGATGGTTAGTGACTAGGACAGTGCTGAGACCGTACTACAAGCAACATCGCTGGTGTGATTTCAGAGTCTGGCTTCTGCGAATCAGACACAGGGGCACGAACCACCAAACTTTGACCCTGGGATATCAAACCCTGGGTTTTACATCCTGGCTCTGCCATTGGTTAGGTAGCTGATGCAGGGTAGCTTGATAGTTTCCTCATGGTAAAATGAGCCTTATAATAGTCACTTATGGGGCTGGAGAGATGGCTCAGTGGTTAAGAGCACTGACTGCTCTTCCAGAGGTGCTGAGTTCAGGTCCCACACAGTGGCCCACAACCATCTGTAATGGGATCCGATGCCCTCTTCTGCTGTGTCTGAAGACAGTGACAGTGTACTCATATACATAAAGTAAATAAATCTTTAAAAAAATAAAACCAAACCTTATCAAAAAATAGTCACTTATCTGTTTGTGAGGGTTAAATAGAGGCTCCCTTTCTGCCTATGCTAAACTGTGGGTCCCTTTCCAAGCTCAGTTGTAACCTTCCTCTGAAGGCTTTCCTGGACCTCAGCATAGGGTAGATTCTCAGCCCTGTCCCACTGCTTCTTACATTGGATGGGGCTGAGGCTGTGACCTTCCCTGGCTACTTCTCCGACTAGACCAGTGGTTCTCAACCTTCCCAATGCTGCGGCCCTTTAATACAGTTCCTCATGTAGTGACCAACCCCCCATCATAAAATTATTTCATTGCCACTTCATAACTGTAATTTTGCTAGTGTTATGAATCTTAAAGTAAATAACTGTGTTTTTCAAATGGTCTTAGGCACCCTGTGAAAGGAAGGATCATTTGGGACCCACAGTTTGAGAACTGCTACATTAGACCAAAAGCTCTGGTGAGGAGGTTTTAGTGCCCCACAGGCAGCACAAGTGTGGGAGACCATTGGCTTTCCTCTTTCTAGTTGATTTTGAGAAGAGGAATTGTTTCAGAGGAGTGACCCAAGGGAGCACGTGAGTCTAAACTGTGTGAAGACAAGCGGGAGGTTGTAGGTTCTCCGTCAGCTCCTAACAGCTCATGCACTTCCGGGTGATGGCTAGAGGGGAGTGGAAAGAACGTGAGAAGAAAGGCTAGACAATAAGGATGAGGAGAAAGAGGGGGAAGGAGGCAGGCGGGAGCCCTGGCCTGGAACAGTGTGTGTGTGTGTGTGTGTGTGTGTGTGTGTGTGTGTGTGTGTGTAGGGAATGGGGGAGGGGTGTGTGAACATGGAAGCTGAAGTCAGGCTGGGCTCTGGGTGGAGCAATGCTCTCTTAAAAGGACCCAGTGTTTTCCTTCAGAGCACCGGGTTCTGTATCCCTGACAGTTGAGAAACACATCCCAGGACCTCTTTATCCCGACTATCTCATTGCTCCACACTGTCATTGTCACTCTGAGTAACAAAAGTGCTCTGTAATAGGGTCTATGTAAAAGACAGACCATGGGGGCCAGGCAGTGAGGCACCAGCCTGACATCTCAGCAGCGGGGATGCAGAGGCAGAAGCATTACAAAGTCAAGGCCAGCCTGAGGCACACAGCAAGATTCTACCATAAGGGTTAGGGGAAATGCTCAGCGGTGGAGGTCTTGGCTAGGCTGGGCTAGGCCTAGGGTTCCATGCTTTAGTGTAACTAAAAACAGATGAACAGGTAAATAAAAGACTTGGAGATACCTGGGTCAAGGACAGGGGACAATGAAGGGGGAGATGTGGGGAACCTCAGAATGACAAGAAAAACGGGAAAACACCAGAGCCTAGAAGAGACACCCTTTCAGATAAAGTTCTGTACAAGATGCTGCCACAGCTGCCACGCTGACAGAGAAGACAACATCAGTAGGCAAAAGCAATCCCAGCTGTCTAGGAGCAGCCCCCGGAAGTCCAGGTGGGCAGGGGCCTCGAATCTTACTGCTGCCTCTCAGAATTTCTAAACCAGATGCAAGGTTGAGGACGGCTGCTATTCCTGGTGTCCCCAATGGTCAGAGCCATTTGGGCTGTATATGGTGACAATGCGGGCAGTGTCTCCAGGAAAAGATCTGTACGGTCCTATTAGTCTCATGCTGCCGCTAATGGAAGGAAGTGTGCAAAGTGACTGATATCACACCCCAGTAAGAGCCATGAGGTAATGCCTGAGGCGACTGCAGATTAATAAGTCATATTTATTAAGTATCGAGAGGGATAAGTGAAAGACTAGGGGAAGACTTTTTTTTTCCTCAGACACGGGACTTTAATCTTGAAAACAAGAAAGGAGCAAAGAGCCACTTTCCCTACATGGATTCAAAGATTCCATCTCATGCACTCACATACACACACATGCACACATGCATGTGCCTACAACACAACATAGCTTTTGTCCTGTGTCCCACGGTTCACCTGGCAATGGCCCGATTGGTCACAAATCGTGCCTGGCACACTGTCCAGAGGACATACTAGGCACCATAAATTTAGACTTTATCCTGGGGATAGTGTAATAGTGATTACTTCCAAATGAGGACATTAAAAAGTCCGTGAGGAGATTACATGGAAATCTTTCAAGCAAAGCAGAAAATGCGAATTTATAGGCTATATTTTGTACTGCAACTACCCAGAGAGCGTTCAATTAGCAAGTTCCTGCCAGACTGCGAATGCAGAAGCTGCTATCAGTGAGAGCAGCAACTCTTCCAGTCTCAGCTAGGGCAAGGGTGCACTTCATTACAGTAACCAAGATCCGGTTCACTGCGGCGTCCTCACTGACGGCCAACATGAAAGGGTTTGCTTTACTTAGATGCTTGGGCCAGAAACTGGTATATGGCTTCTCCTGAGACTTCAGACATCGATTCCAGCAGCTCTTCTTTCTGTTGTCTATGTCAGTCGTACCATCCTGAACTCGTCCGTCTAATTATCCTAATTTCAGTTAAAAATTGTCAGTACTTGCCAAACTGGATTGAGCATTCCAGCGAAATGACAAATAGCTTTCATCTCACACGGGGACTCTGACTGATTGCTAATGGCTACAAGGATTATTGTTGAATGAGAGTTTTGAACCTCCTCTGAATTCCGTAGGAAAGAATTCTATGATGGATTAGTCATGTCTGTCATGGGTAGGGGAAGGTAGAAATTGCATGCATGCTTTGTTCAGGCTACCTCTGTAGGCCATTTACTCTAGTGTCAGCAGGTACTTATTTTCATTGCCTATGGTGTTTATTAAGGTCATCACATACTACTGACTTGATCAGTTCTCTGGAAGACCCACTAGTTGTTGAACCTCGCCTTCCATATTCTTCTAAGGTCACCCTGTTAGTCCTATTCATTTGATAGTTCATTGTCATGATTCCTATGACCGTTTCCTTTTACAAGAAGAATTTATCCTCCTAATGTCACTTTAAAGAAAAAGTTAATGCTGGGCCTGGGAGATGGCTGGGTGGAAAAGCACTGCCTGTGCTAATGAGAGAAATGGAATTCAGATGCCCAGACCTCTCATAAATGGTGGGCAGGCATGGAGGTGTACAGACATCACTGTACTTTGAAGGTGGAGACAGGGAACCCTTAGAGTAAGATCACTGTCTAGTCATGTCTCTGAGCTCTGGGTGTAACTGAGATTCCTTGTCTCAGTTAATAAGGTGCAGAAGGCTAGAGGAAGGCACCCAACACAAACACATATTCACCTTGGGTCTCCACACACATTCACATACACGTCAACATTGACCCATACACACAGATCATATGTACATACGCATGAGAAAAAAAGTTAGCATTGTGTTCTCATGGGACTTGAAGCTAAGATACACTCATAAAAGTTTAGAAGATACAGAAAAGGCTAGAATAAAGACATTGAAAATTACCCCTCTGGGTAAGGTTTTCTAACACAGCCCAGAATGGTACCCATAACTGTGTCCTCCCTTCTTCAACTAGATGTCTGGGCAGTCCTAATTTTACAGCTCTTCTAAATAATGTGACAGGCATCTTATGAAGACTTTTCTTAAATATAACAATTAGCTACACATCCAAATACTTACATAACATCTAATCATAAGACCCCTGGAGAGAGTGAGTTAACCTTGTCACTTATTCATAAAAATTCATTATTGCTAAAACACGGACTAAGAATCTGCCAAATGTCACTAGACACCAAGAGACTGATTAAAAGAAAATCTCTCTTCACCAAGGAGTGATGAAATGCATGCTGGGCCAAAACCTTTCACACCCAGTTTCCACTATGTGACTTTTCTGCCTTGAACCCACAGCCTTTCCTTTCCAAGCTGCATTCTATAGACTTCATTAACAGAGCAAAATTTTGAGAGCTAGAGAGATGGCTCGGAGGTTAAGAGCACTTCTTCTTGTAGAACACCCAGGTTTGGTTCCCAGCATGCACATAGCAGATTATAATCATCTCTAACTCCTGTTCCAGGGGACATATACCCTTTTCTGACCTCCAAGGGGGAAAAGTACACAAGGGGTACACAGACAAACATGCAGGTAGAATGTTCATAGACATAAAATAAACAAATCTTTAGAAACAAAAAGGGAATTTTCAAAATTATGGGAGGACCTATGTCAACATAACAGAAAACAAATATATTTTTGAAACTGGGTCTTACTATGTAGGTCTGGCTGGTCTAGAATTTTCTATGTTGACCAGGCTGCCCTGGTCACTTACTAATACTGTTGGTCTAATCTATACTTCATCTGTTAGCACTTAAAGCTCCTGACTCTCCAGTAGGGTTGCAAGGAAGCAGAGCACAGAATCAAGCCCGGTACACCATGCTGGATTCTTCTCTGCGTGTGTGCAGAGCATTCGTGGCTTGAACCAGACAGTGCTATGCCTGAGGGAAACAGTGAAGGTAAGTTCTGTGCCCTTCATGGCTCACTCTTGGAGAAAGCATCCTTGACAAAGCCACGGGGTTTGGAATTGAGCAAGCTGGGAAGAAGTATGCATTTAACCCAGAAGGTCACTCATCATCTGACTCACAGGACTAACATACTTACGTTTCCCTAATAATATAATACTAGTATTATGAAGCTAATAATGCTTGTTCAAAGTCTTCTGGATGTCCAGTTATTTGGAGAGGAGAGAGAAAAAGAAACCATTCCATTTCCCATCCATCCGTGTGGCCCCGGGGATTTACAGCTGATCTTTTATTTTTAATTCTTCCTCAGGCTTGTGCTGCTGTCTAGAGACTGCTTCTGGGCTCCTTATATCCACCTCAGACATAATCCCTAGAGCCACTTCCTGCTACAGCCTTTCAACTTGTTCGCCCAAGCTCCCTGTCACCCAGTTCCCTTTGACAGGAACTCGAAGGCATCCACCTTCCAAAGACATTGGAAGCCTCAGCACCTCCATTTGCCAGGTGCTTGCCCATCTGTTTTGCTACTCAGTGGTGTCCAGCTATGTGTTAACTTCTCGATTCCCAACGGCGCCTTCAGAATCACAGCAAGTAGTTTATGTACAGGAGATCATTTTGCTCGCTAATGCCTACGCTCGCAAGTGCCCTGAAGCTGTAGCTGGGGGGTGTGTGGGTTACCCTGTAGACTCAAGAACAATTCTATAGAATGTAGAGGCGCCCCCAACCCTTCCCAGCCTGGCAGATACTAAGCTAGTGATTAACTGCATGCCCGTGAGGAGGTGTAAATAACATTAAGCTGTGTGGCTTCCTAAGGACAAAGCCAGGACAGCCTGCTAGCATGGCATGCCTAACAGCTAAGCACAGCACGTCTATTCGAGGAGCTGTTACTGCTTCTCCACACTACTGTCTCAAGAGACACATTCCCAGCTCACGGCTCAAGTTTGGATTCCTTGCTGGAATGAGTGATCTCCTCTGTAAATCTGTCCCTTGTCTATGTAATTTATGATATTGAATTTCTGGACCCAGAATGCAGAATGAAACTAAGCCAGGGTATGTTGGGGGGAGCACTTGGACACTTACTAAGATTGTCCTCCTGAAGCAGGCAGTTGGGCTGTGTGTCTCCTCTAGCCTGTCACGGCAGAGGGACTGAATTATACTCCTCAAGACTCCAGGGCCAAACAAACTGATACTTGGAACTCTCTATGTCACCCCTAAACAACCACGGTCATTTCAGTAGGATGTGTATGTAATAGAAAGGCCAGGCCAGGGGATGTATATCAGTAGAGTCTTCTGCTGCTGCCCCCAACCCGAGCCTAGTTCTGCCCAACATGTGTATGTCTAGAGCCGTGCACAGGTGCAGAGCTCTGAACAGCGCATGCCCGTGTGCTCACATGGGTGGGGCATTATTCTGAAGGAGGCTGGCGGCAAGGACATCCTAGAGGTAAAGCAGAGAAACTGCCAAGGGAGGAAACAACCACAATGGTACTCTGAGGTGGCAGGCATCAGAGCATAGAAAATATGGAAACAATGTAATGCTTCCCCTTAGTGAGATTTAGTAACAGTTTATCAAACCTAACCAAATAGAACGTACACGCTAACATTAAGATCATACCGACCACCCTTACCCAAGAAGGAACAGCTATGATTCTGAAAGCTGACTCCAAAGGCCTTGGGCTTTTCAAAAAGCAACAGAATTTGTAAACCGATCAACAGCGTTTAAAAAAAGTGAAATAAATCTTTGGGTTTGATAATTAAAGCCAAGAGCACCAAGAAAATTCACGTTTTCTTCTATGTCTCGTTGGTTTTGAGAGTTCGACAATATTTGCACGATTGCAGCAGATCTAAATCTTAATAAAATGGACTCGTGCCAAAAGACTAGAAATACCATATTTGAGTGTTTGCTGAAGGTTCTTATAGTTAACAAGGGGGAAAAAATTCTACTGCAAGCGTCATTAACTGCGACTATAGTGTTTAAAATGTATTCTGAGTCACGTCTCCCATGGAGAGGGTTAATTTACTTTTTCATCCATGAGTAAAGATGTAGTATTTAACACGTGCATTAAAACAAGTGCTATCTGGAAGGTCAGGCAACAAAGGCTTGGTTGATTAAAAGATAATAATCCTTAATAAAGTGGAGTCATGAAGTGTGGCGCGGCTGTGGCTCCTGTCCGTTGATTCCTCTTCACTGTGCATGTGTCCTCTTTTTCTGCACCAGCTCCCCTGGCTTTCATGCCTCAGCACCTCCCTTTGCCTCTTTCCCTGCAGGTTTTGCCTGAGAACTGAATGTTTTTCCATAGAGCTCCAGCAGGAAATTGTAGCTAGGGGCCTTACTACCTGGGGTGAGCTAGTCCCTGCTGGGCAGCAGGATGGGCAGGCTGGAGTGAGGAGCAGGTTACCTAGAACTGATCCCAGACCTTGGGACCCACAGTCTTGTGCTGAGGAGACAGACCCCACACTCCTTAGTTCTGCAAACGGTTCTGTCTTTTCACAAAGTAAGTCGCAATTCCTAAGCTGGCTGTGAAATTAACCAGGACTTCACTTCATCTATCACAGAACAGTAGCTCTCTTTTAAATTGATTGATTGATTGATTTTTATTTATTTATTTTTTCAAGACCGGGTTTCTCTGTGTCCTGGAACTCTCTTTGTAGACCAGGCTAACCTCAAACTCACAGAGATCCACCTGCCTCTGCCTCCTGAGTGCTGAGAACAAAGGCGTGTGCCACCACTGCCTGGTTATTTTATCATCATCTTAATCTTCAGGGTCTCACTGTGTAGTTCTAGCTGTTTTGAAACTCATGTAGATCAAGCTGGCCTTGAACTCACAGATCTACCTCCCTTTGCTTCCAAAGCGCTGGGATTAAAGGTGAGAGCCACTCGCTAACAGTTTTGAGGTCCATCATACAGATAGAGGAATATTCTTTAGCCAGGGTTAAAACTTGGGGATATTTCCTCCAGTCAGAGAAAATGGCTGGGGAGCAAGCGGGGCTTGAGGAGTGCCTGAAAGGTAGAGGGAGCTGGACACACACTGACCCACTTCCAGATCTAGTTATGTGAACATGGACAATTTAATGAGTTTCCTTAACTCTGTAAAATGGAACTAACAAAGCCCACCTCACAGGGCTGAAAGGCTTAAAAAGAAATGGCAGAAGTGATCCTAGTGATACAAAATACTTAGTGAAGTTCTAAGTCTTCATGTTTGCAAGTGGGGTCGG
The DNA here is from genome assembly GCF_021556685.1 of Rattus norvegicus. Lineage (NCBI taxonomy): Eukaryota > Metazoa > Chordata > Mammalia > Rodentia > Muridae > Rattus > Rattus norvegicus. The sequence goes on from NC_141544.1 coordinate 76,697,073, forward strand.
GAGGTGTGCAGAGCCTGGGCTCTGGAGCCAGACGGCTTGGGTTCGAATCTTGCCCTCACTATTATAACTTATCTTGTAAGTTACATTAACTTCTCTGACTCAGTTTCCCTATGATTGAAGTAGAATCTTAATACAAGTAGTAGCTACCTAATAAATACTTGCTGCTTTTATTTCACTAGGAGTTAAAATAGTCTGTTTCTACCTCAATCAATGATGCAGTGAATGAAAGCAGTACAGTGTGCGTGAGCGTGTGCGTGAGCGTGTGTGTGTGTGTGTGTGTGTGTGTGTGTGTGTGTGTGTGTGTGTGTTTTAAAGTCCTGAAGACTGTATGCGTTGATGAATTCTGGGGTAGAGTCAAGCTGTGACACAAAAGGTGGGGCTAAGCTGTAATGTGAAAGAAAAACTTGGAGGGGCTATAAACCACCCACCAGGGAGCTATTTCTTTTGTAATGTGCATTCCATTTCTTCTCTCTCATGCGTTTTAATTCCTTCCACATTTCCTGCCACAATTATCAAATGTTTAGTTTCTGACCTCACTTTTCTGGAGACTGGAGCTCAGGGAATTTAGAATTGTTTATTTTCTGTCCATAAACCTTTGGGTTAATGGAGGGGCTTGTGCGCATAGGGTTTGTTGGTTTGTTTGTAGTGTCTCAGGAAGGTCACTGGAGTTGAAAAGAAAACGAGAGAGAGAGAGAGAGAGAGAGAGAGAGAGAGAGAGAGAGAGAGAGAGAGGAGGAGAGAGAGGCTCTGCATGTTTTAACTGGAAACCAGAGGCCCCCAAAGGGTAGAGTCACAGATTCCCACACTTGCTGAACTGAGTTTAAGAGGAAATTTGGATTGTAAAAGACTCTTATGGGGCCCAGATAATGACAACGACAACAACAAAAATCCAGGGCATTTTACGAAGAAGAAAACGCACTTCAGGGAATCTCAACTCACTCTATGAAGGAGAAAGGACATTTCATTTTACTGTTAAAAAAAGATCTTTTAAATCTCCCCCACCAGGAAAGACTTGGAAAGAAAAGTCCATAACTATTCTCAGTTTCCTCTGAAGTGAACAGAAGAATTCGAGGCGCCTTTTTGAACTCTGAGGCTGCTCTGTCCGCCGCCTCTGCCCCTATCCGCCCAGTCTGTCCCCTCTCCCCACTCCCCAGCCTCCCTCCATATTAGGCGTGGTGGGGCTCCAGTTTATGGCCCAAACTACTTCAGAATCGAGATCTAAGTTTGTTAGGTAGAATTTCTGCTCCGAGCGTACCAGAGTCTCACTCCAGCGTAAGGATGGGGGACCTTCAGTCCCACCCCCCAGGGAGCATCCCTGGGGCGAACTCTTGGCCGCTGGGGCTCAAACCCCGGAAACCGGTCACCTACCTCGCCGTGGACCAGGGCGATGGTCACCAGCGCGAGCGCCAGCCAGCGTTTCCACATCTGCGGAAGAGAGAAGAGGGTGAGAGTGAAGGCGCTGGGCCCTGCTCAGACCCTAGAAACTTCTTCGGGTCCCGCAGATTCGTCCCCTCCACCCAGGACCCTCGTTGCCCGCAGCGACCCGGCCTCTGCACCGCGCTCACCGTGCTCGGGTCCGGGACTCGAGAGGACACTGGGCAGGATGGAAGCAGTGAGTTGGAGGCGAAGGTGGGAGCGTCGCCGATCACCAGGCGCCGAGGAAGTCCGACCTGGGCTCGCCGCCCCTTAAGACCCCTCCTTCCCCGCCCGCCGGCCCCCCAGCTCCTCCCCATTCTCCTCCCCTTCTGCAGCGCGGCCCCCGCGGCTCCCGCTGCGCTCCCTCCTCCTGGCCCCCGCCCGGAGCCCAGGAGCCTCCGTGCACCGCAGGCATCCATGTCCTCTCCTAGACCCCCACCAAGAATCCTCAGATATCTCAAGAGAAGGCACGGGGTGTCCATGTCTCAGGGGTCCCTGCAACAAAGGCAGGGAAAACCGCGGAAACCCACGCCCGGGAGGGGCGCTGGCCTGCGGCGGCTGGGATGACAGCAGGAACTAGCTGCGGACTGCAGCGGCAACCGGATGGGCTGCACAGTGGGCATCCTTGCCAGGGCTGGGACTCGAACCTGAGCATCCCAGAGCCATCCTTCTTTGCTGAAAGGGAAAGGAGAGAGTAGAGTGCGAGGGTGTTACTATAGCCCAAGAAGGAAGTGGGCACAGGAGCCCAAGATGGGGTGGTTAGCAGAAAGCTTCTTTGAATTCAACTGTGGGTGTACTAGAGAGAGGGGGTAAGTGCCCTGCTCTGCAACGTTTTTATGTACTCCCCTCTAATCCCTCTCCACCTCACCAATGTTCCTGTTAGAACCCTTGCCATTTCTGGGAAGCTCCCTACTTATGCCCCCGATCTCCACCAATTTCCCCAGAGGTCTTCAAAGGTGTGGCGCCTCTATAAGAAGGGTGCTGATCCCCTATCTCTTTCCTGCCCCGGCTTCCCTATCTCTGGTGGCCAGGAATAAATCTATGTGTGACACATTTCAGACCCAACATCTGGTCGCCCACTCCCACTTCCCACCAGCTCAGGGATCGTTCAGGCTTGCCTCCAAACTCCCTAGGCCCTCCCATAGGAGGGCTGTCACCATAGCCTAATCGGTTTCTCACAGAGATCTCCTATGCAGCCCTTCAGTTCTGTGTCCGGGTCTACTTTGCTATTGCAGACTCTCAGCTCTCACTCAGAAATTCACGAAGCCATTTGACGTGGATTGATTCAGGCATACTCATTCTTGACCGCGCTGAAAAATAATCGCCATGTTCTTTTACTCTGTGGTTTAAATACTACCGTGTCATGTCTTTGTCCACTGAGAAACTTCATCCACTTTCACCACCCACATCAAATCCAACCTTTTTGCCTTCCTTGTAAGCACCCTATGATACCCTGTGGCCGAACCTTATCGTCTTGTCTTCACCTTCTTTACCTCACACCCCGCTGTTCACATCACACCAGGCTTCATGGTGTGCTCTGAGCATGTCATAGTTTATCTTCTACCGAATATTCTGCTGAATGCCTACTGCTGAAGTTTTAGGAGGTTTCAAAATTATGCCTAAATCCCCCAACTGAGACAGATGGAAACCAAAATGTAAACTCTCTTATGGGTCAAATTGGAATGTTGGCCATGGCTTTAGAGCTGCCAGTACGGCAATGGGTCTGCTACTGCTGAACCCCCAAATCAAACACACCCCATCGGTACAGAGAGAGTTGGAAAACCTGCTTGTGTAAAATCAGCTGCATGGAAAAGCAAATAAAAAGAAAAAGAAAAGAAAAAAAAATACCCGATGTCCTCTATACTGGAGAGGGATGCCCTAGTTAGTTTTGACTGTTGACTTGACATAGCCTGAAGCTAAGAGAAGAATTACCTATTAGATGGGCCTATGTCTGTAGAGGCATTGACTTCATTGATAGTTGATGTTGGAGGACCTAGCCCACTGTGGGTGGCACCATTCTGTGGGCACCTGGTCTAGGCTAGAAAGTTAGCTTTGCATGAGCCTGCAAGCAGCATTCTTCCCAGGTTTCTGCTTGGGGTTCTTTCTGCCCTGACTCTCCTCAGTGATGGACTGTGACCTGTGAGATGAAATACATTCCCTCTAAGTTGCTTTTGGTCAGGGTCTTTTATCACAGAGTCAGAAAGGAAAATAGAACACAGAGAGAGTGACGCATTCTTTGAAGCTCACCAGTCAGATACTGTATGCCTTCCTACTTGTTGGAACAAGATGAATGGGACATAAATGGCCCCCATCAGGTACCCTGCCTGTCAGTGTGCTAGGGTTGAAGAAGGAAGCTTTGATGTACTAAGGTTTGCTTCTGTCCTCTAATAGCTAACAACATTGTGTACCTTCAAAGCTGGCAAGGTTCTACTGAAAGTCTCTTGATTGCTTTCAGAACTGACTATGAATTTCTCTGCATCTCTTGCTTGCCCTTCTCTTGACAACAGCTTGGGGGTAGTAGAAAGTATTTAAGTTTGAAGTCAAACCAAGCTGGCTTTCTATGCCAGCCTTGCACTTAGCTGTCTAACCTTTGCCCTCTCCCAGCCTAGGTTCTGGCATCTGACAAATGATAGTGATAATACCCTTCAGGGGCCGGCGCAGTTTAAAGTGGGAGGCTGTAAAAAGTGCCTGGCAGATAGATAGCAGGGTTCTATAAATGGTAGAACCATTATTGTTTTATCGATCTGCCTTGCATCTAAATTGTACCCACTACTATGTGCCAGGTATACAATAGCTTGCAACATGCCGTATTTTTAGGTAACTGCTACAATACACTCAGAGCTTTTTAAATTGATTTTTATCTTCCAATAAGAAGACTGAAGATCAGGAAAAACTCAGATATCTTCCCAATGAAATGTCTTGGCATTTTATTGTACACTATTATTCTCTGTTTAACACTTATTGTTAATACTTTGTTTAATACATAATTGCTCTTGATTCAGAGTATAACTATATAATCTACAAACGGCCAAAAGCAATAAAAGTAACATTAAAACTAAGTGTAAGAAGGAGTTGACGGTGTGTTGGTGTTTTTCATTGTGAGTGATAGATATTTATTTAAGTGGCTTCTCTATAGAGCCAATTTAAATAAGTAGCTGTGAAGTTACCTGGGATTTACTGAGCCTGTGTAGCTGAGAAGTGCTAGGATAATGGCTGGATTTAGGGATTCTTCACCCAGGAGTTTGCCTGTGTTCCCGAGAACCTATGTCTTACATCTTTTGTTTCTACTTCCGGCAGCCATTTCTTTCCTGGGATTTACAGAGTGACTCCTGAGAGCTACAGTGTGTGTTCTCTGGGTGAGAAACTGACCCTAGAGTGGGTGAATGCAGGTAAGGGTGTTAGCCTTTTTCTGGTGATGTCATAGACATCTTAAGATATGTTTTTAAAGTCTAAGTAGAGGTTTTTGTTCTCCCCCCCCCCCGCCTTAAATGGGCAATCCCCTTGTTTTATCCTCCCCAGTACTAGGATTTCATATGTGAATCCCCCCAGCTCCAAACTGATTTTCTTTGTGTCTCCTTAACTGATCACCGTGACTAGAGGAATTGCTTGACTTAGATGAGTGGGGACCTAACCTTAGATCCATCTAAAGACCAGGCTGATGGTGTTTAGAAGTGTGGGAAATAGGTGCTCAGAGATGTTGTGAGTCCACGACTTGGCCTGTGGATTCTGATCTTCAGAGTGGGTCATGGAGGCTCCCAAAAGCATGGGAAAGAGTATTCTGAACTCTCCTTTTGCTTTTACCTGCATTAAAAATGGAACGTGGCTTTGAAAATCTATAGATTAAACCAGGCCCCATATTTAGTCAGTTAAACCCTATTTGCCAAACATTAGGAGGAAAGCTGGTAGGATGCACCGCAACATGGATCTACTTGTGGTCTTGCTTGGTTTGAACTAGATGCCATTTCAGCTAAAAAACCAAATCATCCAACCAACCAACCAAACAAACAAACAAACAAACAACTAACCAACAAACCAACCAACCAACCAACTAACCAACCAACCAACTAACCAACCAACCAACTAACCAACCAACCAACTAACCAACCAACTAACCAACCAAACAACCAACTAACCAACCAACTAACCAACCAACTAACCAAACAAACAAACAAACAAACAATTAACCAACCAACTAACTAACCAACTAACCAACCAACCAACGAACCAACTAACCAACCAACCAAACAACTAACCAACCAACCAACTAACCAACCAAACAAACAAAC